>NC_139347.1:103767863-104445363 GCF_055883805.1 Amblyomma maculatum | reverse complement strand
TGATCTTGATAAAAGGGAAATATTTGCTGGCCTCTAGAAATAGTTTAGGGGGGTGTAATTGCCCGCCTCTGGAAGCATTCACACGATAAGGCCGTAATAAATTGTGGCAGAGGTCAAGGGCTTTTAAATCCGCATATAGGCACTGAAGTTATCATGGGGCCAACATTGTTGTGCACAATTCTCTAAAGGCATTAGATAAAAAAATCTCCTTCCCTCTAATGGTTGAAGAACTTAGCGTACGTCTGTCCACTCGTAGACGTAACACGGAATCAGCCCAGCCACAGGTACGGGAAGGTAGTCGGCACTGTTTTCTGACAACGCGCAATAATGAATGTGCCTCAAACATGTATACATCTTCGGGGACTTCCGTATCAAGTATTTATTTTCTATCACTGTACTTATGTAGAAATTTATGAACAAGGTCTTTAATAAATGAAATGTTCTCTATGCGTTTTAGCAGGGGATAAACATTTTCTCATGCATTCAGCGGTAATATAAGCTCAGCGCTATTTATCAAGGGGATATCACGGTTTATAAACAAATATTGTTCTTCATCATCATAGACTTTCCAATGAGCGAAAGAAGGTGGTTACTACTATCATTGTGAATGCAATAATCGTTTCCGAAATTGGTGCGGCAGAAGAAAACGAAAACAGCGGTTATTTTACTTGAGTTATTTAGCGAGCAATTTCTTTTGGAATGAATTATAAATATTACATACAATTGAATGTTAGGAACACAAACACAATATCTTTTCCTATTAGACCCAACGATTTGAAGATAGCGCGTTATTCTGAGAAGTGTGTTATTCCTTTGTAGAACATAGTCATAATTCCGTCATTTGTATTTCTTAATTGAAATGAAATTAACGGACATATAAACACGATATCTCTGTTTTGTGTATGTAGTCCGCAGACTGTATAAATTGAGATTTTTGCAGTTTTAGAGCCTTTATTGAGCTAGTAAAAAGACCCTGATACATATTTCTCCCGGGAGATGCGATGGGTCGGCGAAGGCCCCGTTCTTATCTCTCTACCGCTTCTTTCTCGATTCAATCTCTTATTTAAGGCTCCAGAGATGTTTTGCTCGAGCCAGACCTAGTAAACTATAAATTACTGAATGTCACAGATTTCACCGGTGTTGCACGTCCTTCTCGAGGGAGAAGACGTTTATGACATTGCCGTGAAAATAATTTGTAGGATACCATTTTAGTGGAGTTCATTGTGAGAAAGACAATTCAGCGTGTTAACAAAAAAGTATCTGTCACGTTTGATGCATCGAACAATGAAGGCGCTTCAGAAATTCATCGTAAATTGGACGCGCCTCTAATCTTGACCGCCTGAAGTAGAGGAATATAATTTTTTCCCCTGAAGGAACAAGTTAAAATACTGATTGCGCAATTTTACTTAATCACCTTTTTATTGCAAAATATTGTGCAAACAGCGTTCATCTTCCC
The DNA here is from genome assembly GCF_055883805.1 of Amblyomma maculatum. Taxonomy (NCBI): domain Eukaryota; kingdom Metazoa; phylum Arthropoda; class Arachnida; order Ixodida; family Ixodidae; genus Amblyomma; species Amblyomma maculatum. The sequence continues at coordinate 104,443,907 of NC_139347.1, read as the reverse complement.
ATAGAATCGACGTACAGGAGTCATAGAGGCTAATTTTGGCGGCTTTTGAAATAAAACACCAAGTGAACGGTAGATTAATCCACATTAGCACAATGACATGATCTGACATATTGAGTACGCACAGGAGATAAGGTTTCACGTTCACACAAGACGTTCAACGCGCGGATTCTTAATGTATGCATTCCACGTTATGTATTTAATGACGCGTGCATTCAATAATCTCACGAGAAAAATAATAAAAAAGTATCTCTAAATCAACCCTATTTCTTCCACGAAAGACGAATGCTGTTTTATGACACGAGTATTTAAAAAGCTAAGGAACAAGCAAAGTAGGTAATAACTCCTTGCGCGCCCTACAAAGCCGCTGAAAATGAAATGCCGCCTCCCAAGGCCATTCGGAGGTTTCGCAGGGAAGGAAAAATATCAAAATCGGACTCTTAGCCACACCTAATTCTGCATTCCTGGCATCACTCCAGGGAAGTTCATCATGCTTGCTCTTATCGCAATACAAGAGCTCTGAGTTCAAGAAGACACTAAGGCAGCCCCACTACTTCTCCGAAGGCCTTCTGACTACCATAGTAGGGCAAACAGAATTAGCAACCGATCTACGCGACTGCATGTTTTGAAGGCACACTAACCGCTGCTCTTTTTGTTTTGTAGTATCCTGCTTATCAGCGGGAATACGGGAACTTTGTGCGCTACGGCAGTTTACTAGTATCTGGCTCTGCTGATCCCAGCCTTGCTAAAAAAGACCCCAACTCTACAAGATGCAATTTCATAGAGCGCAATAGCTTCCAATCGCTCCATGGCTATTCACGCTAAGTACGACGCATGAACGCGGTAAGGATTAGAAAATAAGACTGTTTTTAGCTTATGGATGTTCCTCCATGTCCGCTTATCGAAACATGATATGTAGGTACCTTAGTAACGTACGGCGCGATGATTACGCTGAGTACTCCCGTGTTTATACCCTGACAAGTATAAGGCACTGCTCACATCAGTCTTAAAAATGAATGTGTGATAGATTCGAACCCCGCCACCCCGGCGGGGTTCAAATTCAACTGCTACAGAGACATTTTCCATCTAATGCCATTATTCATGTCTAAGTAACATCATTTAGTACATAGCCCAGGACAAGTCGCAATTAGGAGCAGCGCGGCCAAATAATTTGCGTATGAATAAAATTCCATATGATTTAAACCATTTTTTTTTTCTTCGAGATCACCTAAATACTAATGTGAAACTCTCCCTCCCCGTATACCCCCCTCCCCCCCCTCCCTCCCTGCATTCCTATCAGACAACAAACAAAACTGTCGGAAAAATACCAATGCAAAATAATTTTGTGTTTTAAACACTTGATATGATGCTCCCTCACCTCTGCGGGTGCCTCTGGGCGATTTAATTTTTTGATGGTAAGCTTTGGAATAATCAGCACGAATGGCATTAGCAACGTTGTTTTTTCGCCCGTACACTCATGCCATTAATATGTGTTAGAGTACATATGAATGGATAAAGATTTCCATATTAGGTGGTTTCATGCCTACCTAGCCAAATAGCGACTGCAGTAAACATCAACCCATGCCTAAATTGACGAGAAAAGTAAGCTGCATGCTTGTAGGCTTATGACTTGCCTGGGGCTGTACACCTACAAGTGAGAAAAAACAATTGTGATCTCGGCACTACAGATATGTCTGCGCGCACTTGAGTTAACGGACGGAATATCAGATTCGCTGGTGGCGGTGGCAGTACGACTTTGTTTTGGCAACCTCTCAGTGACGACATCGACAAAATGAAGTGAGAATCACATCAATCCCATTCGTTCGTCCTTCTTTAAAAAGACTCACCTGCAGTCCTGCAATTCTTCGTTCCCAAGCCAGGTCTTCCCTTTGGTTGTGCACCGGGTGTTTGTTGCGTCAATATTAAATTTTTGTATGTGTGTCTCTGTGAGGTCTTGCTTAGATTAGAGCTTAGTAATCTATGCTTTGTTATAAGGGTATTAATAATATGAGGGCTCTTTCATACCATCAGAGAGAATTCAACTTTTGTAAACTTCGTTTCTTCATGTTATGCCTTAATTATTAGCAGCGAAATGAGCCCTAAAACCAGGATTTTAAAGAGCAGGAATGTTTCCTCACTCGCACTTATTTAAACGCGCGCAAACCAGATAAATCCGCACGCGGTCGATGTTGTTGAGGAGGAGGAAGATGAGGAGGAAAGGTAGGGAGGTTAACCAGTAAAAGCAACCGGGTTGTTACCCTGCACTGGGGGAAGGGGATGAGTGGATATAAAAGTTGTGAGAGAGGGATAGTTGAAGGTAATACAGTCACATAACAGACACGCCACATCACATCACGTTACAGTCATGTCATAGCAAACTCATAGTCTTTCGATTAGGCATGTGCTTCTCAAAAAGCGGAGCAGTGCCTGCAGGAGGCCATCGCCGCAGACGATCGCCGTGGCCAGGGACCTAAAATATTAGTTTCACTCAATGGGCGTCCATCTAAATGCTCCAGCGAACGGCACAGACTTCCTTTCCTCACTGTAGATTGGGCACTCCCAAAGAATGTGGCCTATAGACTCATCGCATCCACAGTTTGTACATGTAGGGCTGTTTGCCATGCCTATCATAAAAGAATACCAGTTTGTGAATGCTACACCAACCCACAGGCGGCACAGCAAAGTTTCTTCGCGTCGGGGTAGGCCAGGTGGAAGGCTAAGCTTCAGGTCAGGGTCCAGGGATTTTAAGCGGCAGTTCGCAAACTGGCCAGAATTCCACAAGGAGAGTGTGTGTTCCCGCGCAAGTGCGCGAAGCCGGCCCGCTGCGTCTGCCCTGGAAAAGGGAATCAACACACAATCGCCGTCTTGGTGGGCTGTTCGTGCGACTTCGTCCGCCCGAAGATTGCCCGCTATGCCGCTGTGTCCTGGAAGCAACTGGAAGATGATGTCATGTCCTCCATTAATTGCACAGTGATGAATTTGTCTTATTTCCGCGACAAGTTGTTCATGAGCTCCACGGTGAAGAGCCGCTTTTAACGCTTATTGAGCGTATTCTTTTTTCCAAGCCGTGAACGATGTGAAGCCTGACAGCATCGCTTTTCAGTTGCGAAAGTCAAAGTTTGGTCAGGTGCACAGGTTTTAATGTAGTCTAACATTGACACCAAAAGCATATTGCTGAAGAACTGAAAAGTCAGCGAATTGGCGTATCATATGACTAAAAAACAGAGCCGCTCTTCTTCTCTTGTGTTCGTGGTCGCGGCGCTGTTAGTTATTCAAAAGTATCTCTGGCCAAGTCCGACGAGCAAACATTCTCTCTCCTCTAATTACCACAACAAAACTTTCAGTGCTTTTTACTTCGCTTTTATGCCTTGTTTTCCAAACGTCTCTTATTGAATATCGCAAGGAAAGCTGTAATTAGTCGTCACCATCCTACGGCAATATATGGACGACTGTTAGAACAATTGCTCCATGCGAAGCTCCGTCGTAGTAGGTACGATGCGATTGCATTGGCTACCAGCCCACTTATAAAATCCTGCTTGAACCAAGCCGTAGGAACGTGTCTGCTTGGCCTCGGGGCAACATGAACTCAAAAGTCACAGTAGCCTAATTTTGATATCGTCCCATGTGAAAGCAGATGCAGATGGTATGGACTTCCGTTGGAAGTCTGCACCGACAACGGTCCTCAGTTTTCATCACATGAATTTGCTTTGTGACGTCTACTCCGTGATTCCCGCGGTCCAATGGTCTCGCCGAGAAGAGACTTCAAATTGTCCGAAGAATAATGGAGAATACTGGCGAACACAACGAGGACTTCTGGTTGGGCCTTCTCGGTTATCGCTCGACTCCACTAGCCCAAGGCCGGTCCCCTTGAGAACTTCTTCAAGGCACAAAGTTACGCACTCGGCTACCAGAATTCGTTTCATGCTCCAGTCAACAGAAGCCCCGGCGCAACCACGCCAGCAAAGGCCCTCCAAAGGGCAAAATCTGCCCGAACTCAAGAAAGATGCCGTTGTAAGAGTACGAAGGAATGCATGGGACTGCAAGGCTCGAGTCATGGACCTGGTGGCACCAAGATCCTATATCGCGTCCTTACAGAGGACAACGAAGTGCTTCGACGCAGCCGACAACATCTTCTAGCCACACGTGAGCCATTCTGAAGCGACGTAACTGAAGATGACTCTGGCAGCGAAGACATTTTGCAGGAAAACGTGGAAGCGTCGCAGTCTGCAATAAAGCCCACGCAATTTGTGCCAAGGCGATCCACCCGCCAAGAGACAGTCTAATCGTCTTCACTGCGACCAGAATTTCCAACAAGTGTCGCGTATTGTGCTCTGAGACTTTTAAAGATTACACTGAGGAAGATGTATTGTATCAGCCGCGCATGCGCTCTGGCCGTTATCATGCAGCCGCTATATATACTAGCTAGGCTATATATACCAGCAGCCATCTGGAATAAACGTTCTTTTCTTGTTGCTTCCACGCTGCGTGTTTGTTGTTGGATGCCGGAACAGTATTCAGTCTCAAGGTTTCTAAGCCACTGTGCTACAGACACTCACTTGCCCGGAACATTTAGGCTATACTCGTATTTTCACTAAAAGGTGTTCTGTGCTTTTCACGCGACGTATAGGAGTATAGAAAAAGTCTGAATGTGTTGAAAAGACTTGAGGTCACAGGTGTGGTGGCAGATTTGAAAGAAAATTAATTGCACTGAAAAGAAAATTTGGGATGAGACAGGAACCGACCGTGCACCGTTTGATCACGCGTGAAGCACTCTACATCAGGCAACGCAGGCACGTTTACTGACTTTTTAAAGCAGCGCTTCATTGCCATATTCTGTGGTCTTTCCCGAAATGGGATAACTTGCAACTGCATGCTACGAAGTATGTGCGAGGATAGATAGACAGTAATTAAGGAAGTAGTCATTAAGAGCAGGCGAGGGCAATTGACTCTGTCACGTCATGCCCATAAAGGAGAAGAGCTGTTTGCGAATCAGTTGTGGTAAATATTTGTTCTCCTAACTGGCATCCAATCTTCAGTTCGCTCATGGTGCTCTGTATATCGACTGTTTATGATCTGCAAAGACTAGATCTTTTATTTTATTGTTTATTAGGTTCATTTCCGTTCTATAAAATGAATGCCAGATTTTCGGTGCCTCCCGGTACTTAAAATGTGGCATTGCTCGAACTTAGCAACGTAGCTAAGCTGCAGATGCATGCTTCACGCTATGCATGCCCAAAAGAGAGATGTAAGTTTCTCTTTACCTTCATTTACTTTCGAGAGCTGTTTAGAAAACGTTTTATTCACATGAGCTCTAACAAATGACCAAAATAGGAAATGCATATGATTAAGAACGAAGGAAATTGCGCAAAAAGTACATCCTAACAAACAAATACATCACAAATCAGCATTTATATAGTTTCGGGTGGCATGGGACAGACATTGCCAAGCGCAAATGAAATCCCACGGAAAATCAACATTTTATTGACACGGCCCGTCAGGTATAAGCGACACACTATTTTACGCATTTTAACTTTCATATTCACTGCTCTTTGCCCAGACCATTTCTGATTTTATATATAATCTCGCAGTTGTCGACCCTCAAGATCCTTACCACATTCCTCGGAAAAATAAACCATCATATTTAAATCATTCTATCTCGATAGCGACAGCTCCTTGGTTGTAAATACAAGCCTCTAAAAATTTGTTTTGAGGGGCTGCTCATGGAAGAACAGCCACTACGCGTACCGCGGAACCACTTGCCTGGCAGACCTTGATCGGCAACATTATAGCCTTAGCACCGTATGCTGGCACCCGCGACAAATCTGCCAGGTTCTCCACATTGTACACATTGTGAGAGGCCAGGGCTCTGTGCGTGGACGAAGCACCGAACCGATCCACAGATGGAGAGTCCAATCCGACGCCGTAGATGTTTCGTTGCTCCATGAGGAACTGTGCGGCCTCAGTCGAGAAAGTCGGGAAGTGCCTCATTCCATGCTCGTCAATGCCCAGGTAGGCGACCCGGTTTTGCCACAACTGCGACAAAAGGAAGAATATGTCAATGAGGGATGAGCGTGCACAAACAAGGATGCGAAAAGAAAGCAGCAGGCGGGGTCATTCACTCTATCGTGTCATGCCCGTAAACACGAAGTTCAAGCTTCCCCAATATTTCCCGAGTTTTTGCCAATCTCTTGTGTAACCTTTATGGCAACGGCAAATGGGGACTACTGGCCCATATACATGCACACGTAAGTGAAGCTGCCTACTCTTTTCTTTTCGACGATTTCGCCACTGAACGTTGTTTGCGGAGAGAAGATAGGATTACAGGACAATACCACAACAGTGCAGGAATTTCGTGAAGTAGCCTTCTGCAGAAGTGGATGTTCGCCACCTGCTGTGGACTTGTGCAGGGACAAGGGCATCAAGGACACAAATACTGCGCGAAGTGGGACTAACCACAACAAGGGAAGAGGACTTTTCTAAATGGCTCACCGGCAACGCTAACAGCGGGGTCCTGCTCCGGTTCCTCACGGAAAACCATTTACATGAGTTTCTATAATATGCCTTATGGCAAGCTTGCGTAGAAAAAAAACACCTTCTTTCCCGTATCAATGGCAAAGGATTCCTTAGGTACAGTCAGGAATGTTTGTGTGTGCGTGTGTGTGTGTGTGTGTGTGTGTGTGTGTGTGTGTGTGTGTGTGTGTGTGTGTGTGTGTGTGTGTGTGTGTGTGTGTGTGTGTGTGTGTGTGTGTGTGTGTGTGTGTGTGTGTGTGTGTGTGTGTGTGTGTGTGTGTGTGTGTGTGTGTGTGTGTGTGTGTGTGTGTGTGTGTGTGTGTGTGTGTGTGTGTGTGTGTGCGTGTGTGTGCGTGTGTGTGTGTGTGCGTGTGTGTGCGTGTGTGTGCGTGTGTGTGTGTGTGTGTGTTCGTAAAACATGACAATTGTATTTCCTACGCTACAAACCTGAACAAATATCCTATCAGATTATTTGACTTCATTACCACCTTTATAAAAGAACCTCATGCTAAGAATGTCCTTCTGTGACTAAGAGAATTAAGTTTACTTGCGAATGATATGTAGCGTAAAGAACATAAATGTTTTATCGCCGCACAGTGGACAAAGAGAAATAAATCTTCACCGTACTAATAGAAATTTGCGAAGATGACATTAAAGGTCTGTAAATGCAGTGGACGCGCCTGTCAAAGCAATGTACTAGGTCATTCTCTGAGTCAAATATCCTGCTTTGCACGTCACGAAGGAAAGTGATGGGAATGTTAATGATAATCCTTTAGTGCAGCTTAATAATGTTCTCATTTGTTGTTTGTCCACGAATATTTTTTCTTGTAGTCACTTTTTCTTGTAGTATCGTAGTAGATGCATCTCGTAGCCACTTCAGTTCAAAACGTTACGAACATAGTTCTATAAAGCCGAGGAACCTCGTCACAGAAAATTCAACGTGAAGGGAAGAGCAGGAGCAAAGTAGTACCATTCCGGAAAGTCTACTTTTGTGCGGCCAAAATAGAGAGATGCAAACACACGTATACACTTGCTCAACGGGAAATCGTTACGCTTTCAGTTTTCGAATACATAATATCATTTTATCGATGTTTTCGCTGTCGCAAATTGAACCGAATAAATAAATCTACCACCTATACAGATATATTTCTTCGCATAAATTTCGACCAGATGAAGTGCTGTTTCGTTCAAATGTCTTGCATGTTCAGCTGTGCCCACATCATAAGAAGCAGTGAATAATGCTGGCCGAAAAAGTCAACGACGTATTCAAAGTTTAAGTATATAGACCGGAGGGCCCTCCTCAAATTACATTGTGTCCACATCCCCAAGCAGACTTCAGAGTTGCCCGCAAAATTTAAAAACCTAATTTTTACCTATTTATATATTTGCATCAGTAACATTTGCGCTGTGGATGTCAGGCTCATATGTGGCGGCCATGTTGGGTCAAACGCTACTGCATCATCGCCGGCGTTTCTTTGTGAAGTCGTGGTATTAAGAGCTCCTACACTGCCCACGTTTTGTCAACGTACCTTGGAACGGCCCGTCCTTTCGATGACCAGGGCCCCCTCTGGGATGCGGCCGTGCTCTTTTTCCCATTGCTCAATGTCTTCCAGGGACAGTTCGTAGTCGGGTTTCTCATTTGCCTGCTTCTCGACGTCCACCAGCACGATTGGGAGGAAGAGTAACCGTTCGAGCGGGATCTGGCTCATCGACCACTTGCCCGGTGAGAAGTGGATGGGCGCGTCCATGTGTGTGCCTCCGCGCGGCGGCAGCAGGAAGTTGTCGGCTTGGTACCTAACAAGACAGGGAGATGAACACCGAGCCAGAGAAAGTGTGTTTACCGCATGTGAGTCGATTTCAAATTCACTGATGAGCACGCAGAACAGGTACGATAAGTAATAAAGTCAAAGGTTCTAGAGCCTGTTATTTTCATACCATGATGATTTGCTCCGCGTCACTAATAAAGCAGTAGTCGTTTCTGCTCATGTATAGTTCTCTCGATAGCAAACAGAATTTCAGTGCAGGACGTTGAAAATATGGTCATCTCACCGCTTACTCAATTTATTAAGTAGTATAGAAATATCGAAATAACTGTTATCAAATGTCAGCAAGGCGACTGTGAAAAAGCATGTTGGCCGAAACCAAGAACTTTGTCTGCGGAATTATTTTGTGCGCAATTTTATTTTGCACACGAATAAAAGTTTGTTGAAATGAATACACACACAACTTTCTCTATCTTTCTTTCCTTCCTTCTTTCTTTTTTTTTTTTTTTTGTTCGGGGCGCAAGCTTCCATTCGCTGGCCTAAAATATAGAGTAGTAAGTAAAGAAAATAAAGTTCGTTTTATTAAGTGCAGTGCGAGTTGAAAACAATGCGCCAAAAGCTCTGAAGTGACGGCATTTAGCGCTTTACCAAAAAATATATGCGGACTTAGCGCTATTGTCAGCTTATTTCAGTTCCAAATGGGTTGGGAGGGCAAGAAGAAAGTAAAAGCCAGTTACCACGTCCTTTCTTTAGAGCTCCTGAACGACGCTTCGAGGGCAGGAATTAACGGGGGAAAGAAAGAAGGCAAAAATATGTGAAAGTACACAAAAAGCGTGGTCTGCGATATGCCTGTGTGCAGAGGTGGGCATTTGACCTCAAAAACCTCGACCTCACCTCAAACTCAAAAAATATTTGGCGACCTCACTCAACCTCAACCTCATCAATTGAGGTTGAGGTCCCCCAGGCGACCTCACCTCACTTTTCAGGTGACCATTGGCGACCTCACTCAACCTCACTTCAAACTCAAAATGTGAGGTTGAGGTCGGGCGCTCGACCTCAAAAAATAAAAATTAAAAAAATCATTAAATTAAACCGTAACACAAAGCAAATATACATTTCTCAGTAATCCTGGAATATACAGGCAAGCCAGAATTTTGTCGTATGAAGGCTGTATTTTACTCTTAATTTTATACTATAATATCCCGGATTAAAGCAGAAAAACTCCGGAGACTACATGTCTATGCTCTGCACTAAAGTGGCAATCCTTTCCCCCTCCTCGCCTACCCTTTTGTGGTCGCGGTTTCATTCTAAGGCCTGCATGGGTACCACGTTACTACGCTTAGGCCCATAATGCAATACAGAGTTTATCCCATCCGACCCACGTGAATAAGATTCGTATTAGAAATAAAACAAGCCAGTTCTTACTATATGCTGGAAAGACAAATGCTGTTGACCCTAGTGACGATGACTACAATGGCGATATGCTCTTTTTCCTAATTCGAAAAAAAATTTATTATTGCCAAGCTTTTTTTTTAATACACTGTGCATTGTCTTGCGACCGAATACATTAAATTAAGAAAAAATAGGAATACAGTCGTGTCTCGTTAGTATGGACGCTTTGGTTTCCGACCAAAACTGTCTATAAAGCGAGTCATCCATAATGACGAGTTATGAATAAAAACGAAAGTATATAATTGAGAAAAAAATATAATTAATGGCTGCTTTTTTAAATAAATTTGTAATTAAAAACAGCCGAGCTGCCGAGCTGTAATTAAAAACAGCCGAGCTGTCCCCTTCTCCATGAATTCGTCGACCCGAAGCGTCATGTCTGTTCTTAACCCTTGTCAGCCATCCTCTTGAGTAGCTGAAGTCAGCAATGCCTTGACAGAGCATATAATAATATTTCTCAATAAACATCACCCTGTTTTACTGAACAAAAACCCATAATGTTGCCGAGGCAGCGAGCCTTCCTTTGAAGCATTTCGTCGCTCACGACAGCACCATTCGCTCACACCATCCCGGAATGACTCCATTTCTTCGAACTGTGCTTGGCGCTGTCGGACTGTGGCTGACGCTGCGATGCCGATGTTGAGTCATTTGTCGGAGTCCTGTAGTATATATGCTACCGTGGACCTGGCAAGGCTGAGGCCTAGTTGAACGTGGGTCCAGTCCTTCACGGCTTGGATTGACTGAGATGGCTTTTGCCGCTTGTATGCACAGATTTCCCGCTTCGCGCCCAAGTTCAGCTCCGTTCTTTTGCGTTTAACTCCCGCCATGCCGAAAGTCAGACTAAAGTTGAGGATTACAGGCTCCTGATTCTTTGCACATTTTTGCCTAGTTAACCTCCCTGCCTTGCCGTTCTTCTGATTCTCTCATTTTTGCCTTGTACTGTTTCTGTAAGGAAGCGAGGGAGTCAAGTTGGAACGCTACTATGCAGAGGGCTATCGAACAGCCCTCTCCTGTGCCGTTTGTATGTGTCCCTATGAAACAATACTGCAAGCTGAAGTACAGTTTAGAAAGACGGCTAGCCTATTACGAAGAGCTCAGACCTTGTCAAGGCCGCATAGTTGACTCAAGGCGAAGCCGACATGCGGACCTCCCGGGGTGCAAAATTAGGCAGTTCGGCAGCCCAACAGTGACGAAAACCAGAAGCATGAGAAGGAAGGGTGTCCAAGACGGGACGCCCGGTCCTAGTTGCGTGCTTGTCCCTTCCTTTTGTCGCTTACTTCGTGAGTGCGTCTTAACCCTGGCCGAAAAGCGTTAACGGCTTCATGGAACACACTTTGTGTTCTGGGATAGAAAACTTCAGTTCCCACCCCCACTTTTGGCGCTTGTTTTTCTTCCCATTATTTCTTTCTTACGCTTTTACCGGCCTCTCTTCTGTTCTGCGACCACATGTTGCTGTTTTCCCGACTGCGGCCTCTAGTTGCGGCGCTGCCGCTGCACCCAGAAATCTCCCGGTTCCCTCCTTTCGGGGGTCTTTCTTAGCTGACCCTCGGTTTGCTGTGTACGTTCCGCTCCGCTCTTGCACTCCCCCCCTCCATCCCCCCTTCCCCTTCCTAAAACGACGACACACCCGCTTTGGTTCTTTTCAACTCCACAGGACTCGTTCAGGCATCCGGCCGTATCGGCTGTCGCAGAGGTTCCCGGCCCGCGCACCCTCCTTTAACTTGCGTTCGGACTCCCCTGCTTTTTTCAAATGATGTCCATATTAACGAGACAAAAATGCATGGGCCGAGTGGGCTGTGTGCATTCTTCCCCTGTCCATTGTTCAGACAGCGAGTTTTCATATTAACGAGGCATAAATACATTGAAAAAGTTTCGCCCCCAGAAAAACTACCCATAATTCGGGTCGTCCATATTAACGGATGTCATATTAGCGGGGCATGAATTTTCCATAACAGTCACTCATGAAACGGCTTGTCGTGAATACTAAATCCCCAACAAAACAAACAAAAGAGGAAAAGACAGCAGCACACCAAATAATCATAAACTCGTGTGCCGAGTAAACCTTCAGAAATTTTCTAAGAGGAATGCTGTTTATGCTGTGAGGTCTTGTTTATAACTCTGTGATCCTGTGGCATATTGCAAGAATTGGCGAAATTGCTTCTTCGAACACCACGCTTACATTAAAAAATTACAAGGGTCGGAACTGCTAGGTAAGAGGGTTAAACGTGAACCACTTTGCTGTCGCGAACATCGGCTCGCCCGTCAAATTTCGCCGGAGCAAAATGTCCAACTCCCACCCGCCAAAAAAAAAAAAAAAAAACACGATATAAACTTGTACGTCCGAAATGAATACTAGATACCATTTCGCCAACAAGTCTGCGACGAGCTTCTTTGTGGTATTCACTTGTTTTCCTTTAAAGACTTAACTAATAAATTGCACGGTGGTGTCTCCAAAGCTGCTTCGCCGCATGCACCGTAGGTGCATCCAGAGAAATTGTTTCCCCGTTAGTGTCGTACAGTTACATAAACGTAAAATGAAGACAAGAACAACAGAAAGGAGGCGAGCAAGCAGCCCGGAGGGACCGCGCTTCCTGCTGTGCACGCGCTTCTGCCTTCGCCGTCTGTCTCTAGGCATCTGGTTTTGCTCATGCGGTGAATGCCGAACTGTCACCAATACACACCAAAGACAGTGGCATATGTGTGTGTCAGCTCCGCTTTCAGAGACTACATCCCGCTTTGCAATACTTGCAAAATAAAAAAGAGAAAAACTAAATGACCATGCCGGTAAGTGGAACGGAGGGTTTATTTATTTATTTATTTAAAATACCCTCAGGGTACAGATGTACGCTACAGAGGGGAGGGGCGCATACAGGATATATATATATATATATAGTATATACATATAAAACAGGAGATTAATACAATAAGCGTACAAATCTCTGAAAAACAAAGCACATAAAAAAGAACAACGAGGTACATGGGATGTGCTATGGGCCTCTGAAAAGATGCCAAAGAAAGAGCCAAATGCAAGGGAAGAATCCTGTTCTCTGCTCGGCAGTGCTAGAACCTTAATAACATAGAAGAAAATATATATAAAGAAATATTATGTTGACGAAAGTAATAACAAATGTCGCACATTAAAAACAGAAGACAACTGCGCTTCCCAGAGCGTATAGAAGGCTTGAGACATCGACTTAGTATTGCATTCCTCAATGCTAGCATGTAATTGGTTTCATTCACATATATCTGCATTGATTTTTAAAGAAAAAAAACGAATGTCTGAAATTATTTTTCCGACATCTGACCACAAAAATTTTCATCCGATTGATTTTTCCGTCTTTAGCAGACTGCAGCATAAAAGAGACACGCTCAGTTTGCCACGCCAATTCATCCGTCTAGACACCAATATGTCGAGCCGGAAACAACCTCAATACTTTTTAGCTCATAAAAACATGTAGCAGAACGCTTTTCCCCCCTTTTTTTTTTTCTGCGCCTAAATAAGAGATTTCAAGAGAGACCTGATATTATGAAGGTAAGAATCCCTTACTCTCCTCCTTCCTCTTGCATTGCTTGCTTTCACCAGAATTTGAGAAACAAAGGCCTTAGCGGTGCAAAAATTTTCTTTTTCATTAGGGCTTAAATGCATACAAGCCCCATAAACTTTTTTTTTCTCATCTATCTAGGCAAATGGTCAACATGCGCAGGCTTCTTTCCTGTATACCAGCTGCGTCTTATAAGCTGTGCCGTCCGTTTCATCATCTTGCATGTTTTATCGCTATATTGGTTATATAAGGAACGCTAGCACCTTCATCCCATTGCAGTTATTCGGGGCCACCTATGAATCTGTCAGAAGGAACAAGCAGCACAAGACCAAAGAGAGGTTATTCTTGAGATTATAAGAATATAAATTTACAGGACCGGAATATAGAACAATGGCGTACAATTCGAAAGGGAGGACCTCGATAAAATACTCAGACGGTATTGTGCCGGTTTTCTGGGTTTGCTCATGTTTTCCTTTTTTTTTTATCTGTTAGTATCACATTCTCCAACAATTTCGCTGCACCATTTCCCGTTAAGTTTCCGTGTAATGTACAGCGGGATCGAATGTAAGGAAGCAGCCGTGACGTTAGCGCCTGGAAACGGGCATGCACTCGACAAGCAGTCCTGCTCCGCAAAGACAATTTGCTTCGCTTTTTAGTTTTCATGTTTGTTTGCGGCATCCGACAAAAGCACCACGGGTCACCGTGAGTTATGTGCTTTGCGCGCTCCTGGGTGTTTGAGCCGGCGGTAAGCATCAGCACAAACAAGTAAGAGGAAACGGGGGTGGCGGGCGGGGGGCACGAAAAGTTCGTGAAGTAAAAAAAAAAAAAAATCTGCTTCCAAGAAGACCAGAGGGAAGCGTCCTCGGGCCGCGGCATCCGGTTGTCCAAACGGGGGGTAACCGAACACCAAGAGTCGGCGGGTCCACCGCGGCAGTACGCTCGAACTCCGCGAAAAAAGGGGCGCTCTTCGAAGTAAGCCGCGGCAACAGCAAAAAGCCTGGGCCTCACAATTTCGACCTCACACAACGACGACCTCACTCAACCTCAAACTCACGCGTGAGGTTGAGGTCCAATTTCATGACCTCACTCAAAAAATTTCGAGCTGTCGCCAACCTCACCTCAACCTCACCTCACTCCGTGAGGTTGAGGTTATTTTGAGGTTGAGGTCGACCTCATGAGGTCGAAACCTCATGAGGTTGCCCACCTCTGCCTGTGTGAGTTGGTTCCCCTTCACTTGTGCTCGGGGCCAAAGGTGTCACAGCGCACCATGTATCTGAACAATGCACACAAGTCAAACGACAGTGCAGGCTATTTTCAGCAAGCGCTGTTTCTGCCATCATGTTGGGTGGGTATTAAACAACATTGTGGCTGATGAATAGGGCTTAAAAGCTAGCGAATGGTTCGTAGCGGTGCGAATGCAGTGCAGACTGGTTGGTGGCGATGGCATCATGACTGTGCGTAGCGGGTAGGTGACGAGGATTCCCTTCAAGGGCTGTAAACAATGGTGGTTGCATTACGAGACCGCGTTGCGTGCAGTCGATTGGATAGGAAGAATATTTGACATAGGGAACAGGTTCGACATTGATGATGTAATGGACTAGCGCCGAGTTTCAAGCCTAATGCGTACACGCGCGGGGCGTGAATGAGTGGGTTTCAACAGTACTAACGCTATGAGGCATCTATGACAGTGCGCGCGGGTAATTCGTATAGTTGTAACGCCAGAGATTTCTATACACATGACGATGCAAATCACGGTGGTCAAGAGGACCGTAAGCGATGTAAAGGTAGTGGATCCGACGGTCTAGGTTAGGTGGTGCATGCAGCAATGAAGCCAATTATAAGAACTTCAGGACTGTATTGGATAATATAGGGCGTTTTATTCATTACTGTAGCTTGGCAAAACCAGCAGAGGCGTCAAAAGGGACATCTCAAAATGCACCATACTGATAACACGGCGCAAGTTTCTTACCGAGTTCAGCTTAGCTTGAATTATATCAGAGTGTCTCACGAAGTAAAGTGCTGCAATGCGGCAGTGTTTGCTGTGTTTTTATTTATTTATTTATTTATTTATTTATTTATTTATTTATTTATTTATTTATTTATTTATTTATTTATTTATTTATTTATTTATTTATTTATTTATTTATTTATTTATTTATTTGTAATAACCTCATGGTCCGGGTCGGGAGTTACAGAGGGGAGTGGTATACAAGACACAATTTGATGAATAAGAGAAAAGCACACAGAAAATATATCAGGGTAAAAATCGAAAAGTATTAAGCAGTGAAAAATGATCAATTTGGAACAACAATGTGCAGAAAGAGCATTTTTGAACAATTCTTTATCGCGTATAGATTTTAGAGCCGCTATGCACACGCAAGTTCGGAAAAGATATCTACAAGTTTGAATGGTCTTATCCCAGTGGTTGCACAGGTCTGGTTCTTAGGGTCTTAGCAATCTTGATAGAACCTATTGTTCGCAATTATTGCAGATTGTATTCTTATCTTTACGGTATTTATTTTTTGTTATGGGAGTTTGCTTAAAACATAGCAAACATAATATTCAGTCTGGAATTTCACAGCTTCCTCAAACGGTACTGAGTATTTTACGGATGTGCAGAAACGGAAAAAACATTTTAGTCAATACATTCTGATTTTGAGTAATTCATTTAGCAATGTCACATACTTATAAAATTTTTTGTAAATATACTTTACTTACCAGTCTTGATCTGTACTTCCTGTACGTGTGATATTGATCTGAAATCCGGTGCCATCCTCCCAAAAGATAGTGCGGTTGTTGAAGCTGTAGGAGAGGTCAACCATTTTGTCTGGTTGTACAAGCGGGACATTGCAACTTGGAACGCTGGTGGCGAGTACATGGTTGCACGCGACAGCGCAGCACACCAAGAAGAGGGCTGTATACTTGGAGGTCATGGTAACTACCTGAGGAGACCTGCGAGATCAGAGCGAATAGCGTTGTTTCAAGAACCATATTGCATCTTGACCGGGCATAAGCACCACATGGCGCAAAAACTCTTCCAAGAAACAGGGTGACATAGGTCGAAGAGCCTATCGTCCACTCCCACTTCTGTTTCGACGTATGACTTTAGATACATAGCTTGCATTTCAAATCAGGCTAAAGTAACCGTGTTATAGCACGTGGCTATACATGATCCAATATTTCATCTAGCATTTTGTGCATGTTTTCTTGGGCATCACAATAATATCACGCTGCTTACGCCCGACCGTGCAAGCGCATTACGGAGAAATGGACCTTCACGTGCTCTCTTTTGGGCTACATTATTTTGTGCTTTTCTTCTAGAGCTTCAAAGGGGTGATACTTTTACACCCCCTTTAGGCAATTCGCTCATAAGCACCCACATGGTGCACTCGAAGGCTTGACCTGAAAGTTGCTTGTCACTCAGTACCGAGCATAGTGTCAAGAATCCTCCGCACTGCCACAGGAATCACATAATAACCATTAGGAATTTCGTGGGTTGTACCCGTTGTAAGCCGTCATTGCACCCGCCAGCATTTCGGGGCGGACGACGAATGTTGCGACGCGCGTCTTTCCCTCTCCCTCTGCTTTTCCTTACTTTCTTCTCTGCTTTGGCTTCTGTCCGCACCAGGCAGCGGAGGTCGCTCAGCTACAGAGCCAGTAGCAGGCCCGTGCATTCTTTTTTCCTTCTTCTTAGAGTCGCAACAACACACTGCATGGCACAGATTCTTCTTTGCCTGTCCCTTTCAACTTCAGGAGGTATTTAGAAGGTATCCTAGTGAATTATTCGCCCAGCGGAGGTCATGGCAGTACGTTTAAGAGGTATTGTTGGTGAGGATTTCCTCACATAGCTTGCGACAGGCTGCAAGAAACGCTGCAGCTGAATGTCCATATAAATTTTACCGTCTTAGGTTTACTAATGAATGGTGACGTCGCACACTGGTTCGGTGTTGATCTCCCTTACATAATGATGAGACCCATCGGCTGGCATTCAACAGATGATTATCATAGCCACTCTGCCTCACGGTGACGGATATGTCTATTCACGCCTCAAGAACAGCATGATTTAGTGTGGGAAAAGGTTGCCGAAGCCGTTTTGCCTCTTCTCTGGAATTACGATTGCCAGAAATGAGACCCTGGCGATTAGGTATGCAAACAAGAAGTGTAAAAGGGGAAGTGTAGGGAGTATAAAAAGATAAGCGATATTTGAAACTATACAAAGAGAAAGAGGATGCTTTCCTGCTATGAGATGTCGCTCCGCGATTTCAGCCACCGGGATTTCTTTATATCCGGTCGTCGACTCATTTACTTATACAAGAAGCAACATATTGCCACCACATAATATATCGCTCTATTTGTTTGCTGTGGTGCTGCCTTATACATGTATTTAGGTTCTATTAATGTCTACATTCACTTAATGACGTATTTAAGCATTCAAGCTTACAAGTGAACTCAAAGCAGAATGTTAAAAAACGTCAAGTTCAACTTTAAACTTCTCTAGTTCAATGTTCAAGCTCAAATTCCGTAATGAACATTTCAATAACTTACGTTTTGTCGGCCACGTTATATCTCCTAAGCGCTGCAGACGCAGTCTCTCTCGTGGCAGGCGTAACCCTCTAGAAGGCGTTTAATGAACAGCCCTACACTGCATGCGCTATATAAGGACGGACCTGGCTTATTAACGTAGACAGAATTATGAAACCGCAGAAAAATAAAAATAGATATCCACTGCACTCGACTCCGTACAAGATAGATGCCGCAACATGAGAAGGTCAGGCGCCCCCTTAAGATTTCGCTATCATGCTCTCCAAAAGTGTAGTATCTATACGCTCTTGTTCCTTGCATCAGAAGTTGCATTGAGCGAGCGTGTCAGTATGCAACCAAAGTGGCAGTACGAAGAGGAGAAAACATTTATTTACGATAATATTGTCACGTAGTGGTGACGAGGTCGACGACACAATTGAAAGGTCGATCATTGCACTAAAGAAACTGTTTATTTGGGCTGACTTGCGCCCGCAAAAAGAACTAAGCAACTCGGCGGCGGCGATAGAAACAAACGTGCTCGTCGATCGTCGAACAAAGAATGCCTGTCACACTCGGCAACGCTCAATTTAAAGGCTGCACAGAACAATCTAGATAACGTCGCAAGCAGCTACCAGCACGGGCTGGAACATTGTGGAAAAACACCCGAGTGGCCGGAACCTTCGAGACAGATCTCGGTGCATCTTGTGCTACAACAAAACTGATAAAGGTGTGACTCGCGGCATCGAGCATTAACAAAGATTACGGAACTGATACGCGGTCCAGAATCAGAGTGATAAGCCTGTATGCCGGCGGCTGTTAAAAAACAACAAATACTGTTCTGAAGGTTTCGCGGCATTACTCCCCCCTTAAAAAAAAACATCGCCTCGATGTTCCAAAACAAAGCAACTTAAACATAAGCACTGCAAATTTTAAACACCACACATTCTTTAACGTGCGTAATATGGCTTCAGTCGTACAACATGTACAATTTCTGGGCGTGCGCGTCGCCGTTGTGATGCTGACATTCCGTCGGGAATGACTTCATAGTCCAGGGGGCCGACGCGGCGAATGATTTTGTACGGCCCAAAGTATCGACGCAACAACTTTTCACTTAATCCGCGACGGCGAACAGGTGTCCAAACCCACACTTCGTCTCCTGGATTGTACTCTGCGTGGTGTCGTCGTAAGTTGTATCGTCGGCTGTCGGTGCGCTGTTGGTCTTTAATACGCAGCCGTGCGAGTCGTCGGGCTTCCTCTGCACGCTGCAGGTAGACGGCGACGTCGAGGTTGTCCTCGTTGGTTACGTGCGGTAGCATTGCGTCGAGCGTCGTCGTGGGCTCCCTACCGTACACCAGCTTAAACGGAGTCGCTATGGTCGTCTCCTGGGCTGCCGTGTTATACGCGAAGATCACGTACGGCAAGATGGCATCCCAGGTCTTGTGTTCAGCGTCGACGTACATAGCGATCATGTCAGCGATCGTTTTGTTCAGGCGCTCCTTAAGGCCATTGGTCTGGGGATGGTACGCAGTTGTTCGTCGATGGCTTGTGTGACTGTATTCCAGGATGGCTTGCGTCAACTCTGCCGTAAACGCCGTTCCCCTGTCCGTGATGAGCACTTCTGGGGTGCCGTGTCGCAAGAGAATTTGTTCGACAAAAAATTTGGCGACTTCTGCCGCGGTACCATTTGGTAGTGCTCTTGCTTCGGCGTAACGGGTAAGGTAGTCAGTGGCCACGATGATCCACTTGTTACCCATAGACGAAGAAGGAAAGGGGCCGAGGAGATCCATCCCAATTTGTTGAAAGGGCAGGATTGGGGGCGGAATCGGGTTTAGTAGTCCTGCTGGTTTGATCGGCGGCGTCTTGCGTCGTTGGCACTCACGACACGTCCTCACGTAGTGGGCAACTTCGGCAGGCAGTCGAGGCCAGTAATACTTCTCCTGGATTCCACGCAACGTGCGCGCAAATCCGAGGTGGCCTGCCGTGGGCTCATCGTGCAACGCCTGCAGAATTTTTTGCCGAAGGGTTTTAGGCACTACGAGAAGCTGCGCGGTCTTGTTGGGTGCGAAGTTCTTCTTCACGAGGAGGCCCTTGTTTAACGTGAAGGATGATAAATGTCGCCTGAACACACCAGGAGGGGAAGCGGTCTTTCCTTCCAAGTAATCGGCTAGCGCTTTCAGCTCAGGGTCTGATCGCTGTTGTTCTGCGAAACTGCTGGCGCTTACCGGTCCCAAAAAGACGTCATCGTCATCGTCCTTCGGGGTAGAATCGACGGGAGCGCGGGATAAGCAGTCTGCGTCGGAATGCTTCCGGCCCGACTTATAGACTACAGTCATGTCAAATTCTTGAAGTCGTAGGCTCCATCTGGCAAGGCGGCCGGAAGGATCTTTCAAATTAGCCAGCCAGCAGAGCGCGTGATGGTCGCTTACCACCTTGAATGGTCGGCCGTATGGGTATGGACGAAACTTAGAAGTAGCCCAGATGATCGCAAGGCACTCCTTCTCGGTCGTCGAGTAATTGACTTCGGCTTTTGTGAGAGACCTGCTAGCGTAGGCGATTACTTTTTCCTGTCTGGCAGTCTTCTGGACGAGAATGGCTCCTAGGCCTACATTGCTCGCGTCGGTGTGAATTTCGGTCTCGGCGTTTTCATCAAAGTGGCCAAGTACAGGAGGGCATTGCAGGCGGCGCTTAAGTTCGTCGAAGGCTTCTCCTTGCGGAGCTTCCCATTTAAAAGGTACGTCAGCCTTTGTAAGCTGCGTCAACGGTTCGGCGATCCGCGAAAAGTTTCTGACAAATCGTCGATAATAAGCGCACAGCCCAAGGAATCGGCGCACAGCTTTCTTGTCGGCAGGCGGTGGGAATTGTGCTATTGCAGCTGTTTTCTCCGGGTCTGGGCGAATACCGTCCTTGCTAACGATGTGACCTAGGAATCGGAGTTCTTCGTAGGCGAAGTGACACTTCTCTGCTTTTAGCGTTAGCCCCGATGACTTGATGGCTTCCAGCACTGTCTGTAGTCGTTTTAGGTGGTCTTCAAAGTTTGGCGAGAAGACAACAACGTCGTCCAAATATACCAAACAAATTTGCCACTTCAAGCCTGCCAGGACTGTGTCCATTACTCGTTGAAACGTGGCTGGTGCGGAGCAGAGGCCAAATGGCATCACCTTAAATTCATAAAGGCCGTCCGGTGTGATGAATGCGGTCTTCTCGCGATCACTTTCGTCGACCTTAATTTGCCAATATCCGCTCTTCAGGTCCATCGATGAGAAGTACCTTGCATTGCAGAGCCGGTCGAGAGTGTCGTCGATGCGGGGAAGCGGGTAGATATCCTTCTTCGTTATGCTATTCAAGCGGCGATATTGAACGCAGAAGCGAAGTGTGCTGTCTTTCTTCTTGACCAAAACGACTGGTGCTGCCCAGGGGCTGTTCGATGGCTGGATTACGTCATCACGGAGCATTTCCTCAACTTGATCGCGAATGGCCTGGCGTTCTCGCGGCGATACACAATAAGGGCTTTGGCGCAGAGGTCGGGCGTGTTCGTCCATTATTATGCGATGCTTGGCCAGTGGTGTTTGTCGTACCTTCGATGACGATGAGAAGCACTCCCCGTAGCTTCGAAGCAGACTGAGAATCTGGTCTTTCCTGTTGTGGGTCAATGCCGTGTTGATGACAAATGTGGGCTGAGGGAATAGGTCCGGTGCGTCTTCCAGCGTTTGGTCGTGGAGGGTGGATACATCTTTGAGGTCCGCTAATTCGTCGAGAAAGGCGATCGTCGTGCCCTTGTTGAGATGCCGGTATTCTTCGGTGAAGTTTGTTACCAGAACCTGAGCTTGACCTCTCCGAAATTTCGTGATGCCTCTTGCGATGCCGACACCTCGTTCTAAGAGCAATTGGATATTTCCTTCGACGATGCCTTCAGCGGTTTCGATGTTGGCGCTACCTACGCAGACTGCGATACTTGATCGGGGCGGGACGTTCAATTCTTCGTCGAGGACGTTTAGAGGGATGTGTGGCATAGACGTCGTCGTAGCAGGAATTGCTTTGTCTGCAGAGAGATTGATGAGCTTGGATCGCAGGTCGATGATAGCCCTATGTTCATTTAGGAAATCCATGCCTAAAATCACGTCGCGGGAGCACTGCTGCAAGACCACAAAGCTGGTGGGGTAAGTGCGCCCATTTACGGTTATTCTTGCAGTGCATCGTCCCGATAGAGTAATCAGGTTACCACCTGCTGTGCGAACCAGCGGGCCATCCCAAACGGTGGTAACTTTTCTTAGCTGAGAGGCTAACGGTCCACTAATGACTGAATAGTCAGCTCCGGTGTCTACTAGGGCAGTGACTCTGCGACCGTCGACATCAACTTCAAGGTCACTTGTTCGCGTCCTCGCATTGCACGTGGGCCTTAGTGTCCGATCTCGGCTCCGTCGTTTCTTCAGGTCATGGCCGGGGCATACCGTTGTTACTTCGCTGGGCGGCGGTGTCTGCATGCACTTTGGTCGTGTTGTCGTCGATGACGTCGTGTGGAGCAGCGGAGAAACGGCTGCGTCGTCGTTAGTGGTCGTCGGCGGCGGAGGATCTTCGTCTTTTCGCCCTTGAGCAACCTCACCTCCAAAGGTTGCTGCCTTTAGTTTCCCCTACGGGGGCTTGGGGACCTTCCGCGCACATTATCATCATAGTTACGTCCTGGCGACGCAAAGCGGGCCCTGTACGGCGATGGAGACCTGAATCGACGGCTTGGTGGCGCAATCTCACCGCTACGCAGATAGTTGTCGATTTCTTGCGGTCGTTCACCTGGGCGTGGTCGTGGAGCGTCGACTGCAAATCCGCGGAGACCGATTCGTCGGTACGGGCAGTGCCGCAGAATGTGGCCGGCCTCATCGCAGTGGAAGCATAATGGCCGGTTGTTCGCTGTCCTCCATGCGTCGCACTTCCTGGGGCTTGTTGGTCGTTGGTAGACTTGGCGGGCGGGAGCCAAGGGGCGGTTTTCAGGAACAGGCCGGTAGCAGCGAGGGCTCGGAAAGTCATCACGTCGGGGCGGAGGGCGACGTAATGCACCAGCGTAGTTCATCGCTGTTGCCTCTTGTGCTGGAACAGTCGTAGCCGTCGCTTCAGGAACGCCCAGCGCCTGCTGGACTTTTTCACGGTCGACGTCCGCGAGCGTCGCCACCTGGGGTTGTTGCGATGATGGCTGCATTCGGCGGAGCTCTCCTCGCATGATCTCCCGGATGAGGTCACGAAGGTTCTCTCCACTTGCAGATGCGCTGGGGTAGTGGCTTGAGTAGTCTGGCTGAAGTGGCCGCTCGTAGTGGCGCATCCGGGTTTACAACGTCTTCTCGATGGCAGACGCTTCCGTTTCAAATTCCGCCACTGTTTTTGGCGGATTTCGGACAAGATTTCCAAAAAGCGATTCTTTGACGCCTCGCATTAAAAGTTTGACTCTCTCACCTTCAGTCATGTTAGGGTCGGCGCGGCGAAAGAGGCGCTTCATCTCCTCAACGTACGCCAGGACAGACTCGTTAGGAAGTTGCAGTCTTGACTGAAGGAGGGGCTGGGCTCTTTCCTTTCGGACGATGCTTGAAAAGGCAGTCAGAAACGCTTTTTGAAAGTCTCCCAATCCTTCATAGTTGCCTCATGATTTTCGAACCACACTCGGGCATGTCCTTGAAGAACAAAGTAGACTTGCTTAAGTTTCGCGGCGTCATTCCAGCCGTTGAAATCTGCCACACGGTCGAAAAGGTCCATCCAATCTCCCGCATCTTCATCCGATAGTCCACGGAAGCAGGGGGGCTCCCGGGGTTGGACGAAAATAACCGGTGCTGTAGGCTGGGCCATTGTCAGCGTCGATGCCTTCCGAGAACGAATGGGGTCAAGCAGCAGACCGTGTTCGGGTTGTAGGCCTTGAAGTCGGCGGCTGGCTCGGTGACCTGTAGGCTGGTCTTCCAGGGCGACAGGAACACGGCTTGGGTCTTCGCTTGAAGGATAAAAGGCAGCACCTCCACCAGATGTCACGTAGTTGTGACGAGGTCGACGACACAATTGAAGGGTCGATGATTGCACTAAAGAAACTGTTTATTTGGGCTGACTTGCGCCCGCAAAAAGAACTAAGCAACTCGGCGGCGGCGATAGAAACAAACGTGCTCGTCGATCGTCGAACAAAGAATGCCCGTCACACTCGGCAACGCTCAATTTAAAGGCTGCACAGAACAATCTAGATAACGTCGCAAGCAGCTACCAGCACGGGCTGGAACATTGGGGAAAGACACCCGAGTGGCCGGAACCTTCGAGACAGATCTCAGTGCATCTTGTGCTACAACAAAACTGATAAAGGTGTGACTCGCGGCATCGAGCATTAACAAACAAAGATTACGGAACTGATACGCGGTCCAGAATCAGAGTGATAAGCCTGTATGCCGGCGGCTGTTAAAAAACAACAAATACTGTTCTGAAGGTTTCGCGGCAATATGATTTGGGGAAGGAGGTGCGTTTCGTTGTGGAGCTGAGTGGCAGACCCTATTTCGGGACGCCATTTACCGCCGCCGCTGCCCGAGGTCAAGACCTTTTATATGCATGCTCCTACAGCTTCATTCGTGCGGGCAACTTTGTTTTTCTTAGGCACATTAGCGGACACTTAACACTCGCACAGCTCGGCAAACTTTTTTGGAGCGGCTATGTGAAGGGACCTTTCTTGAGGCTAAACGTCTGTTCTGCGGATGTGCTCGTGGCGGTAGCATGCAGGAACATGAGGGGAAAGATAGTATCTCTGGCTGCTGACAATGTATTAAAGAATATGCCGAGCCCCTTCTGCGGTGGCTTCCCTGAAACGCCCCACCCGAAGAGAGAATTAACTGCGGCTGTCACCAGTGCTTGGCTACCGCGCCATGTGTTTATTTTTGTTTTGCTGTTTACTTACTTCTGCCACGTGTGCGGCTAAGTTGGGTGGATGGATGGATGGTATAGGAGCGCCCCCTTTGAAACGGGGTGGTAGCCGTTGCTATCATGTTCTTTTTTTTATCTATTTATTTTAGTTATCTTTATCTAGTTATCTGTTTTTGCGGGCGCCTCCAAGTGGGGAGAGAGGCTTACTAGGATACTGGGAGAGACACCAGACACTACACGTGCCGCACCCCCTCCTTTCCTCCGCGATAGCCGCAGTGGTCAGTGTCTTCGCAGCAGGAAAGGGAGATTAGGGGGGGGGGGGGAGGCACATGTGCGGATATTTTCTTTTTTTTTACGAGCAGTTCAATCCGCCCGTATTGACGAGCAGGGTTGGGCTAAGACAATCGTGGGCGCCCGTCGTGTACGTGTAGAGAATATTATTATTATCCCTACCTCTATACCGCTGCTTTGCCCTTTCTCCCCCTCGCTCCCTTATTTAATTTCCTCTCTTTAACCACTTCCTCTCTATTTCCGCCGCCATAGCTTAGGTATCTTCATGTTTCGCTGGCAGATGCCACGCCTAGCAGAAATCTTTTCGCTCCTTTTTGAGATATTCTAATGAGCACCACACCCTGCAACCACGAAACGGGACACCTGATGAGAGGTTCAGTGACTGGGCGCATTTTGCGACTGGTTGTCTGCCTAGGTATGCAGTTAAAGAACGAGTAAGTCTGAAAGGGCGACACTGTTTTATGTTACTATTTACGTATATATCCGTGCCTTCCGCAAGTTCGTTAGGTTCTTAGGTCCCTAATATGCCAATTCCTGCTAGTTGCACTCAAAATTCGAATTTCGAAATTCAAAATTTTCTGAAATGTTGAATATTCTAAATAAAAAATACACTTTTCAAGTTCTTTTTCCTGAAAAGCTGCAAATTTTGGAAAGAAAAAGAAGCACATGTTTAGAAAAGCTTGGAATTATTTCCTAAAATGCACAAACATCAATAATGGTTTTAGCTTTGTCGGACCATTCATAAGCAAGCTTAGGTCTTGAGTCGCATATGCAATGCACGTTATAAGTGCAAATTACTTCCAACTGTAACAGCGGCTGGTTGTAACGTGCTGATGTTGTCCAGGACTAACGGAACTAACTTATTTCTTCCGAGTATTTCAATCACATCGCGCATTATCCCAAGCATACCAGTACACCACGATGTGGCAATTCTCGACTACTTAGACTGATCACTAGAACAATGATTTTAGAGTAGCCACGACCATTCATAAGTGCTTCGCCCCGCATATTAGCAGAAGAGGGAGAATACGGGCTGGTCGGTACATGATGACGAATGGGGAAAAAAACAGCGCTACTAGGACGGGACAAGAGAGCAGACAAACACATGCACGTGTGTTTGTCTGCTCTCCTGTCCTGTCTTAGTAGCGCTGTCTCTTTCCATACGCATATTAGTCCGTTTGTCAGAAGTGTCCTACAGGACACTTTTCCAAGTTTTCCTCTATATGACGCTTTCCTTGCGTGTACTCAGAGTCAAGCAAATCTTCGCTCAAAAGTTATAAATAAGCTTAACCTCAGGCAGCGTCAATTCGCGTTTGCTGTGGACAGTCTAGGAAAGACACAGCCTCTTTGATTTTTTTTTTTCTACAGCGAGTATTGTTCCTCGTCTCTGAAAAGTGCTGACTCACCTGTTTGTCTTGATGATGCGCTCGTTAGCAATCGTGATGTTTGGCCTTTATTTTATTGACGTAGATTTTCTTGATGTCAGAGGAAATCTGTTACTTAACAGCAGACGCCTTTTCATACTGCTCGCTTTTTTTATTTCACAAGTGGCCGTCTCGCACATAGAAAGTGCTTTCGCGCGTTAAGCAGTGGGCGAACCTTTCTCATATCAGCAACAACATACCGCTAGCCGGCGGTCATACACTGGGTACTATTTTTCTTATGTTTCCTGCTAAAAGTAAACATGAAAAGGCTGTGTGGCCTATGGGCTGCAGCTTTTTCCTTATTTCCCATTATATTCATAAGAAAGCAGCGCGTGTATATGTCGCTTATAAATATTGCTTAGCCCTGCCGAAAAACAACATATACAACAACCATAGCCGCCTGCAAAAATGCCCGTATTTGCATAAAGCGGCTTACGATGGAAAAATGTCTTTTAGCGCTTTATCTCTACTACGTTCATTTGCAAATTTTGCGCTATTCTGCGTTATTCCTGGGCCTAGTATCTTATGCATTCCACAGATTGCGCCGTATAATTGAGCGCCACATGTTATTTCATCTCGCGCTTTGCAGAAAACATCCTCTTTTTTGTTGTCCTGCCTAGGCATGGAAGCAGTATGCTATCGCCCACTGCCGATCACGCCTCGTCTAAAACGGCAGCACACCGTTGCGCTGTGTAATAAACACCGTCGTCTTAACCGTTTCCAACGGCTTAACGTTCTCTCACTGTGCATTGAACACGGTCGTCTTCAAATTGCATCTGCGCCGCTCATAGATTCAACCTATGTAAAAACGTACCATACTTGTGCGTGATCTCTTCAAAGGCAGAGACCACAACCGTGCCAGAAAGGCTGCCGTGACTATCGATCAACGAGAAGTCAGACTATCCCGTTGCTGAGAAGCTTATCAAGCGCAGAAGCTAGCCAAGTCAAAGCGGCAGAAGCGGCTGTGGCTGATACCTAATGCGCGTGAACCTTGGTTCAAGAATGCTTGAACCTGAATGAGTTTGGTCTCGTGCGTAGTTGATCGCGCGGCGGCACGTTCAGCCTTATTGCATTGCATATGATTGCAAGTATTCAGCGTAGTGCATTCAGGTGACGTGCCTTCTGCCAGAGTATTTGGATTCAAGCTCGGCTGTGGCGCCCTCTATTGTCTCCATGGAATCGAGACGAGAAGAGCCTGTATGCTGCCGGATCTCAGTGTACGTTCAAGAATCCCCTGTAATCGAAACCATTCAAACCACTTTTCTACGGCGTTTCTCATAGCCGATGTAGTTTTGGATGTTAAACCGCATATAATCTAAAAAGGCGATGACAATTGCTTTTTGCTCTTTCGTTGAGGCACACTCGCGGTTTCCAAAGCAGAAAAATAAACCTCAACTGTAAACAAGCGACCAAAAAACCTTGAAAAAGGAAACTTCAGCTTCTGTCAATCTTTGCACCTCTGAAAAAAACAAAAACAAATATTGTTTTTCTCCTGTTGCTCCTTTGGCTTTCACATCTCTAGTCGAATAGTACCCCTGTTAAGCACTGTTTAGTGCGGAAGCGCAACTTGCCAAAGTTAAGCTGGCTTACTGTTCCCATCGTCGTCGAACTGGCAAGCGCTGCCAACTCTAGCTTCACCGATAAGATGAAAGAATGGCATTAGAATCCAGCGTTCTAGCAATCATGGATCCCAAGTGAGACACGCGGCACCATTCGAGCAGCGTTGCTAGAGCTTGACGTATTATCTATTTCACTTGTGGCAGAGTGGGCAACAGCCCAGGTGGCCGAAACCATAGGCCTAATGTTGGAATGTAGTGGCAACGTACTGAGATTAAATGGGATGGTCATTTCCATCACATCCCGATATTAGGCCCTTGGTTGGCTCTGCCTGGGATATATCACGGCCATCCTCACGAAAGTGCCTATTTCAGGCGATGGGGAGAAGACAGGGACAAGGTTATTTATATCTACCATTTATAAAAAAATGAACTACCCAAAATTAATGCTTTCGCAAGCCTTATTAATTTAGCAAGCTGTTCATTCTTTTTTCCCCAGTGCAGGGTAACAAGCCGGTTTCTTTCTTGTGCTGATTAACCTTATTGCCGCCTTTCCTTCTCCTTCATCTCCTCTTCATCGTTTAACCTCAGCATTTTATTTTCTTATTTCTCCTCATAATACATGATAACATATCACAGATTACGAAACTCGCCCCAAGCAACTGTTCTCGGTGAGCAGTAACAAAACCACCAAGAATAAATTCAGTTTTCTACCTGGTTTTCATTTGACGAATTGAATACACTTTTTACGAAAATGCAGCACATGCCAGAATGTGCCGTAAACAACTCTAGCCTGCTTAAAATTAGACAATCCGGCTCATGTGAGGACTGGAAAAAGCTTGAGCTGTACAAGAAGCGACTTCTGTTTGTTTGTCGTCGCCTTTAAAATTGAAAATTTGTTAAGCCTACTTCTGGACTCCATCTTTGACCTTCTAAATTATTTCTACCTTAGCTCTTTGCGGTCTCACGGGACCTGTGATCATAATGTTTTTCAACGACACATTGGCGGCACCGCGAAACTTATCCTGTGTGAAGGTGTATGCTTTTGTTATTTATTTTTGTCCGACTGTTTCCCTTCCCCTTTGTCGTCTCCAACTGGTGGACCTTGCCGGGCTACACATCAGCAGTTGGCGTGAATGTTCTTGTTTGCTTGCCCTTGTGATCTTCTGCCCACTTTTTTACTGTATCCTGCACACTGCACTCGTTTCTTTAATATCAACTGTTCCGGCCGGCGTGGCAAGAACAAGGGAACACAGAGGAAGAAATCTCTTTAATTCTGAACAGGAGCACTAAAAAGGAAAGATTGTTACTAGAAAAAAAAATTGAACTAAGACAATATGTTGTGCTTGATGTATTTTATGCAGGTGTTTCTTTAAGCAAATGGTGGGTCGAAAAAGGAAACATGATTTTTGAAAACAATTTCTGTTATATGCGTCGACAAATCCACGTGTTTTCTTAAGGGGGACAACGAATCTTGCTCCCTGGGTCTAAATACTATCCCCGTGTTCCACAGGCAACTGCTTACTGCACATATATCACTAATACTGATATATGTGCAATAAGCAGTGGCCTGATATCACGAATATTTTAAAATTACTGGACCCTGATCTGAAGCTCCGGCTTCCACCTGGCCTACCCCGACGCGAAGAAACTTTATTGTACCGCCTGTGGGTTGGTGTAGCATTCACAAACTCGTATTCTTTTATGATAGGCAGGGCAAACAGCCCTGCATGTACAAACTGTGGGTGCGACGAGTCTATAGGCCACATTATTTGTGACTGTCCCAAATACAGTGAGGAAAGCCGGCGTCTGTGGACGCCCATTGACTGAAATTAAGATTTTAGGTCCCTGGCCACGGTGATTGTCTGCGGTGAAGGCTTCCCAGGCACTGCTCCGCTTTATGAAAAGCACAGGCCTAATCGAAAGATTATGAGTTTGCTGTTATGTTAAGTGATATGACTGTGACGTGATGTGATGTGACTGTACTAACTTCAACCGTCCCTCTCTCACAACTTTTATATCCACTCAGCCCCTTCCCCCAGTGCAGGCTAGCAAACCGGTTGCTTTTACTGGCTAACCTCCCTGCCTTTCCTCCTCATCTATCTCCTCCTCCTCACCACTAATACTAAAAGTAAGTTTATTTTTCGAGGTGTGTTTATGCTGAGAATTAAAGGACAAAACGCCAAGTATTGCGCCAAAGATAATCAGTTCACGGCGGCACCAGTGCAACCACACGAACGGGTGATCCGCTTGCACCATCCAGCTTGAGCGGCAGCACAAGTGCATACGCTCCCGTCGCGGGCACCTTCTCCAGGCCAACCAGATTCTCCAGGATGAAGATGTTCGCCTCGGATAGGGCCCGGTGAGCAGTGTCGACGGTGGCCGCGTCCACGGAGGGCGTGTCTAGGCCCACGCCGAACACGTTGCGCTGTGTCGCTAGGAAGGACGCGGAATCTGGACTCATGGCTGGAAAGTGCTTCTCGCCGTTGGCGTCGATGCCCATGTACGCGGTACGGTTCGGCCAGTGCTACTCGCAAAAAAAAAAATAATAAAAAGAAGAAAATAAACAAATACCCATATCAGGCATGAGTGAGTGTCACTGATATGACCCTTCGGTAACTCACATGCGCTTGAGTTAAATTTATATAGATCAAATCAGATTGTTTCTTACAAAGCCGGCATTGCCTTAAATGATCGCGAGAAGCTGAGTACTGCGTCCTGTATAAAACTCGAGCCTGAAACACGCCCGTGAAAAGGACTGCACCGTGCACGTAGCTTATAGGACAGTTCTTCAGTTAACATGGAACCGATCATATTGGTAGCATAGCTTAATTTAACATTCATTAAGAGCGGTCTTAATCTGTACCACGACCATGACCGAGCGAATCGGCGGAACCCAAAAGAGGGGCCTCATGCGCATGTTGCATAGACCATCGATCGTGATCTGTTATTGAGTTCCCGAGTTTTCACTTTCACACTACGATATTCGTTTCTTCCCGGACAACTTGCTGACTACTATTGCTACTACCACCACCATCACTACCACTACTACTACTACTACTACTACTACTACTACTACTACTACTACTACTACTACTACTACTACTACTAATACTACTACTATTGCTACTGCTGCTGCTGCTACTACTACTACTACTACTACTACTACTACTGCTACTACCACTACTACTACCACTACCACTGCCAGTACTACTACTATTACTACTACTTACTGCTACTACTACTACTACTACTACTACTGCTACTGCTACTACTGTTACTACTACTACTACTACTACTACTACTACTACTACTACAACTACTACTGTTGCTGCTACTGCTGCTACTACTATTACTACTACTACTACTACTACTACTACTGCTACTACCACCACTTCTACCACAACCACTGCTAGTACTACTACCATTACTACTACTTACTACTACTACTACTACTACTGCTACTGCTACTACTATTACTACTACTACTACAACTACCACTACTGTTGCTGCTACTGCTGCTACTACTACTACTACTACTACTACTACTACTACTACTACTACTACTGCTACTACTGCTACTACTGCTACTACTACTACTGCTACTAGTACTACCACTACCACTGCTAGTACTACTACTATAACTACTACTTACTACTACTACTACTACTGTTGCTGCTGCTGCTGCTACTACTATTACTACTACTACTACTAATACTACTACTACTGCTACTGCTGCTGCTGCTGCTACTACTACTACTACTGCTACTACCACACTACTACCACTACCACTGCCAGTACTACTGCTATTACTACTACTTACTACTACTACTACTACTGCTACTGCTACTACTATTACTACTACTACTACAACTACTACTACTGTTGCTGCTAATGCTGCTGCTACTACTACTACTACTGCTACTACTACCACTACCACTACCACTGCTAGTACTACTACTATAACTACTACTTACTACTACTACTGTTGTTGCTGCTGCTGCTGCTACTACTATTACTGCTACTACTACTACTGCTCCTACTACTACCCCTACTACTACCACCACCACTACTACTACTGCTACTTCTACTAATACTACTATTACTGCTACTGCTACTTGCTTCTACTCTAACAGAAAGCAGTGTCATTGCCACATGACCTGATTGCCAGTGGCTGCTTACAGGCTCTCCTGCTGCCATCGCACCTGTCCACCCTCGTCTACTGCAGCTTACAATGCAAACCATTGGTTACTACGCCACAATTTTTAACCAGTGTCGCTGCGTGCATGTTTATATCCTGACGTCCGTGTAATGCTAAAGATATACAATAGAGTCACTACGTAACTGGTGCTTCTTGTGGACGACTTAATACATGCGTGAATGCAGAGCATTTAAAGAAACTCAGCTCGGCGGGATTTGTTTGCCGCTGTTTTCAACAAAACGTTTGCAAAGTCAAAATATCCCAAATCGCCGTTCTCAGGCCGCATAGAAATGCAGTCGAAAGCGTTTGCATAAACGTTTACAACAAAAGGTGCTTCAGCGCACGAGCGGTTCCGTTGGGACCTTTCCAGCCTGTGCGTTCACAAAAGGCCGAAATCGGTGAAGTTCTGGGCACCCTTGTAAGCAACCTGTGCCAAAGGCTCTGAATGCGTCTGCGTGCTGTGGATGTCAAGGCAGTAATGAAAAGCTGCATGATTCAAAAGTCTTATATTACCTAGAGATTAGCCACAGAGTTTGTCGCAATGTTTAACGCGTGATTATTGTCTGCATGAAGGTACTGCGAATGCGGACAGTCCACGGCCGCCAGCACAGCGCTACTTTCTGGGGAGCTGTTCTAGTAGTCGGAACTTCTAGGTCCCCAGTGATAAGTCGAATGCGGAACTCAAGTCACCATGTAGCCACGCACTGTCCGGGACTGAAAATCGAATGTCCAGAGCGATTCTCGAATTATTACCGTGCGTCTTGGCGTACAGGTGCATCAAAAGTAATAGAGAGGCCACGACAAGTTGCCGAACTGTAAAATAATTAGAGGGTCTCTTAGATGTCTCTTGAGAGGAGAACGACAAAATCCTACCCTTCCTATCCTATCATTTGCATCTCATTATTTTTCTATTAACGCTTGCCTCACTCTGTTCGCCTCTTTCTGTTTGTCTCTCTCTCTCTTTTTTCTCCTTCTCTTTGCCTCTTGCCGTTTTTCTCTTATCGTCTGCCTTTTCCTCTTCAGTTCTTTCTTTCCTGTTACCGCATTGTTATGATTACCTTGACTGTTTGCCTGTTTTCTTTCGTTGTTTGACATATTACTCGTTTAGTTGTCATGATAAGTCATGTCTATTCAGTGTAGTGATTATCACTCATAACTAAGCATGTTTATTCATTTCCAATCAGCTGCCGTCATTACAAGACGTCGTTTGATATATATTAGTTGTTTCGCAGCCATTAGCAATCAAAATGAGTCATGCCAAATCATTGTAGTGATTACCACTCATCGCTAAGCGTTTTTACTCATTTCCAATCAGTTGCGGTCATTACAAGTGGTAGTTGGACGTATTCGTCATTACAAGTCATTACTAATTATCACTGTTAGTCATTAGCATTAATAATTAACTCTATAGATGTCAATAACTACCATCATCAATCGTTTTCATTCTTAACCACCTTCCTCACACGTCCACTATTTGCGAGTAACGCATCATTATTGAAATGCGAAGCACAGCTCTCGGGCACAGACTTTCGCTCCATATGCCTTAAAACTGCATACAACTGCATTCATTCAGCAGATGTGTAGCAGAGAGCGATAGTCAGTCGACAAGTCCTATTCACCCATCTCGATGGCGATTCTCGCCTTTCCACCGGCACAACCAAGTCGCGCTGCTGACATCACTGCTCTGCAGAGACCCTTCGAATCCTTCTTGCAAGTTTGCATTGTTTGCCTACGCCGTGCGCAAAAAGTTGGCTTCGGTAGCGAGCGCTTTCTAGTTCGTCAAGAATGACATTTTTGTTTGCTTTGCCGCCATGGTTCGCGCTTCAAGTGGCGGCGATCTTGAAAGCAGCGCGGCTTCTCCCGGCGATAAGGCGAGCATCAG
The DNA here is from genome assembly GCF_055883805.1 of Amblyomma maculatum. NCBI lineage: Eukaryota > Metazoa > Arthropoda > Arachnida > Ixodida > Ixodidae > Amblyomma > Amblyomma maculatum. The sequence goes on along the minus strand of NC_139347.1, from coordinate 104,409,901 downwards.
GTCATCGATATGGGTAAAGCCGGACGTGCTGACACCCACTCGCTTTCTGCTGCACATCTGCATAGCGGAACGTTTGCTGAAAGACTGCGCCGGCGTGCAGATTTGGATAGTTTGGGCACCACTCGCGTGCTCCGTTTCACTTTTGGTGAGCCTGTACATTCCCCTGGCGCTTAACAAATCAATCTTCACTTTTGAAGCAGCACTCAGAGAGGAAAATTTAAATGGTGCAAAATTGAGCCTTTTGCTTTCAACCCGATTCAATTGCCCTTTACTCGATCTAGCAAGCGAGCGTTCCGAGCACTGCGATAAACAATGGAGCTACGCCAAACACATAGTAGTTTTTTTTTAACGATATTTATAGCCTCAGGGTATCAGTAGCGTATGAGATGAAGAATGAACTAATGATTAAATGAATTGAAAAAGGTTGGCTGATTTGATGAAGTCCAAGAGGGAGCGATGATGTGGTCCCTGCGTCCAAGCGAGATACAAGGCACGATTGCTTGCTGAAAGGCCAGCTATCATCAAGTGCCGGATTCTTGTCGGTTTCACAGCTGGGCAGACTCACAGCAAATGGTGAATGTTGGCTTTTACGTTTTCGTCTTTACATATCGGACATCCTGGGTTGGGATATAAGTATCGAAAGTGAGACCACGTCCTAGTGGCAGCTGGTGTAAGGGCAACCCCGACCCGGATCCTCCTAAGCGCGACCTCCTCTGCACGGGTGAGACCACGGAGAGGGATACCGCTCACAGAGGGATAAGAGCACGTGTGCGGCGCCGCAGGTGTTCCTTTCTTGACATAAAGAGGATAGCGTCGTCCTCATCAAGGAGCCGTGGTAATGATGAGTCTTGGGTCACGAGAAGCGTCGTTAAAGGCAGAAGGTTCCATGGGACCCACTCAACACGTAATGATTGTGGGATGCGTGCGGTAAGCTGGTGAATGTCTAGAAATATTTTTGGGCAATGGTTGACACGTCGGAGCAAACGTACCACTTAAAGTGCGTCAGCGGGGATGACAACTTGGGCCGTAGGGAACATATTAATTGTGGCCACGGATCAGAGCGCCTCCTGAACTGCCACGAGCTCAGCACAGAAAGATGTAGGTTGTTCTGAAAGTTTAAACGGAGCGGTCTGATTTAAGCTAGGTGTCCACGGGGAGTAGATTGCTGTTTTTTATTCACAGCCTTGTATGCCTGCATCCACGTGCAGTACAATGAATCCTTGAGGAAGGTGAGTATGCATCTTGCTCTTCAAATCACTGGTGAGGGGACGACGCCGAGTTGCCAGACGTTGGTCTACGGTTATCTGTTGGCTTGTTGCCGCCTAACTGTACAAACTTCCAAGGAGGAATAACTGGCGCAGGTGGCTGAAGAATAATATGAGAACTTGCATACGCACTCACTTCTTACATGGAATGTGATAAAGGGGCTTTAAGTCTCCGCGCATCACGGCGCTGTTGCACCAGCTCATCGATGGTGTTGAACTGCACATTCTACTGTAATGCTACGACCGGAGTGATTCGTAGAAGGCATGTAATGGTTCTCATAGCTTCTTGGTTCACTGCTTCAATGCGATCCCATTGTGCTGTTGTAAGATATTGGAACTGGGCTTGATAAACAATACGCGGCGGCAACATCGCGCTCACCAACTGGCGTGCAACAGACGAGCCAGCGCCCCCCGTTTTCGGAGCAATTCTTCTAATCAAACCCATAGTCTGAATAGCTTGCTTTTTTGCCTGAGAAAGCCAAGCAGTCGCTGATCCTGATTAATGAATCGTTAAGCCCAGAATTTTTACGCTCGAACTTTCCTGTAGTGGGGTGCCTGATAGAGTCGAAATGAATTTGCAGTAAGTTTACGGCGTCTTCAGCGGTTAGCGACACACATGTATGTAGTTTTACACACGGAAAGCTGAAGGCTAATGTAAGAAGCGTAATCAAAGGTAGTATCTAAAGCTGATTGAAGGGCAGCCTCCTGAGTGAGCAGATCTTGGTGAGTGCTCCATACCGTGATATCATCAGCGTATTGCAAAAACTTGATTTCAGGGATGTCAAGTAAGCGCCATGCCAGTGGGATGAAAGCAGTATTAAACAATGTCGGTGACAATACTGATCCCTAGGGCACGTCACGTAGCGAAGCGAATGAACCAACTGCGTCACCACTGAGGCGTATTGCAAATGTTCTTCCGTCCAAAAATGATGCGACAAAATTGCGCACTCTCAAAGGGAGGTGGAGCGTGTCAATGGAGTTCGGGATTGCAGCATGACTCATGTTGTCATATGCCTTTTCAACGTCCATTGCTAATATAGTACGAACATTGCGGCTGCGGGTAGATGATAGAACTGCTGATGCCAAGACAGCCAACCTGTCCTCTGTACCTATGTATGGACGAAATCCAATTTGAGCAGGATTATAAAAACTGTACTGTTCTAGCCACCAAGGAAGTCGTGTAGCCAGCATTTTGTCCGCAAGCTGGCACTGCGTTGATGTTAAGGAGATTGGTCGCAAGTTGGCAAGATCTGTTGGGAGTTTCCTGGTTTGGGAATCGGGATCACGACAACGGATTTCCAGCTATCAGGTACGACACCATGCCGCCATACATTGTATAGAGTGTCTAGTAGTTGAGGAAGTGCAACGGCACTCAGGTCCTTGTAAACCTGATACTGAATTATGTCCGGGCCAGGCGCTGTTTTTCATTTCGCCTCATCAATTACAACTCAGACATAGAAAAGGGGCTCGCAATTCCATCTGCGCCAGCAGCAGATGGTACTGTGTGTGCATCTGCCGAGACACCTGCCGAATAAAAATTTGTAGCTGAAGTAGGTAATGTATCATACTATAAGAAAACTTTTCGTGCCGCTTCTTTCGTTTGGCGAAATCACCCGGCGATGAATTCGCTGCAAAGCATGCCGTTGCTGCGATATCAGTAGAACGGCGACCATGTTCCACTGCACAAAACGTTCGCCAAAGTGAGGCATTCGAGGATTTAGCAGAAATTTGTTCGCACTATACATGCCCCTGGCGTCCAGAGAGATGGCGTTCATATCTCCGAGCCTTAGCAGTAAGATAATGCAGCCGTGTACCTGCCGCGGTGGTCCAAAGCCCTGAAATGTGTTACCGCTCTCTCTCTCTGTTTTCACTCCCACCTTCGCGATCACACGATAAAGTGAGCTACCAGCCAACATATCAATCCCCGCTTTAACCGAGCCGTGTCAACGTGTCGGCGCGAGGCATATGGATAACGTGAATGCAAGGGTTCTGGCATGCTGATTGTGATATCACCCTCCCATGTGAAAGGATAGGCTCGAGTTGTAAGCTCGTGCCAAAGGGCTTCCCGTCCGGATTCCCTACGTCCAGTTAGTTCTCGGTCATGTCAGCTGCCAGCTACCTCCTCCCACGACATACTACTTCTTCTTCTTCTTCTAGCGGTTGCTAGGCAACGGCTCGAGGTCAGTGCAACCACGGCTAAGGTGAGGCCACGATGAAAGCGCGATCACGGCGAAAAGGCGAAGCGGCTGGCGTAGTGTAGCCCTCGCTACAAAATTCCGCATGTCGATGGGATTGCATAATTAGGTATGGTGTGACCTGACCCAGCTAGGTGACCACAACGAAAAAACGTAATCCTTCACCAATGCACAATTTCGCCACCCTGGCGTAGTAATCGGCCACCACCTAATGTAAATACTACAATAAACAACCGGTCCTGAATCTCCAGCGGCTGCGGAGAAACTTCCTACGGCGGCGGTCAAGCCTGCGACGTTAAGTTAAATTGGTTCACAGGAAGGGAAAGGCGCAGTAACTGTCACACTTGCTATGTGGACACCCGAACCGCGCCGTAGGGGAAGGGAGGAGGGTGGGAATGAAAGTGGAAAGAGAGAAAGAGGAGCCGTAGTGGAGGGCTACGGAGTAATTTCGACCACCTGGGGATCTTTAACGTGCGCTGACATCGCACAGCACACGACGCCTCTTCGTTTCGCCTCCATCGAAACGCAGCCGCCGCGGTCGGGTTCGAACCCGGGAACTCCGGCACAGTAGTCGGGCGTCTTACCACTGCACCACCCCGGCGGGGCACGCGACGTCTCGAAGTTTACAAATATTTGGCTTCGGACAGGCCGTCATTGGAAACTGAATCTGGCTGTTTAACGCCAGAACTCCATTGAGTGAGGAAGGCCTAGTAGGATTGTTTGTTGATTTTACCTAGACTTAATGAGGATTCAGGATGACATATGAAGCACTATACTGTTCAAAGGGCGAGTTATTACAGTGCTATCAAGGTTTAGCAGGGAGACGTGAACTAAATGTAGGATATCGTCAATAAGCGCTTTGCTGATAACGTACAGAGTTCTATAACACTAATGACAGGTCACCGAGCATCCAATAAGCTGAATGCGTGGTACAAAGGGAAGGTTGTACAGTCTTATGCGCCTGTATGTCATGTTGAGCTGGTAGTCGAAAGCTTATATGGTGATGTAGGATCGGCAATGAATAAAGTAAAATTTGGAAGGATGCTCAACCTTCGCCCCACAAGTAAACGTAGTAGGGCCTTGAAAGTCGCCGTTTCTCTCCACAATTTTAAGGAAGATTTTTTCAAGGTTGCGTTGTGAACCACAGAAAAAGAAATCGTGCCAGGAAATGGAATCGCGAATCAGCCACGTCAAAGGAGGATTATTTGAAAGGACGACAATGCGCAGTCGGAGTGTATAATGGCGACGGCCGTATAACGGCAGCATCCTGCTCGAATCTTGCTCACCTGCCTTGCATACGTCGCCGCTGGGCTCAGAGTGAATTCATTCCACATCGCTGTGAGACGATCGACGCATCAGGAACTAGTCGCAGGCGGCAAAACCCAAGAAATTACGTAATGGCGGAAGAGGCTAGGGCAGCTAGAAATTCCGCTTCTCGTGACCGCCGCTGGGAGGAACTGGCTATGAATGAACTAATAAAATTTTAGTAAGGAAGGTTGCCAGTCAAGGAAACACGGTACCTCTCCAGTGTATTTCGCCGTTTGCTTAGTGAAGTATCAGAGAGCTGGATTGAGAGCAGTTAGGCATAAAGGTTAATGAAGAGTGCCTCAGTAATCAGAGATATGCCGATGACTTTGTCTTGCTCTCGCGACGAACTCAAAAGGATGATTAATGACCTACGTGCGAAGCGAAATAGTTGGCCTAAAAGCTAATATGCAGAAGACGAAAGTAATGTTCAACAGTCTCGGAAACGAGCAGCAGTTAGCGATAGGCAGCAAGGCGCTGGGAGTTTTAAGGGGTTACATATACTTAGGACAGGTAACAGCCGTATATCCAGGTTACGAAAGGGAAATCACTAGTAGAATACAATTGTGATGGAGTGCATTCCCCAAGTACTGTTAGGTCACGAACGGCAGGTTACCAATATTCCCTCAAGTATAAAAAGCATAACAACGTCATCTTACCGGCGCTCACCTATCTGGTAAGAAATTGGCTGCTAACGAACGAGTTCAGCTTCGGTTATGCAGCGCCCAAACAAACAACCAGAATTGAAGCTTTGTGGGTTTATCGATGAAGGCAGCTGTGAATGTGAAGACACTTTTGCGCTAAACTACTGCGACGTAGCGGTTCTATACCGCAGCATACGCGACGTTACTGGGTTTGTGTCAATAAGGACTCCGCAGCGAGCTCTGAAACGAAACATTGCAACTGTAGCGTTCCTGCAGGAAGCATGTAGGATGGGTAAGCGAACAAACGCACGTTAATGACGTTCTCATAGAAATGAAGGACAAATGGACATGGGAAAGGTCATGTAATGCGAATACAAGTTATCTGTTGTTCTTTAAGGGTGACAGGTTGGATTCCAAGGGGGAGCAAGCTTAGCAGGGTGTGGTAGAAAGTTTGCGGGGATCAAGTTAACGCTGCTTACAGAAGACCGGATTAAAGGGGAGAGATATGAGAGAAGCCTTTGCCTAGAGTGGCTGTAGTCAAACTGGCGATGACGGTGATGATGATCATGACTTCGTTTTCAGACAATTATGAAGCGGTTATGGACCACGTTTGCAATAGCTGTTTATCTCTCGAAACCCGCCGCATAGACAATCAAGCCCAAACAATTTTTTGCCCGTAGCTGAGCTCCGGCTAGAACAGTCTGTTTTTCTTAGCTTTTCTTGCACTCTTATGATAGTGTTCTTCCATTATAATCCGGAAGACTGCAAAAGCGAATCGCAGGTTGCAGGTTGTAAAATGCCTCGCCAGCAACCTTAAGCCAGTTTTACTTGCTTCTGCCGGGTGGCGGCCAGCAATCATGGTAAGCCGTGCGATAAACGAAGGAATTAATTGAGTAATCGCAATGATTTAGGAACAGCCTCCTAGCGTCGGTCCCTGTAGCTTACGCTTCGTGCGTAAGGGGCAACTAGCTCTAAGTTAGTGAATCTGAGAGTCGTAGAGGGCCCTAATCCCACTAATGCTCGACGCTGGTATTGTAGTTTTAAATATATGCAAGAATTTAGTACATTGAAAAGTGGCTTTTTCAAAGTGATGAGGCTTCTGCACGTTCTAGTCCTAACAAACAGAGATATTTAGACGTTTGCACAGGTACAGCGGGAGTAATATTTTGCTTACCTTTGACTGTCCTGTGTGAATCACAAAAAGACAACCATTCGGAAGACGTCCGTGCTGTTGCTCCCAGTTCAGTATGTCGTCCGTAGACAGAAGGTATTCAGAGTTCAGAGCAACTTTCTCCCGCACATCAACACGTGCTATAGGCGGGAACAGAAGCCTGTCCAGCGGTATTTGAGTGGCGTCCCAACCGTACTTGTAGAAATGCACAGGAGCGTCTAAATGGGTACCTCCATGGATGACGTTTTCCATGACATCTTCCTGGAACCTGCGTGGGCAGCAAGATCTGGGTAAGCTCGTGCCTCTTCTTTGTAAACGTAAAAATAACGGTACGCAAATTACTGCTACCCTACTATAGCTTTGAGCTGAGTATTCGAAACAGGAAGCTATGAAAGTACAATTATATCAAATGTGATAATCTCTCATGTTTTCAGACAGCAGCTCCAAGCGTTAAGAGCTGTCTCAGTCGAGATTGTTTAGAGCGTACTGTTATAAGAAGGTCTAGGAACTTGGTACTGTACAGTCACAAATAAGAACGGTACAAATTTCCTCTCCCTATGGCAGCAACACAGACTGATTTTTGTAACACCTTTGTTTACCAGAACACACATGGGAGAAATAGGTTGATTTGCGGGGGGGGGGGGGAGGGGGGTTAGATTGATATTTATGTTCCTTCTTGTATTTTTTTACATGAAGTTGCATTTTTCTTTCAACATTTATTTAACATCACTTTCGCCATGTTTCGTTTATTATTGGGAAGGTGCACGCCGCGTTTAATATTTTGTTCTTAATGGGGGCCACGCTGAATCAGTGGCTTTTAGCGAAGCGCTTTATTTTTTTGCTTTTTACCGCTTATATTTACAGGTTACCCGGCAAATGAATTTACCTCTCTCTTTTTCCTTTACCAATTTCGGCCAGGTCAATCTTGCGGTGCTTGATACTTAATTCAAAGGTCGTTATGATCCACTCCACGACCCCCTTCCTTTTCCCAGAAGCACAAATGTTTCTATGTTACTGAAGTTGGAGTTAAAAAAGTAGCTTCTTTGTAAGTGAAGTGGCCCAGGCCGCGAGCATTTTAATCAACAATCAATGAAATCAAAGAGTGAACTGTAGTAGTATTTTCTCCCCGGTGATTGTTTTAGTATTTAAAAATTTTTATTTTAAAACTTGCGAGAGATAAGTTGGTGCTGTCTGTGCAGGTGGATAGTAAAGCAGAGCGAGCCTTATGTATCTGATAGCGATGTATCTGATAGCGTTTATTGGTTAGATTACCGATTGCCAAAGATTAAGTGATCAATTTTTTATCTTTTATTCTAAGGATAAATATTGCATTGCGAAACAGACAACTTTCAAATTACGAGATATTGAAAGTCAAAACACGCATCTGAAAGGTAGTTGAGTTGGATTTATCTCGATGCAAAATTTTTTGACTGCCGTTTCTCGCACGTTTAATGCATCCAATACAAACGTCACTTAAGTATTTATTGATGGGAAAAAGGTTAATATAACATCAATGGCGATACCACTCTCATGGAGGCTATTTTAAAAATCTGCAATGCTTTAGGGCGCGCTCAAGAGCTTTTAAAGGCGCTTTTTGATGTTCGATAATTCGAACTACGTTGCTAATTAAGAAAAGGTCAAAATTCAGCAAACCTTTGGTGTTAACGGCCTTCAATTACGGATTATTATTGCTCTTTGAAATCAGAATAAAATGTTGCCTGTTTGCTTTAGTTCAGAACTCGTCTAGTTGTTATGATTTAGGGTGGACATAATGGTTCTACCACTGTGCGCTTCTCCGTATAGATGCCGCACGGAAGTATCCCTCGCAAGTTTTGTAAAAAAAATTCTGAACACTAGAATGTTATCTGGTATAAGTACCTCTATTATTAACAGCAATGGCTGGTATGATCAACAGAAAGTCCAAGCTGTGCTAATAATCAAAAGGCAGTAATTGTTAGACAAACGTAATGTAATAAGTATCTTGTATTGTTTCGCCTAATGAAGCAAAGGCACGAGGAAGAAGCACACTTTGAGGTACCTGGGCACGTAGACAAACTTCCAAAAACCAGTGAGAACTCGGAAGCACAGAGAAAGGGGGGATGCGGGAAATTAACGTTTATTTTATTTTATTTACAATGTACCCTCCAGCGCCAAGGAGTTATATCAACGGAGTAGGCTTCACAGATAGCGTCAAGTTATACAAAGCAAACAATTATTCTATTTCAGTTATTTTTCTTGGTATTTTACCTGTGACCCTCTGCGATGTAAGCAAATTGGATCTGATTAGAGCAGCCAAAAAGACTTCTTTTGCAGCTTTTGCTGTTTGATCGCACTTTTATGTTCAAACCAGAAGTCCTGAAAGGGAAATGCTAGCATAAGGCTGGTAACTATTGCTGACCTTCAGCGGTCGTTAAGCTAACGCGACCATTTTGTTTGCACATTACAGCATGAAATATGTGCGCCCTATATACGTTTGCCTATGTGTTTTCACGCAGTATGCATGCTGTACCATGTTCATACCATCCATCTCCTGTGGAATCGTAGATCGTAACGTTGAGTCTGTAGTATCCATTGTCATCCCAGTGGATGGTCGACTCGTTGAAATGGTGCGATAGATCCACGACCTCGTAGTTATGGCAAAACGATGCAGGGATGGCACATTGAACCCGCTGCCCTTCACTGCGGTTTGACATCATCAAGACTGCAAAAGGAAACCATAATAACAAAAAAGGCCTCATTTCAGCGAACAAAGGCTTGCTTGAACTCGGATGAACTCGAGAACTCAACGGGGTCTCCTTGACGAAACCTGAGCTGTGTGAGAACTGATCCGTGCTGAGGAGCCCGCACAACTTCGCCCTCAAAACACTAGTCCCCCACTTATGGCCGCACGCTACCGATATCTTCACTGGATAGAAGGCCTGAAAAACGCGACAAAAACAAGGGAGACTGCCACGAAACCGATAAAATATCAGCGATCCTTCCAAGGTTTGCGCACGGCGCCCATATACAGTGTTCAGCTGATAAAATGCCGCTCCACTGATAAACTGCTGTTGGCGAGCTCTGGTTCGGTATGAGTGGTTCCTCGCCCTGAGGCGTCCTGTGAAGTATGAGCGACGGCCCCACCGCCAATCGTGATCAATGGATGGGATCTATATAAAGCAATAAATAATGAGCATGGGCGTAGCATGTAAGGCTTAGATAAGACAAGCTACGGTATCTAAGCAGAGTGAATCAAATTTTCAAGAACAGGAAGTTGTGACAAGCTCCGGCAGAAAGTCGAGCGGGTAAGTAAGATTAGGAAGCATCTGAGGACTGTGAGAGAAGTTTTTGTCTCGCTGCTGACATAAGTTAAGTTCAATGACATCACGAAACAAAAGTGAGCAATGTTCCATTTTTTTTTCTCGATTGTAATGGGGCCTCTTTACGCGTAAGCATGATTCAGCAGGACTGCTTTCCCGAACCTGTCCCTTTGAAGCTTTTCAGCTAGCCGAGTACGAAGGAAGTGGAAGTCCGCGCCACTCGTCTCACGACTCGTAAAAGGAGCCGCTTTCAAGTGGCACTTACTTCGTCGACACGCAGATTAAAGCCACTCAAGCGCCGCGCTCTGTGACCTCTTTCTTATTGTTCACCGCACAAAGGCTGCGTCGCGGCACGCAACTTTACACGCGTACGACATGCCAGGATATTCCTTTCCCCCGCTACACATGTCCTTCATCCACACACCTTTCCTTTAGAGAGCCTAAATGTTATTACTGAATATCAGAGACAGCAAATGTCTTATTGCAATTTATCATCATTGTTTTTATACCTATGTGGTTGACTAGCCCTTCTTTGTCTGTGAAGTTTTTGAAAGTATTAAAAGAGCTAGAAATGAGTAGATATGTGCATACATTTGCATCGGACTGATATATATTTTTTATTTGATTTCGAGACATTAAAGTATCTGCAGGCGGCTGCAAAAGAAACTTTATTGCAGGCTTTCAAAAGAAACAATGTACAAACAATTCAAAAATTTGCAGGTTCTAGATAACTCGCTCTTGGCTATGTAACCTTTTGAAGGGTAGGCTTGGGCTGCTTTATAAAGGAGGCATCTGAGGAAGACGATAATCAAAGAAGTCTCTGTAACCTTGCACTGGACTTTGATTCTCATTATTTGCCCACTGACACTGCGTTATTCAAAACATTAAACACTCGTCTGAAAACAAATCGGGTCCCGCGACAGTCCGCAAAAGTTTAAACGAGCGACATAGTGAATAGCGACTAATAGAACCAAACGCTGAATACTTTCAGCAAGTCCACTACAAGCGACAAAAAAAGACAGGGCTACCATCACGGAAGGACGCGGCACGAGCAGTAAGATATGTCGGCATCTGAACTGCAAAGTCAGGCAGCGTGCGTGGCGGTGCAGTTTTGTATGTTTGCCAGCTGTCTCAATATATTGTCTCAATAGCAGTCTCAATATTTTTCAATGCTTTTGTACACTCCGCCTTTCTTCGTGTTAGGGCCAGTAATGCATACACAGGGAAATGCTTTTTCTGAAATTGCTAAATGCAACGCTAGAAATTTAATCGTGTAGCCGTAAATGCTCAGTTACCAATCATGGTACTTTACATGACTGTTGTACACCGCGAAAACATTTCTTTCGTTTCCAAATTCTATCCAGAGCTTGTTCTTATACCTCAATAAAATAGCTCCTCATCACAAACGTTTAATTCTCAGAATAAAGCAAATGACTGCACTACCGGAAGGCCTAGTTTGTCTACATATACGAAGATTTTTTTTTTCCCCTGGGGTGGGGGGGGGGGGGGAGGGGGGGGAGTTGAAGACTGATTACCAACAGCGTTTCCAGGTTGTTTTCAACGACATCGCCGCGTGGGTTGAAAGCCTCTCCACGGAGGCGCTCGACATAGCAACTGCGCAGCATTTGATAAAAGAGCCCCGAAAGCTACTTCAAGACTGATATCCCCTCCAGGCTTCAAGTTCCAAGACACGTGCGTTGGTTAAGAGCAATGGCACCTTCAGAGTTGTTCGCAGACAACCTTTCAAAGAGAAAGCCTTTATTATTGAACTTGAAGTTTCTGCACTTTTGAATTCAGTATAGTGCTAACCAACAGGAGAAATAGAGAAAATTATTCTTTCATTATTTCGGACTCTGCCCCGCGCATGCTGTTAGGTACCTGCAAAAGTTAGAAGCAAGTAAAGGATCTGCCAGTTTGTGTCAACAATACTGCCAGAAACAACTGTCGCCTTAAATGCGCTCAGCAAGCTGTTGGGCACGTAGTTTAAGTGAAATGGCCTCTCGAAATGCAGTTTGAGGCGTACGAAGCTGCTGAGTATCCATGAAAAATACTTTGAAGGGCTTTCTAAAAGGAAAGCCCTTAAAAGTATTGTTCATGGATGGAAATCACGCAATCGAATTAGAATGAAATAATAGTCAAACCAGCTATGTTGAAACTTGTTGAGGAACTCCACAGCGGACAATTTTCCAGTGATGTTTAAAATAAGGATGCAGGTGGACGCTGTTTATTATTTCCAGGTTTCCCGTACACACACAACACACAACGCCCTCTTGAATGAAAATGTTCTTTTACAATGGCGACTTCAGAACCGAACTGAGTCCGCGATCAGTTCGTTCGTTTTGACCAAGTGCAAACACCTTCGATAATGGTTATGCCAATATTACCACATTCATCCGTTTTAGAGCTTAACATCATTTCGTAAGGCAGGCATGGATCGCAACACGTGCTCACATACATTATATAGCTGAGCGTCGTGCTCGGGGAATCCACGTTTGGTGTGCTCCACTTAAGCGCCTATTGCTACCCCTTTATCGCATATAGGACAACCACTGTGTAAAATTTGCATGGGAACTCAGGAAGCAAAATGCAAAGATTAATTGATGACCTAGACAGGAAAACCGGACAGGTTTGGTTTAAAAGTTAATATGCAGAAAACTAAGGTAATATTCAACAGCATCGGGAGTAAACGCCTGTTTACGGTCTCTGGAGGAGCAGGCTCTTCAGTTTTTTATTATGTACACAGGCCAGTGCTTTTGCAATTACAATATTGGTACTGCATTTATACTTACAGCTGCTAAATGATCTATCAGTGAAGTGTAACCGGACTTGGAGAGGTCGGCAAAGCTCGCATCTTAATTTAAAAATGCGGAAGATTTTCATTAATATGTGTTTGAGCACTTGTCAGTGCCCAATAGCACATCTGACAGTACGGGTTTGTGCCTTGTTCATTAACTTGTGAACATTTGTTCAAGACTACTAGGCGCAAGCCATCAAAGATCGTCGATCGGCATAATTAGCAACAGTTAAATAATGGGGGCTAGCCCATGCTTCACCGCTGAGATTCGCTCACTTCTGCGCAGGATCTCTGCTGTATAATTACCGGTTCAAGCTGGCGGCGTTTAAATATCTACGTCAAATGTATTCCCTTTTTTTCGCTTCTACCAAACGTTCATCTCTCAAGCTAAATACAAGTCGGTGATAAAAACATTTGCGTTAAAGTGCTGTTATCATGGTTTTATTGCGCGTGTGTTTCCTACGCACCGTATACTGCCTCTGATTCTCGCCCACTGCACCTGTTGCCAGCCAGTTCAGGGGTGAATGCACTCTCAGGTGGGCTTTCTTGCGTCCGTTTCCTGCTTGGATCCGTTGCACCCGATGGCCAGATTCATCCGTTCGCATGAGAAAATGTGGTGCCCTAATTTAGCAATAACATATCGGGAATCGTGAGAGAGGCATCGTTACCCAGCTGTGGCTCGCATTCGAAATAGAACGTTATTTACTGTCGCACATTAGGTGAAATTATTGCAGGGTATTAAAGCCCGAGGCAACAGTACACACAGAAGAGTATTTGCAAAACAGTGATCAGTCTACGAACCTGAGGGGTTAGATCTTTTCAGCAAAATGCGAGCGATGACCGCGGTCGGAGTAAGTGCTGGCCATCTTTATTTCTTTCTTGGGGAACGATGTGAAAAGCGAGAAAGATGAGGAGCGCGACGAAAATAAACATTGATGACTGTAGAGTAGCTGTAGAGTCAGCCTGTGGTATAGTCAGTGCTCCGTTTTGTGCACTATTTTGGGGGCCTTACATTATTTCGATGTCACAAAACGTCTAAAGTATACCAAAGTTTTCTTTTATAAGGTATTGGAGTCAGAGAAGGGAGCATTTTGCTGGCTAACTGACTGATTGCTTTATTTAACTATACGTCTGTTTAGTCATTCGCTGGTAAAATTGTGACCGTCATGGGAGTTAGCGCCTACAGCACTGGTGAAACACAAACTTAAAAATGCTGTACTGGAACAACATAACAATGGGAGCCAAAATACAGCTGTCCCATTAGGGCGACGCTTTTGAGAACGAAGCAATTCTCTTTTGTGAATTATTTACAGCAGAATGTCTAAGTAAGCCCCGAAACGAATCAAATTAATTCAAATTAAATACATTAATTAATTTGCAGCTTAATATCACCGCGTCGAGAACAGCTGTGCGCATCAATTGTATTGCATGACTGTCGTACAAGCTTCTCTGACAGTCAATAGATTATTCCAGTCGTGTTCACTGAGCTGGTATGTGCCGTGTGCTTATGATGGACGAGCGTCCGCCATAACCAGCGTATGTTAATCGATGTGGGCAGTGCGCCTGGTCACTGTTTTCGCGGCTTGACCAACCCAACGTTACCGGATTTACAACGTGTCCCTAAATGCGAGCCAGGTCCTTGTCAGGCTGACTGGCTGACAGCTGTGTGCTTGTCGAGATGCTCACACCAAGCTGATGGCCCACTGCATCTCCAGTTCCCCAGCAATATAGCATTGTTCATCGATCTAGCCGATATCACCACATCAAAGCGGCTCTGATGCCATTGGCAGGACCTACCAGCTTTCGTAGCGCCCCCTTGGAGAGACGGGAATCGCACCCACCGGTGCATTAAAATCCAGAGTAAGACACGCTACTTCTAGATTATGCAGGGTAGGTAAGTTCGTATGTCTTTGTTTAAGGAGGGCTTTATGACTAAGTTCACTGATTTTTCACATTATGTGGAAGATTATGGCTGGACATTAATGAGGATGTGCGAGTTGAAGCCGTACGGACAATCGAAGGGATTGTGCACCTAATCAGAAATTTCCTTAACCACGCCCTAGGCACCATGCAGGAACCCAGGGGGAAGCACTTGCGGCGAACACGCAGCGCTGCTAGTGGGTGCCGGAATAGATGTGGCGGGCGAGTCGCGCCCGCCTGGCCAGGGCGTAGCTGCGTGGTTATAGGGTATGGCTGTGCGGGCTAGTGCACTAGAAGAAATACCGGGGCGCGCCCCCGATTAAGGTAGGTGTGGGAGGAAAGTAGTCAAGATCCGTGCAGCTAAATGATGGCTGTTTGAGCTAGTTGTGGTGAAGTAGCCAGTATGGGAACAGCAAAATAGACAGGGAGGAGCTGTGAGTATTATTATGCCTTTTATTTCAAGCTGCAAACAAGCGAAGTAGCGAAGGCGAACAAAAAAAGAAAACACGGACGTGCAAGAACAAGCGAAGCAAAGGTGCGAAGGGGAGATTATAAAAATAGAATAATAACGTTGAAAAATGCACATTTCTGACCAACACCCTCATATACATGTGGTGTAACTCCACAAAAAGCTAGCGGTTCTCAGTAGCCGTAAGCTCGCTTGACTCTGGCTATTACATTCTGCCTTTCTTAAACATTGACGCCCAATATAGGGCTCAGTAAGACTTGATGAAAAAGCCAGCACTATCTGCCTGAGGCCTGAGCTCTGCGTGCCTCCAGATCTTCCGATTGGCCCTGGAGAGAATTTTGCGCACAGTCTTGTGAAAGTATTCAGAATATTGAGTTTGAACGTTGACTGCCATCACCTTGAATTCTGCCGAGACCACAATCTCTTGGTGGTGGGATGACAGAGTGTCATCTTCACGTCTTGGACTGTAATTTCAGCATGACGGTCCGACATTCCACTTTTCCACATACCAAGCAGGGCCATAGACATAAACAAATCATTAAGAGCTCACCGTGGTGGTGCAATGTTTATGGCACACGGCTGTTGTGCCCAATGATGCTGGATCAAATCCAGGTTGCGGCGACCGCTTTTCGATACAGAGAAGAGCTAGGTGCCCCTGTGCTGTGCGATGTCATTGCACGTTAAAGAAGCCCAGGTGGTCAAACTTTCCGGAGCAATCTATTACAGCGTCTCTCATAACTTGAGTCATTTTAGGATGTTAAACCCCAGAAATCAAACCAAACCAAATCATAATGCACAGCACAGTTTTTTCGAACAGGTGAAAAGCGAATACTGTATGGCGAGATTTTAGAGTCCTTCTTTAGTGTCCACTGCACGGCGTACCAGAAAAACACAGCATCACGATATTGAACAAATTAGTGGTTGATGGGTCCTGGCTTGCACACAGATAGCAATTCATCAGTTATGTCCCAAACACCTTTTTGGCGTGAAGCCATGCCTTACCAGGGGACATTTATGTGTGCAACTTGAAGAAGAGCGTTTTTACTGCTAACCGAATGCACATGCACTTAATTAAAAACCTCGGTCATCATCTGCCTTCTGGTTAGGCTATACAGGCAATCTAAACAAAAGCGCGCAGTGAAGAAACCGAATGTCCACGGCCTCCTTAAGGAATTCCATAGAGACTCTTCATCCGTCTGTCAAGTAGGTACAAATAGATATGGCAGGTGACAACTCAGACGCCTAATATAAGCACAGATGCTAAAAACGCAGCCTTTATCAATTCCAAAAAGAAAAAAAACGCGAAACTAGCATATGTGGCAGCAAGTAAACAAAGCCTAAGTAGCCAAACTTTAAGGGAAGAAACAGTTTTCACGACGCATGGGTTCCCACCAAAAGCACCACACGAAAATTGCGAATATTCTGTGTATTGCCAGTACCTTCTTTTTCGCACAATATAGAACTTGCAGGGCGTATAGGCAAGCTTTGCAAACAAGAATGGTTTGGGCATTTGATCTCGAGCGAACATCGAAAGTTTCCGGCCCATCCACGCATGAGTTTATCGCCTTTAGCTACGATTTTCGATTCCCAATATGCTCCACTTTTGCGCACCTGATGGAGAGGAAAACCAAGATAGTTTAGGGGGCCAAACATTCAACTTCTGTCCTCGAAAAGTATTGGCTTTGTACCCCAGTGACCCAACCAACAAAATTCCTCTGGATTTATCCAAATCAAGAGCCGCACCTGATACCGCACGAAATTTTTCATTTAAATGCAAAACCTTGCGTACATCCTTTTGGTCAGAACAAAAAAGGGCAACGTAACCAGCATAGGTCAAAATCTCGATTTCGCATTGAGCCAGGGAGGAACTTGTTAGTAATGCGCTGTTAGTGATGCTGTGACAAAGGCGTTCAAGGTATAGGGCAAACAACAAAGGTGACAATGTACACCCTTGGCGAACAGATGATTTCAGCGGAATGGGTTTGCTCAACTCTTGGTTAACAATTAGCCTTGTATAAAACTTCTTATAGTACAGCCTTATGCCCTTGAGCAAAATGTCACCAATAGTTACATGCTGCAAAATTGTGACCAAGAAATCATCTCGGTCATTATCAAATGCTTTCGCAACATTAAACTGAATGATAGTTTCTTGACCAGTCTCATCCGATACTGTCTCCAATACCGAAAGTGCAATACTGGTAGGAGTTTGTATACTGTGGTCCCTAATGGCACAGACGAGCCTGGCGTGACTGATTGTTTGTTTTTTTTTTTAATAAAAAGCTCAGTTACGCCGGGCTCGTGAGGAACCGATCGTAATTTTTGTCAAGTGTTAGGATAACATTAATTATGAGAACGATCATGCAGTGAGTAATAATTATAACGATGGTGGTAGCAATGACAATGATGGTAATTCAGTCGATAGTGATGACGATGACAGTAGGAATGACAATGACGATGCAATTGGTGAAAAAAATTATGTAATGTGGCTTTCGCTATTTCCGCTCTTTAGAAGACTTATGCGCAATCCCGTAATTGTTTCACTCTCAACACCAAGAACCGCAATGTGCCGACGCAAGGCTTTCCTCTGGGTGGGAGTCTCAATGCTGTTGCGTTCGCAAAGTCACCCAATGGAGTGGTGACAGGTTAGTCACCCAGACCCGTCCCTACATCGCCTTTCCATCACCCCACTCCTTGAGTGTCTGGCTGTCGTCGGCACAGATGGAAGACCAGCTTGCCTAGATTAACTAGACGCAGGATATGTTGAACGCCTAATCTGCATTCTCAAATTACGTCTTTCTACCTACTCTCACCCTCCCTCTCTCGCTCTCTCACTTCTGCTGTCCTTGAAGGGGCCAGTACACGCTGCCCTATCATTGGAAACCATCTTTTTCAGAGCCCGAACGTCACACTCGGCGGATTTTTCTGCGGCGCTACAAGCGTTGAATTTGCCAGCGCCACCATTTGCCGGCGTTACTTGGCTTATAGGGGCGCGATACGAACGGAGGAAGTAGATTTAGATGCATCGCTTATGCCAGATTTTGCTTAGCGTCAGCCGCAAGTTTGGAAACTACAAAAACTCATCGCGCGCGTAAATAGGCGCGAGATACAGATACGTTCAACGGTCACAACCACTAAAAATATTTGGAATAATCAATGGTCTTTAACCTTGCATGTTATGCGATTGCTAATCAATAGCTACTAAACGCGCAAAAATAAAATTTGAAATTAGCCATAGAGTAGCCAGAGATCCAACCTGAAACTTTTCGCGCCAAATAGGGTCGTAAAATAATTGATCTGGCGCAAAGTAGCCATTAGCGGCGACCTAGCTTCACAACATGTTATTCCGAGTTGCGTCTGTCAAAAAAGCTGTTGATTGGTAGAGAGGTTAATGATGTTTCATGATTATGTGACAAGAGTGCGGATATTCGGTCGCTGATTGGTCGAGAGGGCAAACACGTAACATGACATGACCGAGCTAACAGGTACTCTGGCAGGTGGCAGATGATGTGGCCAAGTTCTGACTGGTCTGTTTAAAGGGGTGAGATTGCGAGACATAGCCAGGTTTGCAGCTGTGCTGGCACTTGCATGACTGCAGATGCGGTGGTCGCGTGGCAAAAAAAAAAAAAAAAAAAAACACAAAAGGAGAGTGTGGGTGACTGTAGGCGGGCGTTTAGATAGTGGGTAGAGGCGTACGGCATGCCACATCTTGCTGGTATGGATCGGGAGAGAGGAGTGCGAGACGGCGTGTCATGCGATGATTGAAGATCTAGACCACGCTACACATTTGAACGCTTTCCACCCCTCAAAAACAGCTGCTACTCAGTCCGGGGATGAACAGTGCTGTTAACACTTGCTCCTCCGCACCAACAGCATAGAACGTCTACAGCACTTTCTATTTCACGAATGTGTACTCGAAGCCACCAAGCTATATGTTATGACGCGAAACAGTCGCAGCCTGCAGAAAAGGCGGTGAAATATTCCTAGGGTGCTATTGGTCTGTTTGCCTCTTCCTGACCGCTTTCTTCATGAGGTTTTAGATGCCATCTGCATCAGATCCTTACGTACTGAATTTCACATTTTAAGGAAACCAAGTTGGTCAATTTATATTACTAGCCTTGCTGACAGAGCTGACCTCCTTGCGTCTCATGTGCATCAAGTTTTGCAGTCACAACGCTCTTATGGACTGAAGCCTCGTAAAAGGGAACAAAAAAAAAAAGAAACTTAGTAAAATGATTACTGTTTTGTTGTGAAAAATATAAACATGACGATCATACACATAGAACAAAAAGCATTGGAGGACGAAATGTCCTCGGGAGGATTAGCAAAAACAATTTGTCAAAAAGAACAGTTACTCTTGTATGTCCTGTGGGCAATAGATGTAAACTAGCTTGAATATTTGTTTCCATTTCTTTGTTCAGACAGAGGTGGATGCCGGTCTGTGAGGGGACTGCATACTATAAGTACACGAGGCGAAACGTATATTACATACTTGAACTGCTATTTCTTTATTCGGTCATGTAACTGGAATAGGGCTATTTTCAGGGATGGTGGTATTCGTGCAGTAGACATCATTCGGGTGCATGTAAACCTAGCATCACGTTTTAGCCATGGCGCAATGGACAGTGCCCCGTGGCGCTTTCTTGTAGCCGTTAAAAGAAATTTCAGTAAAGTCATGCGTACCATATAACTGCAACGGTGAAAATAAAAATGGGTGTTTATTGTACAATTTCAAGCTAAAGAACATTAATTAAGTTACAGTGAGTAGAGTCGATTATAAATTCAAGTTTCTGTGTCGGCTTAAAGCTAATATTCAATATAGGGTAACTAACTTCGAGTCATTTGAGTTCTGGACTGTTCGGAATTTTTTTTTCTATCAGTCCATCTCAGTTTCTCTTTTGCTAATAGAGACAAAATATTAAGAAAAACCAAATCAGTATTATTTTTTCGGCGAATCTATTTTTCGTTCATTTCCTACTATTCTGCCTTTATACAGCTTCAAAGGGTGAGCAAGGCAGCCTGAAAGCAGCTAAGTTAGGTCAGGATTGTCGTTTAACTACAACTATGCTGTTTCCACTTTCAGGTGCGTTTAAACACAGCCGTGTGGCTGCTTTCTACCAGTTGTGTACTGTTTGGTCATCCCTACGGACCATGTCACCGAAGCGTCATACCTGAGCCATTATGCGAGAGCTACAAGATTGTCGACCTTTCCTATAGCTTCAACAATAGTACTGTCTACTGGAACGATGGCGAATCCTATAAGCTCGACGTAACCATTCACAACGCAACGAGAGCTGGATGGTGCGTACTCTCAGCCACATTATTCCAGAAATTATATTTCACTGGTGCAGACCAGAATAAACCATATTGACAAGTCTCAAGCTAACATTCCCCTGCAAACAGCTTAACTATACGAAATATATCAGTCGATACTTCAATTTTTAATGTGCAAATGCATTCTGTAGTTTGCAGGTCCCGATTTCACCCATGCCCCCCCCCCTCCTTCCACCCCCCTATTTTGCTGAGCAGGTCCAAGCTCAGCCAGATTACAATAACGAAAGACAGTGTGCAAGTTCAGCTTTCTTGAGCATGCCAGTTTATTATGAGTCATTTGTGCAATACTGCGTGATGCAATTATCAACACACAGAAGAGAATGATGTAATTCTCAGAAGCATAGCAAAATCATTTTTTAAAGTTCATGTACCTTAGTTCCCTAGACAACACCTCTACTATATTTTTGCCATTGAATTAAAACTCGCGAACCTACAAGCGTGCTTATAGAAGATATGCGAATACATTGACAATATAGTTTCGTTTTAAATTACGCTAAAGAAAATGCTTTCAAAACACTTTACCTTTAAAAAATGGCGCTTTCCGTCAATCTGAGGATTTCGAGGTTTCCTTTGCTCATCCTGCACTGCATAATTGGGATGATAGATTATCTATGGCATGCTGTTCTGCTTGACAGTAGAAGAAAGGGAACAAGAAACATTAGCAGCAAACGAAGAAGATAACACGGATAATATACAGGATATTTCATCGGCCATTCGTACGAATCTGTTTCTTCGAACCTTATAGCCACCTTCTTAGTTGTTTTGATGAGATTTTACTTTATTTTCTACAGATATTTCTAATTTTAGAGCACAGTGCGGTTTGCTACCGCTTACCTTTTTCAAGATTAACATACCGCGTCAATTTTAAACACTGTTATTTTTTTTAATAACGTTGTTTATTGCCTCAGGGCATAATGAAATATGTAAACACTTAAAGGGGGTATTAAATGAAAGAAAAATGGTTAGCTGTTATAATAAAGTTCAAGAGAGAGCGATGATAAGGCCCTTGAGTCCATGCAATGTATGAAGATGAGTTTCTTCACTGCTTCATCAGGTCAAATGTTCTCATTTTGTGTTCAATAACGCATAATCAATCCCCGGGCACGTTGAGTTTCCCCCTCTGGCGCACAAGAATACAGAAGGTGCCGTAGTTAAGGACTGCGGAGTAATTTCGACCACCTGGCGATACCTAACTTGCCCCGCCGCGGTGGTGCAGTGTTTAAGAGGTTCGACATACTGTGCGAAGTACCTGGGTTCTAATCCGACCGCCGGTGACTGCGTTTCTATGAAAGCTAAACAGAGAGGTTTCCGCATACTGTGCGGACTCAGTGCCCGTTAAAGATCCCCAGGTCATCGAAATTACTTCGTAGTCCTTGCACTACGGTATTTTTCCGCTTTTATTCTAAGCTTCTTCCGTTCTTTTGCAGCGCGGTTAGGGTGCACACAGAAAGTAAACAGGGGATGGTTGTTCCTGGCCCTATGGGGCGGTGACTGGTAAGTCAACGCCGCTTGCGGCGTGGGCCAGCCTGCCACCAAATTTTTATCTGTTGTTAGCCGTCATTGCACCCGCCACCGCTTAGGTGGTGGATGACGGCTGTGGCGGCGCGCGCCTTTGTCTCCCTCTTCTTTTCCTTTCTTTACTTTCTCTCATGTCCGCACGAGGCAGTAGAGGTGGCTCAGCTGCAGAGCCAGTAGCAAGCCCGTGTACTTTCTTTTCCTTACTCTACAGCCACAACAAAAACACAGAAAGTGTGACCGATATTGCGCCTTTCCTTTCCTGAAAACCAATTATCATTATATTGTCAAGTGGCGGTGACAAGGTCGATGACACAAATGAAGAGTCTGTGATTGCACTGAAGAAACTCTTTATCGGGCTGACTTGCGCCCGCAAAAGAACTAAGCAACTCGGCGGCGGCGATAGCAACAAAAGTGCGCGTCGATCGTCGAACAAAGAATGCCCATCGCACTCGTCAAAGCTCAATTTAAAGGCTGCTCAGAACAATCTAGATAACGTCGCAAACTGCTAGTAGCACAACCTGGAACATTGTAGAAACATACGCGACTGATCGGAATCTTCGAGATAGATCTTGGCGAATCGTTCGCGACAAAGAAAATGATAACGCATCGTATCGTGACAACGAGCATGAACAAACACGAGATACAGAATTGATAAGCGCGCCAGAATAACAATGATAAGGCCGCATGCCAGCGGCTGTCGAACAGGAACAAATAAAGATTTAAAAAGTTCACGGCAATATCATCTTTAACGTGCACAGAGATCATGCACACAGCACGCAGATTCCTCTCTGTTTCGCCTCCACCCAATTGCAGCCGCTGGCGGTTGGGTTCGAACCCGAATATTCCGGATGGTAGCTGGACATTTTAAGCATTGAGCCAAAGTGCAATTAACGATTTTACATGCACTTCATGCTTTTTAGCTAAGGAAGAGGCGGAGCGGCTATAGATACACCCAATGAGAGGTCGGGGCGCCTCATAGTTACGGATGCCGTGGCCCATATCACAAAACTGCATTTGTTCATCAGGTCGATGTAGTCATCGGCGAGCCAAAAAACGCTGTAAGAAATTACGAATCGTGGAGGATGACAGAAACTGCCATCCGTTTATTAAACAGGGAAGGAGGACCCAGAGGGCTGGTTCGGCTCGTTTGGCACTAGCACGCCGTGGACGTACAGGAAACGAGGAGGCTCTTTCGGTCACCCGAAGTTTCACTTACCGCTCAGCTCCTCGAACCTTCCAAAATACCGAAACTATAAACAGCAAAGAGGATGAGCATGCATAACAGGAAATCACACTACATACTGCAGTCTAGATCGACATATTTATCCGCCACCGGACAGAACCCTCAATACGAAATAGGAGGTCGTGTGGAGAAAATTACAGACAAGGATTTTTCCCAAGCCAGTACTCTACAGCAAGTGGCATCCTGAAGTATTCAGGTCAAAGTTAAAATTTTGGTACGAGGCAACAGCCTTGGTCCGCACGCTGTGGACATGTCAGACTAATATGACAGCTCGCGCACTTTAGAATCCTTGGTTGCTCTGCAGCCCAGATCCTAACATCCAGCAGGACATCACCGGTCAAGCCCTTGCTGCTGTTCTGTGCCCCAAGGAATTCCAGCCGACCGCTAGGAGGGACGGGGGAGAGAGATTCCTCTAATAGCATTCATTGACTGGTGCTGCAATCTCTCTCTCTCTCTCTGTCTCTCTATTTCTCTCTCTCCTTAGCTCGGCATGTGCAAGGCTCAACATACTTCACTGGGTCTGACTATGCGAAGTAGTGCTTTCGCTATTAAATAATTTGATGTTTAAGCTGGTTATATCAGTGATACCATGCGAAAGGTCTGCTTAATTAGCAGACCAAAGCCCGTAAGCTGTGACGTCACGATGGTACGGGCGAATCAAAGGCAAGGCACAAAAGATCAAAGATTGTTGCCAGGCTTCAGGCGTCAGTATGAATGCTTTCGCGCTGTCTTCTTCGGTTAGCATTTGCAGCGATTTTCGCCCGGCACAATGAGAGTTGCCCAAAGCCCGGACATTTGTTGGGGATTGATAAAGTTTTAAGATGACGACATCAGTACAATATATAAGGCTGAAATAAGGTGCTAGAAATCATATCATAGGAAGCACGTCCATAGTACGAGTAAAATCCGCTTTTTATGAAGCGTTGTTTGAGATCTCATAACATGAAAGCCATATGATGCAGCTCATTAGCATACCCAAAGAGGAAAATTTCACGCATAAGTCATAGCGCAGTCTAGGTTCAAGTAGTTTGTCACGAAATAGATGTGTGTCTGTGTGTGTTTTTTTCGCCGACAGATGTACTTTAAGTGCCCCGCTAAAATATACTTTTGCTGATGCAATAACATCGAAAGGACTATGACTTGTTATTGAGCTCTCCGCTACTGTACTATGATCCAGAAACACATTGACGTAAACCCCGATCTGTACGACGGAGTCATTTTAGGTTTATCTAAAGTGCGCAAAATATTGGGAGTAGTATTCGCAAAGCTTCACATTGGGGATTGTTGTAGAACTACGTGTTTATAGCAGACGGGTCTTTCCACTGTTCCGTCTGTTTTGTTTTTTTATTTGTTTGTTTTTCCAAATCATAATCTACGATGCCCCAAGCATCTGTTTATTTATTTGATCATGCCTAATATTCGGCGTACTTCATGAGAACTAGGAAGTTACGGCAGGTCCGTAGAAGCCGTGAAGTACGGCGGAATATTATGCTGAATTGGGCCAGCAAAAAGGTGACTACAGCCTCTGACTGTTAGGGCATCACGATAAGATATGTAATGTTCACCCTACGAACACTTTCTGAAATTTGAGGATAAGGTGATTCCAGTCTTTGAATGTCTGGACAAAACGTTTTGAGATTCGCGATGGCCAACCTATGAAGGCATTCTGAAATCCTAGAGCAGATCGAGTTTGCATTAACCATATCTTCGCTTCCAATTATAATTCTTGACAGTGACTCGCGGTTTCTCGATAGGGCGTTATAACCGAAAGCATCTCTGCTTTTTTTATACTAATAATTTCTGGGCAGGAGCATTTTTCAGCGCGAAGCTGTATTTACAATCAGTCTTTTAGCATGTTTTAAAATGATTCCCTCAGCAGGCTTTTCTTTTTTTTGCAAATAACGTTTTTGCGATCGTCAAAAACGTTCCCTATTGGTCTTTTATAACAGTTTAATTCAAGCGATGTGGGCGATGTTACAGTGATTTTGAGTGATTTTTCTCGTAATACCACTGTTTGTCTCATACAGTTCCCCGGTTTTTAGCCCAGGTAGGAACGAGCTTAAACGAGATGGTTCCTGGCCCATTTTTAACAGAAAAGGTCACTAGGTAGTAAACGCGGTAA
Source organism: Amblyomma maculatum (assembly GCF_055883805.1). Lineage (NCBI taxonomy): Eukaryota > Metazoa > Arthropoda > Arachnida > Ixodida > Ixodidae > Amblyomma > Amblyomma maculatum. The sequence continues at coordinate 104,384,625 of NC_139347.1, read as the reverse complement.
AAACAGATATGCTGCTCTAAACACAGCTCATACAGAGACGCTCAAGGGAGAACATAGGGGTTAAACAGGGGCGTTATCAGAAAAAGAAACTGAGAGGCTCGCCTGGCAAGGTTGCAAGCGCACCATGGTAAATCCGCTAGCATTCAGTTTATTTTAAGCAGAAATCATACTTATTGTCCCGTGAGGAAACCTTATTGTAACGCCATTGTAAAATAAGCATTTAACAGGGGTGGAATGCAACTACAACTTGTACATTTTTCCACCAATCACACGCGCGCTGAAAACAAAGTGCATCATGCGTTCAAATTCTTCCATCTTGAGTACATTGTTGCATCTCCAGCTGTTGCCTGATTGTCTAATGGTGCCTAACAGTTCCGCATATCTTATCGATCTAATTTTATGGACGCTCTCAAGCATAGAATACTTTGGTAATTTATTTTGTTCACTTTTATTTCACTTTGGTTACTTGCCACTTTCCCAGTTCTCTTTATTGTTAATTGTCAATGATATTATTTGTTTCTATTTTAAACCCCGTTACTCTCGGCGTGAAGGGATATTTTTTTTTTTAATAACCACTAGTATTTAATATAATTAGGCTTCTATATTTGGCTCATTAGGCAATTGATATGCTTTTGAGACCAAGAAATTGGTGCCTAGCATATCCCAATAAATACCGACACCCGATAATATCTCAGTTGCTCATTCTCGTCCTTAAACCAGACAAATTCTGCAAGTAGAAGGAAGTCGTGTACCTGGCGCAAAAATACGGCCGAATAAATGTACCAATAGAAAAAGATGTGAAGCATTCGCGTTTTCCCGCTTGGTGGAAATGCGTGAGCAGATGCCATCTCTCCTTTCTGCGTTCATCGTGCGAGTCGGATAGATCTTGTGATCATCTACTCGCATCTGCAGCTTCAACTTTAATGCTGAAGTACCATTTTTTTTTTTCGAGCTCAATCTGACACGGTCAGCATTAAGACGCAGTCATTCGAAATGAGCCATGCATTCGTCACTCTACCTTCCTCAGTTTCTGTATCTATTCCGCCGTATACTACTCGTATTGCTGACTGCAATACCGGATCCACTCAGGCATTGTGTAAGCGGCCACTCAATATAGCGATACAAAATTCTCACTTAACCAAGCCGTGCGAGCACGCGCGCCAGTGTTCGCACGCCTGAGTGTAAGCTATATAAAATGTTAAAACGCACGAGCATACTGGTTACTTTTCCCCGCACTTATAAAAATCGTTTATCCGGTGACATACATGATGTATGCATCACGTTCTAAAGGACACATCTGGAGCTGCTTATTACACTGTCATAAGCTGTCATACGCTGTGCTGTCATGCCCTTAGTTCAAGCCTAGCATCGTTCCAACTGCCTCAACTTGACCTCCATAATTTTGTGCAAGCAAAAAATGGTCAATGGCAAACTAAATCGTTGTCTTCTGTTCCAGGTTTCAGGTGGACAGCATGTCAGAACCCATTCACGGAGGTACCCACTTGGACTCACCGGTGCACTTTTACAAGGACGGTTGGGACGCCACTCAGATACCGCTTGAGAGGTTGCTGTTCCTTCCTGTAGCTCGCGTTGATGTGCAGGCGCAGGCCTCACAGAATTCTGAATACTTACTTACTGTGGATGACATCCTGAAGTGGGAGCTTCGGAACGGGCGCCTTCCGGATGGCTGCCTCTTTGTGGCCCACACAGGACACTCTAAGGTAAGGCTTTCGCTTTCGCTTAGGACAATAACTAGCCTGACGGGAAAAACATACTCTTCGTGTTTTTGGCCTTCTTCCGGTGTAACAGTGATACCGAAGCACTAGCCTATCCCTCTACATATCCCTTAGTATGTCCAATTCTATATCCAGTACTATTCATCGCTTGCTTAGAGGAAGTATTCAAAGATTTGAAATGGGAGCAGTTAGGGATAAGGGTAGCTGAAGAATACCTCAGTAATCTGCGATTTGCTGATGACATTCCCTTGCTGACTAACTAAGGAGATGAGCTGCAAAGTATGATTGGTGACCCAGACAGGAAAAGTAGAAGGGTAGAATTGAAAATCAATATGCAGAAGACTAAGGTAATGTTCAACAGCCTCGGGAAGGAACAGCAGTGTACGTTAGGTAGCGAAGCACTGGAATTAGTAAGCGAATATGTCTGCTCAGGACTGGTAGTAACCGCAGATCCGGACCATGAAGAGGAAATGAAAAGAAAAATAAGATTGGCATGGAGTGCATTTGGCAAGCACTCGCAGATTATGACTAGCAACATACCGGTATCGCTCAAGAGGAAAGTATACAACAGTTGCCTCTTGCCTATACTCACCTATGGGGCTGAGGCGTAGAGGATAATCAGGAAGGTTCTACTTAAGTTGAGGACAACGCAGAGAGCTATGAAACAAAAAATGGTAGGGACAACATTAAGAAATAGGAAGCGTGCAGAGTCTGTCAGAGAAATAAGTCAAGTTACTGACGTTCTAGTGGAAATTAAGAAGAAATGGGCAGGGGCAGGACATGTAATGCGAAGAGAGGATAACTGATGGTCGCTTAGGGTAACAAACTGGATTTCAAGAAAAGGAAAGCGTAGCAGGGGGCGGCAGAAAGTTAGGTGGGCGGACGAGGTTAAGAAGTTCGCAGGGGTGAAGTGGATGCAGCTAGCACAGTACCGGGTTAATTGGAGAAATATGGGAGAGGCCTTCACCCTGCAGTGGATACAGTCAAGCTTATGATGATGATGATGTCTAATTCGGGGCCCACCTTGAACACATCAGCAGGAATAGCACGTTCTCTGAGCCCTATATACTGCCTAACCTGCTAATATGTAAACTCGAGGACAAACGTCTGTGGACCACGCAAATTGCAATCAAAACGTGTAACTCTCATATCGGCCAGGAGTCTCGGACTATACTTGTCGATGTGAAAGTTCGAGTTTAGTTCTTTATTGTGTGCTAGAGAAATAAGGTGATAATTCGTTTATACCGTGAACCCAGAACAAAATCTCCAGCCATACGGTCAAGAAACTTTTGTCACCGATAGTACACTCTCAAACGGTCGAAGCGTAGAGGTGTTGCTTCCAAATTTGTCGGGTGAACTCTTGTGGCATCCGTGGATGCCCGAGCTTACGAAAGGAATAGAGACAGCTCTCCCTACTACTAAGAAATCAGAAGTGTGGGCAATGCAGTTACGCATTACGAAAGGAAGCACTCTAGCATCTGTAATCTTCATAAATGTCGACAGCATGCATCCGTTGTGAAAAGTGCAAATATCGGTGCGTTTTCGTCTGAGCCAAATTGAATTTACTCGTTGCGGTGGTTGGTGACGCAATAGGTGTTAATTATGGACACACTCCCACAGCATTGGCCCAACCGCACGGCATACATGGGAATTGACTCCAACGGTAACAAGCACTTCCCGGCGATAGATCCGGATGCCGCAGTTTTCCTGGCGAACAAGCGAAGCGTGTTCGGCGTAGGCTTGGACACTCCGTCTGCGGACGCCGGCAGTGGCTCGGCCGCTCACCGAGCCTTGATGCGCATCAACGTTTTCGTCCTGGAAAACCTTGTCGGCCTAGAGCAGATACCTGAAAGGGGAGCCTACGCCCTGGTGCTTCCTCTCAAACTGGATGGCGCCAGCGGATCACCCGTACGCGTGGTTGCCCTGGTGCCATGAAGCAGAAACAAAAACAATGCTTTTATTTGTCTTAATTGTTCAGTTCATTACCGCAATACAACAGGAGTGTAGAACGGTAACATCGTTATACCTGTCACGTGGACCTTCACGATAAAGTACAGTAGTCTGTCTACGTTAGACAAAAATTTGTGGCCACGATAAATAAAAAAAAATGTTGCTTCTATAATCTTCATTGATTTTCCTTCACTCTTGTTGCTGATCACTAGAAAATGTCTTTCCTAATCTCATGTTGGTGGCAGCTCAGTATCTGAGGGCCGCAGCTGTTCCTTCGTGCTGGTCTTTTCGGTGTCATCCGACTCATCGGTTATTCAATAGGTTTCACTTGTTTAGCAGTATCCCGTAATCATGTTTTCACCACATCAAACCTCAAGGTAAGTAATGGGGGCTGGTATTTTCTTTCTTTACTGCATTTTGTTTTTCTGCGATTGTCACGACTCGATTTTGCTATTAAGTCTTGTAAAAGGTGCGCTGGCATCCTCGACCTTTGGCAAGGTCTTGGCGGCGCCCTTGACATCCCGCTTGGAATGGAGCCACTTACAGACGTTACACGCTTATCATCACTGCTTACTGTGAGATTTCAGTGTCGCTAAGAATTTGAAACTTCCGTCGAATGACCTTCCTGAAGATTGGAATACGTCCAACCGGGTCTTTCTATAGTAACTGGATATGCAGGCCAGCTACTGCCTAACTTCTGGCAGCAGATTGTGCTTTATTTTGTTGCGCTCTCAAGCTTCTATTTTATTGTTATGGAGGCGCGTGGCCCATGTCGTTATCTTCCACACTCACTGCGTCTGCTATCCGGGCCTCCTGACATCGCTGTAGCTTTCCTTCGCCGGAAAAAAGAAACCTTCGGGTAGTCGAGCTATTTGAATCGAACCTCGATTTGCACAAGTCGCAGACCTCATAGCACTGCTCACTGAACCTCCGATCTGACTGACTCATGACAAGTGACGATGGCCATGTGTAAACTAGTTATATTCTACTACACATTATATAAACCTTCACAACTAACAGTCCAATCTTACTGCCATATCACACGTTATATTCTGCTTCCATGTTTTGCTTCCACGTTTTGTGGACACGTTTCCGCGAACATAGCCAGGTAAGGCTTTCGCCTTAATAATTGACGCAGGATTCGAATAAGGTCCCCGTAACATTTTTCTTGAAGGACTGTTCGAAAAAAGCTGGTCCCACAGCGATGCTGCGAATCATTCTAAAGTATGCGCGTGGTAATGCTTTCAGTGCCGCTACGCGGTCCGTTAAAGTAGCAGTTATCATAATGCTTAACGGGGTCTGTAATATCGAACGACATGGCAAGACTTATGCAAGTTCAACAAACCTTGTTTTCATGCCCGATCTCGGAAGTCGGGGCTCACACTTAGCTGTCGCCTGCTTCATATCCAAAGGTATTGTTACAGACGGATGATTCTCGTCATCAATGAACAAATATATAATTTTTCTGCGCGGCTAACTTCACGCACAGATAGTTCACATACTGTATTCGTGTTGTAAGTTAGTGTTGGTTCGTTGAACAGCTTATTTATGCACCTATGCATAACTTCATGTGTTACATAGTCTTGCCAAGCATCGCCAATGAGGCTTCAGCGTCTCAGAGTGTTGCTCTTTTTTTTTATATATTCGCAAAAGTGGCGAATACTGGTACCAGTATTTGATTAGTATTTAATTCAACTCTGAGTTATTTGGTAGTGAAGCCACACTATTCGTATTCAGTTCGCTAGGAAAGCTACATTATTCGTATTCCATTCTGTTGTGGAATTGGTCACTCACCGAGTAACATGCACTTTCTAAGACCCTATCAGTGTAATATGTGCTATTTTAACATTGTACTATTGCAACGTGCCATCAGACCAGCCTACCTGATTCCACCGAAAAGAAAGGCGTCTTAAAGACCTAAAGACTTAAAGGCGAAATATTAATAGTTTTTCGGTATAGTCGTGAGCATGTCGTAAGAGGTGATGCAGTTACACACACACAAACACAACGAACTTTAGCATTTCGCGCTATTTCGGTCTGGAGCCATCCTACATGAACGCTTGCTAGCACTCGACACCTCATTTTTTTTTTAACAGCTGTCTTTTCAGATAAGTATACTTTAGTAATACACTCTGAAGGGCTAGTTTTTTCATATTAATGGAACAAGTAAAAGGAAGTCTGCGCCTTGTTTGTTCCTGTGTGTTTCTTACGTCCCGTCTTTTTCGCGCAATTTTACTCATTCACGTATACTTTACAAGGGCTAAGAGTCAACTAATTTGCATTATACGACATTATTAATCACCTTCCATATCAAAGTCTTTCTTCTTCTCGTGCTAATTAAGAACAGCTTGACGAGTTCAAGAATTCAACAACTCCACCTGTTTCCAAACAGCGAAAGTACCTCACCCTGAAACCAAGACGTATACAACCGTTGCGTTTGCAGTTAGGAACCAATAACAAGGCGTGAATTTGAATGGGATCCGCAATATACCGATATGATTTTATTTTACCCTCGCACGCAGGTTGCTGGCGTGCTCCTACTCTAGGCCCCAGGCGCCATTTGTCGTCTCTCATGGCTCGGGGTCTGCGAGTCGCACGGGAGCTGAGCATAGAATCCGTGTTTTTGTGCAAGCGTTCTTTAATTCTTTTGTTAACGCACTCTACTACGAATTTAGGTCACCTCTGTACATCGCCACTCAAATTATTTTCTATTCCAGATAGTTTAAAGCTGCTTGAAGTGCATTATTTCCTAGTTTACGCGATATCCGTGTGCAATCTACCAGGAAAGTTACGGACTGTAAATCGCAATATATAATCAGATTGCTGCAGTAATGCATTATTTATCTGCTGCTCACATTAGATAAATGCATGGGTGTAATTTTTACCTTTCTATTTTGTCAATTATAATGTAAATTTATTGATTTGTCTAGATGGGATTAGATGTAGGCGCAGCAGGCGCTGTGGCTTGAACAATGCTTGGGTAAAACGCATGTTTTCCGTCACCAGATAGGTTGTCTTCGGTTTCCCTTTACCGTTCCTTTAAATACAATAACGACTACGGACAATACAAGTTGGTGTTTCGGTTGTAACGCAATGGGACTCTCCTCAGCTTAATCTGGCTGTGAGTCATCATCTGTACTCAGGATTGACGTATTCGTAAACTATACCCAGATGATATGAGGGACCCAGAGTTTTCGTGCGTTGTTGTCGTAATGTTCCTGGAGTGACGACTAAGTTTTAAAATAGCACTGAAAGAAAATGATGTAAATGGCTGCCTATGCAACTAGTTTTGATTAATAATATAACTGCGCTTATAATTGTCTGTATGTTTGCTCAATGAAATGTTTAGCGCTTGCCCACGAAACAGTCATTTTAGCCTGCCTACATCTGGAACAACACCGGTGACACCAAGAGTTTAGGGTAGTTTAGCACTTGCAGTTTCTTAATGTCTTTTTTTTTTATTTATCCTACGAATAAACACCTAATTTCGCTCAAAATGATCCTTTGTAATGATCTACAGATCTATGTACAAATTTCTGACTTAAGCAAAATTGTTGGCGATCATATAGAAACATGAGAATTATCCTCATAGAAACCTCATTCCGATGACGCTTTCGTACGTGTTAGAACGACGTAACTATATACTCCCAATTATGTTTGCTAAGAAAATTATCTGATGCTGCAGGATGCCAACACCGCTAAATGTTGTTTACACTATGCCCCACTGCTTCCTGTAAGTGAGCGCAAGACGCCGCCTCCACCGGTGTGCTTTTGTACGCCATCACATGCAAACCGCACACGTCAAGAAGCATCTGACTTGCGATCGTGCTTGCATCGTACTGCAAGAAGCAGCGTTCACTTTCAGCACTGTGTGTACGCGCTTGTCGAACGCTTCTCCTGGCTTCTTAGTGCACTTACTACTTTTTATCCTTCCCATTAGGCTTAAAAATACTGCCTCATAACTTTACGAAAGTTTAATAAAGCTATGAGTAGCAAAGGGTAGCTTTGGTACGTCCCGTGTTTGCTCGCGAATGCATGAGAAGGACACATTGCGGAAGCCGTTGCCTCACCCGGGTAGCTTCCGCTGCATTGCAAGTAATGATGCAAGAGGTGCAAGAGAGTTCTTCGTTTGTGTGTCTAATACCAAAGTGAAATAAACAATGTAAGCTGCACTAATATACAAGGCCTCCGGCTGCAGTAGCAGTATTTAGTCAATCCACTGCAAACCTTTGCAAGAAGCGAGTGATGCGAGCTGCCTCCAAGTCTCAAATATCTCAACAATAGCACTTCCGCAAGTGCGGCCCGGTTAACAAATAATTGCGTACAGAATCAACGAAAATCTGGTCTGGCGGTGTCTGCAGACTGCATAGAACATCTAAGAGTAGAAGCAACATCTGCAGTTGAATGTGGCCCTCAAAAACACTACTTTAATAAAAGTTCACGTCGTTCGGAAAGATTATATATACGTCCCGAAAAGGTTCTTGCGTGAACAAGTTAAGACACCGTCTCTAATGATAACATGCTTTATCAAAACCATCTTAATGACCGGTGTGAGCAGCTGAACTCAAAATACCATTGACTTTATTGCCCATACCCTTACTGACAGTGCATCTTCTCAGTGTAGCTGTAACCAAGTCGGCCTTGTGTGTAACATACCAGCTAAGCGAAAAACTGAAGGTCTGTACTTGGACCAAACTAGTCGCAGTATCTCGTTGACACAGCGATTCGCTCAATTTCTCTAACAAGCTTAAAGATTCCCACAAGAAATCTGCCCACCATCATCACAAACTGCAAAGGTAAGCAAACAAAGCAAAGCACAGCTTTTATTTAGGCTATATTAGCCAAATAAAATAAGCATCCCTCAAAATTATGCGAAGCACCATGCTTAATAATTATATTTGATACGTTTGATACCGCATACTATAAAACAGAGTTCTCTGGAATGTAGTTTGAACGGAGATGAACTATCGGCACTCAAAGAGGCATTTCACTTTCGAATTGAAATCAATAACGCAGTTTTTCTGGCATTGAAATTATAAAACTCAACCCTTCCTTGTAACGCCCACAGTTTACTTGTATTTGCCGCCACGATGGGACCCGCTTTCTAAACTTATCACGTCTTCACCGCCACTCCTCACACCAGCTCGCTGGTCGGAGCAGCGCGTCGGGGCTATGTTTAGGGCTGCCAAGCGAGGACCCGCGAAGAAAGAGCCGCGGAGACAACAGATCCTGCTCGAAAGGGTTATTTGAGAAAGGGTTGAAGCAGGCCGTTGTTTCTCGCTGGTAGTAAGGTCACTCCCAGTGGGTGCTCGTGGAAAACGGCAATGCGCCGTCTCTCTAACCGCTTGCCCGCCTAAAGTTAGGTTAAACAGCGGATGCATTGGGATGCATGCATGCAATGACTTTTCCGGTTTGTTACGCGTAATCTAGCAACTCTTTCACTAGCCTGCCGCAGAAACAACTTCTATCCGAATTGCAAATTGTAAGAGCTACCAAAATTGCAGGCATCTCCGATATGTCTCCCAGACTTTAAGAGCTTACTGTATTGCTGGCCTATTTGATTGTAATCATCGCTCACGAATTTGAATAATATGGACAACGTTCATTGAAGATATTTGGACTTGACTGGAGTTTCTGCAAATAATAAGAAAAAAACTGATATCGCCCGCAGGTGCAGTTATCCAGAGTTGGCCTGAGTAGCTGAAACAATGGGCTGAGCACCCTGAGCGCTCCAGACAGGCTTGGCGATGAGTGCACAAACTTCGTGGTTCCTTGAAGACACCACGTTGTCTACTCGTTAAAGTGGACTTTTAAAGAAAAAAGCATTCTATCCTCTTCGAATAAAAGACCGCATAATACGGCATAACCTTCAAAACCAAATCGCATCCCGCTGATCTACCAAGCCGGGTTATTGGTTGCCCCTTCGTCCGCCAGGTAGAGCAGCATGTCGAATCAGCCCCTTGACTTGCTCCTGCGAACACTGTGCTTACAAGCGACGCAGTGTCTCCTGAATACCAGAAAATTAGGCATGCACAGATATTTAACTATATCTCAAGAGGCGTAGAGCTTAATGAGCTACCTCGTGCTCGATGTTCCTTTTTTTCTTTATTACTACAGTATTTTGCGCACATAAAATCTTAAAGTACGTGAGATAAATACGTCAGTCTCCATACAATGATGCCATTTCTCGAAATGCTCTAACATAACATTTTACTGCGCTGTGTGTAATTTATATATTCTCAAATCTGCCTGAATCATAAGCGCACAACCAATGCCATTTAAGCAGAGCAGTAAAGTTTACATATATATGTCAGAGTGGATGCATACGACTGGTCATCTTAAGTTTCTATGCGACTATATGCATATAGTTACGAGGAACAAGCTTGCAGAATGAATTTAAATCATCGCCGATGCTTTCCCGCAATTGGCGAATTACACCTTTGCGAATGACATTCTTCTTGTTTCTGAAAATTACTTTGAGCTGCATTTTCGCGACATAATACAAGTAGAATGCCATATATTAGGCATAAAAGTAACCAGACTCCCGCACGAAGGCGAATGCATGGCGCGTTTGCCATAAGCGTTTGGTTAAACACTTTTGGGGGCAAGTCTCGCACTTTAAGATAGACACTTGTTTCACACTTCGCTTCGATCGTCCCTCAGTGCAACTAAACGTGGCTGAGAGGGTGTGTGCAAGAATGCACGTCAGCCTCTGTCGCTGACCATGTTGAAGCGACAGTGAAAGCAGTTCTCAGATTCGTTGGATTCAGGTGCATCCAAGCACATTGTTTGGTAACGTACCGCCACAACCGACAACAGAAACTAAAATCTATATCTGGAGGGAACAACGACACAGACAGCAGGCGGATGTTTCTAAGGTGCTGCTGACGCCTGGACTGCGCCGAAAAGCAGAAAGTGGCATACTATAGGGACAGTGTCAAGTAAATGAATGGTTTATTCTTGACTGGATTATTGGCATACCGGACGCAGCAACATCCCTGGTGAGCGGAAAAATTAACCCTCAGCATGAAAGCACGAAACCTTTCTATTTTCAATATACAAATCATTTATACAACGCGTCATTCGGGCATAATTCAAGGTAGGAGTGCGACGACGCGTGTGGGGGCGCCACCGGCACCATCGATCTTCATAGGCATTACGATGGCGTGAGCGCCGACTGCTGGCACGAGGCTCAAATCGGCCAAGTTTTCCAAGATGTAGACATTTGCAGCAGCCAGCAGATGGTGCGACCGAGTGGCACCGTAAAAGTCCACGGAGGCTGTTTCGATGCCGACGCCGGCCAGACTGCGTTGCCTTGTGAGGAACTCGACCGTCGCTGGCTCGATAGCAGGGATGTGACGAATGCCGTACTGGTCCACGCCGTAGAAGGCATTGCGATTGTTGTAGTACTGTGCAAAAGAAATGTCGACAATGAAATTGCAATTCATACTTATGGAATTGGCTGCGCAAACTAGCCACATCCTGTTAAAAAAATAAATACTAGTAGCTCTGATTATTTCTCATAGAACGCAAATACAAAGTAACCTATACATTCAGCGCGGATAAATCTCCTGAACAGTAACATAATTATCGGCTGTGAATAGACTTCACATGTGTATATTTCTATTATATACTTGAACTAAGAAATAAGCTACATGGTAGGAGCCCGACAGGGCCTCATATCCGTAAAAAAGAGATTACGCCAGAGTCATCGCTTTGCTCTGGTGCAATATTTGCGTATTATTGCCAAACTTGGCACATACTCATCGGTTATTACACTATTGAAAGAAAACTAACATCCTGATTGAGCTAATCGTAAGGAATCCTGGGCACGCCTCTTTCCATAGAAACGATCCCACTAAAGCGTTAGCGTGGACTCTCGTTAACCGGGAACCGGAAGAAGAGCTTTCCAGCCCGGCCGAGCCATTACCAGTACCACCGAATTACACACTAATTCTCATCCCTGCTGACACGAGGAACAACTACGGTCACTGCCACACTAGCACCAGAGTAGGAAAGTGTATAGACTCATTTCCCCATGTCCTCAAATACGTTTTCAATCCGACGACATACTCTTCCCACCCTTTCAGCTGACCAAAACCAAACTTGCCATTTCACTTTGAACAGCCACCTATAGCCACCTAACCAACCTCAAAGCTCCAACTTCAGTCTTTCTTCCCGTGAAGTTGGTGTTACCAGCACACACCCACCAGAACAGCAACGGCCGATCTAAAAGGCCTCGGAATCACGGCATAGAGTAGTGTCCTTCGCTGAGGGCTTCAATCAGGGAAGACGCCAGAAAACCCTAATGGCTAAATGTCGCCTGGTTCTTTCAATCCAAAACAATTGTGGTGTGTCTAGCCTGGTCGCAGATTCAGACCGTAGCATCACCATGCATGGAAGTGAAAACGGAATAGAGAGACACCTTGAAGTATGCAAGGTGAGCCCTTCTACAGCATCTCCAAAAGAGATCTGAATCCCAGGCCTACTTCACACTTAACACTGTCAGTGTCCTATAGCTTGACTTTCGAAAGCAAGCGGTTAAAACACCGTAATTATATCATATCGTTGCCATTAGGTGTAGTTCTCGTTTGGCGGCAACCCGTTTGCTCGCGCATATTGAAACAGGATATGCTCGCCATTTTCATATTTTCCCTGATGACTTTATGGACACGCTCGTAATGCTAGCGCAGAAGCTTTTCACATTCCTTCTTTGAATACCGCCTGGCCTGCGCTCTATAGTGAAGTATTATGCTCCGCAAATGCCGAAAGCGTTGTCACAGAATTCGGCTTTACGGGAGCTGTATGGCATTGTCTGGTTCAGCCTATTGTCACCATGACTGATTAAAAATGTGCTCCTCAAAGGTTGGAGCATGGGTTCCCTACTGCAGCTTCCTCTCGAACATAATCTGCGCTTGGTGCATAATCTGCACAACAGAGGCTTCTCTGTATATTTCTAATGGGTGCTTTTGCACATGGATGTCATTAGCAGCACGATCGCAGACTGTCTTGTCCATAAAGTGCTCTCTGGGAATCCATAAGATAACGTCCGTGAAGATACCAAGAAAACCTTCAGAGAAACGGTTCTCAGCCATTGCAGTACCATGTGAAGTTCACCCAACAACTCATGTGTGACCGGGGGACTAAAACGAGCCCAGCCCACTTTACTGCATGCATCGCATTCACGTCGACTCTGTTCATGCACCAGTGATGGTGTACAGGCGTATCCTCATCTCCACTATGTTCTACATGTGGTGTGTGTCGTGATATCGACCATTGTCTCAAGTGACGCCTAGTTTACCACGCGAAAAGATGTGGGCTGTCCGCTACCCTAAGTAGCCCCTCAAAATTAACTTCAGGACATTGTTTACGGGCGCGGGAACCGTTCGTATAGAAAGGGGAAATCAAGCGTTCTTTTAAAATTTCTCCGGGACTCAGATCTGGACACCAGACGGTGACAGCAGGGTTTGACTATTGACGATTGTGGGTGATTGCGAGTGATTGTGTGCATATCGATGATCAACCAGCTCTCATATATGTGCCGGATGTGTACGTAGACCTTATTTAACATTTGAACGCCGCTACGGTGGGACGATTGCCGGCAGAATCTGCGGGGTTAATCCCATCGGTATAGCTCGCAACAATCTCAGCTCAGCTCCAGCTGGTAACTTTAAAACATTTATTAAACCCTGTCTTTTGTGTTTCGAATAGCTTTTCATTCCGTGCGTAAAACAAGAAACGTTAAAAAAATGTAACGAGCCAGCAGCATGAATGCTGCCTAGCATCTAAACAGAGAATGAGTCTCTTGCGTACCTTGACAAACATCGTTACCATAAGGAATTTTAAAAATCCTCTCGCGCTTACCTCTCACTCTAGCGGTGAAACTGCTGCGGCTTTACCGGTAAAATCGCGTTGAGCCTGAGGCTTCGTAGCATTTTAACACAACACTGCTTGCCTGTTTCGGCTACGCATGATGAAATCATGGAATCGTCTGCCCTGCGATCGGGGAAGCGAAAGCTGTGAGCGCCTAATTTACGCCAAAAGAAAGACGTAATTAGGCATAAAAGAGCGGAAATGACAGGACGGAGGCAAGAACTCAACACGACGCCACCCTGTGTTGTCTTCTTGCCTTCGTCCGGTCGTGTCCGCGGTTTTATTTTACAAATAAGCATATTTGTTTAACTTGTGTAATTGCAGAATACGAGTTAAAATGCAAACCGCGTGTCTACTTTCACCGTAATCAATCCAGTGGTTGAGGCAGGAGGGTATTCACAAGCTGCTACGATAATATCAGCTGCTTTGGTCATCTGATGAGAAGAGAGGAGTCGCTGGAGAAAGATTTGATGTTGGGAAAGGTTGACGGTCGCCGGAGAAGGGGTAGGCAGCGAACGCGATGGTTAGATGGCATCCTCAAGGCACTGCAGATGAAGTTATGTGATGTTAGGAAGATATCGGAAAGCGTGGCGTGACATGGTCCATAGGGTCACGAAGAGTCGGACATGACTGAACGACTGAACTGAACTGAACGGGCTACGTGCTTTCACATGCAGACTTTAACAGCCAGAACACAGTATTCGGGCATGTTGGCGTTACTGCAGATTTTATCAAAGAATGCCTGTTTCACAGCAAAGTTTCGCCAACTTTAGACACTTGTTATTGTTCTGGTACGCGTTATGCGTGACCCGTCCTTACGCGCAATAATCCTCCGCAATAAACATCTCTTCCTTCTTGTATAATTTAGTACTAATAGGTCTCCCTTCGTTCAAGACGCCTTTTTTTATACATATATGAAAGCTGATATTTCGGACCGCCACGCGGGTGGGGTCCCCTCCTTCCTGTTCAGGCTAACATCCTACTCGCCTCAGTAATATGCTGCAACTTCAGCTGAATACCTCCCAACTATTCGAAGGTCATGGAGAACTCATACCACATTTTCGCACACACACAACGCTGTTATTATTCCTCCTGTCGTCATAATAGCTCCTTTCTTCTTGAGAGCGTTTGTTTTTATTCGGACTCGGCGAATCAGCAACGTTTCTTCTTTCTAGAAGACCTTTGTTTTTAGTACAAGTCTCTAACGAAGTTTTTTAGTGTTTTATTTTTCATAACGCTCTGTGCTTCGGAGTCGTCCCGACTCACGCATTCGCCTACCTTGGACCATCCGGATCGAATTAGCAGCAGGCAGTTGCTTGGCAACGGTCCGTTCTGCGCCTCCCAGCGCAGCACCTCGGCGACGGGCATGAGGTAGCTGGCATTGCGTGCCGCCTCCTGCTGTACGTCGATGAGGGCGATGGGCACCATAAGCAGCCGGTCGAGCGGGATCTCGGAGGCCGACCAGCCGCGCTTGTTGAAGTGCCGAGGCGTGTCCATGTGCGTGCCACCGTGAGTGGGCGTCGAGATTTCGTCCACCAAGACCCTGCGACACACGCGAGGGGCACTTGTAATAACGCCAACTACTCTCAACAGTAGGCAGCCAAAAAAAAGGCAGCGTTCCTCGGCCTCACTCGAAGGAACTGCAGTAACTAAAAATAAGGAAAGAAAATGAATATGTACTTCTAATGCCGTAGCACACAATGAGCGACCAGAAAGGAATGTCCTCCGTCTGCAGTAAATCGCCAGGACATCATGCTAAACGATCCCTGCCTCTCCTAATTTTCTTTGTCTAGGGAAGTTAAGGTGGGACAAGCAAGAGCTCACTGGAAAGCTTTTCCCAGCATTCCTCAGTTCCAATTAAGCCCAGCATGGTTATATACAAAGGGCACAGAGTGAACAAAATTGGCCACTTGCTAAGTATCACTGCTCTTTGTTACGCGCACAGAGCTCTCAAAAAGGCCACAAAGGTTTCGCTATACTCTTTTAAGCAGATTCAAGTTCAAACACTTTTCAGTCGCTTTTTGACGTAGTGCCCGCACTTCGCTGGCCTGTCGCTAAACGACAAGTACGGAAGCCGTAGGCACCGTAAGTGATCGACGTAACTGGCGTCATGTGAAAGGAAAGGTTATGGAATTTTACACATAATTAAAGTACAGGTCCCACAAAAGTATTACAGCGTTTCGATTGAGCAGTGAGTTTATCACTCTTTATATTACGGTTGGCCTCCAGACTCGCAGCATGTTAATCTTTCATCAGCTCGCGCCATCTTCTGCATTTCTCGTTAAAATGCCTTGTGAGCAAATGGCGTGCAAGAGAAGTGGCGTGCAAGAGAACTGTTTCACTTCTCTGTGAACACTTACAATCAACGGCATACAATTGGAGGGACATATGCCGTCGTTTCGAACCTCTGCCACAAACTAGCCTCCAGATTACTAGCACATGGAACGCTGCACAAAAGAGTTGCGTCAAAATTTAATACGAGATGATGGGATATTTTTAAAAGCGAGAGCTTTTACTACAGTATAATACAAACGTGAACTAACGTCATTTAAACGGAGTATTCAGTTGCACGAACATTAATAAATCCCCCCACCGAAGCTTCATTGAATGCTTTCAAACACCCTTCATACTAACGAAATTCAGTTATTGCTCATTTTAGTTCTATGAACATTTTCCGCGGCGTCATCCTGTTTCTCCTACGTCATACTGAGTACTTCAACGAGCATAACCCGCACGTTTTGTTGCATATCTTTACTCAGACAAGCACGTTTAATTACTATGTGATGAAAAGGGGCCGTCATTTAGCTTTAAACTGAAATAAACAAGCTTGTAGACAGCCGAATCCACAGCTGGCTTTGCACGCTTAATCGGCTCTACAGTCGTAGTAACCCTCCATAGCAGAGATTCTGCACTACTAGGGCTCTTAGCTCCAAGAAAGGCGTACGTATGTATGCTGGTTAACCATTATCTGCAGAAATAAGATATGATCTGTTTGAAGAAAATGAGAGCCTTTGCTGCTCAATAGATCGCTGTGCCGGACCAGGTTCACAGGAGCTTTAATACAGTGGCTGTGCTCAAGACCACTGCAGTCTCGAGTTAAAAAGGGCTGCAAGGAAGTTACTCCATTCTTCGCTTGTAACTAAGCTCAATGACATATAAATGAGTTTAGATATGATTTCAACACCTGATATTTCTTGGAGCTAATGGAAACAAGCTTCGACGCACTTATTTCAGTTAAGCGATTCTTCACTTGAACACTTTTTCTGAAGGTTCCTCGAGCTTCGTTCAAGTGACGTTTCACTGTACTCCCCTCTTCTTCGCTGTGTGCACAGTATGCACTTGTTTGTCCTAGAAGCGAGGCGAAACGACGTGGCAGCTATAACATCACATAGCCGCCCTGCCGTTTCACCGCCGCCGCAACCAAGGTAACCTCGCGCCCTCCTCCCCTAGTCACGTGACAACCATGAAGTCACTCAACCGCAGCTACGCTGTAGCTGTGGCGTTCCCTCTGTCTGATAGCCTGCGCTGACTCCCAGCTGGGGCCAATAGATCACAACGGATTAAACGGCAGCAGTCATCATGGGTAATTCAGGTTAGACGCCTCGTGAACTCTCTGCGTCTCAGAGGTTACGAAGACGAGAGGCCGAATCGGATCATCCAGTGAACGTATCTCGCCGAGAGGCTACCGCACGGAGATTAATAGACGTGGGTGAAGCAAAGCGTGTCGCCGAGGCCTCGAAATTACGTGAAGCCCGTTTCATAAAACGTCGCAATGACCATGCCGAACGCCGCCGAAGACGAGCCGAGTCAGATGCCCCGCCATCAAGTAACAACCAAGTCTAGTGGGGTTGAACCTTTGCCTCATTTTTATTGCATTTTTTTTTAGATGCAAGCGCTAGACAATATTGAAGGCCCTAAACCACCGGATTAATGTTTTTGCCTTAATAATTTCAGCCACCTTGGATATTTAACGTGAACAGAAGTCATACAACACGCGCAGACATTCTGCGTTTTGCCGCATTCGAAACGCGACCACCGTGGTCACAAAAGACTAAACGCAGAGTGCATCCGCGTCGCTTCCTGTCCACTCTTATAGCTCATGCCATTTATGAGGCAGGTAAGGCTTTCACCTTGATGGCACTCTGTAAAGAACCATTTATCATCCATTTTTGTAACAATGTAATTTTGTCTGCAGAAAAAAAACAGTAGACGTAACTGTCACACTTCTCCGTGTATGGACATCTGAACTACACTGTACCTGAACCACGAGGAATGTGGGATTGAAGAATGTGAGAAAAAGAGATGCAGCAGTAGACGGCTCCTGAATAATTTCGCCCGACTGGGGATCTTTAATGCGCAATGAGAACATAATGCACACGTGCGCTTCCGTCAAAACGCGGCCGCCGCGGTAGGGTTCCATTACGAGAGTTCCGATTCAGTAGCCGAGCGTCTTAACCGCTGAGCCACTAAGACGGGTTCCGCTGCTGTCTGGAGCCCAGTTTCCGACAGCTGCGTCTTCTAGCTGCAGTTCTGTGCAGTGTTTTAGTGCGAAAGCGTTCATATGGACGACAAAGCTGAGCACCGATCTTGAATCTTGTGTTCCTTACTCATGATTGGTCCACCAGATAACGACGTCCCACTCCACGAGGCTTGACGCGGGCAATTCAAACAGAGCTTACGCACGGTATAATCAGTCTAAACAGGCTAAACCCCGGATAATTTATGATGTTGCTCCAGCCCCAAGCTGGATTCCTTCAAAACGCTGATTGATTGAACCATGTATTACATGCAGCGCGTTTCCCAACTACACGCGTGCCGAACAATGATTCTCTCAGATAAAACTCTGGATCCTTGCAGCTCGAATGTCGTACAAAAATGGCAGTTGTTCGTAAGTATTTTTTAATACCAAACTTGTTTGGGACACTTGTCTGATTCGATCAGAAGTCGAATGTTCCCATTGTATGCGGTGGAAGCAAAGCAAGAGAAGCCGCTGCCCCAGCGATGGCACTGGCAGCGCCATTTAGTACTGTTCGTAGCAACCTTCCGCCGAACACGCCTCTCCTTTTATTGTGACATTTGTTGCAAACAGCGCCAGATAGCGCCGACAGTGTCATTGCTGGGGCAGCAGTGAGTTTGGTTTTGCCCCTGCCCCATACGATGGAAACATTCGACTTCTAATAGAATCAGGCAAGAGCCCCATACAAATTTCATATTAAATAATAGTGACTAACAAATGTCATTTCTGTGCTAAATTTGAGCTGAAAGGGTTTTGTGGTATAACAGAGAGAAGCATTATACAGCAAGCATGTAGTTGTGCAACGCACTGTATATGAACGCACATTCTTCCCGCAACAATATATGCCATCATCATCATCATCATCATCAGCCTGATTATACCCACTGCAGGGCGAAGGCCTCTCCGATATTTCTCCACTTAACCCGGTTCTCTGCTAGCTGCATCCACTTGACCCCTGCGAACTTCTTAATCTCATCCGCCCACCTAACTTTCTGCCGCCCCCTGCTACGCTTTCCTTCCCTTGGAATCCAGTTTGTTACCCTCAGCGACCATCGGTTATCCTCTCTTCGCGCTACATGTCCTGCCCATGTCCATTCCTTCTTCTTAATTTCTACTAGAATGTCGGTAACTTGAGTTATTTCTGTGACCCACTCTGCACGCTTTCTATCTCTTAATGTTACCCCTACCATTTTTCGTTCCATAGCCCTCTGGGTTGTCCTCAACTTAAGTAGAACTCTCTTGGTTAGCCTCCACGTTTCAGCCCCATAGGTGAGTACAGGCAAGATGCAACTGTTGTATACTTTCCTCTTGAGCGATACCGGTAAGCTGCTAGTCATAATCTGCGAGTGCTTGCCAAATGCGCTCCATCCCAATTGTATTTTTCTTGTTATTTCCTTTTCGTGGTCCGGATCTGCGGTTACTACCTGTCCTAAGAAGACATATTCGCCTACTACTTCCAGTATTTCGCTACCTAATGTAAATTGTTGTTCCTTCCCGAGGCTGTTGAACATTACCTTAGTCTTCTGCATATTGATTTTCAAGCCTACCTTTCTACTTTTCCTGTCTAGGTCATCAATCATTATGTGCAGTTCATCCCCCGAGTTGCTTAGCAAGGCAATGTCATCAGCAAATCGCAGATTACTGAGGTATTCTCCATCTACCCTTATCCCTAACTGCTCCCATTCAAAGTCTCTGAATACTTCCTCTGAACATGCTGTGAATAGTACTGGAGAGATTGTGTCTCCTAGCCTAATACCTTTCTTTATGGGAATTTTGTTACTTTCTTTATGCAGAACAATGGTTGCTGTGCCGCCACTATATATATCTTCCAGTGCTGGAACAATACATGTGTAATGATCCTATTAGGAGTATGCACTACTGATGTGTTACTAATGAAAGTAAATCTGATTTAAACAGTCTTTACCTGACGTTTAATGCTAACCAATTGAAGCTGTTACTTGGATAAGAATTAAAAAGTAAAAGTAAGTGACCATTTCTTATCGCTTACTTTGCAAGCACCTTCAAACACAAGAGTTGAGAAAAGACACGCCGTTGGGGAGAGAGAGAGAGAGAGAGAAAACTTTTAATGAGCATATAATCAGTAAAAATTCGCAGGAGCTGGGTGGTCGGTGCCCCTAGTCCAGGGCTCCGCTGGCAGCAGCTGACTTGCGTTGGGGAGGAAATGCGATGACCCGTTCGGTCCGGTGGCAAGCAACTCCTTTTTCTTTTACTCCTTACATGTATGTATGTATGTATGTATGTATGTATGTATGTATGTATGTATGTATGTATGTATGTATGTATGTATGTATGTATGTACGTATGTACGTATGTATGTATGTATGTATGTATGTATGTATGTATGTATGTATGTATGTATGTATGTATGTATGTATGTATGTATGTATGTATGTATGTATGTATGTATGTATGTATGTATGTATGTATGTATGTATGTATGTATGTATGTATGTATGTATGTATTGTGAGCCTTCCGTGGATGTTCTTTAATTTGTACATGCAATGATCTTCCTCTTTCATTTGTACATACCATCATCATCGTCGCGCGGCGCCGGCTCCGGCACGCGGCTGGGTTTTGTCACCGGATTAAAACGCTAGACAAGGCATCGCTGGCCTTGCCGTCACGACCTTGCCGTCTCAACCTAGCCTTCTTTCACAAGTGGTGGAGGTCGAATTCGATCCCCTTGCTGCCTCTCGCTGGAGCTACGTTCCGGTCGCCGTTTGGCAACTACCACCATAATCATGTCCACCGAGAGCAATCCCGACCCGGCCGGACCCTCTACCTCAGCTGCACCGATGCCTCCGACTCTGCCCACACGTCAACGCGACCCACCGCTGTTCGCTGGTCGTCGTGACGAAGACGTGGATGACTGGCTTGACACATATGAACGCTGCAGTGCCTATAACCGGTGGGACGATGCTTTGAAATTCCTCAACGTTTCGTTCTATCTAATTGAGGTCGCCAGAAACTGGTTCATTAGTCGCGAACCCCACACTACTAACTGGACCACTTTCAAACAGCAATTCCGCCAATACTTCGCCGACCCGGCAGTTCGGACTGAGACCGCGAGAAACAAGCTCGCTTCCCGCCGTCAAGGTCCCGATGAATCATATGCGTCTTACATAGAGGCTGTTCTTGCACTTTGTCGGCGCATTAGTCCCACCATGACGGAACCTGAACGTGTGCACCACGTCTTAAAAGGGATCAATGCTATGGCATATCACACCTTAGTTGCCCAGAATCCTTCAAGTGTTGATTCAATTATTACGACCTGTCAACGCCTCGACCAGCTGCAGTCCTCTCGATTACAGCCCGGCTTCGCAACTGGTCCGACCTCTGCTGACCTTGATCTGCGGGCAATGATTCGAGCAATCATCCGCGAGGAGCTTCAAGCCCTCAATCCTTTCTGTCGACATGGCTGCGATCATTCTTCCGCACCTCCTAATGACGCCGTTCTCCGTAACATGATTAAAGAAGAGTTAGCTACCGTCTTGGCGCTGTACTTCTGCAGCGTGATGCAACATCGCGTGAGAAAGTGATTGCCTTTGCCAGTCGGACTCTCACTCCAGCTGAAAAAAACTACACCATTACCGAGCAGGAGTGTCTCGCTGTCGTCTGGGCTGTCCAAAAATTTCGCCCTTACCTATACGGTCGGCACTTCACAGTTGTGACCGACCACCAACTCTTTGCTGGTTGTCTTCACTCAAAAATTTGACAGGCCGACTTGGCCGCTGGATCCTACGCCTGCAAGAATACCATTTCGACGTCACTTATAAATCTGGTCGCCAACACCAAGACGCCGACGCTCTCTCTCGCTGTCACCATTCGGAATCCCCTTGCTGCTTTTCTTCCCAATTCATTTCCACCTCTGACCAGAGCCGACCATCTCTTTGCCCGACTTATATCACAACCGTTTGTTTTGACGACTCTGAGAACAAGCACGCTCTCCGCTCACAGCAATTAGCCGATGCCTACTGCCGTCCTATCATCGACCGCCTTATCGGCGCTTCGGACCCTCCCAATGCTAGGCTTCGCCGACAGCTTCGCAATTTCAAGCTCGAAGATGGCATCTTACTCCGCTACGTGTATTGCCCTGATGGAACTCGCTGGATCCCAGTCGCGCCGCGTGTGCTTCGCCCACGTATACTGGCGGCTCTCCACGATGACGCTACTGCAGGTCACCCGCGTGAGAAAACGATTCTTTTGGCCTGGCTTATCTTCCACCGTTGCCAAATACGTCGCATCCTGCCCTCTGTGCCAACGTCGCAAACGGCTGACTTCTTCGCCCGCTGGCCTTCTACAACCTCTTCCTTGTCCCACCACGCCATTCGACGTAGTCGGCATCGACTTATATGGTCCCCTACCTCTCTCCTATGGGGGTAACCATTGGATTATAACAGCTGTCGACCACCTCACACGCTACGCTGAGACAGCACCTGTACCGACTGGTTCTGCTGAAGAAGTAGCAAATTTATTTTTGCGATCAATTGTATTGCGTCATGGCGCTCCTCGGGTGCTCCTAAGTGACCGCGGTACAGCCTTCTTATCGAAAGTCGTTGCCGAAGTTCTTCACGCCTCATCCACCCTTCATAAGACAACCTCAAGCTACCATCCCCAGACTAACGGTCTGACTGAGCGATTTCATCGCACCTTGTCGGACATGATATCAATGTACATCACACCAGATCATCGAAATTGGGACACTATTCTACCATTCGTCACATTCGCCTATAATACAGCAGCACAGCGAACTACCGGTTACTCTCCATTTTTCCTTGTTTACGGCCGTCCTCCCACTACAATTCTCGACGCTTCCTTCTTCTCTACGCCCGACTACTCCACATCAGTACCTACCCATTTTTTATCTCGTGTGGCCAGATGCCGTCATCTTGCCCGCCTCAACACGGCAGCGTGCCAGGAAGTCCGCAAAACTCGCTATGATTCTACACATCGAGTGGTCTCTTTTCGTCCTGGTGACGAAGTACTGCTTTACACACCATTGCGCAACCCTGGCCTTAGTGACAAATTCCACCACCGCTACGTAGGTCCCTATGAGGTCATAAGCCAAACTTCTCCAGTGAACTACAAAGTGACGCCTGTTGATCCCCCAGCTGATCCACGCCACCGTGGAACTGAAATTGTTCATGTGTCTTGCCTGAAACCGTTTGTGCGCCGCGATGCATCGGTTAGGTAGGAGCGGCCAGGCTGGCCGCTTCCGACCCCCCGGGCAGATCGTGTGAGCCTTCCGTGGATGTTCTTTAATTTGTACATGCCATGATCTTCCACTTTCATTTGTACATACCATCATCATCGTCCCGCGGCGCCGGCTCCGGCACGGCACGCGCCTGGGTTTTGTCACCGGATTGAAACGCTAGACAAGGCATCGCTGGCCTTGCCGTCACGACCTTGCCGTCTCAACCTAGCCTTCTTTCACAGTATGTATGTATGTATGTATGTATGTATGTATGTATGTATGTATGTATGTATGTATGTATGTATGAATGTATGTATGTATGTATGTATGTATGTATGTATGTATGTATGTATGTATGTATGTATGTATGTATGTATGTATGTATGTATGTATGTATGTATGTATGTATGTATGTATGTATGTATGTATGTATGTATGTATGTATGTATGTGCATGGTTTCGTTTTGGTTTATGGGATTTAACATCCCAAAGCAACTCAGGCTATGAGAGACGCCGTAGTGGAGGACTCCAGAAATTTCGACCACCTGGGGTTCTTTAACGTGCACTGACATCGCACAGCACACGGGCGCCTTGCTTTTCGCCTCCATCGAAAAGCGGCCGCCGTGGCCGGGATTCGATCCGCATTCTTGGAAACAGTAGTCGGGCGCCATAACCACTACGCCACACTGGTGGGGTTGTGTGTGTGTGTCTATGTGTGTGTGTGGGGGGGGGGGTTGTGTGTGTGTGTGTGTGTGTGTGCGTGCGTGCGTGCGTGCAGTACGTATGTCCAGTTGCAAAGCACTCTATTCTTTTCATATTTTCCACGAGCCGAAGATTTCTTGAAAGAGAAATTCTCTTTGGATTTAGCCCGTGTTTGTTCCGGCGTCCAACAACGAACGCGCAGCATGAAGCAACAAGAAGAGAGTTTATTCGAGATTGCTTGCTGGTATATATAGCCACAAACGGCTGCATGATAACGGCCAGAACGCATGCGCGACTGATGCAATACAGTTTTTTGCTCGGTTACACCGAAAACAATGGCGACGCGGCTCGACCGCCGAACAGGTGCATAAGAACTGCTCTATAAAATGAAATAGCCGGAGTTTAACTAGACTTCAGTCCATTGAGACTTGCGAAAGCACTAAGTGGCACGTTTTTGTCTGGCTATTTAGGTTTGAGAGTGTGGCACAAAGTTTGACGAAGTTAACACTTGCTAAAGTTAACACGTTAACAGGTCTTTAGTTGATCTAGTTTTTGCGAAAGAAAAGACGTTGCACCTGTCTCTCTTCATGCATGGAATTTGAATATGCTTATGTGATCGGTTCAAATCAATATCGCTAACTAGCCTCTAACTTGACTAGCAGATGGATGTTAAATAGGAAGATTAATAGTGTGACATCACTGCACAAGGAGCGGTTGCGTGACATTTCTGATGCAAAATGACGTTATATTTTTTTCGACCCTGCATGCGTTAAACGATTTTGCTGGACCCTGAACCTCCGGATGAATGCTTTCATCACCACAAAATATCGCCACAAATTAAATTGTTAACAATGTTATACCGCGGACACAGGTGAGGTGATAATCATCATCATCATCCGGGCTATACCCACAGCAGGGTGAAGGCCTCTCCCATATTCCTCCAATTAACTCGTTCCTGTGCTAGCGGCATTCACTTGACCCCTGCAAACTTCTTAGCCACATCTGCCCGTTTAACTTTCTGCCGCCCCCTGCTACGCTTACCTTCCCTTGGAATCCAATTGGTTACTCTTAGACACCATCGTTTACCCTCTCTTCGCACTACATGTCCTTCCCATGCCCATTTCTTCTTCTTGATTTCTGCCAAAATGTCACGCAAAGTAGCTCAGTTAAATTACCAGTAAGTTTAAGACAAGCCTCCAACCACTCAGCCGGAGCAAAGATGCTGTCTCTCCTTGAGGCATCAAGAATAAAGCCGGCAGAGACAGAACCAGCCGCCGAGTGCGCTTGTTGGCATCAACAACAGTTAGGCAATGTAATTTGTTACAAAACATAACAAGAACGTTGCTTACCCTTAAAGTTCTCATGGCAATAGCAAAAAAAAAAAAAAAGAAAGGTATGCAACCTTACCTAGTGTCAGTTAGTAAGAATACAGAAAAGGAAGTATTTATGTTTGGTTTACAACACAAGGGTAAACCACAGCAGCAAAAACGTATTACAATCACTTTTCTTACTTTGTAGAATGTAGAACGAAGAGAAGATAACAACACTGGCAACGTACAACAAATAATCTCACAATCACCGAGTATTTTCCAAATATGCGCTATTATTACCACCTACTCAATACGCACCGGTCTTCCGCTCTCTTTTTCCCATCTCTCTCATGAGTTCTAGCTCCTTCGTGGGGTATACAACAACGTTGCCCTTTCTTGTTATCCTCATCTTTGGATAAACGTTGCAGAGGCGCATATGACGACGTTTTCTGGTGATGCTTAATGCGAGTGTACATTGCCGTTTTTTTTTTTTCTTGGGGGTTTGAATGAAGTGTACAGAAATGAGTCTATGCATTTCTACATAAATTAAATTAGCGCAAGTCAATCTCTTTAAAAGCAATTTTCTAACATTCCGTAGCGATAATGATCTAACAATGTTCTTATTCCACAATGATAAGGCCGGATCCTAAGACAAAATTCCTACTTGCCTCCTGAGTGGCTTGAGCAGAAAATGTGAGCAGGAAGTGATGCTAAAATTGTCACCTCATTTCGTGTAAAAGTTCTCTTCTTTGTGCACCGTTCAAGGTGATGTCACGCCATTTTCATTCCCGTTTAGCGTCCATCTACTAGTGAAGTTGGAGGCTAAATTATGGCAGGGATTCGAACCGGCGACATATGTAAGCCAACTTCAATGCCGTTAATTTAGGTATACATGCCCACTGAGAAGTGAATCAACGCTGCATCTTTCAACACTAACCAACACCTTTCTTTTCCCACAAACCGAACTAACTAAAGGCGTTTAACCCTTTGCAAAACTCTAGCCAGTCTCAATGCTAAACCACCAAGCAAAGCCAAGCAGTGTTTTCGCACGTCTTAATCGGTTTATTGCAACTTCTAAGCCATTCCTTGCTCCAAGTAAACTCCACTCTGTCCTCCTCTATTTCTTTGCAGAGGTGACGCAACTTATCGTACATGGCATGCGACGCAGCCCTATTGTCTTAGAAACGAAGTAGCGGGCGAACAGCTAAACTTAGTAAGACTTCCTTCAACGCGGCGTACTACAGGGTGCCACTGCATGCCAGCTAAGTTTAGGTCATCACGCGGCTTTCGGCCGAGAAATAAAACGCAGAGAATAAGACCCCCCTCTGAAGGGGTTATTTTCTGAGTGTGCGACTCTTGCCTTCCTCTGTGCGCGTTGTCGGGGACTTCTCCGTGCCCCTTCTGACAAGGCAGGGAAATGACATCGCGCTTTAACTTTTATGTCCCCTTGCGTCTTACGCAAGGAATCCGAGAGGATCATATTCCATTAACGATCTGTCGCTAAATTGCGTTGACAATCGTGCTGGAAGGTGTTAGCACTCATGAGCACTTTATTTTTATTAACAATATAAAATTTGAAATACAGGAAATACAGGGCATGATCAAGGAGTGCAGCATGGTTCAAAAGTACAAAAATTAAAAAGCTTTATTCAGCATAAAAATGGTAGTGTAAATAAATCATAAAGCATTTTAATGCAGTCAAAAGTAAATGCCCGATATATCCAATTTTGTAAGGGAGGCCGTTGAAAAACATTTGACTGTTCGATCCTTTTCAACGGTAGGCAAATGCTTGTCAACTTGCTTCGCTCGTAAGTACTCGGCACTTGCAGTGAGAGCCTTTTTCTTTCGTTAAGGAGTTTATGTCACTACAAAACGCATTCTACATAGATGGTCGTGCACAATCTTCGCTGCATGCATAATTGCGCGAGTGGGAAGATAGGCCACTACAAGCCTCTGTTTCCTTGGAAAAACACCGCGCGAGTGGAAAAAGAAGCACTAAAAGAAGACACTGCCCATAAAATACTTGGGATTAATAGAAGTTTCCGTTAGGAAAAACAACACAAAAAGAAAAGTTTATGTAACTCTCACATTGTGGTTTCCCATGCAAGTACGCAGAAAAATTTGTAGATTGGAATTTAAAAAAAAAAAAAAACGTTGAGCAAGACAAAATAGATAAAAAGGAGTTGGTAGGTCAAGAACCTTAACAAAATACATGAGATTTCTGAAGGGTAGTTTTTTCTTTCTTTTTTTTTTTGAAAAACAGGGCACACAGCAGGCGCGACACGTGTCATACGGACACCACCTATTGTTGTTCAGTGACACTCGCTCGGATACATACGGCCTATAAGGTGAAGTTTATTATTTACGCAGACGATGTCACAATAGGGTCTACTAATAAAGGCCTTGAGAGACAAAATCTTTATTTGTAAGAGGCCCTAATTACACTAGATGAGTACCTATACGATGCAGGTCTGGAGCTATCACCCCAAAAGTCCAGCTACATTCATGTTGAAAATGAGATTGGAAGAAAACAATTGGCAACGAAAAGAGTTACGCTAAAGATTGAAAATCAGGCCTAACAAGTACTTGGCTAGATATTCATAAATCTGACAAAGGGACCCAATGGCTCCATAGGATGATAAAAGTAGCTGCAACTTTCTTGCACTTGATAAAAAATATTTCGTCAAGGGGAGGAGAAGCCCTAATGGAGATAGACAGATAGACGTACAATCGATGATTCAACCCAGGATACTATACCAGGCCCAGTTCCAAATACTAAAGAGACAACAGTGGGCAGAGTTGGAAACAATAAATAGGAACGCAATGCGCACAATAACGGCCTTACCAAAACTTACCTCCATCCTTATTCTTCAGGAATTTGCGCAGCTCAACACACTGACAGAACTCATTGAACAGCGAGAGGCAACAATAAATATGAAGCGAAAGTATGTTATAACCATGGCGTCCTTGACCAATGCGGTGACAACGCATTGGTCAATAATGGCTGATCCTTCTCCATGGGAGTTCACGACTATCACAACGAATAAAACGACTAAGCTACGTCTTAAAGATAAGCCGGCGTCTAGCCCTCTGGTTGCTGTACTCCCAGGAACATGTATTGCATATACAGACGCGTCGATTATAGAAAATGGCGGCAGAACAGCTGCTACCAGCCCGACACACGAAGAGCTAAACGTACATAATGAATACGAAACAGAACATCCAGACCCTCTTATGATGTAACTTTATGCAATCCGCGATGCTATGATGGCCATAAATAAAATAGAATCCCTAACAGAAGCCCACATCTATACAGACTCCTTAGCCGCCTTAAAACAACGAAAGAGTGACAAAGACACTATGTGTTACCCAAGAGATCCATGCACTTAATAAGGAAACAAAGATACGCCTTCAGGTACACTGGACACAAGATAATGCTGAAAACTCTGAGTAGAGAAAAGCTGACAACCTCGCACGCCAAATTCCAAATTTTAATGCACCACCCACCAAGCTACATTTTGATGCCCGCTCTGTTGTCCCCATACTAGCATCCTCTCTGCAGAAAAGCACACTTGCCCTCATCACGCCGTGTGCTTACCCCCTCCCTCATAACTTAACCAGACTGGAGGAGGTATCCCTTAGAAGGATAAGGACTGAGGCTGCCCTTACCCCGTCGGTGCCATGCCGATGGAGCTCTATGGACTTGTGCAGGGACAAGGGCGTCAAGGACACAGATTCTCCAGGAAGTAGAACTGTAGGCAACGAAGCAAGGAGAATTTCTCCCAGAAGCAAACGGACAACACTAAAAGCAAAAGTCTTCACTTTCTGGCAGAAAACGATTGACATGAGTTTCTATAGTATGCATTATGGCAAGTTTGCGAAATACAAAATATCAGTACCAATGGCACATGGTGAAAATGTCGGCTTTGTCTGCTTGAGGCCTCGGTCGGGGAAGCCGCCACCGTCAAAAACATCGCCCCCAATAGCCACAACACCTCCAAATATAGAGGCCCGCCCACTGACCGCCACCTTCGACCCCCATTCCCACCCCCCTAGCTCAGCCCTCTAGAGGCATCACCCAAAACCATCTCAGCACCTAATATGGGAGCCCACCCACTCATTACCGCCCTTAGTCTATCTTCCCACACACCTGCACCCTTCACAAGCGCCGCCCACAGCCTACTTAATCACCCCTTCCCCTTACAACTTCACCCGCAAGAAAATTATGTTGGATTAGAGAAAAAAAAGCATTCGCTGCAGTAAATATATATCAAATGAATATTCGGGAGTGCAAATACAGCTTATTTCTCGCTTTCGTGCATCGGGATTTGCATGACCGTCCCTTCGATGTTTTACCGTATTACCAACACCAAAAATTTCCCAAATTTTGCCCGAACTAAGAGTTCCACTCCTGGCAATGTTAATGTTCAAGTCCAAGTTGACAGCCCCTACTAACTCGGTCGTGTCACGTGGTGTGGTGACGTCATACAGCCCACCGACTAGTCACTGCCCAGACATGCCACCTGCCACATGGCAGAGACATGCAAGAGGCGTCTTCGCTCACAACGCCGACGTCAGACTTTACAGAGAACGGAGCCTTAAACGCTGTCGTGTTAAACCGTTTGTACTCATGTTCCCTAATGCTGGACCTAAAATATCAAGGGGCCCCCCAACACTTCCACTGGTCCTCAAGGGGTACCCGGCACATCCATGGCTAATAATCACTGCTCCAAAATATAGTGGACACGAAAAAAAATTGGAAGTAACTACTTAACATCGATTTGTGCGCACTCATACGGCTGCAAGAAATTTTTGTTCAAAACTTCTGACATTTTCTGGCCCTATCATGCCAGAAAGTTTCTTTTCTGATATATGTTTTTAATTTTCTTTTTTCTGTGCTTTAACAGCTTTTTCTGTTTATAACTTCGCGGCTCACTTGTTTTTTCTATATACTAATAGGTACCACTAACTCACAACAAGGGGGTGCCAATATTTATCCTCTTTATTATAAAATTTGTTGCGTAACTGCTGTTCAGACAAAGATTCCGTTGGTGTCATACCATTTTGCTTCCTATTTAGCATGCAGCTACTTTTCAAATAAGAATCAGTTTGCAACATAAATTGAACAGGTGACACATGCACCTCAAATTGCTTGTCTTCCAGCCAAGGTTTCGGTTGGAAAACAGAGAATTACAGTTTCTTTTTCTTTTTGTGGACGTATTTCGGTAAGTGGCGCACTGCACTGTATGGGAACAGAAATTTTCTTTAGAAATCACTATAGTTTCACACACATTTTATTTTTCATTTTAAGCAGCCTTGCTTTCTTCCCTTGGCTGTTATAACGTTGATGCTAACGAGTAACTAATCTTTTGGCCCTTTGAGAGGCATGGAGACTCGCATTTTCTAAGAAATGCGTAATATACGAAATAGTATTTGCCTAACTTAAAATTATACAGTGGCTTGGCTACTGAGCATGCCCAAGTGGGGGCGTGTCCTCCACAGCGGGTTTTCCCTCTTCTGAGTCTTGCCAACGGTTGCGTCGATTTCTTCGACGCCTTCACTACACACGAGAAGCATGCTCCGAGGCAGTAAGCATCGCAAAAAAAAAAAAAAAGAAAGAAGCAGGAATGAAATGTCGGCAGATGCTAACGTATTCTTTTCCACGGTAATGTTTCACAACATTCTTATGCTTAGTACGTGGACAAGGATAAGGACGGACTCGTGAATAAGGATAATAATACAGAGTGTGTACACATCGTTATTATTTTCGCCGTATTGATGACAATGCGGCAATGCTTTACGTACCAGTCCTCGACCTCATTGGATTGCACGGTGGCATTGATGCGGAAGCGGCCGTCGTCGTCCCAGTAGACGGTACGGTCGTTGTAACTGAAGGACAGATCCACCACCCGACGGCCGGCCCACGATGTGGATGGATCAGCACAGAACTGCTGGCCGAACGCGGGCCGCGAAACAGCTCCCAGAACAACCGCGCACATGGCCAGGCGGACGAGGACGCCTCCGCGGATCATCTGCATGTGCGAATAACCATCTGCAAGCGTTGTGCTAAATCGCCAAGGGAACTTGTCTATGAGGCAGCTTCTTTCAGCATGACGTTTCTCAGTGTGTTCGAACCATCACCATCGACCCTGAAGACATCCATTGAGCAACAAGAGCATCTCCATTGATCTTTAATGGTCCCGCACTATGCCAGCAGTGGTCACGTATCCCACCAGCAAACTTTCCTACCCCCCGTACTCACTTGACTGTCTTACGTCTTTGATTACACTTTTTCACTAATAGGATTTACTATGTTTTCCGAAGCGATCCTCACTTTAAAAAGTTGCGTGCACATTACATGCGCATCACCCAACAAGTGTAAAAGGGGGGGGGGAGCCTCAGTTCGCAGGTCGAGCCAACGTTTCGTCAAGTGGACCTGTCGAAACGCTGGCTCGACCTGCGAACTGAGGCTTCCCCCCTCTACCCTTGTTCAGTGCTCCTTCATACCGTGTAAGTCATCTTCTTCCTCTCGTTCTACCTATATGCACACCACTGAGTCATTTTTCTTGTTTATAGTCAGGTAAGATATCACACTGCGAGATGTCACTGTCCCATTATATAGTCAAGAAGAAAAGCGTATGTTCTCCGGGTATCTACGAAACTTTTTGTGGCACTTTAGACCACTAAAGTGCGATAAGACGAAAGCCTTTGTTTCAAACTTCGCTGATTCCTAGTTTTACTGCGTCTGCTTCTGTAGGCTGTGTGGTGCGGCGTTCTAGGAAGTGCTGAATGAAAGGCGCCGCATGGACACCTGGATTGGTATAACGCGATAGCATGAGCTACCAGCTAACATATAAAGTCCCGCTTTATCCGAGCGTGTCTGCGTGGCCTATGAGTAACGTGAATGCACGGGTCCTGGGAGGCTTATTGTGATATCATCCTCCCATATGACAGGAGAGACCCGAGTTGGCAGCTCCTGCCAAACGTAATGTCAGGAAGGCCTACGTCAAGTTAGTGCCCGGCCATGTCAGCTGCCAGCTACCGCCTCTCTCGTAACAAACCCGTATTACGCTCCCCTCTGGGGGGCGTGGACCCAGGGTGGCCCACCTTGGCCTATGGTGGCCGTCATCTTGTTTGGCATCACGTGACCTAGGGTGACCACAAAGTGTGACACCTTCTGCGAACGACATTATA
The DNA here is from genome assembly GCF_055883805.1 of Amblyomma maculatum. Classification (NCBI taxonomy): domain Eukaryota; kingdom Metazoa; phylum Arthropoda; class Arachnida; order Ixodida; family Ixodidae; genus Amblyomma; species Amblyomma maculatum. The sequence goes on along the minus strand of NC_139347.1, from coordinate 104,352,128 downwards.
AGCCAATAAAATATTTCGTCTTAAAACGAAGTGCTTCAGTCGAGCAGCGGTAGGGCGGCTGTTCAGCTCAGACCCCACCAGTCAGGCAAAGGCAGTGAACAGGGCCTGGTCTTCAGCGAATGTTTGCGATTTACTCTAGGATGCAACCATGACGAAAATTCTCAGTATTTTTTTTTATTTTGAGGGTGCTGACACGCCCATGCCAAAAAAAAAAAAAATCTGACGACGGTGTCGGCCATGTCGTTGGCTTTAACGTCGGCGGCGTCAAACAGTTAAGTTTCTTAGCCTCGAAAAATTCCAACCATTCCTGTGGGCATGTTGTAGCTAGCAGGTTACAAAGACCCAGACGCTTTCACCCCTCGCTTAAAGCCTCGCAGCCTAGAGCAGTTAGGAGCATGCCTCTGACAGGTGGTAGTTATCACCTGCCAACTTGACAGGTGACCGGAAAATCATAGATCAGAAGTGCATGACGCGGCGACGCTCATTTCTCTTTCGTCTGTGAAAATCGCCGGGCATGTGACTTGGAGGCGTGGTTTGTGACTTCACGAAACCGGATAACGTGGTGGAGTTGGAAGGATCAGTGAATTCAGCCAGCTCCTTTCATGTGGAAGGGTGGGATGGAAACCGAACACACTGTGCCTCAAAAAATCACGAGCATGCTACTGAGGGAGGTTGCATATGCGAGAGTGTCCACTCCTCCGTCCACATATGGCTATAACAATTTCACTGAGCTCGAAGCCTTCATCTCAAAGAAATGCCCACTGCCACAGGGTATCATTTTGCGGTCGTGTCTCTCAAAAGGAAATTGCCACCACACAATGAATTATTCAAAAACGAGCACTAACGTCTCTGCCATTTCTTTGCATAAGAGATAACATAGTCATGCAGCGTGATGTAAAAAAGTACCTGTGTCGTGTATAAGTCCCATAAATCCTAATAAACAGCTGCGAATTTTTGTTTCATTTGTTTTTCCCTCGGGTTGTGCCACGACGTGGATGCACAAATGTGAATATAGCAGGAAGGAACACATATTTCACCCTTTTGCGGCTCGTGGAGCGTACCCAAGAACCACTTCGTCGTGTTCCGTCGGCTCTTGGCCTGGCACTTGATGATGCCATAGCTACCTTATCCTGTGCGTTCCTCACTGTAGTCCTAACAATCTGTAAGAGCTTTCAGCCATTTAGGACAGTGTACTTTGATGGAGGCGAAACGAAGAGGCGTCCGTGTGCTGTGCGATGTCAGCGCACGTTAAAGATCCCCAGGTGGTCGAAATTACCCCGTAGCCCTCCACTACGGCTCCTCTTTCTTTTTTTCCACTTTCACTCCCACCTTCCTCCCTTCCCTTACGGCGCGGTCAAGGTGTCCACAGAAAACAAGTGAGACAGGTACCGCGCCTTTCCCTTCCTAAAAATCAATCAGCCTCGGACTGTGTACTTTAAAGAGAGGGACATCATAATGGGCTGTGCGGAACACCTTAATAAAAGGCTCCGGATCAATTCAGACCACCCTTAAACATACGCAAGCTTATGTCCACAGCTTTCCAGCATGCAAATGATGTGAAGGAGTTTTCTAAAGGCAAGGTTACAGCCACGTATAACCCCTTACCACCTATTTCAGGGCTGCGAGTAAACCGTCCAGCAGAATTCCTAGTGGACAGTTCGTGCGCTTGCACGAGGCTGCGGACGCCAGTCAGTGATATTGGACATTGCTGACCGCGCCATGCCGGCGTCGAGTGGCCAAACTCTAGGCATGCCCACATTTGGTATCGCGGCACGGAAACCTGACAGATACCGACTACCCCCTTGGGACGGGACCTGCGAAAGGGCGAAAGTCGCGGGAGAGCTAAGAAAGGGGGCCAGCGGCCGCGGAAACCGGGAAAGGAGGCGCAACATGGAGCGAAAGGGCTTAAAAGAAGAGGCGAACGGGAAAGCGAGGAGGGGGGTGTCGGGGAATAATTTCAGGCAGCGAACGAGACGGGCGAACGAAAGACGAGCAGGGCAGAAGACTGGGGCTGCGCTACGACCTGGGAGCCCGGGGTCTGGCGCAGCTGTTCAAGTTCGGTCCCTCTCATCTCGCCTCCAGGCCTGGCAGCTCATCCCACCGCTAGCTGAACGAAGGCATGAGCGGCAGCATTCAGCTTTCCACCACCTGGCCTTGACAAAAGTCCAGCCATTCTTCGGAGCCCGTGTCACACCACGCCGACGCAGCCCAGTGACGGCGAGCAGCAGAATTCGGCATTCCAACCCTACTTCGGAGCCCCACGTGCCGCACCACGCCGACGCAGCGTCGCAGCCCAGTGACGACGAGCTACTGGCAACTCGCGGAGGTCGCACGGCTCGATTCTTCTTCACGGACGGGGAGACAAGGAGTGTTCACACCGGCGTGCGACTCGCTTCGCGACAACCCCCTCTTCGAACGAGATTTGAACGAAGAGCCGACTCTCGCGCCTTTACGGCCTCCGCTGCCGCGCTCGGGGCAGATTAATTCGTACTCATTTCGGGTATGAAGATGTGCAATTATCAGCGAGGAAGATCTTATTGTTACCCCATATTTAGGGCTGTTTCGACAGCCAAAGCGCTACTACGAAGACGGAAGCGGCGGTGGTGCGTACGCTGTTGTTTGGGGTTTCGCGAAATAGCAGATCACGAAATCGCCTCATGCCCGAGCGTCGAGAACATGACCAAGAATACGGGTAAAAATGCAAAATAGTACGCTTCCCTCTTGCAGTGCTCCTTAACATGTGTGCCCAACAACTGCGGGCGCGGTAAGTCGATCGTACACACGCGCGCATGCACTCTTGAATTTTCCCGCCTTGGAAAGAGGCAGAAGCGCTGCGGATTGGCTCAGTAGCTTTGCGACTTAATTGAAGTCGCGTCGAAAGAAATCGGTCAGCGAGCGACTCCCTCAAACTAACGGGTCGCTGGTGACTCGTTCGGGGGTACCTCTTCGTGACTAATCGCCCCCTCCGTGACGAATCGTGTTGCGCGACCTTCGCGAGTCGTCGCCAGTGTGAACCAGCCTGAAAGCGAAAATGAGGCAGTTGTTTTGTTTAAATATTTAAAAAACTATATCCCCAATCTGTGCCTCCAGCTCCTCAGGCCTAGTGTGGACCCAGAACCATTTTAAGTAAATCGAGTCATCACACTAGTAGCAAGTCGCCCAATCGATATCAGACAAGGCGATAACATAGCAGGAATAGGATATCACAAATTTCTTCGACCATTTCATCACTTTAGCTGTTTACAAGAGCGGCGCAACGAAGATTTATTTTCTTCTTAAACCACAGTGGTTTGCCATGCTGTATTCATTCACCGCCATTTGGCGATGCGGCTTTGAGTGCCACATTACACATCTCATTCTGCAGTGCACTGACATTCAAAGGAATGGCGAAGCTGCTAGAATTTTAGTTTCGTCTCATGCATGCAAAAATTCATGTGTACTGAAGACACCTTCCTTCCCCAAACCGATCATGAATGGCTCAGGCGGGAACACGACTGATCTTGCGCAGTGCCGAAATATTGTCATTCGGGGACCTCCCCCTGCGAACTAAGGTCGCATGGTTTTGTTCAAAAATGTGCCCTTTCATTCCTTGACAATGACATCGCTTTGCATGTCGGGCGAAATTGTGCGCAAATATATATATATTGTAGTGTAATCTTCATCGATATAACCACTGACATGCGTCGCGTGCTGCCGCTCTCAAGGACGAAGAAGTTGTTCGCTGCCTTGCTCTTTCGCCACGCCTGACGCTTCGCTGTGAGTCTCCCCTGAGCGGCTGGAATCACCTGGGTTCACCGAATAAACACACCCCTACAATTGGTGGAGGTGCTGGGTACGTTCCCATCCACCCTGGAACTTAGAAGCCGCACGTTGACCACTGCTTCCACCATGCCAGACGAGACCACCTCGACATCGGCGCCCCTACCAACCACGGTACTGTGTTCTGGCGTTCTACGGCAGCGTGATCCATGCCTCTTCAGTGGCACGGCTGACCAAGACGTCGACGACTGGTTGTCGGCGTATGAGCGTGTCAGCAGTTATAACAGATGGGACGACACTATTAAGCTAGGTAACGTAATCTTTTACCTGACCGACGTGGCGAACCTCTGGTTTCGCAACCATGAGGCAGACCTGCCATCTTGGTCTGCATTTAAGAAGAATTTTTCGGAAGTGTTTGGCCGTCCTGCAGTTCGCAAACTCCGAGCAGAACAACGCTTGCGTGAGCGCACACAGCATGCCGAAGAGTCATTCACAAGTTATATAGAGGACATCGTTGACCTGTGCAAACGTGTCGACCCAGTAATGTCCGAAGCGGCTAAGATCGGACACATCTTGAAAGGTATCTCCGAGGACGCGTGTCAGATGCTCTGGCTGAAAAATCCTGCCTCCGTCAGTGAAGTGATTAAACTTTGCCAGAGCTTCGACGAGCTTCGAAAGCAGCGCGCTTCTACCCGGCGGTCCGGTTTTAGAGACGACACCATTTCTACACTAGCACTGGGTGGTTCTACTTCATCTGAGGACAGCCCTTTGATTCAACAGATAAAAGCCTTCGTTCGCGAAGAGGTCGCCCGCCAGCTATCCCTGGTCCCTCAATTACAAGACACTGGTCGCCTTGTTCCTGACATGGCTCCGTCTTTGGCCCCTACCATACGGCGTGCCGTGCAAGACCATATCGCTGATGTCCTTTCGCCCAGTTCCGTGCTCTCGCCCAGCCCAGTGCTTCCGACCAGCCCCGTGCCACCGCAAGTAACGGAACCACTAACGTACGCCCAAGTTGCGGCCAGGCCGCTAATGCCAACCGCACCTGTTTCCTACCAGGCCGCCCCTTCCAACCATCCTTCACCATCGCCTGGGTCGGCGTTCCATGTCCGTATTCCAAGGGTACGCCAACGCCCTACGAACCCTTGGCGCACCGCAGACAACCGGCCAATTTGCTACTCTTGTGGGCTGCCGGGCCATGTAGCCCGTCTTTGCCGCCAACGCCTTCCACCTTCTTGCCCTGACCCCTGGAACTACACGTACGACGCCGACCAGCCCTCGCCGAGAACTCAACCCGGTTCCGAGTTCGTTCCTCGGGACAATCAAACGTATACCTCTCGCCGATCATCTTCCCCTCGTCGCCGTTCACCATCACCGCTTCCCCGACGTTCTACCGGCGCTGTTGAGGGAAACTAACAGTCACAGTTCCCGGGGCAAGAACTGCGCTTGGTTCGAACTCTTCAAGTCCTCCGTCTTCTCCCGCAAACGTAATACAAGTGTTCGTCGACGGTGTCGCAATACTCGCTCTTGTTGACACGGGCGCTGCCGTATCCGTCATCAGTGAATCTCTTTGCCGTCGTCTTCGCAAGGTGACCACCGCACTACCCGACTTTTCGCTTCGCACCGCTTCATCCCAGCGCATTCATCCCTCAGCAGCGTGCACGGCCCGTGTTCTCATCGAAGACGTCTTATACACCAAACTGTAGTGTGGTAATCTTCATCGATATAACCACTGACATGCGTCGCGTGCTGCCGCTCTCAAGGACGAAGAAGTTGTTCGCTGCCTTGCTCTTTCGCCACGCCTGACGCTTCGCTGTGAGTCTCCCCTGAGCGGCTGGAATCACCTGGGTTCACCGAATAAACACACCCCTACAATATATATATATATATATATATATATATATATATATATATATATATATATATATATATATATATATATATATATATATATATATATATATATATATATATATATATATATATATGTATATATAGCGCTTAAGAAGCCAGCCCAAATTAGCCCTAAACACATACCAAAAGATATCAAATGCATCATAGGATGCTACACAGCGACTGAAGAAAATACCACACTTAGCGCTCAATAAAAAAGTCTAATAAACATTAGTTTTATTTGCGCAAGCAAACGCAAACTTTCCGCCTTGCGAAACGGGCATACAAATTTAAGCGGAGACACTGAAAATAAAGCGCTAAAACTGATTGCTTATTATAATACCAGGTTTCGATCTTTATGAAAACTATAGTCTAAGCTAAAAAAAGTCAAAAATTAAAGGTTGCAATTTTTTACCATACATAAATTTTTTCCCGTCTTATTTATTTGCTTAAGCTTAATACGACATTCGCCCATTCTCTAAACCGGGCCTTGCATCCCTTCTTTGATTTATCGTAACGAATAAAAAGAAATTTGTGGCTGAGAAAATTCTTGTGTGGTGCATAAAAGATCGAAGATCTCTCAGATGCATAAGCAAGCTCTTGGGTAGCGCCGCTGCGTCTAAGACACTCGACTCCAGATCCGTGCTTATTTTTTTCTAACGTTTTACTATCTGCTCGTACACCCAAAGCACCAGCATCGTACTCACGTTCTGTCGGCTCTGCAGTCTCTTTTAGATGCCTGATACTATTTCTTTTGCCTTTTGTCCCACACTTGACACAGGCCCACTCGGCTTAGCGTCTTCGGGCCGAAGTCCAGTTACGGAACTGGTGCTCGGCTGTGCGATATAGAAAGTAATATGATTTCAGATTGAACGGCCACCGAGTCGTCCTTGGAAGAAACTGGTTCCGTGTCCGTCAGCATCCGCTACGCCTCATCCTCTCACTGCTCCTCATTTTGCGCCCGATATCTATTCATCGCACGTAGTAGTGTAACGGCAATAAATAAAGAAGTCGAACATTCTCCAACTGACTTAGTAGGCCGTACCAGCGCATGTCGAGGAAATATTCTTCCCGATAAATTTTCACCTTTTTTCTCTATGTCGTTCTATACTTTTTGCCTCTGGCTTGATGCAAGATACGCGTTTTATGCTTGCGCTGAAAGATATAGTTATAATAACCAGCATAAATGTTGAATGCTGTCATGAGAGGGCAACCACGCATTGAAACGTTGCTAGAATGTTTGCGTACAACTGAACTTCGTCGCAAATGGTCGAGTCTGTGTGTAACCTCGAGTCTTTTATAAACCCTTCAAAAACCCTTCATTAAGCTAGAGGCTCTCACTTCGAGATAACCAAAGGAGCTGACACGCAGCAGCGTTCCCATGTACGTGCGCCATACGTGTACGCAAAATTCTTGTTAATGCATGATAGGTAATTGCAATTTTATATCTGCGTTACCTATCATGAAATTCACTGTCCACAAAATCACCCTCACATAGGAATCATATATGCACGCAGGTTTCTGCTGCATATTTTGCTTGCTGACTCAGGTGAGGAAGGACATGTTAACAACACATGATAAATACAGAGCTATACGCTCAGTTACCTGTCATACTTCTAGATTACCGCCTTCGTCGCGAAACGGTGGAGTGACAATTCTGTCTGATACTGCGCGCGCTTACAACATGTACCACGATGCCGCCAGCTACTGTTTTCGTTTGCTGCGTGGTGATAACGCTCAACTTTAATCAGCAAACAAGTGTAGGGAAAACAAGGGACTTCGTTATGACATGCGGAGGTTCGGTTTGTGGGGTTTAACGTCCCAAAGCGACTCAGCCTATGAGAGACACCGTAGTGGAGGATTCCGGAAATTTCGACCACCTGGGGTTCTTTAACGTACGTGCACTGACATCGCACAGCATACGGGCGCCTTACTTTTTGCCTCTATCGAAAAGCGGCCGCCGAGGCCGGGATTCGATCCCGCGTGCTTGGGAACAGTAGTCAAGCGCCGTAACCACTGCGCCACCCCGGCGAGATGACATGCATAAGAAGGGAGCCAACAGCAATTGGCATAATGGCATCGATGTGTTAATTAATCGTTGAGACAAATTTCTAGAAAGTAGAAGAAGCAATCCCATGCCTTTGGTGGTAGTCGAACCCACGGCCTCTGAATTTCGCGTTCGGTGCTCTACCACGTAGCTAACTGGAAGGCTGTTTAATATTCCCCTTTCGTGGGTATTTACGTTGCGTTTGACTTATCCATGAGAGTGTTCGCCAGCAACCTTCTCCCTAGCTACAGTGCTCTAGAATATAGAATTCTAGAGCACTGTACCCTAGCGGCAGACATAGAGAACGTCATGCGCGAAACCGCGAGTGCCGACCTCAAAGAACGTGATCGAACGTGGACAGTAGGAGCTGCATAATAACCCTCTTATGCCACCTATGACGCCGAGACCGTCAGATTCGAACAAAAATCTCATAAAATGAATCTTGGCTTCACATCCGTCCAGCAGCCATGTGCATACGCGTTCCAATCTCTTGTAAAGGGGGTATCTCGTTGCGGCCTTCATGTCTGTGGCATCATGTATACCTTCGAAAAAGAAATGGAATACCACCATATTATCCATGTTATGGTCAGACGCAAGAAATGATTTCGACCGGATTAAGGCATTTTTATTTTACAAAACGGGCCCTAGATCAGTATGCGTGCGCAGAATATAAAGAGCATGTTAGGTTGAAACAAAGCCGAAGGGGGTAACAATCATTCGTGACCGCAATTAAGTATATTTATACTGCACAGAAGGCTTCAGAGAAAGTACTCGGCTGCAGGTAACGTATCTGAAAAATATATGTAAGGATCTGCAACTGAAAAGCACGAGAAAACGTTAATTTCATGCATAACAATACATGCCTACGAACAGAGCACTTAAATTACCTTCTCAATTTCACGAGAGAAGATTGAAGCTTATTTCTGACTAGAAGATGAATGATACTTTTTCGGCCTTCTGATTGAAGACAAGTGGCGCATAGTGTGATGATCGCAGACGAAGATCCCAGATAGGATCGAGCTTCTCTACAAAAAGGGAAAAAGAAGAAAACTTTTGTCTAGGCACGTTTAAATGCGACCCTTTCAGTGAACAAATAGAGCACATACGGCAGCAAAATTTAGAAAACCTTGCTGTCTTGGTGACGTTGCGCATTTTGCATACCCAATTTAAGAGCGAATTTCAATATCCAGTTAAGCAAGCGAAAACGACACATTTTATTGCATAACAATTGCTGTTGATACAACACGCACGAGGAATATTATGCGACAGATAAAGCGAGAACAGCTCTCGTTTTACTTTCAGGTAATAGAGGACGCAAATGTTCTGTGCACGAGGAGACAGACCAGATTTATGTGGTCATTCAAAGTCTGGCGGCTGGAGTCCCAACCAATAGTACAATATGGACGGTCATCATGCAGGAACGTTTATGAGTGCCAATTAAAGTTGTCGTTTAACAATCTGTTTGAATGAAATGGAACAGCAAACGAACAATCATTTGGAGTCGAGTCACTGACCTGAAATAAAGACTTATATAATGAAATATTGAGAGTTTGCTGTCCTATATAAAATGCACCACAGCACTGAGATTCGTCGCGCAAGTAACTATTTTAAATTTAAGAGAAATTAGGCGCACCACATGATCTCGATGACTGTGCAGATACAATGAAACCAACAAATCTTGAATTTCTGCAAATAAACTTCTTCAATTGCTTTCTTAATCGTGTAGTGCGAATCTGTATGCAGAAAATATACTGTGTGCTGCTTCTGAGGTGCCCTTCTCATGCGCCCTACTTTTGGATGCATTAAAATACGTGCACATATCAATCCGTATAGTCACTTAGAACACGTATAATTAAACTCAATGGAGGAACAAGATTCGGCGCGAAAAGGCCCAGATAAAAACAAATGTGACGAAAATGAAGCCTTCGCGTGAAACAACCCCTGGGTTCACCTGCTACACTTCTCTTGCTCTTTCAAGCAAAGAGATTTCTTTTCTGAGTGACTTTTTGTGTAGCAGGTTGAACCCAGGGATTGCTTCACGCGAAGGCTTCGTTTTCGTCATATTTGTTTTTATCTAGGCATCGGAGTAAAGGCTTATTCTGAGTTGTGAGTCAGCGCTTGTCCCGTGGCTTCCTTATATCTTGTCCTGTGCCTTCCTGTTCGCGCTGTTTTGTATTAACATCGGAAGAGGAGACAACTTTATTAAGGAGAAATAGATGTGTTCTTTGTTCGTGGGAGGATGCTTCTCCTCAAGCCGCCCAGGGGTGGTCGTCGCTCGATGGCGCTCGACGACCTCCTTGGGCCGCAGTTCGAGTTTACTGCATATTTGCTTTTTGAAAATGGCGCTTAACCGTCTGCTACTGCAGCGGGTGCAGCGTTTCCTTTAGCAAAAAAAGAGATGCAAATAATAAAAACTTCAATACTACCATTGCAGTTTTAAATATTCAAAATGTTAATAATGAACGATAAAACCACATTATTGTTTCAGCAAATGGGAAACTGTCGTTCCGTTAACCGATTGCGGAAACGACGCCATTTTTAAAAGGGTCACCTTTTGCGCCACTCTTGTTTACGCGAGCACTCTGCAAGACGCACACACCGCTGCGGCTGCGATTGCTCGCCGCATTTGTGAACCATGGCAGCGAGGCGTCTACGCACGGTGGCCTGGATCAGTGGTGGAACAATCATCGCTGCTTACGGTGCGACTCGATATACCAATTCCCGGCGAGTCGTCGTCGAAGCTGCGGACCCCAGTGATGCGCCGACTCGACCACACCTCCCTTTGCCGCCACGCGCTACGCACCTAAAGAACCTGCGCGAAACGCCCGAATACGATGTGCTTGTGATCGGAGGTGGGGCGACGGGTGCTGGCGTTGCTCTGGACTCCGTAACACGGGGTCTCAAGACCGCTCTCATCGAGACGTACGACTTTTCCGCCGGTACTAGCAGCCGGAGTACGAAATTGATCCACGGTGGTGTGCGCTACCTCCAAAAGGCTATCATGAATCTAGACATGGAGCAGTACCGGATGGTACGCGAAGCCCTTCAAGAACGTGCGAACCTGCTTGAGATCGCGCCGCACCTGTCCAGTCCACTGCCCATCATGTTGCCTATCTACAGGTGGTGGCAGGTCCCGTACTATTGGGTCGGCATCAAAATGTACGACGTAGTCGCGGGAAAGCAATGCCTGAAAAAAAGCTACTTTCTGTCAGCCAAGCGGTGCCTCGAACTGTTTCCCATGTTGAAAAAAGAACATCTCTGCGGCGGCCTCGTCTATTACGATGGCCAGCACAATGACGCGCGCATGAACGTCAGCATTGCCCTCACAGCAGCGCGGAACGGAGCCAGCGTCGCCAACCACGTTAGCGCCACCGCGTTGCTGAAGAAAGCCGACGAGAACGGCAAGGAGGTTGTGTGCGGGGCGAGGGTGAAGGACATGATCACGGGCGACGAGTTCGACGTCCGGGCCAAGTGCGTTGTAAACGCAACGGGACCGTTCACCGACACCATTCGCCGGATGGACGACCCGAACTGCAAACCAATCTGCCAGCCGAGTTCAGGCGTGCATATCATCTTGCCCGATTACTACAGTCCAGACAACATGGGTCTTCTAGATCCAGACACGAGCGACGGTCGCGTGATCTTTTTCCTTCCCTGGGAAAACACTACCATTGCCGGGACCACTGATAGGCCCTGCCCTGTTACTCACAGCCCTGCGCCCACAGAAGAAGACATTATGTTCATCCTCAGTGAAGTTCGGCATTACCTGAACCAGGATGTTGTGGTTCGTCGTGGTGATGTACTGTCGGCGTGGGCTGGCATCAGGCCTCTGGTTGTTGATTTGAACAAAAGCAAACCTGGGAAGACGGAGGCGATTGCACGAAACCACATAATATACGTTAGCGATTCTAACCTTGTCACTATTGCTGGAGGCAAGTGGACCACGTATCGTGTCATGGCCGAACACACCATGGACGCTGCAATTAAAGCATGTGGCCTTAAGCCGCAGCAGAAGTCTCAGACCTTGGGATTCACACTCGAGGGTGGCCACACTTGGACACCCACTCTTTACATCCGCCTGGTGCAAGACTTTGGGCTGGAGCCTGCAGTAGCAAAACACTTATCTCGCAGCTATGGGGACCGTGCAATGTCTGTCGCAAAACTCGCTGCGCTCACTGGGAAGCGTTGGCCAGTCCTGGGACGGAGACTACATGAGGAGTTTCCATACATCGAGGCAGAAGTGCGGTATGCGGTGCGCGAGTACGCTTGCACTGCCATTGATGTAATCGGTCGCCGCATGCGGCTTTCATTTCTCAACGTCCAGGCTGCATACGAGTGTCTTCCCAGGGTCGTCGACATTATGGCTGAGGAGCTTAACTGGTCCAAAGAAAAGAAGGAGAAGGAACTTAAAGCAGCCATACAGTTCCTTGACATTGAAATGGGCGGAGATGTCAACAAAGAGTCTCAGCAGAAACTCCCTATGACCTTCACCAAGTCAGAGGTGGACCAGTACATCATGAAGTTCCAGGCCATAGACAAGGACCGCAAGGGCTACATCAGTGTTGTGGACCTGCGCCGGAGCCTCAAGGCAGCCGGAGAACATGTCTCTGAGCCGCAGCTGCGAGAGATGCTGAACGAAGTAGACCTCAACAAGAATGGACAGATCGAGCTCAGCGAGTATCTGGAATTGATGAATGCCCTCAAGACGGGCTCCATTTCTGGAAGCCGGCTCGCGCAAGTTGTTGACGTTGAGTACTCACGGACGCTATCTGTTGACAGAAGTGGAGGTGGTCTTTAAAGACATCCATGTGCTTGCACCATGTTTTCTTTTGTTCCTCCTATTATGAACACTAAGTAGAAATGTGATCCTTCCTCCTACCAATGCCCTTCCTTTTTCGCAGCATGAGTTGCATTGCTGCCAAACTTGGAGAAGCATCGGATACAAATCGTGTTTTGTAGGGAGAAGCAAGGCCTGTTTGATGCAGTCTCTTGTTGCTGCTTTTGTTCATGTAGAAACAGAAACAACCAGCTATAAAGCTTTGTCCATTTTCTTCACTAAAGCAGTAGATTTATCCAACATCAGTATTTACCACTCATATTCTGCTGTTAGTGTTGTATAATGTTCACTGGTAAAAAAACAGCATACATCTGTGCTTGGATGAGGCCAATGATAGTTTCCTCTCCTTTGTACTGAATGTCTGTGTACTGTCATGAACTACGTATCGTTGTTATTGAACTTACTAGTTTGTTGTTTACACAGCCCTTGTTCTTTATGTATTTGTGCACAACTCATGTTTATCTTATTTCAGTGCATAGTGCATACTGTGTTCACTGTGATATCAATGCATTTTCCTCTTTGGCTGCATTCGTGAGGTGAGTCTTTTTTCTCGAGTGCTAAAAGCATTGCTATTTGCTTGTGCAAGGAGCAAAAAGTGCGTTAAACGAACAGGTTGTCATTTTTGCCTTGGGCACGGAGTGTAATATAGCACAGTGATAGAGTCTAGTCTCAGAGTCTGTGCTTGCTTGTTGAACCCGGATGAGGGTGTATTTGTTAGGTCTGTAATATTGCTTTGAATTTTAGAGATTTGCTTTTGCAGTCGTTTGTTTTTTCTTCCAACTGCAATGCTATTCTGCATGAAGTTTTCATAATTACACTAAAGGAAAGAGTTTGGTCAGGAGATAATGGGTGGCTATGGTCGCGACGTGTGCTGCTTAACTTATTTAAATCTTCAGCTGCAGTTCTGTCCATTTGCTTCTTCAAGTTGCAAGCCCCAAACATGTATCCAATGCTCTAGTTCTGTTCGAACCCACCTGGTTCAGTGTTCTTTTCAAGAACAGTGTTGGATGGATTTTTATAATGCTATCTATTAAGTGTTCACACTCGTCAACTGTCTCGTAGTTCTTCGACAAGGAAGATAGCCATAAATGCATGTTTTGTGAAACATGCATTCATGAATATGTATTTGTTCAGGCTTTAGGTTTTCGCTACACTAAGGCCATTTTGCTATTCACAAATCGTAGCACACTGAATAAAGTTTACCTCAAGTAACGCTTACCGCAGCTGTGTTTATGGTTACCTGTGAAAATAGTTTATTCTTCATTCATTGACTTCCTCGGTGCTTACTAATGGAATGTCTGTTGAAGTCGTATATAAATTCTGTACTAGGAAATAGAAAATAGGTTTACCAATGCACAGCCATAGTTTCTTGAACCGAGCCCCAACTTGAGACGTAAAATGGGCAGGCACGAACGCTCAAGGAATAAAACAGTTGCGTGCATATAAAATCATTTATTATCATCAACAGTTTGATGTGACATGATTGTGAAATCATGCCTAAAACAAAACAGAGAAGCAATAATGCGAGAATCTCGTACGTCCTGCAGTAATAATTATGTATGGAATGCTGACTTCACCATGAAATTTCATGACCCTATCAATAATATGTACACCTCTCACTCCAACACTCCTGTACACTGCTGCAATATAAACGCCGTTTGTCTCATCAACTACAGTCGTGCCATATATTTACATACAGCCACACGTGCACCGATCATATTTACACCATCAAATGACACCTCACAGCAAACAAAAGATACACTTGATTAAACAAGTCCAAATATATTCCGCAATAAAGTGAGGGGGGGGGGGGGGGGTCGTATTTACGGCTCAAGCTAGCGGCAACGGGCGGGCCAGAAGCCGCAAATAATGTTTGACGGTTGATAGATGCTATTTCCTCCCTTTCGCCGCCGTCATCTTGGAGCTTTGAGGCACTTCCAAACGGCGAAAAGGAGCTGCTTGTCCCAAAAAGACTGTGCTATCTGGCAACAACGTGGTGCTGGTGGCTTTTCTCAAAACAAGTAGTAGCGTTAACGTCTATAAGTACACTACCGATATTTCACTTTGACATATATTCTTTGAAGCGACGAGTGTGCTCAAAGTGCCCTTCTGAAAACGGCTCAGGCCTTGCAAGGCAGCTGAGGCTTGAAACAAATGCATCGGAGTTCCAAAACCATCACGCCAACCGACACAACGCTCTTTGGACAGAGTGCCTGGATAACAGGCAACTGAGAAAAAAAAATGACTTTTGGCAGTTCGAAAGACTGAAATGCTTCTAAAGAAAGCCTTGTACTATGGTGAAAGCATGAATCAGTCATCTAGAGTAACTGGCAGCCCACAACAATGCAAAAGATCGGCAGTTCATTGCAGAACAATTTACGCGGGTCTTTGCCCCAAAACAGCAAAACATACTTTTGGTATGAGCATAACTTGACAATGGCAGTTAATAAAGGTACACTGATGTCATGTTAAGACACTGTAATCGAGACCTTTTAACATAGGTTGCGATTACTGCGTAAATAAATAGGCTGCACACAGTGGACACCACTTGTGCTCGGCTTTTTTTGCAAGATTGCTCAGCGAATATTAATAGTCAATTTTTACCGAATTATATCTGATTTGGATTAAAGAAAGTACTATATCTGCACACACCTACCGAAGAGTGATGTCTGCTTTCCTTAGTATGATGATAAAGCCAGCTATGCATCATGTTAGCATGCCAGCATTGTAGATAAAAATTTTTCAATAAGAGCAAAATGCTATGTAATGCTACAAACTGCGACAATTTAAGGTTTCCAAGCCAAAAAGTGGCAGGCATTTTTAGAAAGTATAAAAACCAAGCAACACTTATGTCTCGCACTGTAATCGGAGTGTGACTAAGTTTAGTAAGTACACAAAAGAAACTAATAATGACGTGGATACTGAATGTTTACCTAAGAAATTCCTCCTGGCTAAAAGTTTCAACATCTTATTTAGTTAAGGATGCCGCCCTTACCTCAATATAAGCTGTATTGTGATTTAACACATGCTTATCCCTTGTGGTACTGTGTTAACCAGCTAAGTAATCCAGTTAAAAAACTTCACAGCTAAAACAAATGCTTGTTCATGCCCCCTTCAATGATGCTATGTACACAGTTAGTGACCTTCAAAGCTCAGAAGTAGAATTCGTAAATGGACGTCGTATCCCTACCAGGAAACACACAACAGCAGCAGACCATGTGCGAACCAGGCATGTGATCTACCCAACCCGTTTGCAAGTATTTGTTTACAGCAGCACATTTCATGCTAACGAGGTGCATGTTCTTAACGAGTGTCGCAAATTCTACTTTCTAAGCTGGCAGCAAAGTTGTGCTTGTCGTTCACCCTGTCCTCCTCCCAGAAACTTTCCAGCGGAACTTCCTCCAGAGCACCTCGGTCACTGTACTTTTCTTCTTTGATTATTTCTCGCAAAACACTATTATTAGATACTGACAGTCTAAGAGGGCACTTCACAGAAATGGCAGGTTCCCTCGTTAAGCAGAAGGTTTAATAAATGACGAATGTGAAGCAATGTAACCCCCCAAGGTAACTCAGCGAAAACCATATCTGCAATATCCTCCCATTAACATAGTGGCAAACCAAAATACTACAGTTCGGCGTAACAATGCAAAAAAAAAAAGATTTTTGCCACATATCCCTTCCCTGCTCTTGCTAGGAACTTTCAGATTGGTTGCGATTTATAATTACGATATTGCAGCATCACCCACTTCACTGTCATTAGACTCAAAATTGGTCAACACATAAAATAACTTGAGAAGTAGTGGCACAATTATTGCCTTCTGTGCAGATAATAAATAGTTTAGGGTGGAAGATCAAAAATTAAGTAAAAACAAAGCTGCCCTGCTGACATTTGTAGGGTGCAACAAGCTTCCATGCAGATACAGTGACATAGCAAAGTGCTGTTGACCACACTAGTAAAAACTTGAGTCTTCGCAGCCCATAAAGAGTGCATCAATTAATTAAAACTTGAACAAAAACACCGATTCTCACACTTTGTTGTGGACTTTGGACATTGTTACAACACCATGCCTGAAAAACAGGAATCAGAGCACAGGCAAGTGTGTTACGTGCACACAGATGAAACTTTTAAAGATGAGCGTTCATCCCAGGGCACGCACTCCCACATCCTTCTTCCTTTTTTTTTCTGTGAACAACGATGACGCTTGAGCTGTTTTCCGATTGCATCGAGAAACACGTCGGGATGCTGCGATGAAGTCCGACTAGTGCGAAGCCAGCCTCAAATATCCGTTTCAACAGATGGTAGATGATGGTGGTGATGGAGAACTGGTTGCGGCGGTGGTTGGTGCAAGTCGTGAGGGAGCGTCCTCCGCAGAGATCCCCCCCTGATGCTGTGAGGCGAATGGCGCGGGCAGGCGACCCTAGGTGGTGACGGTGGCGTTGGGCACCCCTGGAGGCCCAAGCTGTACAGTCCTGCACTGCCCTTGGCTTCAGCAGCTCCGCCTGAGGATAGGGTCAGCATGCCAGACTCAAGCTCGTCAAGGCGCTTGCTGACCAGTGCGGCCACTTCAAGGTTGTCCAACTTTTCTTTTCCACCCAGGCCCACGAGACCGGCCTGCATAAACGTGGCGGAAGAAGAAACTTTAAAAGGACAGAACATCGGATTTTCGGCCTCCACGTTTTAGAGCGCAGCTCTTTGGCGCTCGTTTCTGGGTTTCGCGTCGGCGTCAGCCTCGTAACCAGCTTCACCCCCCTTTCATCCCCCCAGTTTGAGCCGGCACTCCGGCAACCGGAGCTTCGCAGGAAGAGGGGAAGGGGGGGTACACTCAGAGGTGAACGATGGGGGAAGGAGCGTGCGCTGCAACTGGAGAACACGAGGAAAGGAAGGGGGTTGGTCGCCGGAGGCAGCGCTAGCAGTGACTGACTGATGCCGCTGCCGCCGCTAGCGAGTCAAGATGTGATTCCGTAGAACACCTTTGCCGCCACGCAGAAAGAGGAGAAGAGGGTCCCCCCTCTTCCTGCATGGCGGCGAGGGTGCTTTCCGGTTGCCGAAACGCTGGCTCGCTATTAGCGGATCACGGTGCGTGCATCCCGTTCTCACTCGCTTCACTAGCTAGCAGCGTCAGCGGCATCAGTCAGTCGTTGCTTTCTGTTTGTCGCGCAACGTTCCTATGGGCCCATGCGCTGCCTCTCGCAACCTCCCGATAACTCAATTGCTCTCGTCATTTCTCCGACCACATAGCTTCTTTCACGACAGCCAAGAACTGTTAGTGGAGTGTTTCTTGATGGAATACGTGTGAAAAGTTAAAAAAAGTTGTCAAAATTAAAAAAAGTTGCTTGTAATTGTACATACGTGTCTTGCTCGAAATCTTTGCCTGAAACTATCGAAAAGATGAAACAGCTGATAAACTTCGCTCAAATTTCGCATTAGGAAGTAACGTAACCGTGGGCAATTTTTTTTGGGTGCATTGTAGTCCTGTGATGGAAACCATGATAAGTGACTGATGTGGCGTGTTGGCAGAAATGATGTACAAAAAAGTAATATAATTCTCAACCCATCAGATGGAAATAAAACACCTTTTAGTACAGAGTAGCATCTCTTTCCATTTACATAGGGATGTATGTCTTGTCGGTGAAAGATTTGGTGGACTGCCATTACCGTTTCATTTTAAAAAATCAAAAAGGCAGTGGTGCTATCTAAAAAACTAAAAGCATATTGACAATTGTGCAAAGGGAGTACTGACGGTGCATTGGAGAGAGCGGAAAACATGATAATACAGTCAAAACTTGATTTAACGAAGATATCCCGATTCCCCCTGAGACGCTCATATAGTCTAATGCTTTGAATAACTTGAAATAACGAAACTAATTTCTCTATCCGTCCTGATTTAACAAACCTTTTGCTAAAAATGAAGGTTAAAAGTTTATTTTTGGTATATTTTGCACAAAATGCTCTAGAATGCATTGACTGCGAGCTAATAGTAACATTGTGCAGCAACTATGCCCTGCTTTTGCCAAATTGGTGGTACGAAACGAGAGTAATATTGATATTAGTTCACAAGGTTTTGCCAGCGGTAAAACGCCAGCCCGTCGACCCAGCGTCGGTAGCGGTACCGCATGCCCAACACCAGGACAAATTATGGTTGTCCTTAATCTGCTGCAACAGTTTGCTGCAACAAATGAGGGAAAAACACAAAAAATCCGGACAGATGTTGCTTACAAACTGCAGGCAAGTGAAGATCAGCGACGTGTTTGCTGGGAAAGAAATTTAATCCCCTGAGACCCTTCTTGCCGAGGTAAAAATTTTGTTGCTACTTTTCATACACACTGTCGGTGTCGGTGGTTACGCAGGCCGCAATTCCATTGCAGAAACATAGCATAGTGACAAGTTGGTATTGCATTTAAAGATGACGTAACAGTACAGCTTCTTTGGGCCTTCATTTAAGTAGACTGTTAAATCCTTTCAAAATACGATTTTTTCGTACTTCCTTGATGCCGTGACACCGTACAATAATCGACTGTATCGGATTAAGTGATCAAGAAATACCTCCCTCGATTTAACAAAGTTCCCGATTTAACAAAATAATTCGCGGCTCCCCTCAACTCCGTTAAATCGAGTTTTACCTGTAGATGGCAAGAACTCCTGGAAGAAAAAAAATATTTGCAGATGTTTAATAAGAAAAAAGTTTGAAAAAAAAGCACTAGTTTTGCCTAGTTTATCTTGGTAGATGGTAAATGCATTTGACATTGTCACTGTCTTCTTGCCATCAACTGCCAGAGGCACACTCGTGAGAAACACCACGATGTTTGTTGCCCAAGATGGCAGGAGCGACAAATATGAAGCCCCGCTTTAACCACCCGCTGTACAAAGGTGCCTGTGTGACAATGATGACACAGGGAATGATCTAGTTAGGTCTCACGATGTGGTGCTTTCGGACTAAAAGAACACGCATTCAAGGAAATCGGTAATATTTCCAAAAAACATGATCACGAGTTGGGCTTTACCAATAACGGTATTATTTCACCGCAAAACGGCCCTTTAGTTTGTTTTCAGATTGTCATTGCCAAATTGAGATCATAAATCCTCATTTCTTGGATATCAGAGTGCTAACTTACATACTATGAGACAAGATGTTTTCATTTCTGCCATTATTTCATGACATGCTTCAGTTAGTGTTCAGTCCCTTCAAAGAAAAACTCCTCCAATTTTTTATTGCAGTACAGTTGAACCCCAATGGGATATGCAAAAAATTTCGTTGAGGCGAAACCAGCCCAAAGACACTCTCAGGCTAAACTACACAGTTCAAAAAATATCATTTATTTACAAAGAAGTAGGTCAGCCGCGTCTGCTTCTTTCTTTTGCCAGAAGCACCGTGATACAATTTGCACACTTCGTGAGCGATTAAAATGCAATGTAATCACTGCGGGCACCAATAAAACTGTAAATCACATCAGCTCTGTCCATCGCATCTAGTGCAAATGGTGACACTACAAGATATGGATTGATTGTGCCTCTGGCTGGGAAGACCTGCACCTTGTCCCAACATAGCTAGCCCAACTGTCATCATCACCAAGAAATGGCGGCCTTCATGAGTGCATATGCATAGAGGAAGAATAGCTTATGAGTTGTCCTCGCTATAGTGTATTAGAATACTGGGCAGAGAGCGTCTTGTTTGCTAATTTGAATGCATTACTGCTTCAATACCATGAGTTTACCCTAATATACTGGGTCATTTTTTTAAAAAGTCCAAAATTTTAAGACAAAGGTTAACTGGCTTTAGATTTATTTTAGCACTGGGGCTTATATTTGTGGCTACAGCAGACACCAGGTCAAGAGCGAACTGCTTCACTTAGTTTGCTAATTAAAGAAACATTGGAGCTCATCATCCAAGCATTATAGCCACAAAAACAGTTTGTTTTAAAGAAATGGTAGCATTATAAAAAAATTCCACACAGTAATTAAATATGCACCTTTAGCGTAGATGACTGTACGACCTACCCACCAAACAGTCTTTCACTAAACGTACATACATATGAAGGCACAACTAAAGTATATAATACATAAATGTAGTAGCCAAACGAAAGAAAACATACACAAATCATAAAAACATGGGCAAGGTGTATGTGTTAAAGCACAGCAAATATAAAACGCAAGCAAGTTGCGCTGTGCGACAGCGATTAATAGCAACTCCTTGGCTTCAGGTGTTTTATTTGTTCTGTTTTAGACCTCTGCTGTTGGCTCAATGGTTTTACCCAGCATCTTTCCAAAATCCAATGGCAAAAACAGTGCGATAGGAAAATAACACAAAAGACGTGTACGGACAAGCACCAATGAGGACGATGCAGAATGCAATACAACACGCGTTGTTGTATTGTCTGTAACTGACCAGTTACTGGTGTTACTGGTTTGTTGTACTGCACAACTGCTACATGAAATTAGTTACTGTGACGTCAGGTGTAATGAGTGTGATGGTAGTGAACGGTTAATAAGTGAAATTGTGGAAACAAAGTCTGCCGGTTGAAAAATATCACTGTTGTACAAAAGTGAGAATTAAACGATCTAGCTAGGGTGTCTATGCTTGCTATATACTATTTGTAATCTTATTTTATGGTTATTACTTTGTCAGCATTGTATTCGATCAAGATGCAGAAATAGCAAATGCTTATTTCGGAGAAAACTACTAAATAAGAAAATGAATTAGAATGAGAAGCGCTCTAATTCTCTCGTCGAAAAACATTCCATGTGGAATTTTTATTACAAACGTTTTACAACATCACTGCAATTCATAAAATATTTAAGTAAAAGAACTGCACTACATATCCAAACGAACCGTTCCAATCATTACTTTCTGCGGCGAGCTGATGGGAAATCAGAAATATATTTTGTGAAAGCGAAAACTTCATTAAGTGGTGTTCGTTGCAGTGGGGTTCGACCGTAGTTTTCGAGTTCTAGTCACAACAAAACACCACCGCTGTAAAGATCGATATCCCCCGATCAGTAGAGATAGCGATGTTGTCATGGCGGTCCCGTGACAGTGAAGGGCCAATTGCAGAAAGCCATCAACAGGAGTCGAGTTGAGCCTTGATTGGTCGAGACAGCAGTGAAATCACAGAGGACACGTGACCGTGAAGAACCAATCACAGAGCACCGTCCACAAGAGTGAAATTCAAAAATGGTCCCGCTTGGACTCCACAAAAAACTTGGGCTCTTACCTTGCTATCACACCGAAAGTCCACCATCAGAGACAAATCTCCGACTGGCAGCAAGAGTGATGGTGTCTTAGTGGTCCTATGACCACGAAGGACCAAATGTGTGGTACCATCGTCCACATAAGTTGAAAGCAAAAATGGCCTCTTGGCTTACACGAAAAATGTAGAACTCGACTGGAACCAAAAATGAGTGTTGGCTAATGTGCTGATGAGTGAATGCAGCAAGGAAACTGACACAGACACACAGGGAATGTCGGTGAGAACCTGAAATGTATCGCATTCCCTCTTAAAGAAGCCTTAACTGGCCTCACAATTTTAGTATCTTAGTAAAAGTGATTGTTTGGCCCTTCGTGGCCATGGTGACATTTGTTCAGCAAGAGAAGATGTATTCATTGCAGAGAAAATGCAGTTTGTAAATACAATACTGCTTGTTTCTTCTTTTTCGCCACTGGACTCAAAACTGTGACATCAATACTGAAAAGGGCTGCACCTTTGGCAATGTCGCTAAGTGTTAACCCACCTCGTGGTTGTCGTATCGCACCTTCGGGCTCCAACCCCACGGCTTCTTGTCTAAGTATTCGGCAGGACCAGGTGAGTGATTTGAATAGCGGGCCATATGTGGGGCCGGTCCTCCCCGCTCAAGGGAACTGTTGGTACGGCTCTTCTTGCACCAGATGAGCAGAGCGCCCAGAAGGAGTAACACCAGTGCACCACCAACCACACTGAGGGCAATGTAGGTGCTCTGAAACATGGGATCTTCAAAGAAAAAAAAAAAAAAAAGAAGAAAGGGACCACGCCGATTACAAGGCACTACATCGCCAGAAATGAAAACACTGAAAACCACGTCCTTTTGCATGTGCAGACTAGTCCTGTGCTGAACTTGTGAACATCTCCTTGCTGATGCAAGTCTGCTGAATATGAAGCCTTCAAACTTAAGCTGACAATATTTCATATTACACACTTAAATATTTTATACTATAGTGTACTAACTAACCCAATTATAAGTCACCATCAGTGATGCCAGAAGTAAGTTTTCAGTGGAGGGATGGACAGGGGAAAGCTTTTTTCATGTTTATTTATTGCTTAAGTAAATGAAAAGTACTCGCTCAATCTGTCTTTTCTCGCACTTCTTCACAAAACAATACCAATGGGCAAGTTGGCCTTTGCATTTTACCCATGCCAACCTGTTACTATTGTTGACACTGCTGTTATATGAAAACCATGGCGACGCCAAGTACCTCTAATCTTTGCCTGTTTTCATGCTTTGTGGGGGTGTCATCAATATAAGACTGCCTACTACGGCGTTGCGGTTGAAGCCAATTTCATAGAAACGAGGTGGTCCGAGGTTAGGTTACAGCAAAATATGCAATAAGGCAGTACGCCATCTGAGTTCTGCTCTTCGAACATCTATTTTACTGGGAAAGTAAAATAATTACTTTATTTATTTTGTCAATTTGTCAACCCTCGGTTGAGCGTTGTTACCGGGAGGGAAAAATGAAATATATGTATGTACACAGGAATGAACAAATCACTGTAAATATGTAATACAGGAGAGCATAATAAAAGTACTATAGTACAATTCACACCATTCTTCAGCTATCACCATAATACAGAAAAGAAATACTAGTCTTATTCTAGATAGTAATTTTTAGCATTGCAAATACTCTTACACTTGAAAACTCAGCAACATGCGCGCGCAGTTTATTCCAGAGTTCAATAGCCTCAGGAAAGGATCGGCACTGAAAGGAGTTAGTTTTAGTCAAGCGTGATCAAACTGCTTTGTGATGGTTAAGACGGGAGCTCAATCTACCTAGAGGTTGCAAACATGTTTCTTTGTTACTGTTAATTTCACTCGTGAATGATCTGGCACAATATTTTTAATCTCTGCTTTTTTATGCCTTGGTTCTAATAGCGCAAGACTGCATGAGTTTAGCGTCTCAGTTACAGAATCAGTTTGCCTATATTTTAAACAAAAAAACTGTGCCATACAGCTCAGAACCTTCTCTATTTCAGGCCTGTATGTTAGCAGTGTCACCTCTTTTGCTGTTCTCCCCAATTTTGCTCTTACATCCAAAAAGCCAGACTCGAAACTGTCAACACCTACATCGCCTGTTTGCGATCAGCCAAGTACTCTTCAGTCCATTTCACAGTCCATTTCAGTACATCCTCTTTAATACTATCCCTTTACAGTTTCAGCAGTAATCTACAACGACGAGCTGGAAGGATTTTTCAATATATTCGCAAATGACATCAATCTGCCCGCAGTAAACTACAGATCTGGCAAGGTCATGCGTAATCTCAATTCACTGTGTCCCTGTTGAAAACCCTCGTAGCAAACACTTGTAGCGACATTTAGGATGTAGTCCGTTTGTTACTGAGAAGATATGTTTCCCAATGACACGCTCCATGACCTTGCAGCACATCAAAAGGAAGTGACACAGGCTGATAGTTACTCGTGAGTGTGCGATTATCACTCTTAAACAGAGAGTAATAAATAGAACGAGTTACTAGTGATTTTCGGAACATAGTCGCCAAACAGAAAGACACCCATCCAGCATACCTCTTCAAGAAGCATGTGGGTATTCTATCCAGACCAAAAGCTTGCCTAATTTTATTTGCTGCTGAGATACACTGCTCTAAGTAAAACTGATAGAGTGGAGAGAAGTTTCACAAACAGTACAATAATTCCTCGTTGTGCGCATCGCTTTGGCTTGCATACCCATTAAACACCGACTAGAAGTATTTAGTGAAGTTGTCTGCTAGGGTAAATCAAATATTTCACCAATAAGTTCCTTTTCTTTTATCAAGATAGTGCAAAAATTTCTCATCGTCCAAAAAAAAGTAGCGTACCATGAAATTTGAAGCCTATCACGTGACATCTTCCTCCAGCCATGTCAGAAGAGCTACAGCTGAAAATTAAAAGAAATTAGAAACAGATGAATTTTTCAAGGAAACAAAGCAAGGCAAAGCAAAAGCATCCACAATGCATACAGTAGGTAGAAATGAGAGAACTATAAGCTACACAGAAGCTATAGGCAATGCAAAGGGAACATTGCTCTTTACTAGAAACATGACAAGCACTCTTGAAAAAAAAAAGAACATTATGCACTTCAGCAAGTCCGCGGGACTTTTTTAGAGATGTACAGTACAGGTAAAGGCAGTGGTTCACTTCAAGGTTTCTGTTGAGGTTTTTTGTGATATTTATTGCCAAGTTAATATAGTACAACCTCGTTGCTTTGATACCGGAGAGCTCGACTTATACACTATGAAGTAATATCTTTTCAATTCCGCTATAATCTCATGACATGGCTTGGTCAGTGTTCAGTCTCTTAAAAGAAACCTTCCACCTTTTCTTTTTTCTTTTGATGCAATAGCTGTAGAGTTCTTGTCACGCCAAAACACCACTGCAGTCGAAGTCGAAATTCCCTGTATGCTTGAGACAGTGGTGTTAGCTCAGGGCTACAAAAAGTGTTCATTTGGTGAAAAAAAGTGAAGGGACTCATCAATAAAGGCATAAAAACCGAACTCTGATTGAAAGAAAGCTTCTCGAATGCTTCAGTATGAAGCAAAGCAGAACTGCAAAGCAGTGTAAAATTTTGAAAAAAAAGAGAAAAAAAACAAGGCCCCTTAATATTGCAATCCTGATTTATGAAGTCCCCGTCTCCAAATACAGTGCAGTCCAACACTGATATCCTTATTCACAACAAGCTAACGTCCAATTACTGCATTTGATTGCTGCTACATCCATGCTCATGCTAAGAAAAGGTGTTATAAATAATTAATGCTAAAAGTTTTCTCTGCAATGTTAGCAACTACTAACTATGTAACATTGCTGCCCACCACAAAAAGAAGCAGCACCACAGAAGTTAAAACGTGATAAATATCCTTTTAAGCCATCTTGATACCAAGCAGTACAAAAAAAAAAAGCCAAGAAGTCTGTTTGGGAGTTTGTGGCTGCTTATACAGGCAGTGGCAGCTTCAAGGCACAGAGCACATACCCCATACACTTTGTACTCTAAAAGCACACCTCTGGAAAGGCAATAAGCTTGCCTGTGAACTGATGAGACAAAGTTGCATGGGACAGTAGATGGTGCCAGAAATACCTCAAGTCAAGCAAAGTTTTTAGAATGTTTTCAAGGACACCTATAATTAGGTACAGTTCAGTTTCGTACACAATGAACACAAAACATGACCACAGTGCTGCTGAAGAAACAATCACTACAATAGTTTTTCACGATTTTATTTCTATTTTAATGCAAGCATTCCAGCAACCCAATAATGACAGTCAGCCCTTGAAATCACTGATGTGAAAAAAGAAAAGGAAATCTATGATTTAGGCAATTAAGGTATGCACTAGCAGTAGCAGAGTTCTAAGAGGACCTTCTATTTACATCAGGCACTAATTACTCACACAAAATATAGTTAAACCCCTTTATAAGGGACATGCACAAGGGAAGGGGGGGGGGGGGGGGGGGCAGTTTTTGTCTCTTATATGAGAGGTCCCAGCAGAAGTATCCCCCAGAAATTTACACTTGTTTGACAAAGGGTAACAGCGGCTGTGAGTAACAAGTCTGTGATTGTCGGTACTCAGACGCAAAATAGATGAAAAGGAAACGAGGCATCTCTGAGTGGAGTTGAAACTGGTTGAACACCAATTGGAGCAGTTTATTTGCCCTCGGCAGTGCAGGACCCTTTCTGACTTTATGTCATTTGTTTTGGTCTTGGCCTGGCTATGTCTCGCTTTCTAGGCACAATGACTTGTTTATGTCAGCGACCCCAGCTGAGCACTTTCTTTGCATTTACCAGATACATTAGTCGCTCATACTGAAATGCAACATAATAGACAGCTTTCACTATATTCTTCAGACTAGTGGCCCAACACCTACGGTAATTCGTGATAAGATGCTCCGCTAATCGGAGAACCTTTTGTTTTCACTGTAGCTGGCTGAACCTGGCGACGGATGGTGCCACATCTAATGTTAAAATGTGTTACAAGCAAGACTGAGTATCAAACATTAAGGCTAATTTGTCCTTTATAGCCAATTGTCTTCGAAATCCATCCTCATCATCAGCCTGACTATACCCACTGCAGGGCGAAGGTCTCTCCCATATTTCTCCAATTAACCCAGTTCTGTGCTAGCTGCATCCACTTGACCCCCGTGAACTTCTTAACCTCATCCGCCCACCTTACTTTCTGCCGCCCCCTGCTACGCTTTCCTTCCCTTGGAATCCAGTTTGTTACCCTAAGCGACCATCGGTTATCCTCTCTTCGCACTACATGTCCTGCCCATGCCCATTTCTTCTTGGTTTCCACTAGAATGTCAGTAACTTGAGTTATTTCTCTGACCCACTCTGCCCGCTTCCTATCTCTTAATGTTACCGTTACCATTTTTTGTTCCATAGCCCTCTGCATTGTCCTCAACTTAAGTAGAACCCTCTTGGTTAGCCTCCACGTTTCAGCCCCATAGGTGAGTACAGGTAAGATGCAACTGTTGTATACTTTCCTCTTGAGCGATACCAGTATGCTGCTAGTCATAATCTGCGAGTGCTTGCCAAATGCGCTCCATCCCAATCTTATTCTTCTTACTATTTTCTTTTCATGGTCTGAATCTGCGGTTACTACCTGTCCTAAGTAGACATATTCGCCTACTACTTCCAGTGCTTCGCTATCACTCGTAAACTGCTGTCCCTTCCCGAGGCTGTTGAACATTACCTTAGTCTTCTGCACACTGATTTTCAAGCCTACCTTTCTGCTTTTCCTGTCTAGGTCACAATCATTCTTTCCAGTTCATCTCCTGAGTTACTTAGCAAGGCAATGTCATCAGCAAATCACATCCAATGTCTGTTAAAAAAGAGGTCCAATTAATTTAAGTCATAGGGCGGCCAACTATTTGGGTGAATGGTGTCTCTTATATCTGATTGTCTGTTACATCCGTGTCTCTTATAACGGGGTTCAGCTGTATACCAGGTGCATGAGGTATTTGAAGTCACTATTCCCCATCCCCATAGATACCAGCAAGTTCGGCATATCTATCTAGGCGTGCGGCTTCTGGTAAGTTGACCCCTTATCATTCATACTGCGTAGTTTGTTCAAAAATGGAAGCGTACAAGTTGACGCATTAAATGAAATGCCATGCAGCCCTAGTCAAACTGGCCGTGCACCACAGCGACTTGGAAATTGCGAACTTTCTGAATGTAGCAAAGACTTTCTTTAACAAGGTGCGGACAGAAGTGATGTGCTCTGGCAGTGATGTGGCATCTGTGGCGAAAAGGAAGAAGCACAGTCAGCAGTCGGACGTTGTCAGAACACCCGGTTTTCTTCAGCAGCTGCAAGTCGTCATGAGTGACGACACAGGAAAGTCAATGCAGGTCACTGCAATGGAGTTCCAAGTCGCAGAGACAACTGTCAGGCTCACTGTGCATGAGGACTTGAGGTACCATTCCTATGTGATTAGGAGGGGGCAATTTCTGTCCGACAAAACTAGGGAGAATCGACTGCTCCAGTCCAAGCACTTGCTAGGCAAGCTGAAGAGATCTGAGGAGCCTGGAATGCTCTCGATTTTTTTCACATGAAAAGAACTTTGACCAAGACGAATAACCTAATTGCCGTAACGACAGGTGGCTTTGCGCAAGTGCTCATGACGTGCCTACAGTGATGCACTGAAAATATCCGTTGTCTGTTGTGCTGTTAGGAGCCGTCAGCAACGAGGGTGATGCCGTGATGCAAAAGGACTCCGCGTTAATGGTGCTTGCCACTATTGTGAAGCCCTGGATTGATACGGTTTCGAAAAGAAGACCTTATGTCTTTCAGCAAGATTCGGCTCCTGCCCACACCGCCTGCGTCACCCAGGAGTGGCTGGCCAACAGCTGCGAGGACCACGTCACTCCCAACTTGTGGCTTCCTAGTTCTCCAGATTTGAATCCACTCGACTATTATGTCTGGGGCATCATTGAGAAAGTGGCCAACAAAAGGCCACATACTAATACAAAGAACTCTCTGAAGGCCGCCATTGCTGACTCAATGGCCAGCATCTCTAAGGACCACCTGATCCGTGCATGCAGCCGTTTTCACAACCGAATTGAATCGGTTATTGCTGCAGGTGGCGGATTCATCGAGTGATTGTGAAGATAAACAGCAAAAGAAGTATTTCCCAAAGTTTGGTAAAAATATGTCTATTTTTGCGAGAGATATTCTTCTCTGCCTGAAGGCAAAATAGCATCTTCAAATACCTTGCGCACCCAGTATATGTGTACTGCAGAAGCAGGTCTCCGAATATAAACTGGAGGAGAATCTCTGTCATCGAAGACAAAAAAGTGTGCAGCACAAAGTAACAAAACAAAAAAGTTGGATGAATAATACAATATTGATTCTGTCTGGCGCACTGTGTTCACATTGTTTATTAAAGAGCATGAGAATGCATCACCCCATGTTAATTTGGCTGCGAAATCAGAAGCGAATTTTCCACAATTAATTCATGATAGTGGCGACAAAAACCTGTCCCTTGAGGTAGATCTAGTTGAGTTAGTTGAGAAGAGTAACGCTGCAAAATAACTTTGCCAGATAAGAAAATGATAGGCAATTTAGTGCGTATAGGTCAAAAGTGAATTCAATGTTTTAGCGCTTCGATTCTCAGACTGATTTCAGTTTTAGGATCAACATGTAGCAAATGTAGCCCACCAAATTATGTGAAAGAGCACTCAACATAGATGTGAAGCCCCTCTTTTAACCAAGCCTTACGGATGCACATGCACGGCCTAGGAGTGGCGTGTCCGACTCAAGATATAGGTATATTAATCAAAATATTCAAGGGTGTAAGTACAAGTTTACGGGCTGAATTCGAAAAACTTAGTTAAACCGTGCAGGATGCTTTGTGGACGAGTACAGGGACCTCTCAAAAGAGTGGTTCTTCGGAGTTATCTGCCCTGCTCTAGTGACGATAAGCCACGTGCACACAATGGTGGACTTACCCAGCACTTGATGCGTTGGGTTGTGCTGATGTCGGAGGTGTAGAGATCAAGGGCGCATCACTGGGTGTTGTCATGTCTGGAACTGATCGTGCAAGACGGCTCATGACATACGGCATTAAGTACTTAATGAGTAAACTACACTTAAACTGAATTCTAAACACTCTAAAATAATGAGAACACATCAATATAATTTGCGTTCTATATTATCTCTAAGTACATACTGTAATTACACTAAGAAATCCACAAAAACTTTAGCTGTTCTTTTTTTTTTTTTTTTTTTTTTTCAGGAAATTCACAATGATTTCGCACTCCGTGACTAAGCCAGTTATCTGGTAATGCATCCAGGGTTCCGACAGCACCGGTTGAAGTTTTCCATCACTCCATGTTTTGCAAGTTAAAACATATACTACCCCACGATATCAAAACTAACCAAATGTAGTGAACGCTCCCTTCATATCAGCTCTGGTTGAAGAATGCTCAAAGGGCAATCTAACAGTCTGAAACAGCAAGAAATAAACCAGATGAATATTTCCAGCTGCAATACCTCAAAGAATAGCACTGCTAGGCTCAATGGAGCACAACTGTTTCTCTAAACCCTCCCTGAAAAAAAATTTTTTTTTGCGCTTCCAGGCCGATATTTGGAATAGTGACCCAACGTACATGTAGAGCAGTGCCTCGTGTCTGGGTGGCTGGGGCAAGCACAGATGTGTCCTTGTGGCCTGTACAAACACAGGTGGGAGCAACCTCCATTCCTCACACTGCAAGAGTTAGTACCTGGGATGGAAGAAGAGGAACATGTCCGAAACTGAACAAAATATTCTCTCAGGCTAGCTGGCAGAAG
Source organism: Amblyomma maculatum (assembly GCF_055883805.1). Classification (NCBI taxonomy): domain Eukaryota; kingdom Metazoa; phylum Arthropoda; class Arachnida; order Ixodida; family Ixodidae; genus Amblyomma; species Amblyomma maculatum. The sequence goes on along the minus strand of NC_139347.1, from coordinate 104,321,576 downwards.
GAGGTAAGTCAGAGAAATACCCTCGCAGGATTTCAAGATGCGTTTCAGGAGAAGAGACGCAAACTTCGGCCAGAAATTACGTCAATATGAAAACAGTTGTCCCCGCTAAGCCAATGTGTGGTTACTTCTACAACATAGTTGACTAGAAAAAGGTACTGATCATATCTATGCATACTTTAGTTTTCAAGTAGCTAAGGCTACTTGAGAACTTGTTAGTATATGCACAGCGGGTCTTGCAACAACAACATGGGAAGAGGTGTCGAGCACCTGCTAAGACTGGCAGCAAGACTGTTAAGACCGGGTGGTAAGAGATAACAGTAACTATCGCAAAGTGTAAGATAAATAAATGATCGATACCAGTTTGTCTGGAACGTGCCACCATCTTGATTTCCATTAGGTACTCTATGTTGTCCCGAATGACCACCCGTTCTGCACCGGTTTCCTTGTGTGCCTTCTCGATGGCCTTTGTGTGCCAGTCTGTCCAGTAAATGTAGGATCCATACTGCAAAGAAAAAAAAAAAGGAGAAAACAGTTGGGCTAGGAGTTCGACAACAAGCTTGCGTGTTAGTGAACACATTGAGCTCTGAAACAGTGAAAGAATTTTGGTAAAAGGATCACATAAATAAGTGTTTTTGTGAGAAACAAACTCTGGCAGAGAGCCAAATCATTTATTTTTATGAAGTTCTGAAATTGAATGGAACTGCCTGCAGCAGCACCTCAAGCTGCTGTCCATGTCCCTGAGCCATTGCTTTGTCTTTCAATTCAATTCAATTTTATTATATCAGCCTTTCCTTGAGAATACCAACCATACTGAATTCGAAAGCTTCGTATTACTGCTGTGCGAGAATGCGAGGTGGAGATTGGAGACTTTGGGTGCGTTCCAATTCTTTATAGACGCCTAGTGAGACTGTTTCGTAGGTGTAAAAGTAGATGTCTACACGTTCGTGTAATGGAACGTGTCTATCTGTCTATGTCTCATGCCACATTGCGGCATAAAAGCAGCTGAGCTAAAATGTTGCTTTTTTAAAACTTTACATCAATACAGGTGACAAACACATATTTAACGGTCCACATATTTTTTTTCCTGTAATCCTGTCCTGTAATCAGGAAAAAATATAGCAGGCTGTAAACCTGAGAAGATTCTGGACGAAACGTGATATCCGGCTACTACAGCAAGAGAAAAACTTCGTGCCATTACACCTGCCGCCTGCAGTCACTAAGCAAGGAAACCAAAGACAGCAGCAAGTTTTAATAATATACAGGCAGGCTTAAATCAATCTGCAACCAGCCGGCCTCGTTAGGCAAGTTTGTTCTTTCAAGATTAAGAAAAAATGGGCTACTACAGCAAGCGAGAAACACCTGCGTACCATACACCAGCTGTCACGACACTGGCGAGGTGCTCAAAGAGCAACATGCTTGTTGGTAAACTCAAGGCTCAAGCAACCGTTATCTTTAAATTAAAAAGCGATGATGTAAACAGACCGTCAGCATCCAAAATTACCAAAGCCTTCAACTGCGCACTTTCTTCTTGTCCGACTTCAAGAGTCTGCAATGCTATGAATCTCATGACCACGAAGTCAGCTGAAATAGCCTCTAGCTAGCGTAATAATAACTGGCCAACAACAATACACACTTCCAATATAAAAGGTGCTGGCTATTCTATAGTGCTCTAACTTTTAATGCTAACATTATAACTCCCCACAAGATTCTCACCATACTGAAAAAAATCTGTTTAGCTTGTTTACTTGTATGAACAAAATAAGTCATTAGTTTCACGTTATTATCAACCCTTAGTTGTCTATTTGCAGCATTCTTATAGTTGCTTGAAGGCCTCAGGAAGTGAAATAACCAGATCTTTTGAGCAGCTCTTTCAAAACAGCGGGTGAGCAAGCAGCTCTTTGAACCGGCTCTCTCGTTCAGTGATCCAATTTGTGCTGAACGGTTCCTTGGGAGCCGGATCTTCTCCTTGGTGCAACTTAGGCGCCATCTATTAGCGATGCAAGAAAGTAACTGCCTTCCTGTATGGCCTCTGAGATCACCCCCGCACGTAAGAGAGAAACGCACACACGCGGGTGATCTCAGAGGCCATGCCTCCCGCCCTTCCTCGCAAACATCCCCTCACCTTTGGCTCTCTTTTGAGCCGCTCTTTCAGAAGAGCGAGAATGAGCGACGGCTCACTGAGCGGCCGCTCTTTTGGAGAGCTGTGGTTCAGTGAACGGTAAGGAACCATGAGCGGCGGTTCTTTTCGAGAGCAGCTTGTTGAGTGAGCCGTCAGGAACCGTGAGCAGTGGTCCTTTTGGAGAGCCATCGTTCAGTGAGCCGTCAGGAATCGTGAGCGGCGGTCCTTTTGGAGAGCAGTCGTTCAGTGAGCCGTCAGGAACCGCTCTGCCAGAGTCGGGTCTTTTGCTTGCTGTGACTTCTATGCCATCTGTTAGTAGCAGTATGAGAAACCAATCCCAGTGGGCAGGCATGGGTGGGTCGAGCCAACATATAAAAAAAAAAAAAAAAGAAAGTCTGCCGTCTGCCCGATCCTTCGCACACTGTCGGCTGCCACTGGTCGGAGCGCAGTCGGCTGCTTCGCCGCCGTGTCAAGGCTTTGTGCCGGCGACCTGGCAGCCGCAATGCTGCGTGTATGCTTCAGGTGGTCGCCGTCGGTTTTGTGCATCTTTTGTTTTGCTTTGCATGTTTTATGCGTAGTTTTCTGAAGCTGCATTACAACAACGCAAATGTCGAATGGATAACCCCTTCTGCAGCCAGCCCAGCAGAAAAAAATATCTGGTTCAGTCACAAACAAACAGCACTAACTGCAGCACGTGTGCTTTAAACGGGAAACGGATGCCTTCAAAAATTGAAACCACACGTCACAGCGTGAATGGCGAGCGATGCGGCTTGAAGTAGACACAGAATGAATGAATGAATGAAATATGATCGGCGTGTGTATGTGGCGGTGAAAACAGAAATGTTGAACAAGTGAGTAAGGGGACCGGGGAAGAAACCTGTTGCCAGGTAGAAAGGAAGCAAAAGGAGGAACTGAGGACCTGAGAGCCGTGGGCCTTGCGAAAAACTACCGCAAATTTGAACAACAGGGTTAAAAGAATACACGAAAAATGAATCAGCTAGAGAAAGCAAAAAATAAGGGAGGGAGGGGAGTGCCAAAAAATGCTATTTAGAAAAGAAAAAACAGACTAGCGTGGACTCCAGCTACAAAGCGCGCACTGCATTAAAAAAAAAATGATGCACTTACTTTATACTTCAGGCTCCTCCAGCATTCATTGTTTCCGGGAATATGAGAGGGACCTCGAATCGGTTAATCTGCTTTCTCTATATTTATAATTTGCTATCTATATCTGTTATATCATCACCATCTATCTTTACTAATAGTCAGTCCACATGACATTTTGGGCTACATTTAGGGATTGATGGCCCCAAGCAGTTATTAGGGATAATTCTCAGTGTGTTACATGATGGTCAATGTTATTCAGACAATTTTGTTTACAGGGTAAATCCTCTCTTGGGGAATGGATGCATCTCCAGTAAATATAATGGACTTAAAGATAAAAGATTGCATCTAAAAAAAAAAAAATGCATGTTGGTATTTACTGGGATTTTGTTGTCACCATTAAGGGATACAAAATGGAGACACATATTTTTACACTTTCGTTGAGTTTTGGGAGATCGAACGAGAGAGAGAGAGAGAGAGAGAGACAGAGCCGACTTTCTCTCTCCAATACAATCATGCTCACTCCTGAGCGACCCAGTGAGCCGGTGAGCAGTTCAAATGAGCCGGCTCACTTCAGTGAGCTGAGCCGCTCAATAAAGTGAGCCGCTTTGCCCATCTCTACATTAAATCTGCTCGCAAGAAATGAGTCATGTGGTAGCTAAGCAAATAGACAATCAGTTCAGAGACATTAAATATGCACATTTGGCACAGGTGGTAAACAAAATAGGCGCAATCACAGCTGGAAAATGACACATGAGTATGTACTAGTATTATGGACAAGTTTCAAGAAGGGCGTAATCGACAAAGTATTCTCATGATAAATACGAAAGCTGGACAACTTTTGTCCCTGTAGCTGGAAGGGCCACAAAAAGGTACCTGTTACTTTAACTACGAGCCATTTCAGACTCTCCTCATCATCATCATCAGTGAGACTATACCCACTGCAGGGTGAAGGCCCCCACCCCATATTCCTCCAAATAACCCGGTCCTGCGCTAGCTGCATATACTTGAACCCCTGCGAACTTCTAACCTCATCCACCTACCTGACTTTATGCTGCCCCTGGCTACACTTTCCTTCCCTCGGAATCCAGTTTGTTACCTTACACGACCACCTTTGTTTGTTACCTTAAAGTTTGTTACCCCCTCTTCACACTAAATGCCCTGCCCATGCAGTATTATGGGGGCTCTTAACCCTTTCGCTGTCACGAACGTACCGGTATATTTTCGCGCTTCCCCCCCACAGTGTCACCGATGTACCAGTACGTTCTTTATCAAGCGTTCAAAACTCCGCGCCTGAGCGCGAAACTGGCGCGCTTGGACAGGCTGCGCCATCTGTCGAATCTTTCTACAAGTTCGTATTTTCGCCCCGCGTTGTAGAGTATGAACCGACCGTGCACACCCCCGCCACCTTCGTTGCTGGGGGGCGCGGTCACTCCGCGCGCGCTACTCTACGCCTCTATTGCACTACACGATCATGCAGCGCACGTTTCGCAGTGCGTGCGTGCGCTGTTTTTCTGCCATCCTGCACATGTTTGCAGGTTATTTTTATTTTGTTGGCATGTCTGCTACGTTGCCTCTCCAATAGGTTCACCCTTGACTCAATCGCTGCTTTCGCTGTGCCTTGCCGCATCCTTGCTTGCGGCTAGCAGCAGCAAAGGAGGTTGTTTTAGCCTCTTTTCATCTCCCTCTGTCATCTTGATTTCACAATGTGCCATTTCCCTCCGTTGTGCAGACAACCGAAAGAGCGCCCTTCGCACGTGCGGTTACTTCCGGATGGCTGACCGCGCGGGACCTTCGACTGCGGACAGGAGCGATAGTTCTTTTGATTATAAATGCGAGCTGGGCTCGGATTCGGACTCTCAAGAAGTATAGAACGATTTTATTCTTATATTATCCTCATTTATCTCATTTATAATCAGACTGATAATGTTGATGATGTTAATTAACAACACCTGCAGAGCACTGGAATATGCACATTCCATTGACTATTTTATTTCTATAGCAATCATAATAAAAAATAAAAAACTATGCTCGTTCCCTGAAACCAAGCCGACACTGGGGGTGCGTCACGGCCAGAAACGCTCGACAGCGAAAGGGTTAAATTCCACCTTTAAAGGTCTGACACGATAGCAAATCCTCCTAGCAAAAGCCTCGTTCACCTGCATGTACATTGCTGGCCGCTAAATCATTATTTCCTTGATTTCAGCCTCTATTCAATCATACATACTCATTAGCATACGGTGGCAAGCTGCCACATTATGTGAAAGACCACTCGACACAGACAGAAAGCTCTGCTTTAAACAAGCTATACGGATGTGCCTACATGGCCTAGAAGCAGCATGTCTAACTCGGAATCCAGCGGTCAAGGAGGGTTCGATTTCCATCTGAAAGGAGGTTTTGCAGCTTCTGCCATGCCATGTAATGTGGCCTCATGACATCACACAACCCAAAGACCAATCAGTGACCAATTACGTCACCCACAAGCTGCCACTTGCTAAATGCCTGCCCATGGCTCCTCACTCACAGCGCCAATGCCAACGTCAGTTTCGTAGCAGAACAGGGCACTTAACGCTGGCACTTCAAAAATGTAAATAAATAAATAATATAAATAATACACTCGGCCAGTGAAGTAGGAAAATATGAGTGTTTCATGCTCTAAATTTAAAGCTCACTTGATGCGTAGTTTAACGCATCCTTTACTTGCAATAATCCTCTCTGAAAGGAAGGCAGTTATTATTTAACTGCTTAACACAAAATATATTTCTGCATAGTTACTTATTTTGGTCACATATCTTTGTTGGGGGAACATATTGTCACGTAGTGGTGACAAGGCCAATAACAACATATGAAGAGCCTGGGAGTGCACTGAAGAAACTCTTTATTGAGCTGACTTGCGCCCGCAAAAAAACTAAGCAATTGGCAGCAGCGATAGCCACAATCATGCTCGGTAGTCGTCGAGCAAAGACTGTCCAGTTCACTCATCGATCAGCGCTCAATTTAAAAGCGGCGAAAAAATGTCTCGATAAAACAGCGAACAGTGGCGAGCATAACCTGGAACGTCATAGAAATACAAGCGTGTGGCTGGAATCCTTTGAGATGCATCTCGAATCATCTGCCGCAACAAAGGAAATGATAAAGGGGCATCTCGCAACAACGAGTATGATCGAACAAAGAATACAGAATCGATCCATGCGCTAGAATCACAGTGATAAGGCCACATGCCGGCAGCTGTAAAAAAAAAAAAAAAAACAAAAAAAAAAAACAAATAAAGATGTGAATCGTTTGCGGCAGTATGTTAATACAAACTTTTGACAAAAACAATTTTCCACCCGGCCCATTTAGGACTGTCTCAAAGAGACTATGCTGTATTACTATATATCAATAAGAAAACTCAAGCAAGACATGCTGTTCGTTTTGTGCACAAAAGAAGAAAATTCATTAGCCATGCCACGTGTACCTGAGTGAGACCGAATGGATGAGAGACGCCTTCGATGAGCTTCTGCCGATTCTTTCCGTTTAAGTCTGAGAATTCAATGCAGTCGAGCTGAGCATCCACCCAGTACAGCCGCTCCGTGTCGTAGTCGATGGCCAATCCATTGGGCCAGCCGAGGTCGGTGGCTATGATGACTCTCCTCGCACTGCCGTCCAGAAAGGAACGCTCAATCTTGGGCAACTTGCCCCAATCAGACCAGAATATGAACCTAAAATATGGAGAACAAGATGCAAGAATAAAGGGCCACGAGAGTGAAATTTCGTGAGCACTATGCACCTACAAATCGGGGGGATAAGAGCAAATTCAGGAGTCGGCCTGCATCGGCAGACTGTCATACTCTAATGAGAAAGGTATTACTATAGCAAGGAAAATAGAAGTCTCGCAAGCTATTGAAGGACCATAGATGAAATAACATGGATGTTGACCCCACTGGTTATTTTCGTGGAACTGTGCATTAGCAGCACAATGCAATTTTTTATACTATTGTTGCTAAGGGATCAGTAGGAATGGCCAAACAGTTAAAAAATGACTAATTTACTTTATCAGCACAAACAGATTCGTGCCTCGTTAATATGACCCTCATTAACATGAATGACTCGAATTATGGTAACCTTTTGTGGGGACCAAGCTTTTTCAATTCATCATGGGGAAAATGTACAGAGCTCACTGGGGCAGGCCCATGCATTTTTGTTTGGTTAATATTTACAGTGATGTGAACAAAATCTCTATTGCCATCACCATGTTTCATTTGTTGTAGTGAAGGGCAACAGAAGAATAGAGTGGAGAAGTTCAAATGAATGAGTGGTGGCCGTCTTTTTTGGTAATTTTATGCTTTACGGTGCAAAGTTGCTGGATCGACAGCTCTTACCATTTTGTACTATTAGTACATCAATAGCTGCGAAAAAAAAATCTCCGCAATTTATGCAGGACAGAAAGACTAGTTCAGTTTTTGTCAGCTGACTGAGTTATAGGACGTTAACAATGATAGTCTATGAGTTAGGTCCTCTAAACAACACTATGCACAGATGCAGATCCTGATCACGGTGTGCTCTTCTTTTTTTTTTTTGGCAACATTTTCCTTTACAATTTGTTATTATGGACTACATGCTGTGTGGACAACTCATAAATCGAAGTGTTCATATTAATGAAGCACAGCTGTATAACATGAAAAAGAACCTTAAATAGTTTCGCGAAAATTTTAAAAGAAATATTATTAAGACTATAACAAAACAATGAACTTTAAAAGCCAGCTACACGAAAGGGTACACCCCTCCCATTCCCCCTCCCCCCTGTCAAAGAACACAGACAGTGAACTAGAATAACCTGTTGCATCTATACATATGTATGGATAGTTCAGCAAAAATTTTGGTGCCTCTTCTTTCTTAACAACTCATATATTGCCTCCCTTCCACATGCGAAACCATCACCCTTTGTTTCCTACCAGCTCTCAACACTGGCAAATTGCTTTAGCTGCCTTGGAAAATTCCAAGAGAAAAAAAAAAAAAAGAGTTCCCTTTTCATCAAACTAAAACATGTTGTGCTGTTTTATTAACACACTGCAATAGTATCAGGTATTGAGACAAGAGGTACGTCCAATCTCCGAGCGCCAAGCTAATAAGACATTCCTTGCATTAAGCTTACTCAATGTGAACTAAAGAAGCACGTCCAGCATTTACACCTGCTCCCAAAAACAAGTGCTTTCAAATCACAGTGCTTTTATTTTTATATTCTTAACGCCTGGGTAAGCAACCTCGAAGGAGCTAGGATTAAATCAAGTTCGCAAGTTTAGTAAGCTTACAGCTAAGTGTGAAACGAGCATCATTAAAGCTAAGTAGAGTACTGCGATGCAAGCCGAATGCATATAATAGGACTAGTAAAGAAGCAAGAAACAGTAATTTACATACAAAGGAATGATGATAAAAAGACAGACTACAACTATGTCAGTTCAAAATTAAAAATTCTCAGAATGAAGTACAGTTTTATTCAACACACTTACAGTTACAGGTAGAAGTAAGGGTTACAGGCAAGAGTTACAGGTTACTAATATGCTTCTTTTATAATAGCTTGATATGGCCTTATCAAAGGTGTAAACGTTAATGAACAGATTGAATTTTGAGAATTCGACTCGTTTCTTCTTTTCCTTCAGTTCAATTCAGTTTCATTTGGTGTACTTTATTTTCCCTCGAAAAGAAGTGAGGCACGAGTGTGGACCAGTAAGCCCGTCTCAAAAACAGGGGTTAAGTGAAATAGCAGGTTCTAGAGTCTAGCTGGCTTACCCTTTCTCAGGAAACAGGGCCAGGGCACGCGGTTCGTCCAAGTCAAGATTTATCAGCAGTTTTCGACTGGACCCATCTGCCCGAGCCACTTCGATAGTCTGCGCAATGTAAACAAAAAAAAAAAGAGAAAGAAGAAATAGGGTGCGGGTGTCAGGACCAGCAGCGAAAGCACAAAGCTAAGTTGTGAAACAATGCAGCTTTCTCGCACGTTCACCTTGCGTCTCGAGTCGGCCCAGTAGATGTTCCTTGCAATCCAGTCCAGAGCCAATCCATCGGCAGCCTCGAGATCAGTGTCAATAATGACTTCGACATTGCTTCCATTCAGATCCACCTTCCTGGAGGAGGACAAAGGCAGCTGAGGAAGGTTTCCATACACTCTTCCACAGTCAATTCACCTTGGCTAGTGTTTGTGAACTTGGCACTTTTATTTCTCTTGGCTCAGGCAAATAAGCTACTTTTTGCAACACAGCTGTGAGCATATTAAGCAATTCATTAAAAAAGAAATGTCAATAATTGAAACTGCTCACTTATCAAGATGAATGTGTCTGAATACAAATGCAGTTTACACAGATGCTTTTTTTTTTCTTTAAAAACGCTTCTGCACAGTGCAAAAAGACAATATGTTATGGACTGTGATCCAACAGTGAGAGGGATAGATGAAAAATAAAGAAATGAATGTTCCTTCAGGCTTGTGCACAAATATTACTTTTCGCAATATTTGCTTTGCATTGAATTTGAATATTTGCTTACAAACATTCATAATTCCAAAATGAATCCAATATGTTTGTTATTTGATTCATAAACAAAGAACTGATATTCAGAACTTCCAAATACATATTCGAAAATTACCGAATCCATATAGAATTTTCGAATTCACCAAAGTTTGACTGCACTGCGCACTCCATCATGCAACATGATGGAGTGCGTGTGAATTGAAGCATGCAAACATGAAGCATGCAACCATTGTGAAGATGTTCATCAGATAAAATTACCATTATGCAAACAGTTTCTGGCAGCTTTTTCAGGCCCATTCAATGATTCAGCTCTCAGTTAATTCAGACAATTTTCCCGCTCCCTCGAAGGCCGAGCTAATGAGAGTTTAGTGTAAAATCAGCGGCAATATGACAGCTCAATGCAGTTTCATGCAAGTTTTTCCGGTACAAAATATGGTATACAAATTCTTTTGTAAAATTTATGCTCACTTTTCCAGCAAAGTATACACTTCTCTGCAGTTTTAGATTAACTTTATTTGCTAATACCGTGTGAATTCTGAAATAAGCTAGACGAACAATGTTTGCTATTTTTCAATTTCTCTTTTTTTTTCTTTCATTTTTTTACGGGGTGGCGCAGTGGTTAGGGCGTGGGTTCGAATCTCGGCCGTGGTGGCCGCTTTTAGATGGAGACGAAAAGAAAGGTGCCATTGTGCTGTGCGATGTCAGTGCAGTTAAAGAGTCCTAGGTGGTAGAAATTTCCGAAGCCCTCCACTACTGCGTCTCTCCTAGCCTGAGTCGCTTTCGGATGTTAAACACCATCAGCTAACTGATTGGGTATTCGATACTTGAAGGCATTTTTTTCCATACTAGTATTCGATTCTTATTCGAAAATTTCTTTCACACACCCCTACCCTGTATCTTTTCTTAAACTAAAAATTCCGACATACATTTGCACCGCATCAGAAACATGCTTTTAAAATCTTTCCTCTATCTAGCTAAGCTAACTTATACTTAGCTCTCTCGCCTATGGGGCAGCAACATGGAGGTTAAAAGTTAACGTGGAACTCAAATATCGGATGACATGGCGAGCTAAAAGGAAAATAACAGCAATGGTGTTACTAAAAAATACGCTTTGCAACAACTTTTGAAGCACTGAAATTTAGAATTTGGAGGACTTTGGAGCTGAGAAACACCAGTTTAGAAGCAGACTGGAGCACATTATACTCCTAATTTGGAGCATTTCAGACACACATCAGAGGCTTCTAGCGTCCAAATTCTTTAAGAGCGGCAAATAATGCAGGAAAGAATGAATTTTGAGAGGCGTTCCAAGCGTTTCTGACGTAAAATAAAGAAAGTACAATGATTTTCACAAACAGACTTTACAAGAGTGGCTTTACATTTTTGGTCCAAAATTTGCCTCTAGAAGCTGTGGCTAGTCAGAACACAGCAAAGACAATATTCCGGCAGATGCAGTAGGCTGCAGTATATACTGTGATGCGCTAGGCGACGACCAAGTGAAGAGTGGAGGAGCGAAGCAGGAGAAGACAAGGAAGGCAGAGTAAAGCAGGGCGTTTCAAAGAACGGCCGAGTCTCTGCTTGTTCTTCTTTACAATGACGCAGTCGATTAACTCCAGGACAGAACCGGACTTCCCCGACCCGCTCCTCCTTCGAAGCAAAGAGGCAGTTAGTTATACAGCCGTCTCATTCGGCACCTGGGACTTCTCTCCCATCTGAGAACGGCGTTCATGCTTCCTCAGCGGATTCGGCTCTAGCTCTCCTTCCCGAAGCCCTCTCCACCCTCCGGGAGTTATCCGCCTCTTTCACTGCAGCGCTTGGCAGCGCCTCGCCGTCCTCTGGGTGCCCAGTACTGCCAGTACCACTTACGAAGTTCCGTGGCTTTTTTTGATGACGCAGAAGCGTGGGTTCAACTTGTCGCCTGGTTTCCCGCCACCATGCTCGCTGTCGCAGAAGACCATCTCCGAGGTGCCCCCCACACCTGGCACCTGTACGAAGGCTGCCCACTTGGTCGACCTAGACCGCTGCCCTCCTTGCCGCCTTTACACTCTTGGCCAGTGCGTACTAGTACGTCAAATTCACGATGATGAGATCGCGGCGCCAGGCTCCAAATGAAGACGTCACCCTATGCATTTACGACAAGGTCCGTCTTCTTCAGGCCTGCAATATCGAGTGGCCCGCATCTGCTGCTAAGCAGTACATCGTCGACGGCCTTCACGATGCCACTCACGCTTCTATTATGACCACACTGGACACTAACAGCTTGTCCATCTTTGTCCACCAGGCGGCCATCTTGCAGGACACTGCCAGTCGTCGCGGGGTTCTTGCTGCCGCCGGGATATCCACAGCACCCCACCATGCTGCCCGCCCATGTATAAATTTCCAGAAACATCCTGTTCCTTTCCTCTCGACACATGTCGATGGCATCGGGGAGTTGACCGCATTGGTTGACACCGGTGCTCAGCAAATGGCATTGCTCGAACGTCATGCACCGACCCCTCGGAGTCAAAGGACCTTGTCTCCAGCGCAAGGCTTGGGGGGAAGCGCCGTTCGCACTGGTGAATCTACACTGAGGCTAGCAGCAAGGTCCTGATGGGCGTCCTGTTGTTTGTGGGCCTTGCCATGCTGACCTCATAGTAATGGGTGCGGACTACCTCATGTCCGGGAAGGTGGCTCTATCGATCCAAAACGGTAAAGTGCAGTTCCGCTTGTGCCGTACCACCTCTAGCCCACCCGTGGACGAGCATAAGGTGAGGCTAACCGCATGCACCGCCAACAGGAAGCGGTGCAACACCCAAAGAAAGCCTCCGTTTCCAGAGAGCGGATGAGTGGAACAGTGAAATGGTTTAACGTGATAGGCGGCTATGGCTTCATCAACCGCACTGACACTGGCAAGGATATTTTTGTCCACCGCACCACGTTACAACACTCCCGTAAACTTTGCCGCATCCGGAAAGGGTAGGAACTTCAATACGAAGTGATTCAAGGAGAAACAGGCCTCACTGCTGCCAAGGACAGCCAGAACAAAAAAAAAAAAAAAACGCCATGTGCAGCAGATGCGATGTCAGCGTTGTGATGGTGCTCCATTTAAGGAGGAACGCAGTCGTGGCCGAGTGTGATGTACAAGGCGACAACGAAGTGAAGAGTGGAGGAGTGAAGCAGGAGAAGACGAGGAAGACAGAATAAAGCAGGGCATTTGAACAAACGGCCATGTCTCTACTTTTTCTCTTTTGCGATACAAAGAAATTGCCGTATTTGTAAATGTGAATTACACCACCAAATTACTCACACTTCATTGCAATCTACCATCGGCTGACTTGTACTAGGTCCAATCAGCTGGCAAGCTGGAATCATGCTAATGAAAGCTATACCGTATTTACTTGCATAATGCTCGCACTTTTTTTCGCGAAAAATTGATGCTAAGTTGGGGGGTGCGATAATTATGCGGGAAAATTTCGAGCAAATGTTTTGGAGCGTTAAAAGCAAATTTAAATAGGTGCGAATCGGGATTCTTAGGTCAGCTATTGTAGATATAACCATAACATTACTTTCAAGCAGAACTTACCCTTGTTATAAAAGTACAGGGTCGCCAGAAGCACAAATTGCTAAAGCACTTTATTTATCGCACGCAGCCTTATTGTCACTCCCCGCGTTCCGTGGTATAATGCTCTCTGCAGAACATAGAGTTCTACTCTCGATCACAAACTTGATCCGAGCCCGTATCAACACAGCAATCACTGTCTCCAGTAGTGCACTACACAAAACTCGACGCCGAAGTGCCTGCTAGCAGCGCGGTTGCTATGCTGTAACCCATACACAAAAGCTTTCAGCTTAAAAGCATCTGTATAACTTGCGCACCGCCCCACAGCGATGCGGTACCAAGAACACGGTGGACCGAAGCAAGTAACACGGACGGAACATAGGAACAATGACAACGAGATGTGGAGACACCTTGCAAAATGGCGACTATGAGCATCATGAAGGTAAAAAAAAAAAGACGAGCATAACCAATGATGATGATATACCTGAGCACGCATTCGCCGCCTGGTAGCGCGTGCACACGAGGCCAGCTAGGTTCAGTAGCGCTTCAAAGAGAGCGCTTGTTACTACTAGCAGACGACTCTCGCGGTGGTAATATTGGTGGTGCGATGATTATGCGAGCAAAAAGAAATTGTGATTTTTGACGCTCAATGTTTGGGGTGGGAGCATTATGCGAGTAGATACGGTATTTTAAATAAACACCTTGTATGAGCATGTCGACTGTTCTCCACATCGACGTGTATGCTGCTCACGTTACATTAGCGAGAGACAAAAAGGCGGCGGCTTGAAACGTACGCCCAAACTTTGCCGGACCAATGGTAGCCTGCACCTATGTCATAAAAGCTACATCATGGAAGCCTGTGTTGCCGCGAGGCAGTCGTCTTGTAAGTAGGCTTCAATGGATGTTAACATTTCACCGTTGGTAAAGGAAAATGGAGTGGATTCCAAGAAAAAGTAAGCATAGCGGGGGGCGGCAGAAAGTCAGGTGGGCATATGATGTCAAAGCTTGCAGAGATAAGGTGGCCACAGGTGGCAGTGAACCAGGTTAATTGAAGAGGTATGGAAGAAGCCTTTATCATGCTGTACACAGGCTGCTGCTGCTGCTGCTGCTGATGATGACGCTAACAAAACCGTTTCACCGGCATGAACTTCTACTTTTATGCAATCCCTCATAAAAGAGCTGTTATCAGAGTATAAAGATTGTACAAACTATATCAAAAAGGAGCCAACATCTCACCTGATCACATCCAGTGTCACATCAGTGTAGTACAGCTTCCACTCGTCATAGCTGAAGTCCACAGCCACGGCGTTGTAGACATCGCTTAACGGAAGGTGCATGTCGGTGCTGTCAGGCGTGTCCAGCGAAATTTGCCTAAGACTTCCCCGGTTGGCAAACAGCAGAAACGCTGAAGGGGCTGCAAAATCAAACAACAGAGACGTATTATGAGCTGACACTGTAACATCTTTTTTTTTTTTTTCGGTACTTAAAATACCAAAACATGCTTGCGCTGACTGCTACTAAAAATCACTCAATCTAAGATACATTGCAGCCAAAAGCAACTTTCTCCTCTTTGTGAAATTAATGCCACTAACTATAGTAGCAGATTTTAATCTCCAAGAAAAAAAGTAAGTGCAAAATGTTTCACCTCGAGCACTTCAGGATAATTTGCACGCAGCCAAATATTTATTGCAGCCAAAAGTAACCTTCTCCTCTTAGTGAAATTAATGCTACTAACTAGTAGCGAATTTTAATTTTCAAGAAAAAAAGTAAGAGCAAAAGGTTTCACCTCGAGCACTTCAGGATAATTTGCACACAGCCAAATATTTATCACTGCTTTTAGTAAATCATATATGCCTAAAATAGGTTTCCAGATCACGCAGTTATAAGTACTGCACGTGAAACATAACAGTCAATATATGCAGTCTTATTGACTTATAATTCAGAAAATTCAGGCAGATTAAGGTGTTGCTCTTACAACGATGGACTATAAGCTATCAGAAAGAGAAAAGGTAAACCGCTTGTAACTGTGTATGTTTACCTTAGCTGCCACAACTTGGAAAAGATATGACACAAGGCCAAATCTTAATTTACCATGCAACTAAGTATCCAGCACTTCAGACCTTATATGATGTACAAGGTCCTTCCTACATGATGAACAACAAGGTTGCTTTAAGTGATGTCCTGTTTGATTGCTTTGTGTTATTTAACAAACTTTACCTGATGCCATCTATCATCACAGCAGTGTTCTCCAGCTAAAAGGTATATGACACTCTCTCAACTAGACACATCATTATTAGAAGTCAAACATAAAAGCTAGGACTTCAGCCCACGAGTAAGTTTTTCAAACCTTCTCAAAATATTAATCGCAACTGATATGCGTAATCTCAGGCGGTATAACTGCAAAGAAATGCATTTAGGATTCGATGATTTTCGTCATTTGATTACCATCATTGCATGTCCGGCCATCGGGCTTCAAAAGAATGCCAGTTGGACAGGCACAGGAAAAACCGTGTGGCTTCCTCAGGCAGAGATGGCTGCAGCCTCCGTTGGTCTTCCCGCATGCACTGATGCCTGCAAAAGAAAAATTTTTAATTGCTGCTGCACATTCAACATAATTTTCTAAACAAGGGAAGAAGATGAAAGCGCATGTAGCATCTGTTCACTAGTAATAATATTTGGGAAGGTATCCACAGGCAGAATCAGAAGCACAGAGACATCTCGGCTTGAAAATGCTGCACCAGTAATCCACGAATGGAACCAATGTCATCAGACATACTATGCAGCTTTAGGAGTAAAAAACAAAAATGGTGAAAAAGGGACTCTCCTCACAACGAGACCACATTTGCAGCATGTATATGAGGCTGCAGATAACAGTGACAACTTTAATTCAGAACTGTGCTCCTGCCTTGCTAAGCAAGGTTGAAGAACATAAAAACCAGAATATAGGCCTAGCTTTCTCAGAAAATGACAGCAAAAGGTCTACCGTCGTCAATGTTTGTGCACATTTCTTGGCCTTGAGGCCTTCAGTGTACATACAAGCCGCATTTAAATACAGTTTAAAATAAATGGCGTCATCAGGGCGGAGAACTGGTTCAATTGCATTTGTTCCAAAGTGCTTGTCAGGACTTTTGCCATGCGATTATTTTGATTTATTTTTTTAATAGTCAGAATTGGCAAGATTAGGGGGGTATGCTCATCTATAGTCCTATGCAACCTATATACCAGTTTTTAATGACTTCTTCTAAAACAGTTAATTTAATTAAACCTACAGTAAGTACTGGCATCAACAACAAATACATGACAGACACCGAGAGCACGAAGTGCAGATACTAGCAATATTTTTGTCCCCGCACGCCGTTTTACCTGTACTAACTTACACTGGCTGAAAGTAATGTCAGCAAGCCATAATTTTTGCCTATCACCACCCAGATGCCCACTGTTTCTATCCACTCTCCTGCTTCTGTAATTGAGTGAGGTCATTAAATCAACACTGACCGCTCTGCTCCATGTTCACGGCATGGATGTCCATGAGACCAGCCAGATTCGCTCGAATGGCATGGCCATTCTGGCCGCTCGTGTCAGCTCGGTGGATCGCCTTGGTCTCCCAGTCAGTCCAGTACAGCTTTCCCAGAAAGGCCAGCACACCGTACGGGTGTGCCACGTCTTGTGCGAGAACCTTGCGGTTCTTCCCGTCAAGGCCAGTGGACTCGATCACCTGGATGCAGGTGCGGACTTATCACCACAATGACACGAGTAAGTGCACGCACAAAATGCACGCACATGGTAGCATGGCGCCATCTTGTGCTGCGTGAAGAAATTAATCACATTAACTATAAAGCCACTCTTACTTATTGGTTAAGGCATTCAAGTGGTGAGCACAAGGTGACCAGATGACCTTGATGAAGACAGCCATGGTGTAACAGAGGCGATATGCAGAACTTCCTGTGCATTGCGTGACGTCAGTACTGTTAATGACTACAGCGTGGTTGAAATTAAACAAGGGCCCTCCTTTACAACACCTCTTAAAGCAGATGCAAACCTTTGAGATGTTGGAACCAATGTACCGCACCGTTTGTAACCACATTATATCGGACACTGTTAAAGTTCCACACCTTCTTCACCTGGCTTGGCTCAGTCATCCAACACGTACTAGAAGCAGCTACTGCAAAAGTACCAAGTCCGAGATCGTTGTCTTAAACCATTTTATAATAGAATACTAATGTGCCTTGAAAAGATACTGAATCTGTCTGCAAAACTACGGTAAGCCATAACAGTTAGGTTTGCCCCCTGAACGTATGAAACACAAATTAGTATAAGTAAGCTAAGAAAGGAAGGAAATGCTACAAAGCAAAGGAAGCGTAAAAATGACTAAGAGGCCTATTAATCTGTCATCAACCCCGCCAAGGCAAATGCATACAAGTTGCACGGCACCCTACCTTTGGGACTCTGTAACAATAAAAAAATGTTTCCTTTGCTTTCTTCCCTATAGACAATTTACAGAGAGTAGTTCCACTCTCCCTAACAGGTGGCACCACTAGTAAGGCCGTCATTGCTGGCCTTCAGAGCGCATCAGTGCGCAGGAAGTAGCGCTCGGCAAGAGTGCACGTCATCCGCCGCAGCAGCGTATGGCATCGCTTTCGTAAGCACTGGTGTAGGTGCTGCGAACTTGTCTCTTCTTTCATGGTGCAGCTGAGAGCACAAGTTGTTCGACGTTTTGCCCAAAAATACTTCGTGCAAACGATGCTGCTACGACGAGGCGGGGATACGATGTTGCTGCGCTGCCGGATGTACACCAAGGCAGCATAAAAACGTCAACAAATGGCACTTTACTACTTCTTTTATGTGCTGTTCTTGAACAATGGTTTAATTTGAAAGTATACATTGTTGAAGAAAGACAACTCGATCGTATGCTTTTCGCACTCGGACGCCGGCGCACCACAGACACACATGCATTCGCCAAGCTCGGTACGCGGTTGCAGCGGTTGGCGGCGTAATCGTGGTGAACGCTGCTCGTACTGCGAAATGAAAGCGACACA
Organism: Amblyomma maculatum; assembly: GCF_055883805.1. Lineage (NCBI taxonomy): Eukaryota > Metazoa > Arthropoda > Arachnida > Ixodida > Ixodidae > Amblyomma > Amblyomma maculatum. Next base: position 104,303,282 of record NC_139347.1, on the reverse strand, counting down.
ACATCGCATATACATATGCACTGTCGAGAGGAAATACACGACATGGAATCGGTTGCAATTCACGTTAAATCAATGTGGCAATGACTACAGAAAGCATCTTGCATAGTATCTGTATCTGTATTCCGCGCTTAGTAGCTGTTCTTATGGTTCATTTGCTGTGCGTTTGTGTGTACAGTTACAATAGTGATTATAAAATATAATTGATAATATATGTATCGTGAAAGATACAACAGATACATCGTCACAGTTAACTCTGACAAGTTCGGCCTGTGGAAGCGCAGCGCAGCACGAAGGTGTCAAATAGCTTTCACGACCACCGCGAAACAGCACTTTTACACTGCCACATCACAGCATCAACACGCACAGCACAGCCCAAGATGGCGTCAAGAGGAGCCGGAGGTGACTTTCCCAGTTTGGCTCTTACGGGGCGCCACCATCAAACTAAGAAGGCTGCGCACAGGCATAGAAAGTAAAATCGTCTATTCTTTCCACCGTAATGCAACTCCACAGTTCACACGAAAATCCTCAAGCAGAAGTGAAGCATGTGCTCGTATCAGTCTTGGTCAAATGTAATGTCTTTAAGCCAAAGGCATCCCATTTGACCAGTATAATGGAGCTATAACAGAACCATTAAAATCCAAATGGCCTTGAGGTGTTAACAGGTTCCTTATTGTGGCAGAGGAAGGTCCTGCTCAATGTGTGCCTTGAACACTTTGCTACATGGAACATACTGTATTTTCCATGCCAAAAGATGGCAAAATCTGTACTCCCTGCCTGCCTACGCTTCCAAGAAAAAGCCAGAACCAGACGACTCACTTTTCCGGCAACCACTGGCAACAACGAAGACTACTGAATGTGTGTTTTCCCTTTGCTGTGTGCACTGTGCATCGGCTATCTTTTGATTACCTGTTAGAATATCCCGCATTTAAAAGCTCTCGAGAAAAATAGCGTGTTGCTGCCCGGCCTGTGCAAGAGTTTTTTTGGGGTGAGCGTTGCCTCTTTTCAAGGCTCAGAATATTTCACGGTGATCGCGCCAGTATATATATAGACAAGTCCCATTGCCCTAGGCGGGCAAATTGTTGTGTGTCCCATACAAGTGTGCTTCTTGTATACCAGTGTTTCTCATATGAAGGTTTGCAGACCCTCATATGAGAAACCACACACATGTAAAAAGAAAGGTTATGCGATAGCTGTGGCCTGTGTATGCACTGTTTTGCATGGTTAACAGCACAGGGGTTAAAAGCCGACTTTAGTTTCTAAAAGCAAAAGAAACTGGAAAGAAGTGCCAAAAAACAGAATGAGCACGAGAGGTGGAGAGAGGAGGTTGTCTGCGGCATCGGTGATACTGGCATCGGGGATACTGGCATCGGTGAGACTTGAACCCTGTGTGCACTGCTGGATGGCACTGCGATGCAAAACATCTCGGGTGTCTGACGAGCGAGCGACGTGGTGTTATGAGGAGCTGAATCCCTTTCAGTGGCATGCATATTGAAGCTGATGCATCGCCTCTTCCCTACTTCCTCTAAGAACTCCGCGTTTATCAAGTGCACAGTTTTTAGAGACCAGTTCTGCCATGATTCAATCCAAATTCTACAACCTGCTCTTGCAAACAGTGGCAGCAGTCCACACAAGGGGAGCACCTTATACACAAGTAAAATATGGAACCAAGAACATTTCTTTGTGAATGCTGCGGCCTCAAAACTTGTGATGGCAGATTAATAGACACCAGTAAACCACAAACTGACAGCTACCGAAGAAGGGGCTATGAATAGAAAAGGAGATGCTAATTTATTGCGGGTGAAAAAAAAAGGAAGAGTAATATGAAAGAGAGATGCGCTCACATGAAGCTTGGCATCGGCCCATACAAGGCGTGATGCCTCTTTGTCGATTGTGAGTCCGTGGGGCCAACCCAGGCCATCCTGCACCAAGAGGGCCCTGTTCTCTCCGTCCATGTCGGCCGACTCGATCCGGATCTTGTTTCCCCAATCAGTCCAAAACATGGCCCTGCCAGTGAAGCGTTCATTCAGTCACGGCAGTAAAATGACTCTATTACTTTTTGGCCTTCGAGAATAATTAAGTGCTATCTGAATTCCTTTGTGGGGCTGTCTGCCAAATGTCCACAACAGGTCTACAAAATGTCCCGAACACATCCATGACCGAGACACACTGTTATATACCAACTTTTTCATTAAAAGCTTCTAACTATGAGGCAAGCTGCAAGGACAGTCAGTTCTGAGATGTCTATAACCACGAAATATGAGAGAAAGTAAATAGTAGCTACATAGAACCAAGCTTCCCAAACAATAAGCAGTCAGAGATGTGACCCAGCTGAGTAAAAAAAAAGCATTGAAGTTCTTGATATACATACAGATGCCTTGTCATTGGTATATTAACTTCCTTTTTTTGTTCGATTTTCCTTCCTAGGGGTCGCTTTGTTCTCTTGGTTTCTGCCAGTTGCCGTCTGTAGGCAGAGATAACACAACTAGCTTACTACATCAAACTGTGCTGCTTGCTAGGTGAAATTTTATCTTGAAGGAGCAAATGTCGTCCTCAAAGACTGGTCGTTCCCCAGATATGCGTGTACAGTTTTATACACAGAATGATGCAGTATAGTAGTTGAAACCTAAAAACCGCAGCAAATGGCAACTGTATCCTTTGTTGCCGCTAAATCGTAGGAAACCATGGGATTTCATTGCCGAAATGCGAGAACTTTTCCACTGTCATGAAGGGACCACCTCTAAATGACATACTAGGTTGATTCTACGATATGTCTGCACGGCCCATGAAAGCTTTTCAAGCATAAAGAAATTACTTATTTCCCAACTGAAAGTGGATAGGGTTCTCTGTAGCAGATTCCACAAAAACCCGCACCTCCACAAAGTTGATATGCTGAAAGCCTTCGTGAAAAACGGAGCGTTGGGAACACCATGCCAGCAGTCAGTCGTCTCTGGCTCAGCGTGCCACTTCCTCGTCCTTCTTCCCTAGTGCAACTTCATTTTCTTTACAGCCCGTTACAATATTGTAACGAGTACAAGGCAGCGAACACTGAACAGATATGTTCCACACACTACACCCAGTTTCGTCCTCTTCTTTCTCGGTTCCGAGAGGCATGCGGCATTACCTCCCCTCTTCAAAAGCAGCGACTCGACGCTGGGAGTGTCCTCAAATTATATGCACTAAGGAGAAGCAGGAAATAGAAAGCTGCACACGTGCAAAAGGTCACTGCCTCTCATAATGCAGTTTCATCCGCACTATATGAACAGTTTCAGAACAACTTCGTAGGTGACGTTACTAAGACGTCGAATGACCTCTATGACCCTAAGTAACGGTGAAGTAGCTTCTCGGAGAGTCCTCGACGGCGCACTGGTGTCCACACCCATACAAGATCGCCAGGCTGGTAGTGAACGTCTCGGTGTCGGAGGTTGTACCGACTGGCATCGTGGTGTTGTTGTTGATGTTGAATACGGCACCGTGCGAGCTGGCACGCTTCTTCGGCCCGCTGCAGAAACATGTCGACGTCCGCATAGGTGTCGGTGGCATCATCGCCGTGACTTATGGGTAGCATAGCATCCAACATTGTGGTGACAGGATGACCGTAGACTAGCTGGAATGGAGCAAGACACGTCGTCTCCTGTTCAGCTGTATTGTATGCAAAAGTTGCATATGAATGGACTTCATCCCACATGCGATGTTCAACATCGACGTACATGGAAATCAAGTCTGCAAGTGTTCTACTGAGGCGTTCAGTCAGTCCGCTTGTTTGCGGATGGTAAGCAGTAGTCCTACGATGACTTGTGCGGGTAAGACTGAAGAAAGCCTGCATTAGTTCGGCCATAAAGGCTGTACCACGGTCAGTAATAATAACCGATGGGGCACCATGATGCAGTATGATGGTCTTGAGAAAAAACTGGGCTACTTCAGCAGCAGTTGCAAGGGAAAGTGCCTGGGTCTCGGCATACCATGTTAAGTAGTCTGTCACCACTGCTATCCATCTGTGCCCTGTTACGTTTCGCCACCGACAAGTGTGACAGTTGACGTGTCCACCACGTAGCAACAGGCAAAGCAGCGAGCGTTTCGGCCATTTCGGCGCCGTCCGGTCAGCCGCCCAACGCTTCCTCCCGCGGGCGTGTCTCTTCATGTCCGTGCCACGCGCCGAGCGTGTGTGCAAACGCTGGCCAAGCCTCATCGGTAATGGTTGCTGGTTTGGATGAGGCACAGTGGTGTTCGCTCATAGAGAATCACAGAGGGTATGCTGCTGAAGCACGGACGCGTACGTCGGCACACTCGGTGGCGGTGGCTGCACACCAGGCACAGATGGTTCCGTGATGACTTGCCTAACTTCCTCACGAACGACCTCCGCGAGTGATGGAAGCCTCGACGACGACGTTAAATCCTGTAGCTGAATGTGTCTCAGCTCTTCTTTGACCACAGATGGAATAAGCTCCCTTAAGGCATCATCAGAACCGTTGAAGCTGGAACCATAGATTACCGGTGACGTGGCGGACATGTTACGATTATAGGGCTGAGCCCTGTGTCAAGTGCTTGTTCTATTGTGGTGGCCTTCGTTATAAAATCTGATGCTGTGCCAGGTGGACTGCGCACAAGCCCAACAAATAGTTTTTGTTTCATCCCACGCATTAGGTGGCACACTTTCTTCTCCTCTGATATATTTGGATCAGCATGCCTAAAAAGGTGGATCATGCCCTTGTAGTACATTCCAATACTTTCGTTAGGGGCTTGGCAGCGAGATTGCAGCGCCGACTCCGCACGTTCTCTTCGGTCGTTGGCAGTGTAGGTTGCCAACAGCTGGCAACGAAAGAGGTCCTATGATGGTAGTGTCGTTTAGTGGTTCACGAATCACATCCACGCTGAATCTTCAAGAGCAAAGTAAATATTATGAAGCTTACTTTGCTCATCCCAGTCGTTGTAATTGCCGACCTGTTCGAATTGGTCCAGCCAGTCTTCAGCGTCCTCATAAAGCTTGCCACGGAAGGACGGTGGCGTTCGAGATTGGAGGACAACGAGCTGGGGTGAACACTCTCCGTTAGCTACAATCTCCATGTTGGATCTATGCATGTTGGCCACGTGTGCAGGAAAGAGGCCCGAACTCTGGCGACTGACCTCGAAGGCGGCGGCTGCAACTGCGATGGACAGGTGTCAAATCCGTGGTGTCTCTCACTTGCCCTTGAGGGGTGGAACTCAGCAAAAAGGGAAATCGTACCCGGCTGCTCCACCAGAAAATGTATTGAGTGCAATGCAGTGAACAGTGAATGGATCAGTTCCACACACTACACTCAGTTTCGTCCTCTTTTTTTCTCAGTTCCGAGAGGCACGCGGTAATATCGTGTGGATAATCTGTAGTCCATGTTTGCACTGCTAGTCTATGTTATTTGGATACCCATGATTATTTGTGATTAAAAGGCCTGAAGAGGTAGAGACAAAATATTTTTTTGTTTTGTTTGCATCAGTAAGCAAGAATCACTGTGAGAAATTTATCTGTACTTGGTGAATTACGTAAAACCAATGCTTCTCTCCCCTCAATTTCAGTTTAGGCAGTAGAACTACACTTGTGACATCACATACAGATATAAGATCGTATGAGGCCAAAAAAGAGCAACATAAAGGCTGTTTATCAGGGTCCATATTCCGAGTCTGCGTCATTATCGAAAATGTCACTATCTCCCTGACCATGAGTCATATGATTGGCGGAAACGCTGGAACAGAAATTGACAGTGACATCCAGTTTCAGTGTTTCTATCCATCAGATGGCCCAAGGTCAGGGTGATGGCAGCATTTTTCTAGCTTTCTAGGTTCTAGCTTCTAGGGTAGGCTAGTGTAGTCATCATTACATTAGTGTTTTGTATGCCTCGTGTGACCACATGCTTATTTGTGATATCAACCTGGATTTGGCCACTGAACAACTCTAACCTTATGGGAGAAAGATTTCAATTATAAATTGCTTACTGAGTAGACAGAGGTCCACACTCATTCAAGAGTCTATAAAACAGCTCAAAGCAGAAATATGCTGCGAAAAATTCTGACTGTGCTCTTTCAATAACTTTCTGTGCTGTTATAGGGCACGTCATTATATGCTTATATAGTACTTGCTTGCCTTCTAGGGTCAGACTGTAAAGTAAGCAGTGCATATTAAAGAAAACTGTTCACAGCAGTCATTGTTCTGAGTCAGCTGCATTCAGTGATACCTACTAGTGAGGTCTTTCTCCTATTGTCTTTGCCAAAAGTAACCAGGCTGCATGTTCTACTTCTCAGACGGGTAGTACAGCATTCGTATTACTTCTGAAGCTGTAAATATATGCAAAGTAAAGGTGAGTTACTGTCCTCACTTCTCAACAAGTCATGATCATCTGGGAATCAATGTTGGCTTTAGAATACAAGCAAGAAGCAAAACATGCAGCCCGGTTACTTTTGGCAAGGATGACACATATATGCAAATTCCTTAACAGACCAATCTCCTACTGAGTTAAGATGAGTTAAACATCCTTTGTTAGATAAAAAGGCTCATGACCATAGAAGCCACCTTTTGAGATAATAAAAAATTAACTTGGAATCATAAATCATGAAGTTAAAACGACGGCCTCAAATTAGGTACACAGAATTAAAAACCGACAGCACATACATACAAATACAGCTTCCAGCATGCACTTTGAAACCTGTGATAGCAAAGACAGCTTTCCCACTTTTTTCTACAATTTGTGCCATGAAGACTGCATCAGTACAAGATATATGAAATCATTCGTGCCACCCACCCACTGTACTGGGCCCTCTCAAAGTGGATATGAGGAACCCTTGAATTGCTTATGGGTTAACACAAAACTAAAATCAATTCATTACTCAGGGACCAATTTTCCACTGTCAAACTTTTTTTTTCATGAGCGATCAGACTTATTCCTCAAAGCAGAATATTCCCTTACACAACCAGGCATGCATCCTACAGGTTCAGGGACCACATTGCTGCATGTCCCTTTTTGCAAGCATGTTAGGCATGCAGTGGCAGAAACCAAGATATGCCATACCACTGCACTAATTGAAAGCCAATAGAATTTTTAAATGCTCCCCTAAAACAAATATATCTGCATATTTATTATGCAGATATATTTATTCTCATATATTCATTATGCAGATCAAGCAACGCAAAAAATTCAATACAGCTCATTCAAAACATGCACGACTCACCCTTTCTCGTAATGCAGCACCACAGCACGAGGGCTGTCCACATCTTTCCAGACAAGTACATGTCTGTGCCTTCCATCCAGCTCAGACACTTCAATGAGGCTCCTGCCAGAGTCTGTCCAATAGAGTTTGCGGCCAGTAGTGTCTACCGCGAGACCACCAAGTGTCTCAAGGCCAAACGAAATGACATCCTTCGCGTTGTGTCCATCAATATCACAGCTTTGTATAACATGGCGTTCGGCATCAGCATAGTAGATTTGTTCTGCAAATCATGAAAAGTGTAAGAAAGCATCCTCGACAAGCAAGCCTGCAAGCACAGCAAAACATGGCTTCTCACAATATTCGTATCTCATTATTCTTTTGGTGCAAAAGTGACAAAATATAACACAGTGCAAACGTTTTACATGGTTCAAACATTTGAACGCAACTCTATGCCTACTTTTTATCGAATAGCAGAACTGTCCCCAAAGAAAGTAGGGAACGGAAAAGATTTTATCATCATTTTTATTTTACACTAAGAATGAAATTTGCCACAAGATGAATTTGTTACTGCTGTAATTATATTCACAGATTCACTGTAAATATATTTTAAAGATCTTTCCATTTTTTATCCCACTAAAATGTCCCTGATTGGGGTTGTCAAAAACACACAAAAAAAGGTTTTCTTTGCAGAACATTTATCAGCGAACTCAACCCCCCCCCCATCCCACTGTACTTCAAATATACTCAAGTTTGGTGAAGCTTTAGCCATTTAGAATTTGAAAGAGTATACATAAAATGTGTATCAAACTTCGTTTCTAATCTACCTTCTTACTGCAGATAACTAGCATCAAAAGCAAGGCATACCAAATTTCATGTAATGTGCATTCTGCAGTTATTTCTTATGCGTAAAATTTTGAGGAACCCTTAAGCTCTGTCTTTAAGGGTATGACATGACCGCGCATAAGTTGACGCCACATAAGAAAGACCCCACACTAAAGGAGTTACAGGAAAACAGTTTCTTTCTCATTCCCCCACTAGCTTTTCATCCCTAGATGAAAGGGCTCACATAATGCCCAACAAGACCACAATCTCCTGCATGAATATGAGTCCTTTCATTAAAACCTTCGTTAGCAAACTGAGGCTTCCAAACTAGCTGGCTCAGGTGAACATTATGCATTGAGGACTATCTATCTGGCTCTGTTTAACCCTGAGTTGCTGCATGAGTGACAGCTACGATGAGGATGTAGACTGCGAATAGGTTTTAGAGAGATGTGTCATTTTACACTGATAACAGCAGCGATGGAGATACTAGTAGCAACAGTGCCAAAAGCAGAGAACAGTTTGAATTTATTCCTCCTAATAATGAACAGAATGTAAGAAGTTGATAACTGACAAACGAAAACACACTCGGTGAAATCTACTGCACCACAACGAAGATTTTCGTGGGTGCAAATACAATCTACATCTCTAAGCAAACACAACAGTTCGCATGGTTTTATCATGTGAGTGAGAATTTGAGTTGATGTGTGAAAAATGAACCAAACGCGTCGCAAAATGGTAACACAGCAATTTCAATAATTTCCACAGTGCTAGCAATATTTAAGCTGGATGCATGACCTGGCACAATGTCAAAACTGTCACCTCTTTTTTTCTTTATTCCATCAAAACTGAGCAGCTAAAGGTAATTTAAAAAAGCATTTTTTGTATGGACAATGTGGAAAAAAAAACAAAAAAAAACAAGGGCTTTGAATCAAAGAAATCAGTAAAGCTAGATTTATTAATTTTTTTTTTTTTGCTCCCGTACTAGCCGGTTTTCCACAGCAAACAGTACAGCTGCCCCCCAAAATTAGCGCATTGTTAAACACATTAAGAAATGCAAAAACACTGTTTGGCACAATTTGGCATGGTTTTGCCAGAGTCCTTCAATGCTCAAAAAAGCATTGAAGGACTCTGGTTTTGCTTAGCAGTTTGGCATTGAGAGATTGGCACAGAGTTTGGCCTTACATTATACGTCTTTAGTTGGTTTGGTTTCTGGGAAACAAAAAGCACAGTATCTATCTCACTCGTCAGTGGACATCTAAACTTGTTATTATGACCCCGCCGGGGTGGCGCACTGGTTAGGGCGCTCGGCTACTGTTCCCAAGGACGCGGGATCGAATCCCGGCCTCGGCGGCTACTTTTCGGTGGAGGCGAAAAGCATGGCGCCCGTGTGCTGTGTGATGTCAGTGCACGTTAAAGAACCCCAGGTGGTCGAAATTTCTGGAGTCCTTCCACTACGGCGTCTCTCATAGCCTGAGTTGCTTTGGGACGTTAAACCCCACAAACCAAACCAAACCTTGTAAGTATGGATAATGTTACAAGTACAGTCGCCCTTAATATGGTTGGACAGTTTGGTTCTTGGGCAAAAGTGTCCTCTGTTTACATAAAGCGAGTCATCCATAACAAATGAACTGCAAAAAAAGAAAAAAAAGAAAAGAAAAATATAAAGCATTGCAATAAGTGCAAAAGATGCACACCTTTTTATTTCAAGACAGATGCAAACGCAAAAGCAAGGATAAGATAATAACTGAAGTGGGAAAGATTGATAGATTAGGATGCACCCGCGTTAGCCCCCCTTCTGTTATACCTCTGTCACACGAACACTTCCGATCCTCATCGAACTCGATCTGCATTGAGGTTTTCAAGAAGGATTAAAGCATCCGGTGCTACACAGCCGTTTTGAATGACTCTCGAATGTGCTTGCAAACTCAAGAGCGATTGAGGAAGAGCCTTCTCAATTGCACTTGAAAGTTGCCGTGTGAAAACCTCGATCTGCATTAGCTGAATGCAGATCAAGTTCAACGAGAATTGAAAGTACTCGTGTTACATCTGCAGTAATCTACCCCAAAAAGAATTTGCGCACATTCGGGATCGATGATAACACGGGTATACAAAGATGTGTTCGTAATAAAGTTGGTGGAAGTTAGCGCTGTGTCTCCTCTCGTTCTCTGTTCTTGTGTGTTGCGCTACAACGATGGTTATATGCAAGGTTTTGTCGGAGGGCGATCTAATAATGTTTTTGAATATTGTTTAAAAATTAGTGGTGGAGAGAGCCGCATGCAAATACGGAAGCATCGCGCTATATAGCTGCGTATCTGCACCATCTGCATCACGAATAAACATATGTCACTTTCTTTAGTACCTCTCTGCATCGCTAAAGGTTAATATGTCAAAGTGAAATAGAATGCTACAAGACACGATATAAAACTTACTGAGCTCGCAGAACTGTACACGAATATACAGTGTTTTATAAGGCTTTTAAAACACTGCAACCAAACTATAACCAAACTATAGTGCTCTAGAATATTGGGCAGTGTGACGACCGGCGCCGGAGAGCGGGCCGCTTTTGCGATGACAAGAACCGACTCCCGCGAGAGGGCGCGACGTGCAACAGGGGTGCCACGTTCGCCGCTCGGCGCGTAGCGGCCGCGGGATAGCGGGGGTACAGAGGAGGTGTGCGGTTCTCTTTGAAGCGATTTTCAGATGCTACGCAATTAGTGTGATAATTAATAAAGAGGCGACTTATTCCAGGTGCTTAAACTGATCCCTGCCGTTATCTTACGTCTATCTGTAGACATTGTGCACTCTTGGGTAGTCCTTCGGAGCAGCGCGCTATGCTTGAATCGCTATCTGAAACTCTCGACATTTCTTCCTGCGGACAGTTACAAATCGTCCAGATGAGCAATTTGTACTTAATGTTTGCAGCGAAGCATGCTGTTTTGCATTCATTTTGCCCGTAAGGGAATAAAGGCTACTGCCCATGAGCGCTATTAACACGCGGAGAAAAACAGTGCACATGCGAATCAAAGCTTGTGCTTCGTAAGGCCTCCTTAGGAACACTTATTTTTTACAAACCTTATTTACAAACACCTGCTTACATTTTGCAGCTTACGCTTATTAATACATAACAACGTTTATCTTAAATCGCCAGTAATCTGTAATATATCTCTTTATTCGGTGTTCTTTATGTGCCCTAATCACCGCTTATATAAATTACAAATACAGTGTGCGAGCAAAACACATTTATTCACTACCGTACTAATTTAAAGCACTGTGGTATTTACCGGCAAAAAATAATAAACAAGGTATACGCGACTCAAGCATTTATTCTTTGTTCGTGATTAACATATACGTATATCACGGACATTTGTTTGCGTGCCACTAACCAAAGGGCGAACCAGTTGTTTAGATGAACAAAAAAAAAAAAGTCAAATACAGCTACGGCATTACTTCAAATAAAATGTCAAAAATTAAACCTGTCACATACGTAATACGTTCATAGTGGGCACTTGAGTGCGGACGCTTTACTGGCAGCAAATGGTACAGAGCAAACAAACAAAAATAAAAGCACTGATAATTACGCGTCGATTTGGCAGGTATGATGCAGTTCTTGGCGCGCACCGAGAGAAAGCGGAAAAATGCGAAAAAGATGACGAACACCTAATACGCAAGCAATTAAAATAATGCCGAAATGAAATGCGGACATAATACGTGTTTATTATTTTAGTGTGTGGCATGAAATATGAGTAATCGACTGGATATACTTGCAACTACTGCTTACCGGACTATATATGCTACTTGCCGCGGGTGCTCTTTGCAGTACTAACCAGACTATAATTGTTAACAAGGTTGATATTACACGTGAAATACTTCCAAGTGAATTTAATTATTTTCCCTTTGGAAACTCTTGTCGTGATTCACTTACTTCGCAAAGAGCGAAGCTGCAAAAACACTATAAATTTCATTGATTCAAGTGGGAGCTTTTCTGGTGCTCCAAGTAGGTAAACTTTTTGAACCTTCACATTTTACAGGAAGTTTGCAAAGTGCAAAGTGCAAAGCAGTCGAAAAGGACCGTGCATCGAGCCAAATTTTTGAGTAAATTGCGACCTAGCCTCGAACCTATAGCGCTATTTTTGTTCGTGGTGAGAAACCGTGCCGGCCTCACAACCTCTCTTTCGCAGAAGGATGATCTAGCGGAAGCGAATAAGCGTATACCCTATAGCCTCTGCGTCCTCTATTTTCCGTCATTATTTCTTTTTCAAAGCTATTCATTTTTTTTTTATTTTGTATGTACATAAAACAGGACTAGAGCGATCTTCTGGAGGCAATGACTTGCATATTACCGGTGGCTTGCGTACCCTAGAATGGAAACATTTTCTTGAATAATTAAGTCATCTTTACCTCCATGCGGGGTAGTCCACATTTAATTCATTCCAACTGAATGCCGACTTCTCTTGTGGCTTCAGTGACTTACTGTAGTCGGCATAGTTGGCGTGGGAAACAACGGAATATACCATTTTGGACTGTTTTGATAATGGAGTTACTGTGATAAGTTTTAGTCAGCGCTCGAACGCACGCTTTGTACGTTTCACTTCTTCATACATCCTGCCTCCAAACTGCCCTCTTTTCAAAACGACTACATTTCTGGACGTGAATTAGGTGCTTTAGGAATGCTAAAGCAAGCTGTACGGCGAGTGAAGCGTGCTGTGCGAGTCGTACGCCGGCCCTCTCCAAGCTGTTTTCTTCGGAGCCAACTCCTGTCATGTTACTTCCCCGAGGTGTTGCCGACGGCCAAAATGGAAAATAAATTAGGTGATTGCAAACAGTACTGTGCACCGTTAACGGGCATATTTGTAAAATCTTGTTGCGAACAGCTCGAGACGACGCACAAGCAAACAAGAACGTACAGTCCGCGCGGTATCCGCCCCGCCGCACAGCGCGCATACGCGGGCGCTCGGACGGCTGACACACCAGTTGCTGGTGGCGCCCTCTGCGCTGCGGCGCCTCCGTCATCGCAAAAGCGGCCCCTCGCTCCCATGCATTTCGCGGCGCGGTCGACACACTGCCCAATCTTCTAGAGCACTATAACCAAACGTCGCGGCACACTCTCCACATTCCGACTTTGTCGGGCCAGGCTTGGCTAGGCCAGGCTTGGCTACAAACGCTTAAGGGGCAGTTTAGGGATCTTAACAATTTTCGTTTCAAAAACGTAACGTGAACGCAGAAGTGCTTTTCAAACCTGACTAATTTGATATCATACACAAGTACAGAGTTTTTGGGAAACTCTGCTACAAAACGTGACTGGTTTTAGCACCCACTTTATGCATATCTATGAATCGTCGCGTCATCTAGAAGCGTTCAATAGAAGGTTTCTGCCATGGCCATCATTGCCTTCTGAAAATCACTTTTTGTTCCTTCTTTTTCACCTTAATTACCTCTACGGCTGTTGTGTCTAAGATGTTTTGCTACTGCAACTTGAACGTATTTTATTTCCCGGATGATTGTGCGTTTAGCAACAATCTGAAAGTTTCAATTTAGCTACTGCAACTTGAATGTATTTCATTTTCCCGGTGATTGTGCGTTTAGCAACAATCTGAAAGTTGCAATTTAGACAGGCCCCGCCGGGGTGGTGCAGTGCTAAGACGCCCGACTACTGTCCGGAGTACCCGGCTTCGAACTCGACCTCGGCGGCTGCGTTTGGAGGCGAAACGAAGAGGTATCCGTGTGCTGTGCGATGTCAGCGCACGTTAAAGATCGCCCCGCCGGGGTGGTGCAGTGGTAAGACGCCCGACTACTGTGCCGGAGTACCCGGGTTCGAACACGACCTCGGCGGCTGCGTTTCGATGGAGCAGAAACGAAGAGGCGCGTCCGCGTGCTGTGCGATGTCAGCGCACGTTAAAGATCCCCAAGTGGTCGAAATTACTCCGTAGCCCTCCACTGCGGCTCCTCTTTCTCTCTTTCCACTTTCACTCCCATTTTCCTCCCTTCCCTTACGGCGCGGTTGAGGTGTCCACAGAAAACAAGTGAGACAGTTACTGCGCCTTTCCCTTCCTATAAATAAATCAGTCATGTTAAAAATCCTCAGGAGGTCGAAATTAGATCGTAGCCCTCCACCACGACTCCTCTTTCTCTCTATCCACTTTCACTCCCCCCTTCCTCCCTTCCCCTACGGCGCGGGTCAGGTGTCCACAGAAATAAGTGTGACAGCTACTGCGCCTTTCCCCTGTGAACCTATAAAACAAAATAAAAAATTAGACGGTTTCCTTTAGTGGCTGCGGGCGCCGCCGCTATTCGTAGACACCCGAATTTTTACCAATCAAGACAGCCGTCTTTTTTTTTTTTTTTTTATGCATGGGCCCTATGTGAAGTTTCTTAACTGGTAGTATTAAAGAGCGCTGATAAGCCATCTAACTTTTGTGGCTTCCTGGCCCTGCCATGGTAAGGTGCGACTTTTGTGACTTTTCCTTTTCAGATATTCTCTAAAAGAGCGTCTCAGACCAAGCATTATAACCTCCTTGTCTCAGACCTGTCCTTGAGCGTACAAACCCGGTGTCTGACCAAGGTTAATCGAGATACCCTTCTTCCATTCCCAGTAAAAAAAAAAAAAAAAAAAAAAGACTCCGATTGGCATTACCAATGGGAATCAATTGGAACCAGATGGAAAAATCTTCATTTAAATTGGTTACAATTGAGTAAGAAAAACAATTGGTTCCAATTGTACTTGCCAGTGGGAATGAGCTGTACCAGTTGGGAAATTATTGACTGCAATTGGTTACGATTGAGTGATGATTGACTCCAATTGAGTCCAACTGGACTCGCAGATTGGAACCATTTGAGAAAAACGGTTTTGCCAGTAAGTCCAACTGGTCTGCCTAACTGTGCCCAAAATATCTATGGGCACTTTGGCATATTTGAAAAACACGGCCGAATATTTATGGTTTTTATATTAAAAGCTTTCAAGACCTAATCTAGAGAATTGTATACATCATATGTGCTTTTCTGCAGTTGATATCAAATGAAGTAACTACGCTGAACGAACTGGCACAATTAGTCCCAGCATGAGAGTCAAATATAAGTGATATATATAGATGTGTGGATTAATGTGTTTCGGTTATGATAGCAGTGTGATGGTAATGTGACTGGTGAACAGACTCGCGTCCCTTATTTGGGATGGCAGGACAGCGCTATAGTCGCCCGTCACATCCTACACCTTCCAACACTAATAGAACTCAGTTGCCAAACTGAGAGCTGTTTCGCGGCGCCGCCACCGCTGGCTGCTTTGAGTTGCGCTGCAGTTCCGCCAGGCTCTCGTCAGCCCGAACGTGGGTTGAACACGTGCAGTGCGGGCAGCATGAGTACAGTGCGTTCCCGACTCGGCTGCTGCAGTGATCGTTTTTTGTGCTACCTGTGCTAGAATACAAAGTTGAAAGGGCTACAGTAACCATGCCGACGTGCTGCGTGCCGGGCTGTGCGAGCGGTTACAAGAGCGACAACACTGACAACACAGCGAGGCGTTTTTTCTCGGCTCCGCGTGACGCGGATTTCCGTGCGGCATGGGACCGCGCGATTCCGCGTGTTGACAGGAAACTTTCTGACAAATCACGTGTGTGCGATCTTCATTTCTACGATGAAGACATACTGAAGACGTACAGTCATATCATTAATGGCAAGGAAGTAAAAATCGATAGGGGCAAATGGAACCTCGCTGAAGAATGTGTACCGAAGGTTTTCCCTAACTGAAAAGCGCTCACTTGTCCCTGGAGTGCTCAAGCACCCTTCAAGCTCCCTGACTGAACTGGTGACTGGCATCAAGTCAGTGGTCGAGCGACAAACAAAGACAGAAAAAGTTTTTGGAAATCTGTTCTGGTTGATTGTTGACCTGCTTTTAAGCAGGAAGCTGCCCCGAATAGGTTGTAGCCTGCACAGTTCACTGTGCAAGTGGTGAAGTTTTATTTGGTAATGCGGATGCATTTTTACACACGATTCCTATCCGAGAGGAGCAATGTGAGTAGTCAGGTTAAAAATGCAAGGAAGAAGTCTCGCCTGCTGTAATTTGTGCATTCAGTAAAGTGTGAAAACGTGCTGTGAATAAAATGTAAAATTACATTTACTTGTGTGTCTATCTGTAGCCCACTGCGTGAAAGGTCGCAAAAAAAAAAAAAAAGTACTTGCGACGCGGACGCGGGCCAGTAACGATAAACCCACAGTTGGGAATCCCAAAAAGACTAAATTTTATTGTCTCGAGTTGTTGGCGTCTAACCTCCTGTGTAAGCTCTCTTCTCTTGCTGGAAGAAAGAAACCGACAACTCAAGAAGCAGAAGTTCGCTCTTTTCGCGGCACAGATTGCGCGCGGCGCTCGGCTAAAAGTCACATGCATGCTTAATGACGAAATGAATGTAATGCGCAAAATTCGCTTATTCCGTTAAACTGCACCACAGACAATGCGGCTCTTTGCTGCAAAAGCGCTGGTAATTTTTTTTTTTTTTTTTGTTCAACATATGCACATGCATGCGGTTGAGCAGAAACTGCAGAAACATACTTCGAACTGACGATGAGCCTTGCAATGATCATATCTCTAACATTATTGCACGTTTCTCATATGCCACTTCGGGGAAGAAACTAGCACAACAACTTTCCTAAAAAAAAAAAAAAACGGTAGCGTTGCCTGAGCAGCGCTCACCTGTATCGCTCGAGTTGCTGCAGTAAAGTTTTGCAGCATGCTCGCCACACACGGTTCAGACTTGATTGGTGACTGTGAGTAATTAACGATAAGTACGGCATTTAGGACACCAGGTAATTTAACATTCCCGAATGCTACATGCTACGCCGAACGGCCGGGCCCGCAGCGTTTGATTGTGCTTCGACAGCTGCCAAGCAGCGGCTAGATAGTGTATCGTATATAGCACGGCGGGGCCCTCGCATCAGCAGTGTGTGTGACGCGGCCGATATCTGTATCGCAATCGAGGCATGCTGGCGAGGGAACACTCCCTCTCCACCTCAGTGTATAAGTAGCCGGCTGATCAATAAACGGGCATTCCTTCTGCTCCCCTTGCTCGGTGCCTCTGGTCACGCTTCGTCCGCGGAACACAACGATACATGGTGTCAGAAGTGGGATGAGCGTCGACGTCCGGTCTGGGTGAACCAAAGATACCACTGCAACACCGCTGAGCTCGGCCGGGGAAATTGCCAAGAACTGGCAAGCATTCAAGCAAAGGTTCGAATTTTTCCTCGCCGCATCAGAACCAACCGACAAGCCTCGATCAGAGTCGTGCAAGACGGCACTTCTACTGAGTGTGGCAGGCGAGGAAGCCATCGAGATCTTGAACACGTTCAGCTTCGGCGAGGGCGAGAGCAAGAATGACTACGCTACGGTCATTAGGAAGTTTGATGCGTACTGTGCGGCTCAGCAGAACGAAGTGCATGAGCGCTACGTCTTCCGCACGCGAGTCCAGGCCCCTGGTGAGTCGTTTGAACCTTTTCTACGAGACTTAAAAACCCAGGCACGAGCATGCAACTTCGGCTCTCAGATGGAGGCAATGATCAGGGACCAAATTGTTTTTGGTACAAATGACGAGAAAGTTCGGGAAAGTTTGCTGCGTGACACCACACTGACGCTACAGAAGGCTGAGCAGACTGCTAAAGCAGCTGAAGTGGCAGCTGAGCAAAAGAAAGTATGGACACGGGAGGAAAGCCACATTGATGCGATGCACAAGGAACACTTGTGTAGACAAAGAGTGTTGCCCAGACTTAACACTTGTCGTAACTGCGGACGTATGCACGCGCCACGAAGCTGTCCGGCATTCGGAAAAACATGCCGGAAGTGCCAACGACCTAATCATTTTGCTATCTGCTGCAGAAAGGCTGCCGAGGTTGGCGAACTTCACGGCGCAGAAGATAACTTCGACATTCTGGATGTATCGCGCAGCGTGGCAAGCCAACACGACTGGACAGTGCGTGCCCAAATCAAGAACATGCCGTTCGAATTCAAGGTAGATACAGGAGCGCAAGCACATCTACTAACCTTGGGATGCTACCGTAAAATTCGCCCCAAGCCGCCCCTGAAACCCAGCAGCACGGTGTTGCGCTCCTACGGCGGCGGTGTGATCAAGCATGAGGGTGTTATTCGTACAGAAGTAGCACTGGGTGACCGCTGTGCTGTCCTCGATTTCTTCGTGGTGTCCAAGGGGCGTCAGGCCATTTTGGGCCTACAGGCCAGCGAGACGCTGGGACTCGTGTCACGCGTACATACAGTTTCACAAAATAGCTCCGAGGAGATTACAAAGACGTTTCGCCACTTGTTCACAGGAACCGGGTGCGTGGAAAGGGTCTATCGGATGGTTCTGCGTGACGATGCAACGCCATGGTAGTCCAAACAGCCCGGCGAGTACCGCTGGCCCTCCAGGAGCCCCTTCGAGAAGAACTAGCGCGCATGGAGCGCGCCGGCATTATTGCCAAGATCACAGAGCCCACAGACTGGGTAAGCCTATTGGTCATTGTGCGAAAAAAAGACGGGAAGATTAGAGTATGTATCGACCCCAGGCGAATTAACCAGGGTATCAAGAGGGAACATTACACAATGCCGCGACGCGAGGACATCGAGGCAGAGTTAGCAGGTGCTAAAGTTTTCTCGCGCCTTGACGCAAACTCCGGGTTCCATCAAATTCCGTTGGACGACGACACCTCCCGGATTTGCACCTTTGCAACGCCATTCGGGCGCTACAGATTTCTGCGCTTACCGTTTGGTATATCATCAGCGTCAGAGGTATTCCAGAAAACCCTGAATGAAATTGTTGAGGGTCTTCCCGGCGTCAGAGTATACGTCGATGACGTGCTAGTTTGGGGGTCGTCTAGAGAGGAGCATGACATGCGCCTGCAGTCGGTACTGCGAGCAGCAGAAGGCGCTGGATTGACATTTAACCCGGACAAGTGCTCCATTGGTGTCGACAAAATAGTTTCTGGGTGACGTAATTGACAAGGACGGGATACAGCCAAGCCCATCACTGATAAAAGGCATGACACAAATGCCACCACCGGCTGATAAGCTCGCGGTACAGAGAATGCTGGGCGTCGTGAACTATTTCAGTAAGTTCATGCCGTCGTTAGCCCAGAGGACCACCCTTCTCAGAAATATTATCAAGAAAAGTGCTGCGTTTGCCTGGACGCCCATCGCGCTAAAGAGTGGAGGCAGCTGTGCGACAATCTAAGTACTCCGCCCTTGCTGACCATTTTCGATCCAACAAAACCAACAAAGGTGTCTTGTGATGCATCGCGAAACGGAATCGGGGCCGCGCTATTGCAGTGTCACAACGACACATGGAAGCCGGTAGCGTACGCTTCTCGAGCACTGACAGAGTGCGAACAGCGGTACTCGCAAATTGAAAAGGAGGCGTTGGCGGTTGTGTACGGCTGCGAGAAATTCAATCATTTTGTTTACGGTCGATCGATTATCATTGAGACTGATCACCATCCCTTGCTCGCTATCTCGCAGAAAGCCATTGCCCCCACGGTTGCAGCGGTTTTTTCTGCGTCTTCTTCGCTACGACGTCAAAATGCAGTTTACTCCAGGAAAGAAGCTACTCCTCGCCGACATGCTGTCCCGGGCAACAACCGAGACCATCGCGGAAAACGACGTCATTAACGACGAGACTGAAGTTCACGCAGTGAGTGTGATCTCTTCACACGTGTTACCGAGAGCACTTGGGGAAGGTTGGCCAAGGAAACTAGTCGTGATGAAGACCTAAAGCAAGTGTGTGACGATCTGGCGGCCGGAAAACCACTTAAAGGACAGTGGAAGCCGTTTGAGGGAGAAGTTTCTCATGTGAAAGGCATACTCTTAAAGGGGTGCAAAGTTGTCATTCCAACTTCCATGAGAAAAGAAACCTTGGAACGAATTCATCAAGGCCATCTGGGCATTAATAAATGCAAATCAAGGGCACGGCATCTGGTCTTCTGGCCAGGAATAAACTCCGATATAGAAGCATTTATACAGACATGTTCTGCGTGCAGGGCACACGCCTACAGACAGCCACCGGAGCCGTTAATGTTGCGCCCGGTACCTAATCAACCATGGCATCGTGTAGGCATATATATTTTTGAGCATGGCGGACGGTCATACCTATGCATCTACGACGCACTATCAAACTTTCCTGAAGTAGAGCTGCTGAAAAATACTTCCGCGAAGACTGTCATTGAAGCAACAAGCGCGATTTTCGCCAGATACGGCATACCAGTGGAAGTTTGTTCAGACAATGGACCCCAATTTTCTGGCCATGCTTTTGCCGCTTTTGCTCGAACGTACGACTTCAACCACATCACTTCAAGCCCTAGGTACCCCCAATCCAACGGTCTGGCGGAAAAGGGCGTTCAAGTAGTGAAGAGGATTTTAAAGAAAACCATTGAAATGAATCAGGATTTTTGGCTCGGTCTTCTTGCTTACAGATCAACGCCAATGGAATACGGGCCATCACCAGGCGAGGTGCTTCAGGGAAGAAGACTTCGGACAACGTTACCCGACGTCCGGCCATCTCCAATCCACAACGTGCAGAAGCGTCATCAGACCGAAAATTCAAACCGACAACTAGCACCGCTTAATCCTGGAGACACGGTCCGCATCAAAAAGGGGGCATGGGCGACGAAAGGTCAAGTCATTCAAGTTTCCGGATATCCCAGGTCCTATAACATAGTCACCGAAGACGGCACAATCTTGCGCCGCAATCGCCGGCATCTGCTGCCTACAAGGGAGGCGTTTCGACAGAAAGGCTGCTATCAGCCCGACAACAACCCCTGCCAAGTAGCAGATCACACCCCTTCAGAATCCAGCAGCCGGAATTCCACAGAGTCAACGGCCACAACTGGCAGCATTCCTGCCTCCGTCAACTCTCCTGCAACAGTACAACAGCACCAACAATCTGTATGCAGAAGATCTACCCGAGAACGAGGGCCGCCACAGAGGCTTGCTTATGATCGAAACTTTGTGCAGATTTCCTAGGTTCGGTATTTTCATTTCTATCCCATGTTTGTTTTCCTTTGAAAGAAAAGGGGATGTATCGTATATAGCACGGCGGGGCCCTCGCATCAGCAGCGTGTGTGACGCGGCCGATATCTGTATCGCAATCGAGGCATGCTGGCGAGGGAACACTCCCTCTCCACCTCAGTGTATAAGTAGCCGGCTGATCAATAAACGGGCATTCCTTCTGCTCCCCTTGCTCGGTGCCTCTGGTCACGCTTCGTCCGCGGAACACAACGATGCAGATAGAGCCTGTTTCGACGGCAGCGCCACCTCGCGTTAAAATTGACGCGCCGCTTCAGCCGCATGGAGAACCCGGAGAGTTTGGCAACTGATCTTAGTTCTATTAGCGTTGTTCCGAGGAGCAAGGAAGGCCTTGGCCTTCCGTGCATCTCGACAGTGGCTCGAGCGCTCGCGTTAAGGCTGGTAGAGAGGCTATTAGCTGACGAGTCTTACCTTGGTCGCTCGTTCATCCTGTACTGGATGAGCACGGCGCGTCGTGTGCTTACACCCGAACAATACCTCGGTCCACAAGCGGACAGACCTCTGCCTTTTTACCGCGAGGTTGCCCAGATAAAGTCGACCCTAGATGCAGACCTGTCACATCCTACACAGCTTCCGAGGAGCAGGGGAGGCCTTGGCCTTCCGTGCATCTCGACAGTGGCTCGAGCGCTCGCGTTAAAGCTGGTAGAGAGGCTATTAGCTGACGAGTCTTACCCTTGTCGCTCGCTCATCCTGTACTGGATGAGCACGGCGCGTCGTGTGCTTACACCAGAACAATACCTCGGTCCACAAGCGGACAGACCTCTGCCTTTTTACCGCGAGGTTGCCCAGATAAAGTCGACCCTAGATGCAGACCTGTCACATCCTACACAGCTTCCGAGGAGCAGGGGAGGCCTTGGCCTTCCGTGCATCTCGACAGTGGCTCGAGCGCTCGCGTTAAAGCTGGTAGGGAGGCTATTAGCTGACGAGTCTTACCCTGGTCGCTCGCTCATCCTGTACTGGATGAGCACGGCGCGTCGTGTGCTTACACCCGAACAATGCCTCGGTCCACAAGCGGACAGACCTCTGCCTTTTTACCGCGAGGTTGCCCAGATAAAGTCGACCCTAGATGCAGACCTGTCACATCCTACACAGCTTCCGAGGAGCAGGGGAGGCCTTGGTCTTCCGTGCATCTCGACAGTGGCTCGAGCGCTCGCGTTAAAGCTGGTATAGAGGCTATTAGCTGACGAGTCTTACCCTGGTCGCTCACTCATCCTGTACTGGATGAGCACGGCGCGTCGTGTGCTTACACCCGAACAATGCCTCGGTCTACAAGCGGACAGACCTCTGCCTTTTTACCGCGAGGTTGCCCAGATAAAGTCGACTCTAGATGCAGACATGTCAGATGTTAATGTAGTCGACCTACCAGACATACGCATCAGCGAATTATAGTAGCCGTTCATAGGCTTTCAGCTGATGAGCAACGACAGACCGATGTACGCAAATGGCGAACGTGGGCAGCTTGTCGGCTGCCAAACGAAGTGCGAGATTTTGACTGGCTTAGGCGCTGGGGCGTCCTCCCCACGAGACAGCGCCTTGCCAGATGGGGTGTTGTACCCAATGACCAGTGTGCCAACTGCGGTGCTCCCGATAGCCTCGCGCATGTTTTTTTCGAATGTGTAGTTGCGAGAACAATGTGGCAGCTCTCATAAAGGATGTTTAACGTCCGCATGAACCCCGTCGTTAGGCGCCGGCGCACCCCTTTTGAACACGTAGTGTTCAGTGTGGTTCTGTATGTGTTGCGGCGTCGCAGGTGCCTCGCCGAGGCGCGCCGAACTCCTGCCCGAGCAATGTACCCAGCCTTGCAGAGGCTGCGCCTCGTCGCCTGGAAGTATCTGTCTGGACAGTTAGAAACTGACGGCGAAACGCGGTTTTTGCGGCGCTGGCACACGCGCTTCTATGTTGTACGAGGGAGCAGATTTGAGATGCCTGTCGTCCTTTATTAGAACCCTCCTCGTTTATACTGTTTTCCCCTCTCAGGGGAATCATGTTATATTTAGTTTATTATGCATATGTATGTATGTATGTATGTATGTATGTATGTATGTATGTATGTATGTATGTATGTATGTATGTATGTATGTATGTATGTATGTATGTATGTATGTATGTATGTATGTATGTATGTATGTATGTATGTATGTATGTATGTATGTATGTATGTATGTATGTATGTATGTATGTATGTATGTATGTATGTATGTATGTATGTATGTATGTATGTATCCAATACATTCTCTTTATATCGAGTGTGATGCTTGCTTGCGTATGTTGATTTATATATGAAATCAAGTAGTTGTCATGGTTTGCACTCCTTCGTAAAAACGCTGTCACAATAAGGTTGAGTGCCGCCCATATACGCCAATCGGGCAGCGTTTTGCACACTTTAATGTAGAAGTACATCTGGTCGTCTACTGGGTGATAATACTTTGATGAAACTTTATGGCTGGGAGAGAGCGAGTTTCAATTGATCGAATCGGTCCAATTGTGTAGTAAGTTACGACTGGAAATTTTCCAATTGGTACCAATTGAAAGTTTCCCAATTGGAGTTTCTTTTTTTTTACTGGGTTAAGCCCAAGTCATCATTATGATTAATGCACAAGGCTCGAGCTATTCGATGATGGCGTGCAAATGATACTTTCCTTCCTCCATGCTTCTTCATACTTCATTCACGTTAAGGGAGCTTGCGTGATGCGATGCATGCTGGGTAATCCGCCATGATGACGTCGTTTACTGTAGACGACGCAGCACGGCACTGCCAAATAGCCTCGTCTACGTGGTCGCGTAGTGCGCGCGGACGATGCTGGCGCGACCGGGAAGGCCGACTGCGGGTTCACGATTCCAAAATTACGCCTGCAGAAGGCAAAGGATCCCTCTAACGACGCCACCGTGAATGGCTCGCACGGGCCAACAGACGCAAGATCGAAG
This sequence comes from Amblyomma maculatum, assembly GCF_055883805.1. Taxonomy (NCBI): domain Eukaryota; kingdom Metazoa; phylum Arthropoda; class Arachnida; order Ixodida; family Ixodidae; genus Amblyomma; species Amblyomma maculatum. The sequence continues at coordinate 104,279,314 of NC_139347.1, read as the reverse complement.
CCAATCCGGGCAAGAATAAAAGAAACAGTCGCCAGAGCTAGAAATCGTGAATGTCGGCGATGTCGACGGGCGGCCAGGCCCAGACGCATAGTGCGATCAGTCGTTCGCGCGTTGCTTGAACAGGCCTGCGTCGCACTGCTTTGCATTTCTTCATAGCGCGCCCGATTTTTCGGGCACAGAGTCGACGCGCACGTTCCTCATGCTCGCACGTAAGGGCAGCGCCGCACGGAAAGCCGCGTGTTTGCTCGGTGGACCGTCGAAAACCCATTACTAGTCGTAAAGGCTATGGGTCCAACCAACTGTTCGTGTACTGTTTTTACAAATAAATCACAAATAAAGAAAAATTAAAAAAAAAAATTACCGACGATTACGTTACTTCCTAATGCGAAATTTGAGGGCAGCAAATAAGCTGTTTCACCTTTTCGATAGATTGAGGCAAAGAAATCGAGCAACACATGTATGCTCTATCACAGAATTTTTTTTTTTTATTTTTCACACGTATTCCTTTAACAAAGACTCCACTAACAGTTCTTGACAGTCATGAAGGAAGCTTTGTGGTCGGAGAAATAGACTGATATATGTTCGACTCGGTGCACCAATGCTTGATTCTCAAAGACCAGATCTATACAAGTGCCTCGCTCATGGCTCAGAAAGAACTGGCAGATAATTTCGCAGTGGCGAACGGCAGCGGCAATTTCGGCTCGGGCGGTGCACATATACAGATCAGCCGCCACCGATCTGGCTCTCTGATTGCCACCGCACAGGGGTTGCATTGGAGGAGGAGCGAAGAAAGGAATTAAGTTCGAGCCAGCCGGCGCTTTGACAACCGGAGACTCGCAGGAAGAGGGGGGAGGGGGGCGGCGTGTACACCCAGCGGCAAACGATGGGGGCAGAAGCGCGCGCAGCAAGCGGACAACGCTATAAAGGGAGGAGGGAAGAGATAGCAGCGACTGACTGATGTTGCTGACGCCGATAGTGAGTCAACCCCAGCTGCGGAGTTGGTTTCAGGGACAACGCCGCCGATGCCGACGCAAACAATATGATACCCTCGCTTCCGCAGCGCCAAGAACCAGGTCTAGCCGTGGGAAGGTGGTCACGTATTCGTCGACGTGCCGGGGCCTACGTGAAATAACCGGCGCGTCGGCAACTGAAGAGCACCCTATCCGCCACACAGGAACGGGGGGGGAGGGACCCTCCCCTCCTCTTTCTGCATTGCGGCGACGGTGTTCTATGCAGTCACGTTATCTTGACTCTCTAGCGGCGTCAGCGGCATCCAGCGGTATCAGTCGGTCGCTGCTAGCGCTGGGGGGATGAAAGGGGGGCGGAGCTGGTTACGAGGCCGAAGACGACGCCGACGCCGACGAGAAACCCAGGAACAGACGCCAAAGAGCTGCGCTCTAAAAACGACAATGCACTGGCTCCATTCTAGTCACTAATTCAGCCGGGCTGCACTGCCCGCCGCCTGCTGCCAGCGACTACATCATGGCGGATTATCCAGCATGCATAGCTTCATGCGAGCCCCCGAGGTAAAGAGTGGACCATGTAATGCCTCAGCGAGAGCTTGACCAACGTTACTAGATACAGTAACGTTGCGCTTGACTACTGCGCCGCAGATGCGGTAGGTCGAACCTGTGTATAAGAAACCGCAGATCTCTGTGGCCGCGTTTCAATGCATGAGACGCTTAAGATTCCCAGCTGGTAATAAAAATTATTCCGCAGCACTCCAATAAAGCTCCTATTTTCCTCTTCCCCCTTTCCTCCATCCCCTCCCCTCGCAGTTGAGCTGTCAGGTTCTGCGCCGTCACTTTCCTCAAAACCGATTGCCATCAGCAGCGTTTTATTGTAGTGCAAACTACATTGGCTGCGATGCAGCGATTTCGCTGTGGCATCAATTTCCACCGTGGTTGCACCAATCTCACCGTCGTCGCCTAGCAACCACCTCCTAGCGAGTACAACTAGAGCGTTTCGCTGTGTGTAAGAGCCCCGCCGGGGTGGTGCAGTGGTAAGACGCCCGACTATTGTGCCGGAGTACCCGGGTTCGAACCCGACCTAGGCGGCTGCGCTTCGATGGAGGCGAAACGAAGAGGCGTCCTTGTGCTGTGCGATGTCTGCGGACGTTAATGATCCCCAGGTAGTCGAAATCATACCGTAGCCCTCCACTACGGCTCCTCTTTCTCTCTTTCCACTTTCACTCCACCTTTCTCCCTTCTCTTACGGTGCGGTTGACGTGTCCACAGAAAACAAGTAAGGCAGTTACCGCGCCTTTCTCTTCCTATAAATCAATCAATCAATCAATCATTAATCGCTGTGTGAAAGAGAGGACGGAGGGTGGTTGCTCCTGGCCCTGATGTGGCTGGGACAAGTAGGTCGCCGCCGCTTGCGGCGGGGCTAGCCTGCCACGGAATTTTTATGTTGTTGTAGGCCGTCATTTCACTCGCCACCGCTTCGGTGGTGGACGATAGCTATTGCGGCACGCGTCCTTCTCTCCCTCTTCGTTTTCTTTCCCCTCTATTTTCCCAGCTCCCCCTTCTTTTCTTTCTTCTCTGCCCCGCCGGGGTGGTGCAGTGGTAAGACGCCCGACTACTGTGCCGGAGTTCCCGGGTTCGAACCCGACCTCGGCGGCTGCGCTTCGATGGAGGCGAAACGAAGAGGCGTCGTGTGCTGTGCGATGTCAGCGCACGTTAAAGATCCCCAGGTGGTCGAAATTACTCCGTAGCCCTCCACTACGGCTCCTCTTTCTCTCTTTCCACTTTCACTCCCACCTTCCTCCCTTCCCTTACAGCGCAGTTGCGGTGTCCACAGAAAACAAGTGAGACAGTTACTGCGCCTTTCCCTTCCTACAAATAAATCAGTTTTTTAAATCAATTTCTTTCTTCTCTATTTTCTCTACGGAGTAATTCGACCACCTGGGTAAGACGCCTGACTACTGTGCCGGAGTACCCGGGTTCGAACCCGACCTCGGCGGCTGCGTTTCGATGGAGGCAAAACGAAGAGGCGTCCATGTGCTGTGCGATGTCAGCGCACGTTGAAGATCCCCAGGTGGTAGAAATTACTCCGTAGCCCTCCACTAAAGCTCCTCTTTCTCAATTTCCTTTCACTCCCACCTTTCTTCCTTCTCTTACGGCGTGGTTGAGGTGTCCACAGAAAACAAGTGAGACAGTTACCGCGCCTTTCCCTTTCTATAAATAAAATCTCTTCGTCCGTGTGCTGTGCGATGTCAAAAGATCCCCAGGTGGTGGAAATTGCTCCGTAGCCCTCCACTATGGCTCCTCTCGCGAGGACAGAAGAGAAAATAGAGAAGAAAAAGAAGAGGAAGGAAAGGTGCGCGCCGCAACAACAGCTGTCGTCCACCATAGACGCGGTGGCGGGTGCAATGACGGCCTAAAAAAGATAAAAATACGGTGGCAGGCTAGCCCCCGCCGCAAGCGGCGTTGACCTACCTATCCCAATCCTATCAGGGCCAGGACCAGTCACCCTCCGTCCTCCTGTCCCTTGACATCGAGTCATCTACTGTCTGATTGGTGGAAACGCAGGATCCAGAAGGCGTAGGAACATCCGGCTTCGGTGTTTCCACCAATGCGATGACCTGAGGTTAGGGAGATAGCGACATTTTTGAAAACGTCGCTAACTCGTATTACGGACCCAGGTGCCCACCGAGAAGTGTGACACTGCGCCTTTCCTTTCCTATAAACCAATTTGCAACGTAATACATTGAAGTAGGATGGACAGTTGGGCGACGTAATATTTGACAGTGATTGAGCAATCGAGCAGTTCAGAGTGAAATGCGAAATGAGGCAGTGAGGTATGTAGGGCCACATCTCTAGACGCTCCCCAAACTGCATGGCATCCGATGCGGGCCTCCTCCAGGTCAGCCGCCGGATGTGGATGCCTGGCTACTAGGTATACATCAGCGGCCATTACTAGATTTTCTTAAGGAATCAGGCCTGTACCTCTACTTTTTGAAGAAATAGTATGCTGCAAGGCACGCTTTCGCAATAAAATAAAGGTTTATAGGGCCCGCGAAATTCAGTTTCGTCATTTGAGGTCCAAGTGTAAATGAGTGATTAGAGAATTAAACCAAGGACACTTAGCTTTTATCGAACCATTATTATTAGTGCACAGAAATTACAAAAAAAAAGTATGTGCTTTAATGTGGTACTGCACGTATTGCAAACCATTTGACTCGATGCCCTAAGCACAACCATTCATGCGTGCGCAGCGAGCACTCTTTAGGAAATGTATTGAATAAGAGGAGGGCGGGCTGTTGATCGAGAATCCGCATCAAGTCGCCGGCACACCATACGTGCACTCGCTGCGTTTTTCAGTGAATGACGCCGCTAATTTTTGAAGAAATACTTTTTGATGTAAAATAGTTTTTCGGCAATACCAGTGCTGGCGGACGTCAGAGAGATAAGTGAATCATGCATGTAGTCAGGCTTAGTAACACCGTCAACTTTTTTTTATCCCTCACATATCGGCACCTCATATATCCTGTATGTCGCTTATATGCCTTTTACAGCCCGAGTCGCTGGGACGTTAAACCCCACGAACCTAACCATAGGCATCGGGTAGCGATTAGAAATGGCATTACAGAATTTCGAAGACGTGATTACCCTATGCTGTGCGGCTCGACAAAATTTGGCCATTTTTCATGCAATTTTAAACTCGAGCTCTCGATGTGACATCCATCAAATTGCGGCGTCCCGGCGCGTGCCCCGCTGGCGCCTGATTTTTGAATTTCAGGAAAAATGGCCGAAATTGAGTCACAGCTGTGTCTATCTGTAATAGTCAAATGCCAATTCTTAGAATTTATTTCACAGGCTTATTGGCTCATATGATTCACATCTTTTCTGAAACCCAGAAACTCAGTTATGCCACAAAAGGCGTCACTTCATCTCAAAAAGCGTATTAAAAATTTACTGGTTGGCTTAACCTCAAAGAGTGTTGCTTTACGACGATTGTGCGTATATTTTTTGTACACCTTTTGAAATACACAATATTCTCTGATATGACGTCATATCAAATGCTCTTTCTCATTTCATGCTAATTTTCTGAAGGTGCAAATAATCCAGCATTACGATGCCATAACGCTACAAAAAAAGCAAAGCAGATATCTTGCAGGCAAGTGTCTGTCTCGGCTTCAGGAGGTAGTGGCTTCGACTCCCACTGCCAGCGCGGTAACCAACAGTTTTCTGAAATGGGTACAAGCCACCATCTGGCCTGGTGCTCGGCTTCTCAGGGATCAAGGCTTAGAAAATGAGCCTGAGCCTTTAAGTCTGGTCACTGTGAGCTTCTGAAAAGGTGGCACATATAGGCTTCTACGGCTCTATATATAGTTCTCGCGCAATGTCATTTCATAAGTAGCGCAAGGAACCACTGCAGAAAAGCAATACAAAGAAACGAAGCAGACGGATGCCTACAACCTTCTGTGTGAGATACTAACCATCAGCAGTGTCGACGTCGACGGCGACGACATTTCGCAGATTCCTGAGCGGAACAACCACATCTGCCCAGTAAGGCACGTCAAGAGACATTTTTCGTATTTCCGTTCTACGAGAGAAGATAAGGAAACGTCTCATTCCTGAAAGGATGGGGGGTGCAATCAGAAACGAGAACAGCACAGCAAAAAAGCGCAACAAGCAACACGGCAAAGCACACAACACTAGAGTAATTGATGGATGCGTTGCTTTTCGTTTCTTTGCTTTTCTTTTTTTTTTACTCTTTCACTATGCCACTTGGATTTTATTTTGTCTTTTGCCCGTCGCACTATTATAAGCTGCTCCGTGCGGGAGCGTGTCTTTTCCATGAAAGCGCGTACCCTGTCTTTTATGCCGCGGCAAAGAGCCGATTGCATGCACGGCTTTGAAAAGGAGCATGTGACAGGGTTCCTGATGGCAAAAGCGTGTTGGCTCCATTAGTTTGACGGGACTGACGGGAGCCCGTGCTCCAGAAAGAATTCCTCGCGTTTATTTGTTTATTTATTTTTGCCAACGAGATAGATTTGACCCTTGTTTATTTCGAAGCACTGCGTGAGCTTACCTTTATCGATTACGGCGTTTGAAAAAACCAGTCGCAAAGTTCAGATCTACGAGATCTCACAGCAAGAACGAAATGGCGAACCCGCGTCAAGATTGATATCGCTCCCTAACGGAGCAACCTAAAGCTCACGCTACTAAGAACAGGCGGGAACAAAATTGTAGAAAAAGAATACTTGATCCAACGGAATGTACAGCATGCGGCTTATGCACCGAAAGCATATCGCAACAATTTGGCCGCATCGAATAATATAGCGTTTTCAGACCTCATTTTGGAGGGTTATCCTTTGTAATCCCCGACCGCCCGCGCCAACATGGCGTCGGATTGCTGCAGCGCGGCTATCTTTCGCGTGGTCTTGTTCGCAGAATGTTCCCCTTGTAATTTACTTGCTCAAGCAACCGCAAGGTGCGGGTAATGTATGTATCAATCTGAAGTCGCTTTTTATTCATATGATACCATGCTTTAGTTCAAAACCAGCTGCAAAACAAAGTGTTCGGCTAGAACACCATTGATCTCTAGTGCAACGCTATCCTTTACCGATGCTTATCTTAACTTCAAGCATAAGCTTTACTTATTTTCGTCGTTATATATATTTAAATATCGTACCTACAGGTTTATACACTGACAGATAGCAAATTTAAGATTGGTTGCCTCTGTACATTAACACCTGTAAGCAAGGTGACAAATTCGCAGTGTGTGCGACTTTCACATTTTAAATGTGCATTTGCTTCAATTTAAATTACGCAGGTTATAAAGGCCTTAGCAGGAGCAAATGCCTACATGCTCGTAACACATCCATGACAAAACATCGCCATGACCTAGGAGAGGTGACGTCGGCTCCTTGTTACTTTTAAGTATGATTACAGTGACAGTGCTAGCCCCTCCAACCCTGAGCAGGATATGTATTTTCTATGCAGCCGAAACAAGCTTAAGCACTCAATAACTATGTGCGCGTGCATAAAGGAGGCATGCATTGCTCACCTTTTGAGCATGTTTTGGTGTCGTTGAAGAGTATCGTCCCAGTGGGACAGGCACAGAGAAAGCTCTTTGGCTTGGGCGCGATAAGGCACAGGTGGCTGCAGCCGCCATTGTTCGACGAGCATGCATTTGGTACTGGAAAAGAGGAAAACGAACCGCAAAAGAAAAAAAAAAAGAGTTACTCGAGAACTTTGCAAGATTATGCCGTGAGAACTATTTTTCCCAACGAAATTACACCACAGGATCGGAAGGTCAAAAGTCTATCACTTTGAAAATGCGCGCGCAAATCTGGGGATTAATGAATTAGAATAATCCACAAGGACACGCGTTAATTGGCGCATGAAAACGTGTTGATCGCTAGATTAAGATGACATAACTGGTCAGATTACTATAATTCTAGAAGTTAATCAACTGCAAGTTCCTGTAAGTTCCTGGAAGGTCCTTGAACATTCGAGAGAGTGTTCACTTATGCATGTCCACGAGGAACTTGGAACATGATAGAACCGGAGGTTTAGCAGAAATAGTTGACCTTGTTGCAGAAATGGCGGAACGGATCAGCTGGAGCCCATACTTTGACTGAAATTGGTGTATATAAGCCTCTTTCCACGCATAGCACCAGTACAAAGAAATTCATCATGTGACGACAATTTAGTTGCATGGAATCGCTGGAAGACCCCCCAAAATACTACTGCATTAGTACTTTAATGAAGTGGTTAAAAGGCCGCTAATTTTTTTTTTTTTTCAGTTCTTATGTCCTACATCTCTCTTAGTATGAATAAGAACTGAACAAGGGTAAATGGGGTAGGCCTCAGTTCGCAGATGAGCCAACGTTTCGACGAGTGGACTTGTCTTCGTCTGCCCAGCCAACGTTTCGACAAGCCCACTTGTCGAAACGTTGGCTCATCTACGAACTGAGGCGTACCCCATTTACCCTTGTCCAGTTCTTCATACCGTGCAAACCATCTTCTTCCTTTGGTTCTACCTGGATCTCTCTTAGCAGTCATAAATGCTAGTCGATTAATTTTCGCGCGATTAGGTAAGCACGGTACACAAAGTATTGCAGCTTGATCGTGGTTAATGCAAACAGGGCTGTTTTGGTTTCTGACTCGCACCACCCCTTTCTACTAGTATTTCTTAACAGCGCTACTTAGCTCGCATTAGTGTGCTGTTTACAGCACATCACTGCTATAAGAACTCGGCACTTTTTGTTATAAATTTGCTGCAAAAGAAGAAAGAATCAGCAGCCTTACAACAAACGGCAAATTAAACAAAGTGAACCTTATAAATTACTCTAAAATGAGGAAATAAAAGTGTAATCAGGATACATTCACATGCAAAGGAAAAGACCTAGTGGTACTCGTAGCAACGTATTTAATTTTAACCCCGCCGGGGTGGCGCAGTGGTTACGGCTCTCGACTACTGTTCCCAAGGACGCGGGATCGAATCCCGGCCTCGGCGGCCGCTTTTCGATGAAGGCGAAAAGCGAGGTGCCCGTGTGCTGTGCGATATCAGTGCACGTTAAAGAACCCCAGGTGGTCGAAATTTCCGGAGTCCTCCACTACGGCGTCTCTCATAGCCTGAGTCGCTTTGGGACGTTAAACCCCACAAACTAAAGCAAACTATTAAATTTTAAATTGACGCGTCTGCATGCTCCCGTTACTGCAATAGTTACTGCTATACCAAGAGTTGGATGCGTGGAGCCGTGGTGCCAGTGACGACATTTGGTGAAGCTGTCATCAGTCAAAATGTGGCCCTCATGGTGTGAGGGAAGTCCGCGTAGTTCTTTTTTCAACTTTCGCAAAAAATTATCAGACGACACAAGAAACGCATGCGCTGACGGGAAGTTCTTGGAACAGTTCCCCCACCTGAAGGTCTGTTTCGATGAAAGACAAGTATGTTCCTGAGGTTGTCGCGGCCAGGCAGAACGGTCCTCCTGTTCTCTCCCGTGGCGGCGTCAGCCGACAGGATAGCCTTCTTGTCCCAGTCGGTCCAGTAGACGCGGCCGTCGAACACCGTCAGCCCGAATGGGTGGGGCAGGTCGTGGGACATGAGTGCCTGCACAGACGTGATATCGATTAAGCAAGGCACTCTGAGAGCGGAGCTAGAACGCGCAGTCAGAAGGCGGCAATAGTATGTCTATCTCATTTTACGGAGCCAACTCTTAATTATTATTATGGATTAATCCCTGCGTTTCACGTCGTTGCGGTACTAGTAGTAAATGTACCTATACACCTTGTCCTCAAATTCATTACCACAGGAAACTATGAAACGATAACACTGGCTCTTGTCAAAGGATATTGCGTTAAGCAGCAGCAAATATTAAGTGATCATCCCCCCTCCCCACAGGGTTTAAGTATTACTGATGATTTGAACTATCTTTGCAACTGAATATCTTTGCTTTCGAGGGTCTCTGAATTGATAACGGCGAATGAGCGTAAAGGAGAAAACACGTCCAGCGATAGCGGCCTAATTGTCCATCTAACTGTCAGGAACCGCAAAAGACATTTGCAAGATGGCCTCGAACAACCTACTGTATATTGTACCATAGCGTATGGATCTCTCTTTATTGTTACTTTTTGCCTATCCTGTCCTTTCTCCCTATCGCTCACCTCTGTTTTCCTCTACTGCTTCCTCACTATCTCTTTATTTCCGTCGCTCTAGTTCAGGTGCTTCAGATATCAAATACCGAGCTTGTAAACATCTTTTCCTTTCTTTTTGATATCTAATAATAAATAACCACATACCACTTTACTACTATCTTAATATTGCTTCTTCCTCTTCTCTTCTTCGAAATTCGGTCGAAATTTTCGGAGTCCTCCACTACGGCGTCTTCATAGCCTGAGTTGCTTTGAGACGTTAAACCCCACAAACTAAACCAAATCAAACCTTTTTCTTCGGAAGCAGAAGTGCATTAAAACTCCACCATTAATGATCGCGCTACCCAGACGAATACAAGACCCCTTGCCGAAACGTTGACTCGACTTGGGAACTGACGCTTTCCATCGACCCTTGGTCAGTGCTCTTTCATATACTGTGTAGTCATCTTGATTCTCTGGTTTTCTCGGCTATTGCTCAACACTTAATAAAAAGCTTGGCTTTCCCAGTCGAAACAGCGTCATACATTACTCGTGTTTGACCAGTTAGGAAGTAGTTCTCCATGGTACTAAGTAAAAGGCTATTTAGGCTTGGAAAATCACAATGTTCTTGATCTTTCCTCTTCCTAGCTTGCCTCTATTACAAATATTTATTGACGTGCCAATCACTGCAGCACATAACGTCTACAGCTAGCAAGTATAAGCAAGTCGCATAACGGCACATATTAATAGCAGTTTAACCGTGATATCGCAGTTTTTGTTTTTGCAAATCGTCCTACTGTTTCGAAATTTTATGAACCGTTACCACAATGCCGATCAGATATACATAAACAACGACGATCGGTGAACTATCGAATACCGAGATGCTCAGTTTTTACAAAGTTCCAAGACCGACGGTTACAAACAGGCGTGCTGCTCTTGTTTGATTTATTCATCTATGACCGAGAGTTCTACGTGTAAATCTGGGCGCCCACCTTCCGCTTCATGGTGGCTATGTGAATGAGCTCGATGGTCTTGGTGGCGCCGTCCGTCCAGTAAAGCGTCTCGGTCGCATAGTCCATGGCGAGTGCGTTAGGCCAGGTTAGGTTGTGCTGCACGATGACCGATCGCTGCTGGCCTGCCATGCTGGCCCGCTCGATCTTCGGGAGGTCGCCGAGGTCCGTCCAGTACATATGCCTGCGGGAAGGTGCCCCATTTGCTTATGCGGGCGAGCACATTTACATCCGTCTCATGCCATCTGTGAAGCTGCGCAGACTTACGTCTATAGGCAGCAAATTTATCCAGTATTATTATTTACGATTATTTGACAAAATTAAACGATTGAAGAACAGCGATAAGCATATACCCCAACAGGCATTCCGCTACACAAGAGTGAGAGCTTCTTAGAGTGTTAATAAAGTATAAATTTTTAGAGTTAAATTTGTCTGTTCATTATGAAATACATTTTTGAAACTATCTAACAACTGAAAAACTATGCTTTATCTCTAATAAGCAACAGTAATAACATTATGTGTGCATTAGTATAAAAAGTTATCATCAGCCAAAGGCTTTAAACTCCCTTTTCATCTGTGAACCTTGCTGGACTCTTCGAAAACGATAACTTGTTTGTGGTCACATGATCCGCGTTTGAGGCCTGACGGCGCGCTAATGGGCCTAACCACTTTAGCCAGAGGGGCAAAAGGGAGATTGCGTACAGCCATCACTACTGCTTTTTCATCTCAAGGCCTCGCCTTCTTTCTTAGAAAACAGGTCCGCGAGCCATGGTCTCGCCGTTCCCTCGAATGGCAGCTCGCTCATGCCCACTCGCGCTGCTCGGAGAAACACCAAAACAAACAGGAAAAAGTGCGCGCGGTTTCAAACACAGAAATAGGCTGCGGAACCCCACACATCTTACCGTAGAGTTAAAAGTCTATTCTCATTCTTTATGGTATATTTCCCTACAACCGAGCCAAACTTTTAAACTTATTGAACAATTTCTTTTATAGGCTCGATTTCAACAGGGCCATCATAATCGATATCATCAGTATAAGGTAAAAATAAATTTCAGCACAAGGTTTCTACCCCTGAGCAGATGCTCATGACATGATACGCCAGGGACCATTGTTGCACAATTCTCGAGTCAACTAATGAGCGGCTGTTTTCATACTGCCGCTGTAGTAACGAAGCGTACGGAAGTGTGTTCATTAAGCTATGTTATAATAGTTCAGGTTCTGGTTACTACGAAAAGATCTCGCCTGTAAGGTTTTTGATACAGTTTAGGAAGTCCCCAAAATGTGTAATTCTCAAAGGCTGTGCAGTCATTGGTCTCTTCTGTTGTGAGGCGAATCACATGTTGTCATTGCGATGACATTTAGTTAAGGCAACATTGCTCCAGTTAACGCAAAAATGATTTATCCGGTTAACACAAAATTGAACACTTAGCGCAACAAGAGTTATGAGCTCACCCTCGAATCGGGTCCACGACGATTCCCCGTGGTTTATCTAGGCCGTCATAGATGAGCACGGCACGATGGCTTCCGTCCAGGTTGGCCACTTCAATCCTGTCGTTGGCAGCGTCCGTCCAGTAAAGCTTACGATTCACCCAATCCAAGGCCAGCCCGGCCACACTTTCTGCGTTCGTGCCGACCACCACCTGCGCCATCCGGAGGTCAGTTAAATGACGTCATGCTTTCTTGTCCAGCAACACTGTGCATGCCACGGGAAACCAAACCCCTTCCTCAGGAGCATGCGATATGTTGAAATCCTTAAGGTGCAGCCTGATAAAAGGTCTTCTTCGACGTGGCTACAAGTGCTTTTGGTGGTTGACTGATTAACGTTTTTTAGTTTTGTAGGTGGCATCTGTTTCTGCCTGTTCCTTTGTTTAATAAAGCATGTTCTCTCGGATGAAACGTTATACAGCGCTCGTACTGTGTATTCCGTACTTTTGGGATCGTCTTCTGTCCAGGTTATTCTTGCCGTGGATTTCGACGGTGAAGAAAAACAAGGCGCTCGTGTGCTGCGCGATGTCAGTGCAGTTTAAAAAACACCAAGTGGTCAGAATTTCCAGAGTCCTCCACCAGAGCGTCTCTCGTAACCAGAGTAGCTTTGGGACGTTAAATCCTACACACCGAACGAAATCCTGGCGTGGGGTCCACCCTCCGCAACATCTAAAATTTCCTCAGCTACGGAATAGCTTCTCAAAAAATGATTTTGTGTTATGCATTCGACCTGATCAGTTTATCAATTGGTTTCTTGTATAGATCCAGATATCCTTAGAACTCAAGGAATAATATGAGAAATACTCAGTGCTGCGATACTTCATTGTATGGAAGACGTTGAAGGGCCACCTCACTGAGCATTCATGCTCTTCTTTACAGTGCCTTTAGCTACATCACGAGTGTGACTATCACCTTGGTCACGTAGCTCCGCTGGAGCTGTGGATTGAGGCCTAGTGTTACAGGATGGTTTCGTTTGGTTTATAGGGTTCAACGTCCCAAAACAGCATCGGATATGATGGGTGCCATAGTAGAGGGCTCTGAAAATTTCTACCATCTCCAGTGTATTAATGTACAATGGCATTTCGCAGTACACGGACGCCTTGCATTTCCCCTGTATCTAAACGCGGCCGACGTGGACGGGATCGAACCGGTGCCCTCGGTATTAATAGTCGAATGGTTTAACCACTGAGACACAATGGCAGGGCCGCTGCATGACAGGTGAACGTATAGATAGAGATAGCCAGCGCTGCAATTTGGTGGGCGACTCGTATTTATATTAGGGCGACAGCCTTTATTGCCTCATTGTTGGCATCAGCAAAAGCGTCACGCTTTTGCTGCGGCTCTGGTTGGTCGAAACTGCATGACGTCATGGGGTCTCGACCAATCACAGAGCACCACCATAGTACGCGCGAAGGCGTGCGTTATATGGGCATATGCCAACCAATGATCAATTATAAATTAACGACTAATTAATGAATTACTAGTTACTAATAACTAATTGTTTACTGATTAGTAGTTAATGACTTAGTAATTAATTCATTTTGCGAATTACCAGTCCCTATATAATGACCTATTAATTAATATCCACTGAGTAGTTACAGTTGCGTAATTAATTAATCATTGCTACTTATAGTCGCGCACCCTGTAACATCAGCCACACAAAACGTAGAACAACTGCGAAGATACAAGGAGTGCGATCTCGTCGCTGCCAAGCAGAATTCACTGAATAAATGTACCTACTTGCAGAATGTGAAAGAGTAGTCGTTCATTTTACTCATAGCAGCATTCATCGCTACATGCGCAACAGTCGCGTAGCAAAATACAGTACTCAGGCTTTCGCCTTTCATCCCTTTAGTCGCCAAAGTGTCCTCGAATTTTTGGTGTAGGAGTGTGGCTCTTATTGCTTACATTTTTTTATCACTGCATCTTTACCTGTAAAACCACACTGTTTAATTGTTCTCCAGAGTATAGCGGCACATCAGTCTTTGTTAAGGTTCCATCTGATATTTAACCAGTGAATAATTTCAAATGGGGGACTGCTGGTGGCGTTGGAAGTGGGTAACAGAAGATCATAAGATATATACACAGTCCGGATTTTGAAGGTTTCCAGACGCCTTTCGGGCCATTCAGCAATTGTGTAAAGTACTGCTTGGCAGTGCATATAGACCGACAGAGACGACAAAAGACAGCAGACGGACGGGACTAGTACTGCGTAGTTTGCATGTGGATTAAGTAAAATTGTTCAGCAAAAACGAGTGCATGTGCAGATACCCTAAGATACATGGTATACGCAATGATAACAAAATACCCATTCAAAAATACCCATTCAAGAAATTGCAATATCGCTTGCACCGCAGTCTGCCACGAAACATAGAAAATAACTGCTATATTGTATCGAAAAAAAAAAAAAAGCCATGCATCAGCCTCGGGTTGTCAGTAGCGCTAGACATGTCTATATTTACGTAAGTACTAATCTCTCCCCTTCGCGATACTGCGAAATCTTCTCAGCTGAGAAAAAAAAGGCCCGATTTCTGTCACCGAGCTTTTCCACACCACCATATAGGACGCATAGGTGTTTTCTTTCTTTTTTTTTTTTTTTTTGCCGACTGACCGGTTGCAAGATAAACGGAACTATAAAGTACCACGTCTGCGACGAATCAAACTAGACGTGGTCTGGAGGAACTTAATTGTCTATGCAGAGGAACATTTTAGGAACAATTACTATTGTCGATTGCTTGTATAGGTAGTCGCGGTTCACTAACGCGATGCAGCAGTAACGTGAAGGACAAATATTTCTTTGAATGGATGGTTAGGGAAGACGTCAAGAGCTATCTGCGACCTGGTTTTCTCAGTAATTTTGAGGGACCTGTTTATAGAAATTCATACTTTATTCATGCCCATAATTAATACTAATTATGGGCATGAGTAAAGTAAGTAATTAATAATTATTATGGGCATGACGAAAGTATGAATTGCTATAAACAGGTCCCTCAAAATTACCGAGAAAACCAGGTCGCAGATAGCTCCTGACGTCTTCCCAAACCATCCATTCAAATAAATATTGGTCCTTCACGTTACTGCTGCATCGCGTTAGTGAACCGCGACTAAGGAAAAAAAGTCTTCTGCTAATACAAGCTAACTCCGTTAAGAAAATGGCCCATTTAGATCTAGAAATAATGAGAGCCGTTAGTTAATAGGAATGTCGTGTAGGCTTATACGATATGAATGCGTCGCAACCCTGTTAACTCTAGCATAAATGTGCGGGCTGTCTGCCGAAAGGCTGAAGCCACATTTTTTAAATATGTTGAGCTGCTCAAATAAGTACATTGATAAATTAGCCCTAATTCGTACTAGAAAAACAACTCGAGGATATTTGCTTATTGATAAATTTTCCCTTCGTATACAGTGCGTTTGAGCATGAACCCAACGCAGATCAAGGGGGAAAATAAAGACAATTTCTTCGTGTAAACACGAAACCTGGCCCTGCTTGCTTTCGGCTTTCTTTAAAGTTCTACAAAAGAGCTTCAAGAAACACTGATTCTTTCGGCAAAGAAAAAAAATAAGACGAGAACAACGTGTCATTATTAGTGCTCGTGGAGGCGCATAGGCTGCCAAAATCAGCAACGCGCAGGACTTAACAAAGAGCTCGGAATGTAGATGATATCGAAATTCGTTTTATGGAAGCAGTCACTGACGAAAGCGGATGTGTAATTAGTCGGCCTGTACAAAGCACGAATGATCGATAACCTAGCAAGGCCACCGCATTCGTTTGTATATGCCTTCATTGTGTGAAAGCGGTTCAATTTTACTTGAAAATAGGGCGTGGATGGCATTAGCATTTCTCTCGAAGTAATCAGCTCTTTCAATACTTATACATGCGCAGTGCCTGGTATTTCAGCTCTCTGAAACGACGACGGGGACTCCATTCCGTGTGCCTGGCTGAACATGAACTTTTCTTTTCTATGTGATCATCGAAAAGAAAAAAAAAGAGTTTTATGGCTCCGAGCTTATATTATACCTTCAAAATATGAACTTCAGCATAGACTAGCTGCGTGAGCTTCTATTTAATGAATACCTCAACTCTGAAAATTTTATTCGTATATTTTCGATTTCAACCAGTCGCGAAATTCAGTCTGAATACATGTACTGGTATGAGAATGTCTGCACGTGAAGGTGCAAATAGGCATTCTTTTTCTTTCTACATTTAGGTATGTTTTAGATTACAGAAAAAGGTCTTTAATTCGTCACTGACGTTCTCTGAAAGTTAACAGAGTAAGTAAAAATCGACTAGAAAACCGGAGCATTGGGCGATCGAAGTTCTTTGATAGCCGTGTCTTCAGTGTAACTCTCGAACGGCTTAATAAACTGGATACGGACAGTTGCAAATTGTGGTCACGAGCGATAGCGGCTCGCTATAGCGTCACCAACAACGCAAGCATTTGTACAATGAACACACACACACACACACACACACACACACACACACACACACACACACACACACACACACACACACACACACACACACACACACACACACACACACACACACACACACACACACACACACACACACACACACACACACACACACACACACACACACACACACACACACACACACACACACACACACACACACACACACACACACACACACACACACACACACACACACACACACACACACACACACACACACACACACACACACACACACACACACACACACACACACACACACACACACACACACACACACACACACACACACACACACACACACACACACACACACACACACACACACACACACACACACACACACACACACACACACACACACACACACACACACACACACACACACACACACACACACACACACACACACACACACACACACACACACACACACACACACACACACACACACACACACACACACACACACACACACACACACACACACACACACACACACACACACACACACACACACACACACACACACACACACACACACACACACACACACACACACACACACACACACACACACACACACACATGCACACACGTCCACACTTCACCCGCGCCATGTCTTAGCCCACACGACGGCTGGACCCAAAGGCGCGGGTTCCACCCTGCCACGTCTGCCGCTTTTCGATGGAGGCGAAAGGCCAGGCGGCTGTGTACTGTGCGATGTCAGTGCACACCAAAGAACAGCAAGTGGTTGACATTTTTGGAGCACTGCGCTACAGCGTATCTCGTAGCTTGAATCGTTTTGAGACGTTAAACCGTGTAAGCCAAAACAGACAAACCCAGCCCCACCTTTGCTGCAAACAAATCTACTGCCAATCGATAGGAACACGAAAAATAGATGCATTGGCTGCTTGAAGGGCTGCATTGCAGGGTAGGCGTCTTAGTTTTCTTGTCCATAGCTTTCGATCAGAAAGTGCTAGAATTGTCGGCACTTTTAGCCCTCCTAATAAATATATAAATTTAAACGTATACGCTGTCGCAAATGAACGCACATTACATGCAGTTGAATTAGTATACAAAAATGTGGTCTGTATATATCGCTATTTACATTTGGATTGCTCCGACGGGCCCTAAGGCGAGGTGGTAAGACAAGGAAATTTTAAAGCTGGTTGGCCTTCAAGCTGTCGTTAAATATATTGAAAAAAAAAAAGAAAAACAGCTGAGCGGAGAGAGGGATTTTGCAATTTTATCTAGAAGCACTATTTTATAATACCTATAAACATTTTCTACAAATCGACGGCCTAATTAGGGCCAATTTCGCTGTCCTTCATCAAATACTTACTCTGGCAGCGCTTAATGGGATTCACAGGTGCAGCGTCGCGGTAAGTTTGCTTTCTCTGCCTATTGTCCCTTTTTATACTCCTGTCCTTTAGAGTGACCCTACTCAATGCAGAAAATCAGCGCTCTTCAGAACACCTCACTGTCAAACCTTTAAGTCAAGCCATCGCGACATAAGTGGTTTATTTTGGTTTATGGGGTTTAACGTCCCAAAGCGACTCAGGCTATCTATGAGCAATATTAAGCTGCCATCTTAACTGCTAGATATTTTGCCGTACGTCTGTCAAAATAATGTGAGAAGTTTGTACATAACGGGAATTCTTATCACCAACCTATAGTAGCATTCACATAAGATACGTGCAAACAAGCAGTACGAACAACCTTCTTATGTATTTATCTTCTGAGGGAATTCACGTGAAGCCAAGTTCATGCACTTTTCTCGGGGTTTACCAATATGCAATTGTGCTGTGGTCTGAAACTATGTGCGTTTTTAGAGTAAATCCGTTGCTGGAACACGATTCTCGATTAAGACTAGTTTCAGCAGTTTCGGTTCACGGGGCATAAGCAGTAAGCAGCGCTTTAATCATAATGTTTACTATATAGATGCGACGCGATCCCTTCCTTACTGTGATTTGAGTGGGCGGTGAAAATCTTTCCACCTCAATTGAGCAGCCTTAGTTATCAGCGACGAAGCGTCATGCCACTATACTGTGATGGCACTCGGCCGAGGGTACCTAAGGACTAACACCTAAATGCATGAAGCAAGACCTACCTCTTGTCCTTCGCCGTTCCATTTGACCTTCAGGATGGCGTGGTGAGTGACGTCAGTCCAGAATATCGTGTCGGTCGCGGCATCCCAGTCGAGGTCGACGGCACTGATTGCGTTACGCAGCGGCAGGGTAACATCGACGTCGTACGAGCAGTTCAAGCACAGGCGACGAATGTCCCCGCGGTGCGCAAAAAGCAGGAAAGACTCGGGCTCTGCATTTCAGGAGTGAAGAATACGAAGAGCTCAAAGAACGCACTCATATGACAAACAAGCAAGTTGGTGTTATTACCAGTACCGAGGAAAGAGGTGCGCCACTTTCTCGTATTTATTTTCAAAGGTTGTTGCACCGAATTCACCAAGGCATAAGTACGTTCATAACCTCGCGCCGGCTCTAGGGAAAAACGACCATAACACGAGAGCTACTCGTCCGCCTCAGTGCCAATAAAGAATGCATCGGCATCTAGAACCCTGACGAGGAATCCTGAAAGTACTGTGTCCAGGACATTCCTGGTGACAGTATACATCTGATATCTGTTTTCGCTTGTCTTTAAGTGCGGCGCCAAGAAGCTTTACGCAAGACTCCCGGGCAAGTGAAGCCAAGAAGATGCGAAGAGTAGACCCTATACCAAAGGGAAACGCATCCCATCAAAGCAGGTCCCCGTTTCTTTGGTAGAATCCATCTAGCGAATCAAACAAACTGCAGGGCCAGATGTGATCTCCCACTTCCTCCTTAATACCGCATCCGCCCTAGTCCCCCACACCTCATCCAATTGCACTCTCCTTCAGTTGATGGCATAGGTCAGTGATTAAATAGTACGCTTTTTGTTTTTGCCGACAAGTATATTTAGCAGCACCAACTGGTTTGGGTCAAAACAGCAGGAAGAAGGAATGAAAGAGAAGAACCCAATCACATTCCGCGTTTAGTAACTTCCATTTCCTGCCGGAAAAAATGTAGCACCAAACTATCATGGTCTTCATTGCAGGAGTGTGAGTAAGCCAACATTCTTTCTTCCCACTTAGCCTTCGACTCTCTTTTAAAGAATAAGAAGGTTGCGATTGAAGTAACAGATGGCAATCACATTTTGTTGCCTCTGATGACACATCTTGGAATGTTGTTTATCTAATGCTTCGTCGAAATGACCGGAATGACTGCAAAGCTTCTTTCCCGTCCACATCATTGAAATGTTTAGTTTCAAAAAGTAAGCCTGAAGCTCTCTTCCTGGCCGTTGTCTTAATGTTGAAAAAGACTACTTGTGAAATAAAGTAATACGCTGTACTTTATCCCGCCGCATCTTTCTCTTCCCATATACTTCTTTTTACAGGTGCCTTCTTGCTTAGGCTTTCTAAAACGCCGTCGATATTACTCGCTTGTGGCCTACTTCACAGCCTGGATAACTTGTTTAAGCGACGAACAGTAAGAGCCTTTAACAGTAAGATATTAGCACCTGAAGGCCGCTTCCTAATATGACTGTGTGCGGTGATACGCAATGAGCGAAGGAAGGCACAACGCCTCAGACGTGGAGTAGAATATTGCATACTGTGACTAGATATATCTGTGTTCTATATCGTATACATCTCTATCAATGCCAACTTAGTGTCGCCAACAGTTAACCTCTTAAAATACCCCCGCTTCATCTTCTGATTCGAGGGATTTCATTTCATTCCCCGTGCCTTGTTACAAAGCATTGTCCAACCACTCAAGCCGCTACCACTGTTGCGCAAAGAATTGCCATAATAGCTCTATATATATACCAAATATCGTAAATATCAAAAACAGAGGATCTCTCAATTCTTCCTAACGAAGTGGCAGAATCGAAGCAAGGAAAGCGTCGATCAGTGATCTCGATGAGTGTTTACTGAAGTTATGGTTTCACCAAAAGTTAACCTTGATCAGTGCCATATTAGGGTCACCAACTATACAAAAGAGAAACTATAAGAAATTGACCTGTTCTTCAAATGTTTTCCTGCCTTCATCTAGCGGTGGCTTAAGCACAGCAAAGCAGAAGATGGTAGGTATAAGTACTGCAATGTAGCAAATGACGTTCCTGCAGCATCATGCCTAACATACCCTTCAGAACATACTAGATTGGTTGGCTGTCCAAAATCTCCTAAGCTGTCCGCACAAAATATCACCAAGCTGGTCTGGTGGTTACACTAGGTGCACCAGGTTGATCAAGTCAGCACACCAAAGTATGTCGGGATGGTCTGGTGGTCACAGGAAAACACACCAGGCTGGTCCGGTACCTACACCAGGCACATCAGGAAATCCTGATGTCAACACCAGAACACACCAAACCAACCTGGTGGATTTTTTGACTGGGACGTCATGAATGATAGAATTCGTTACCATGAAAGTAGCTCACGCGTATTGCGATGGAGCTTCAGTAGTATATTTGGGACAGGTTAGCAGATCTGAAGGTTTCCTTGAAGGAATTATTATAAACGCATGCAGCCTCCGCTCTTCTGAGTGTAACGTGAGACAAATAAGGCTATGTACTTTCCCGCAGCAGGCAAGAACATAAGTTATAGGAATTGTGGCGAAGGGAAAAGGAAGAAGAGAAAAAAATTGTTTTTTTTTTTAACCTTATGGCAAACATTGACTCACTTTCTATGCACGACAGGCCATCAGCCTGCAGATCCAAGCCACTGGGACAGGCACAAGAGGCTGTCTCGTTGTTGGAAACGCAGATGTGGCTGCACTTGAGGTCGCTCAGCGTACAAGCGTTCGGACCTTGACGAGTCGAAAGAAAAGTGAATAAACAGCGTGTCAACGCAATAAACACACTTTTTTTTTTTCAAATCGGTTGAACCATTTTCTTCGGACGAAATGAGCCGAATGCTGGTGGTGTTATTCTCCCTGGTACTGAACTACCACAATTTCAAATTTCTACGGTCGCTATCAAAAATTGAGGAATTCGTTTATGTACGTTTCCGGGCGCTTGTAACAGAGATAATTGACTTATGAGACTCGACATGACCAGCAGTTTTTAGCGGTTAAGATCACACACACGCTAGTATCTGCACTGTTGGTGTCTTCATGGATACTTATTTTTAGAATTCTTGTGGGAGCATATATATGATTAAGGCGGGCTGAAATACTATTTAAAGGACGGGGTGGCAACGAAAGAGTATATTACAGCACTTTTACTGTATAGAATATAGGTACAGAAGATTTTGAGCTATTGAAATTGACATTTACACCCTCTCCCCCCATCTGCACGCTTCCACCGAGAGTGCCCGTATAACCGCACGCTGATGGTCGGCTCCATATTCCCCCCCCCCCCCCGCCCTTTCCGGATTTGCGTGTGTGTATGTCTGTGCGAATGTCACGCAAATTTGTGCATGTCTGTCATGTGTGTGTGTACTCGCTGTCAAAAGTTCATGGATGGTAGCAATAGCGAGAAAACGTAACCTAATAGCCTTTTTTCCATGCATCCTTGCGTGAAGGTTTGCAGCTTAATAGTGTTTTTCGAATTACTCAGTGCATCCATAATCTTCAAGTCGTATATATAAACTGAACGCAAAAAAAAAAAAAATCAACCTTTTTTTTTCGGTAATACTGCATTCCATAAAAGTTAAACGTTTGGCTGAGGGAAAAGTACGTCGAAGAAAAGAAGTTAGGCTAGTTGGTTTTGGTTTGGCATAACTGAAAATCGAGCCCAGGAAAAAGACCAAAGGAAGAGACACGACATGAGCGCTGCTAGCAACTGACGTTATAATTGCACGCGGAGCAATACAAGAGAAAAACGAGGCACATCATCCGAGCACACGTCAACTCAAACACCACCACGCAGAAAATAAGGAAGATGAAGATAAGCAACTACGAAAAAAATTATACCTCTCCAGATAGGTGATCTCTCTTTAAAGGGTAGGAAGGAAGAACAACTTTATTATTGTAAGGAATGTAGGGTTTGGGAAGGCGGTCAGCACGGGCTTCCGAGACAATTAGATGCCGTGTGACACAGGTCTATGCCACTGCTCAGGATTGAATGTCCGGGCAGTCGCTGGCCTTTACTTTATTCCACGTGTCAAGGGAGGAATCAATCATAATTAATTATCTTGGAGGTAGATGGGCCCAACAATCCCAAACTATGTGTTTTCATGAAGCTATTTCCCCGCAGAATCGACAGGTCGGGCTAATTTATGAAATAAAAACGTTTCAAAATATGTATAGGTTAGAAAATGTATCAGTTTGAAGTTTCTTCCACACCAACTGTTGTTTTCTGAAGAGTGAGCTGTGTAATGATGGGAGCGTTCTTCTCCCGAGTCTGTAGTATGTTGTAATTATGGTATGAGGTGAGATGCTTTCCGGAATCCAGGCGCATATGCGTCGGTTGTCTCGTTTTCTGGGATCCCCGAGTAAGCTGGCGCCAAAAGTATGTTGATTTCTCTTAATTTTCAGTTGGGTCAAAGTTGAGAAGCATGTCCCGAGTAATGCGGGAGATTTCTTTTGATATAATTATAACAACATGCTTAGAGTCGTTCAAATTGTAGTGGCTCTGGTGTAGACTGAAGCCGCTGCAATGGCGGCTTTTTCCGCAGCAAGGGAGGTCGAGGTAGTGATAATTTCTGACATATCAGTCTTGCAGGTCTTCCTACCTTTGGTTGCGCGACTCAGCAAATGGTAAAACTGTGTTGGTCCTCTTGATTATCTGCATATAAGACGACGTCTTCAAGTTTTTGGAAACTTCAATGCAAGCTCCTCGCTCTATCTTCAGGCTATGCTATCGATTCTAGAAGCAAGCGATAGCACAATCAGCATTCTGTTTGTATGTACAAAATGCTTCAACGACCTCGCACCTGCATTTGTCCTGTTTTTTCTTTTCGATCTTGCAGCCATGAAGATTAGGTTTGCACTATCAATTGCAGTCTCTGCAGTGCAGGGTGACGTTGCTCTTAGTGACTAGCATCTGCAACGACTCTGGGTGCTCGTTCTGGAGGGTGTCATATATGGAAATCCACTTTATCGTGGACGTTCGCAGATTAGTCAAACGAGCCGCTGTGTTAAGGATCGTTTAAGGGAGCAGGCTGCATATATGACATCTTTAGCTTTCAAGGACAGCAATTAAGACTTGCTACAGTGTCCTTATTGCCATAGTGGCAATAGAGGTGGTGACGAGGTCAGCATCGTATGCAAAGCATGCGTCCGCTTAAACAGTGATCGGTTCAGAGAGCACGCCGAGTCACTGCTGACGCCAGCTACTAAGAGTAATCTCAACCGGTTCGGGAGATACTACCAGGAGGGAGAATGCCAACCCACTATTAATGGAAATCATCAGGTCCTAAAGAAAGACCGCGATAAAGTGACGTGCGAAATCATAGAAACTTTTTCAATACGCAAGAGGAATGATTGGTAGCTCTCCTTCGGTAGCCTTGTTAAAAAAAGAGAACGTCTATCTGGAGAGAGAATTTTCTTCGCTGTCGCCTAACTGAACCCGCTGTATTTTCTAGCTGAAAGTGTTTGAGTACGTGTGTGTTTAGTGTGTGCATTAGAACACCAGTTGTTAGTATAGCGCTCATCTCGTGTCCGTTCATTTTGTCCTGTTCTGTGTGTGAAATTTTCGGTTATTGTAAAGTGAATTTACACTGTAGACTTCCCGTGGCCTAACCCTACACAGCAAATTGTTCGATGGTACCACTGAGGGCTATAGCGTTTCTAAAGACAGATGCCTGCACAGTGTACAAAAGTGCGTAAGAAGCGTAGCATTTGGAGTAGGAAAACTTGAAACGTTGTTCAGAAAATAAAACAAAATAACATGATACGGATGTAAACATTAGGCTAGCGCTGTTCAGTACCTTTTAGTATATATAACATATCAGTAAACTTGTCAATGTAAAAAACTCTTTTATGTTGCCCTGAAGTAGTAAAACAGTGACGAAATGATTGCCGCCATACGTCGTAAGGCAAATGCATGTATTAGCAGTACACTTGTCCTATAAAGCTTACAGCTATGTCCTCTCGAGTAAATGAGCGTTGACATATGCCTGCTAAATACACGCTTATAATCAATGCATAATCAACGTCTAGCTTAGTTATTACCATCTGGTTGCCGCAGGCTCTGGACGACTTTGATGTCCATGGGAAAGGATAACTTGGGATGAAAGATGGACGGTTCGTGTTGGCCGAATTTGGTGGCAGTGTGGATGCTCTTGGTCTGCCAGTCGGTCCAGTAGAGAGTATCTTCGAATATGGTTACAGCGAACGGATGCGGCAGACCTTGAAGGAAGAGGCACAAACGCGATGTAAAAAACAAAACAAAACAGCGCAGTTTGATAAAAAAAAAAAAAAAACGAACAACAGTGTCTGTATTCTTAGCCGGAATAGTTTTACTAACTAAGGAAAGAAAATCACTCCGTGATATTTTCAACACATGATAACATTGCTCTCGCTTGAAGCATGTGCATTGCCTCTTTTCTCTAGCACATAAGCACTGAGGTTGGTTCTCACAGATAAACGGAACAGAGAAATGGACTACATTTCACCTGGATGTGGCAGTATATTCAAGCAAATGAAAAGGGAATAGCTAGATAAGGTCTGCACTAACGCACAGACCTTATCGAATGGCTAAACAAGAAGAATCTAACAGATGTCACGTAATCAAATTTCTTAGACAACAATTTCGGAGAACCACGCAGAGGTCACCGTTATTTGGTGTTAGTAGCCGTCAGTATATAGACGCCTAGAATGGCCGCCTATGCTAGACTAAGCGTACCAGCCTCGATGACCTTCTTGCGGTTGGCTCCATCAAGGTCAGCGCTCTCGATCTGGTGGTGCTTGGCGTCGGCCCAGAAGATGCGGTCGCTGGCGTAGTCGATGGTGAGCCCGTTGGGCCAGAAAAGCGAAGTGTCTGCGATGGCTCGCCGACCCGATCCGTCCGTGTATATCCGCTCTATCCTAGGGCGCGCACCCCAGTCCGTCCAGAAGACGCTCCTACGATGAGGTGAGACTCGACATCAACCAACGCCACCAGTTCACGTGGTTACGCCCATGAAGGTTATAAGCACGTACCTGACTTCTTTTAGTGCAATTACAGCAGTGAAAGAGATTACTCTCACATCACCACCGCCATACGCCACACGCCTTTCGATCATGAAAGCACTTACTTATTCCATTCCTCTTCTCTATACTTATGTGGCAGCCAATCTCTTCCTTATACGGAATAAAGATCCCGACCGCCGGAGGTTGCGTTTCGATCGAGGCGAAAAGGAGAGGTTCTTGTGCTGTGCGATGTCAGCGCACGTTAAAAATCCCCAGGTAGTCGAAACTACTCCGTAGCCCTCCACTATGGCTCCTCTTTCTCTCTTTCCACTTCTGCTGCCATGTGCCTCCCTTGCCTTGCGGCGCGGTTTAGGTACCTACAGAACATGTGTGACAGATACTCCGCCTCTGCTTTCCTGGGAAAATTTATTGCTATTTAATAAAGTCTTATTCGTTTCTAATCGCCATTCCACTTTATTCAAACATACCAAAAAAAGCAACAGGACCCACTTGCATTAGGGGTTGCTTACTACCTTATGATATGCAGAAAAGAGCTACTTATATTTGAAAGAAGCAGACTCACGAGAACTGCGGGTAGACGACGATGGCCCGCGGCTTGTCCAGGTCCTTCCAGACAAGCGCCCTCCGGTGACGTCCATCGACATTCACGGATTCGACGCGGCCCAGGCCGGAGTCGGTCCAGTAGACTCGCCCCATGAGCCAGTCCATGGCCAGTCCGTCCGGGTTTCCGAGGCCTCTTGAGACCAGGGTGCGCACGCTGCCTTCGCCGGAGCAATTGCTGAGGCTGCAGGCACGAATCACGTCCACAGTGATGTCGGACCAGAAGAGCAGGTCCAGCGCCAGGTGGTAGTCGAGTGCCACGGCGTTCTGGAGCTTGGCCGCCACTGAAGTGTACTCGGACTTGTCCATCGTGATGCGCCGAATGTCGGCGCCGTTGGCGAAGATCATGTACGCCTCCGACCCTGCGCCGTGAAAGGGACACACCCACGTTCACTCGTACTCAACGATCACTGTACTAGAAGACGTGTATTTAACCTATGTACTTGAGCTTAGCAAACTAAAATATGGTACCACTAGTGAGAAAAAGAAAGAAAGAAAGAAAGGAAGAAAGAAAGAAAGAAAGAAAGAAAGAAAGAAAGAAAGAAAGAAAGAAAGAAAGAAAGAAAGAAAGAAAGAAAGAAAGAAAGAAAGAAAGAAAGAAAGAAAGAAAGAAAGAAAGAAAGAAAGAAAGAAAGAAAGAAAGAAAGAAAGAAACGCTGTGGGGAGGCTTTTATTTCACGCAAAAATTATGCGGGAACAGGAGCCTCTTCCTGCCGGGTGTTTGATGTGTTATTCCATTTTCTGTTTCATCTTCCTGTTTTCATTCAGCTTTTCCCTCACGGAGGGCTGCAGGTGCCAATCCTGATTGAGAAAGTCACCGCTCGCTGTCATTTTTCAGAAGGTCCTTCTGCTAAAACAGCTTACAGAGTAAATCACTTCGCTGTTACTAAACGTGCCCTGTAGTTCGCCTACGGCACTTTTTGTTTTGCGTTTCAACAGCTTATTCTTCTCTGGCTGCAGTGATGGGGGCGCTTCAGATGAATTGAGTACCCTTTTCTTACCGACTACTATATTTGTTGTTTCCGGCAGTTCTCTGTTTAGAAGGCCAATGAAAAATACAGAGATCAAAAGGACGTGCCCGATAACTACTAGGCTTTTTCTGCCGATGAACATTCCAGGGCGAGCACTCCCTTAACATTCACAAAAAATCACAATGCAAGGTGCCCCCTGTCTCCGTCATAATCACCCATGCTCACAAAAGCATCGACGTACCTTGGGCCTTGCAATGGCGCTTGTCGTCCCGTAGCCTGTAGCCCTCTTTGCAAAGGCACTGGAAGCTTGGCACGGTGTTCACGCAGGACTGGCTGCAGGTACCTTCGTACGTACACTCGTCCACGTCTACGAAGATAAAAGAATCAGACTCAGTGAGAAGGACCGAAACGCGCAGTGTCGACACATAGCAATCGCTCGCTGCCCAGTCGGAATAGTTCCGCGCGTTCGCAAGACGACGATTTTTACTTGCGCGGACAAGTCCCGAGAATTGAAATTTATCTGTTCTGAAATGCAGTTGTGATCGGATAAAATAGAAATTACAATGATTTCATAATACTCGGCAATTAGGCAACACTTTAATCTTGGGCGGATTACAGAGCAATGCCCACGGCGCCGAAAAATTGCTCTCCGCCGCACAGCTTCCTATAGTTCGTTAATGCGATTATAGTCCCCGACTCGGTGAAAAACGCTCGTGGTCATCTCTTCCACTCTGACTCCAGGGCGAAGTAGTTGCACAGCTCGTCGGAAGAATTTGGCTATTTCGCAATGCTCAGTTAATGCGAGAACATCGACGAAGGGAGAAAGAGGAAAAACATTTTCATCCGCTTATGGGCTCCTGCTTTATAAAGCGAGTCACATACAGGTCTGGGATTTTCGTTTTGGACCCTTGTTCGAGAGACTGCCCGCGGGTAAAGCAATACGGCTGCTACGTTGCATATAATGGCTCCTGTGAGCTTTTGTCTTTTCCTGGCCTCTGCGGGATAATTTAATTAATACCCTCGCCTGCGGCTGTGTAATGAGGAGCTGGGCAGCGGGCCGAGTTTGTGTCGTTTCCGCGAATGACGCAGTGAGAGTTTCGGCCAATAAATGAGTTCAACGTTCTGAATCCTAAATTCTCGGAGGACCCATAGTCGGCAGCAAAGTGGCGGCTTTCTCAATGCGCCGCTGTTGGCCGACTTGAGAAACGGTATGACCCCGTGAGTTTTAAGGTATGATTATGGACAGCAGGAACTGAGAAAACCTAGAAGCGTTAAAGTTTCACGCATTACATTGGCGCCTGCTTATTACATAGACAGGGACGTAACTTCCGCCCAGTTGCCTCTCCTTTCAGCCTGCAGGATGACGACGCCAATCTCTCTACGTTCTATCTAGCTATTTGCTACCAAAGGTTTATCTATAAGTCTATCTGCCGTCTTTTATTTCCGAATTTTCTGCACTTTACATTGGAAGAGTGCAAATTCTTGCTTCCCTAGCAGTCTTTATTCTTCCGCTCGAATATCAAGGCCGGCTAACAATCTGTAAGCAGTGTCTGATGTCAGTAAAGGTTCGGTTGATACGTTTTTCATTTCTCGTGTCATTGTCGTATACGTGAGTGACGCTTGCCTCGTACACTGCGAGAAATTGCGAATTGAAACTTCCATACTAAAGGTTCAATTGGTAGAGAGGATGCGCTTGAACACTATTATACGCTAATGACCGCTATAAATGGCAACGTGGCACCCTGCATTAGAAAATGTAGGGTGCTCACCATCCCCCCTCTTCCCTTACGGCTCATGAATAAAGGCAGGCGATTTCATTTGGCCGACAAATGAACGTAAGCTGAGTGTCGCGTCAGAAATGGGAAGTGAAAATAACTCAGAACGGGGAATTCGTTTTTGAACATAACAGGCGCAGTGAGAAAGCCGCCCTCGACAAAACAAACAAACAAACAAACAAACAAACAAACAAACAAACAAACAAACAAACAAACAAACAAACAAACAAACAAACAAACAAACAAACAAACAAACAAACAAACAAACAAACAAACAAACACAAACAAACAATGAAACAAACAAACAAACAAACAAACAAAAAAGAAAGGCAGTGTTGGGGTGAAGTGCGCTTCACGTGTGTCAAATATGAGAACATCAGGGAGACATCCTGCGCTAGACGAGCGCTGTCAGCGCTCGTCTTGTGTTCTTTTGCTGTGGTGTTCGTCTGTCGCACTGTTTTTCCATCCAATATGTTCCACCAACTCGCCCGTTTGGCTATAGTGTTGAACTTCAATTCTGCGCTATTGTTTTCAACCGAATGTTAATTCTGTGTCCATTCGCCTTGGTAGCTTCAACTGTTAGGGTTACGCAACGTGCCCATGATTTTCTCGCGATGAAAATGGTCGTGATGTTTAGTACTTGGTTGCCTTTTATTCAAAGCAGGCAATGTACCTGACTGTACGGTTGGGAGGTGCCAAACGTGAAATGCTGTTGTTTGGCTTATGGAGTTTAGTGGTCCAAGGCAACTCAGGCTATGAGAGACGTCGTAGTGGGAGATTCCAAAAAATTCGACCACCAGGGGTTCTTTAACGTGCACTGACGTCGCACAAAACATGGGCTCCTCGCTTTTCGCCGCTATCGAAAAGCGGCTGGAGCGGCTGGAATGCGATCCCACATCCTCGGGACGCTGCAGTCGAGCGTTTTAACCACTGTGTGCGGCAGGGCGAACGCCAGATGCGAAAGATAATTAGATAAATGAAATGACAAACTGCTACTGATACATGTTTATAATTTCTAATGCCAGAATCTGTGTTGGGGGCAGGGACCTCTGTCAGGCTTTCACATAGCCTTTAGTCCCTGCCTCCTCTCGCTTGTACGAGGAATAAATAAACCAATTCCAATTCCAATTCCAATTCCAATAAAAAATATTCATTTAACAATGCAATGAATCAGACGGCGGCCAAAGGTGCCATTGGACATGCCTTTTATTGAACGAATTGGTACTCCATTTCTTTTTTCTAGTTGAGACAGCCCACAAAGACGAGAGTGCGCAGAACTCTCTGCCCATCTACTTTTCTGTCTACCCCCGTCTTTGTGCGCTGTCAGAACCAGCTTCATTAAAGCCAGGCGACGGGCAAACAGCTTCTGGACAAGGAAAACCATCCAGAACTGCACAAATACTGAGCCCTGCGTACATGCGCTTATCTTCTGCAAACATTGTGTACAAAGAGCAAGAAGCCGTCTATCACTTCTAGCTATAGAACTGAACTGTTTTTCCAGACGTCCGGATCAGCAAGCTAACGTGGTAAAGAATAAAAGAATTTTTCGCGTGTGTTTTGGCCTTGCAGGATACTACGTCAAGGCCTTCCACTGCACTGCCCTGGGCGCATAAGATTTCCTCAGACCACAGTCATGCTTCCTGTTGACTCTGATCTTGGAGGCGCGAGCGGTCCATTAGGCTCCCAGCGAGAATTTCCTTATCGTACAGGACGCAATATTTGGTTTGCACTTTCATGAGGCACTGATCTTTATATGGCGTAACAGTGGACTGCAGGACTCAACTGTTTTCATAAAAGTAACCTCGGCTATGTAGAAGCTGTGTTTGTTCACAATATATGGTAAGATGCATTGTTTTCTCTTTTTTTTTTTTCAAGTTGTATTGTTTTTTTTTTTTTTTCGTTTTGAGTTTAGTGTCGTGATGTTAGGCGCGGAACGAAGGCAGACGCAATTTAACTGACCTGTTACATAGCTTCATCTCCACGCTTGATACAAACATATTATTTATGCTGCAGCTTGCTCTACAGCGACACAGAACCACTCTTATGCAGAAATAACGACTAGGCATCGCAGTTACAAGTTTCCACGTGTGTACACCTGCTCCGAAATGGCTTTGGTGTGTACCGGTGAGCAGGCAGAAAGGACATGGAACGTACACGCCAAAAGGAAAAGCAAAAGATAAGTCAGAAAAAAAAAAGAAATGAATAAACTACACGAAAAAAGAAACAAACATAATAATACGACTTTGAGTGAAGCTTAGTCGGTTATTTTTATTTCCTTATATCACATAACCTGCGCAGCGGAAAGCTAGTCAGACATATATAACATGCTTCAATACCCAAATAAAAGTAAAAATAAAGCAACCTGAAATTTCATTTTGTAGTAGGTTTGCGTAAATTTTTTTTTATTCAGTAATGTTGTTTTGATGATGGGAACTTGCCGGTGAAATTAACGTTAAAGTGTCCACTTCCTTAATTCACTCTCCCCCCTCTAACCTTTTTCTCCGGTTTACTAGCCTCACTTGAACAAAATCAGCAACAAAGCGCACAAAAAAAGAACAACGCGAACATAAAAAATGAGCGAAGGTAACAAACAAGGCGGAGTAAGCAGGCATAGAAAACCCGAGCAGGGGGATGAACAATGAGGCCAGCAGCGCATTAATCCAGACTCACCGAGGCAGGAGCGGCCGTCGGGCGCCAGCTGGTATCCCTCCTTGCAGGAGCAGCGCTGCCCAGTGGCGGTGGCCATGCACTGATGCTGGCAGGGGAAGCCGTCCTCCCGGCAGGGCGTGCTCGTCTCTAGGTGCGAGAAACGAAGCAGAAAGTCTAGCGCGGGTTCTCACCCGAACACGGCACACGCAACGCGCGCGCGCGCGCTCCGCTAAACTGGCACGTAAAGCGCACATTCAGACACGTGCAGCACACGCAGCGACAGTGAAGCTACGCATCTCACACTTTAGTAAAACTATATTTTTGGGTGAGCTGTTTTCACACTTGGCACAAAAGCGGCAAAACACAACATATGGACGAAAGAACCCTCAGGTGTGTCTCATCGTAAGGCGAACGTGACTATTGCCCCGCCAAGAATGTTATGTCTCGCGTACGCCATTTGCTATTACTTAAGACTCCTTCAGCTGCCAGTAAGCCAGTAAGGGGTGACCTCTTTCGCAAGTCGGCAGCAGCTTTGAAGTTGAACAATAAATGGTGGTCGGAGTTCGGAACTCCCGGGAAAATTACTCAGAAACGCCGAGAACCGGAGTCAACTTGAATTATTGGCTTCGGGGTCGTATACTCAAATTAGATACATTGAGTACAGAATTTAATTGAGGAGACTTAATACTTAGTATTTCGGCTTGTAAAAATAAACAGAGGTTACAGGCTTATTGCAAGAACGAATGCATCTGAAATTCATGGTGGTGTTAGCGCCATGAAAAAGTTTAAGTGCGGGTCCCGGCAAGAGCTCTTTGAATGCAACCGACTGACCTTTGGTTTACTGGCAGTTGAAGGACTGATTTTAGTTCCTGCTTAGACCCACCCGCGCAATGCAGAATGGAACGAAGATTACTTGCGTAATTACAGGGGCGATTTGAGAACACTTTAGTAGTATCGTGGAAAAGCAAAGAAATATAGCAGCTAAACTGACGTTTCAAATAATTCGAAAAAAACAAACAAAAAACATACAAACGGCTGTGACTCACTTCCTGCGCGGGAGAGCTTTTGAAGTCGTATCCACACATACACCGTAGCACTTCAGTTTTCGAAAGCTCTAATTAGTTTCGCGTCGTGTGTTTTCTCCTAAGAACATTAAATACGTAATACATAGAATTCAAATTTGACTGCAGACGGAGAGTTCAATATCCTCGTGTTCCTATCGTCCATATAGAAGGTGAACCTGTTGTAGCAACGGTTGACTAAATGATACAATGAAAAATTTGTAATAGAAGGAAATTTGTGGCACCTTTCAAGAATGTCTTAATATTTAACTACTTTAGTTGCGTAATTACTCAGGTAAGAAAAATTAGCTGCAGCGGAAATAACTACTGGACTAAACTTGTTTTTAACCTGACCTTTGCGAAACATTTCTTTTTTTTCTCCGGCACAACGAAAAACTAAGAGGATATCTCAGAGACAGCTGCTGCGCAGTATATTGCAGATTAAACAATTCGTTAGCAGCCTTTAACACTGACTAATTAGTGCTACTATGCTTCCGATATTTATTGTCGGGCATCTCTACGGGTGGTGCGGCATTTCAAAACCAACAAGTAGCCGACATGTTGTAAGTGGTGAAGGGTGCAGAGGGGGGGGGGGGGGGGGGGGATAACTTTACTTGTATCAGTTACTAGCTGCTGCGTCTCCCGAAAACGTCTCGAAGTCTGTTCGCTTTATACAATTCGCTGCTTGAGCTGGTCGTACAGCGATGCAGAGCTCTGCGATTAGTACATTAGGTTAAGCTCTAACACTAGTGAGTTTGAGCTGCTAAAACAAGCTGATTTTTGGCGCCCAGAGAACTATACCATTCCTGGTTTATACAGTATCTCCAGCTGAGTACGCTGAAAACGTTCTTTAATAGGGATGCTTTGAATTGATCAAGAGAATAAAGAGGAGCCCGCAGTGGTGAATCAGTAGTTAGGGAACTCGACTGCTTATCTCAAGGCAGTGGGTTCGATCCCGGCCGCAGCTGCCGCTTTTGGATGACGGTGAAATGCAAGGAGCCCGTTTACTGTTTGATGTCAGTAAACGTTAGATATCGTTAAAGATGGTAGAAAGTTTTGAAGTATTTCCCTACAGAGTCCATCATAGCCTGAGTCGCTTTGGACCGTTACACCCTAAAAACTAAACTAAAGAAAGAGCGGGAGGGGGAGTGCATTTCTGTATATGCTATCACTGGCGAATTACAAATGGACGGCGATACGACGAGTTTTCCGAAATCACGAGGGTAATATGTCTTAGGAGTCAAGGGATGGCTTAGACGCTGTCCAGTTATAACTCTGGATCTGAATCCAAATCGCCCATTGGAACAACTCCAGTTTCGTAGTGAAAGGAAACGTAGTTCGCCTCACTGTTTTGAATTCGCCGTAAGAGACGGAGCGAAGCAAGGTACTTAAGTGGAGGCAGCAAATGCGGCAAGGAAAGCTCTGTTGTATGAGAAAGAAAATAGAAAGAAAGAAATTGCGGAGGCTGCGAGTAAGTAGCAGCAGCTCACTGCAAGTCGTGTTCTGGGCTTCGTCCGAGCGGTCGGGGCAGTCGGGTGTTCCGTTGCAGACGAGCCTCTCCACAATGCAGGTGCCGTCCAGACAGCGGAAGTGGCCCGGATCACAGGCAACTTCTCGCCCAGCTGCAGAGAGAAGAACCAGGAAGACGGGCAAAAACGTAAGAGGAACCGTAGCCGCAGGGTGCTTGATTACCGAGCTCCGGACGGGATTCGCTCGGTACACGACCCGCTTTGCGATCTCACGAGTAAGTGCAAACCACACTCCAAAGGGAAACGACTAACGCAGGCAGCACAATGGTTCCAGGTGTTCGCCTTTCTTCGGCTTCGAAAAGCTGCGGTGAAAGGTACGATAATAACGATCTCCGGCGGACAGCAAGGGGAAAGTGCGTTTAATGCTGGTCAGAGTTATCGTGGTTCGACGTAGTAATGGTAATGAACCTTCTATCATGGTATTCCTTTTGGCATTTCCGTTTATCTCTTCTCTTTCTGAACATGCGCGTAAATGAAAAGAGCCTGCTCTTTCTGAGATTGAGCTATCCTTTTTATGACAGGCATGAGTCCATGTAGCGAGATCGTTCCCAATTGCAGCGGAATGAACTGTCTTTTATCATTCTCTTAAATGGCTATGGTGTCAAGCTTCCCTATTCTTATTCTGGTTCGCAAAGCGAGAAGCTCGTTCACGGTACCTAGTTTCGCAGTGATGTTACAAAATTCAGCGGAGACACTTAGGACAGGCTACGTGTACGAAAGTTAAAGCTGGCGCGAACGAAGTGCCACCGCGATTACCGCTTCCCAATCTTCCTTCCGCGGCGCGCGTTACCATGTGAGCGGCAGTGCGATGCTATTTGCACTCTCTCTGTTTCTCTGATAGTGCCGTCTCCACTCACACTCCTCATCTAACAGCGCCCCCTGCGATACAAGTTGTAGGTTGAGGTGATTAAGGCATACAACTGGAGGTACATATGTCGTCAGCTTGGATCCCTATCCCAAAGTAGCCTTACTAGAAGGTATACATACTAGATGCGAAGGTAAACGGTTTGACCCCACCCGCAACGGTGCAGAAAAAAACGTTTTCACAATTATGATACACAAAAGGGGAAATTTGGCGCAACATGGTGGGCTGTTAGTAATGTCGTACACTGACGCCATTTTTTTTTGCATGCCCGGCGTATGTTGGTTGGCAACAACAACAACAACAACAACTTAAAAACACTCCATTCTAAGGTTATTTTGTTTAATAAATTTCCCTTTACAACGATGTGCAGTTGGCGTGGAAGTGATTTGAACTAGGTTCTTGCCTTCGAAGTCGCGAGCCTGCAGCCCGCCTATGTATATTTGTGAGCCCAAAGGAGCCAACAACAACTGTAACAACAGTCTTGTAAGTTTCTTTGCTTAATAAATTTCTCATTACAACGATGTGCAGTTGCCGTGAAAGTGATTTGAACTAGGTGAAACTAGGAAGCAGCATGAAAGTTGACTTCACTAACTATGATACTTAGGGAGGGCCGGATTAACAAAAAATTAGCTATGCTTTGGCTTTTAGTTAAACCTAGATTTACGCGAAAGCAATCTGCATGGCTACGCTTAGATTCGGCTTGAAAGTAAAGGCATGGCTTTTGCGCAAAGCAGTTTATTCTATGGTTTCAGCTTTACTTATACCATAGGGGAATCACTTCACGTACGAGCACCCCTTGCCTCTCGTCGTTGACCATTCTCATTTCGGTATAGAAGACTTTTAGTGGTATGACATCATCTCCACGACGAACTGCGGGGCACACCAACGTCACAACGTTCGAACGAACCTTCCGTCCTAGCAACTCGCTGTAGTCGTTCGCCTCTACCAACTACCGAGTTACCTGTCTTCTTCTTCTACCATTTTGTAGCCAAACTGCACCGCAGTGTAGTTTTGGCTACAAAATGGGGGCTTTGGGTTGAAGTGCATTTGGTATACGTTCGGTGACCCCGTCACGTAATGTTATCCATGCTAGTGCGTCTCTCAATACTAATATGGAGTTACCTAGATGGCCAGCTGTTTGCTCTTGGAGAGCAAAGCTTCCTCCGGAGGTGGTCGGCGCGACATGCCCACCTCAGAAAGGGCAATATGGCATTACTAAGAACGTCATTTTGATATGCGCAATTGCCGTCTATATGATTTCAACTAGGTTCTGATCTTTAAAGCCTTAAGTCTGCTGCTAGCCTACATATATGGGTGAGTCCAAAGCAGCACTGACAACCTCGCAATAAATATGCTTGTTCAGAGCTCCTGGGGGAGTCTGTTGGACCTGCGATATTAACATAGAACGCGTGGCCAAGTACCCATTGAATCATATTTGTTGCCACTGCCTTTTATGTTCCTGTATTGTGCAGTGTTTTACTGTCACAGTGTTGTCCCAGTATGTTTATCAGTAAATTTTCTTCAACGCCAAATGTATTCTAGCGTAATGGAGCCTTAATTAATGCCGTCTAACCTCTTATCGTTCGCAGGACTGTGGCTTTGCTGATGAACGAGTACCGGCCAGTTACTATTTATTCTTAACGCCGCAAGGTCGCAAGGGGATTTGTCTTTTCTTAAGACTTCACATGAACGCTCCGCGGGTCCGTGCCTCTGATATCTTTCGTTTGCTTTGTTCCTTCGTTTGAGAGGGCCATTCAAAAGGAGAGCTTCCGCGTTTCTTGGCCCTTAAGAGAGATTGTGGCTCCAAACTTTAATGTTGATGTCGGTTGGCCTGTGCATAGGAAGAAACGGCAGCGATCTTTGTTCCCGGCTCTATACGGTGTCGAGGCGCGCTCCGTTCGGAAGTCATTTGAGGTCGGCAGTCAGCCTGCGGGCAAGTTGGATGAAAAAGTGGGATCTCAATTCCAGGCCCACCGTCTCAGGAATTATCCTGGGAGCATGTCCGTATCCGCCGTTGAGATCGAATGTTGGTGTGGTAGTTTAGCGAGGAAGGGCGGGTATTTGAAGAAAATAAATTACGGTAGGTTATTTGGTGGTCTGCGTTTACCTCAAGGGCAATGCCAATTGAAGAGGCTTTTAAGCAGTACGCTGGTGAATAAATAAGGAGGCTGGCAGCGATTCAGCCTCATACGGACTGTGAATGGCTTCGGAGCGACGATTTAATGCCGACAGCTCACTTGATGCGAGGTCTGATTCGTACTATCTGCGATGTTTATGTCCGAACCTCATAAAGATGTGGTATTCCACTTGGTTGGTCGCACAGGCGTGACCAAACTGTAGCCATGAATTGTGAATAAATTTATAAAGTCTACAAAAAAAGCCTCATCTGCTTCTTAATTAATCACCGGGTAATCGAAATCATAGCTGCCAAAGTGCTATGTTGTGTTGTATTAGCGCTGCATTGGTGCGAAAGAGTCACTTTGCTCTGTTGGACGGACGATGCTAGTGCTGCTCTGAACGTCTCCGCGATTATGCGCAGCTGCTCGTAGTTGCGCGAGTAGTATACGGTGCATGCTTCTGGTTGTGCTTGTTGCCGATGGTCAAAAAGAGGCCCTATATACTTCGGAATATTAACGCGAAAGCAATACTACTCTAGGTTTCGAGCCTTCAGCGTAGCGTGGCGGCAGCCACGTCGTACCCACGCGACGCTGTGACGTCACAACCCACGTGACACAAAAGCGAGAGATGGGCTCCCAACTCAAGCGGTTGGCGTGGCGCGGTCGGAGCCGCGGCTCGTTGGCAGGAGCTGCCAACTTGGGTCTCTCGTTTCACATGGGACGGTTATGTCAGAATTAGCCTGCTAGGACCTTGGCATTTATGTTACCTCTAGGCACGTTCATACGGCATGGCTGCGGCTCAAAGTCAAACGTGGCCCTACCCGGGAATACGCGATGGGCTGAAACCTGGCGCAGTATTGCTAACGCAATAAAAAAAAAAAAACGTTGCCCAGCCCGCACCGCCAAACGCACAACAGGCTTAAATCATTATAAAATAAGGGATGGGCAAAAAGAAAATTTTGCATTGCAGAAAAGAAAAAAAACACAAAAATTGAAAAACGGGAAAGAGGGAGGGGTAGTACATCAAGGCTATGGTGGTGTTTGAAGACAGCGATAAAATTTATTTTCATTTTCCTTGCACATCTTTACTCTCTCACTTTGTTCTCGTCTAGGTTGCCTTCCCATGTGTTTATTTCACAACTGGATGATAATTTGCCTGTTGTATGTTCTGGAAAGGTGGACTGTGATAGATTCAGTACAACTACTATCAGTTCAGTTCAGTTCAGTCGTTCAGTCGTGTCCGACTCTTCGTGACCCTATGGAAAATGTCACGCCACGTTTTCCAGTCTCTCATTATCTTCCTAACATTACATAACTTCATCTGCAGCGCCTCGAGGAAGCCATATAACCATCGTGTTCGCTGCCTACCCCTTCTCCGGCGGCCCTCAACCTTTCCCAACATCAAATCTTTCTCCAGCGACTCCTCTCTTCTCATCAGATGACCAAAGATGACCAGAACTACTATACTTGTGTGCAAATTGTATATTACTGAATGGAAGGAGAAGCGATGGTTCAGTTATACACTCAGCATTTAATTATTCTCCTATGGTGTCTTGTTGCTTCCTTCTAATTCCTTTCTCTCACATCCTCCTCTCTTTCTCATTATGACTAATGGCAAAAATTTTGAACAAAAACTAAGCTCAGATGACGTATCGCTCTACCCCGACTGCAGCTGGCACGACGCGACACACTGCCATTAACTGCAGCTGAGCGCGATGCTCCTTCCTCCCATCGGCTGCAGTCGATGCGACCCACTTTCCTCCCTTTGACTGCAGCTGGCGCGAAGCTGTTGTCCCCATCATACTCCTCCACTCTGCCTCATCTGTTGCACCGCGGCTTCACTTGAGTAAAACGGCTTTTTCGTTTGTGACATGTTGTAGCTATTATAGGTTCCACGTAGACGGCAGAAGATCTACAAGCGGCTGGCCGACAACTTCTGCTTCTTAAACCCAGACTTGAACGTGGCGCACGAGCCATGCTTCAAAGCTTCACCCGTACACAAAGAGGTTTTCGCGAGTGACACATCTAGTGCCCGTTCACTAAAATGCTGTATAGCAAAACGAACTGCAGCCTCCCTGTGGAGGCAGCCTCAGCAGATGCATTGTATGGCATGAAAAACTTGAATTTAAGGTTGTAAAATAAATGTGCATTGGAGGCCAAATGTAAAACAAGGCATGCATGTAAGCAGAATGCAGATGATAGGAGAAAAAGAAAATGCGCATGGTTTTGCATATATAAGGAATCGTCTGGCATATTTGACTAGAGCTGTCCTCTTTCGGTTACAGCTTATGGTCACTTTTGTTACGGAAAATTGCGACAGAAGGGGTCATACAAAGCAAAACACTTTTTTTTGTTTTCGCGCCTAGTTGGATTAGGAGAAAGGCAATAAAAATTTTTATGCCGATTTATTTTAATTTTAATATAGTTCAAAGGTCCTTGGGTGAGGCTTTTACATGAGAGATTATTTGTTTTTATTTATCGTTATAAGCACGGAAGATATTCAGACTGGTGTGTATAGCTCAAGCAGTAGGCTTTCGTATTGATGGCTGCGACCACGTTAGGACAATGGCGTTTACGGTAGAATACAGGTTCCAAGTCAGAGTCCTAGCTTTTCATCAGCTCAGCAAAAGCCACGGGTACGGTAGCATTTTCAGGCACTGTCTACATTTCGATGACTCATGTGTAAAATAAATCTTAGTATTTCTGTTCCTGTAGCAGCCGTGGAACCGGTGCTCGTGGAGGAGTACTAATAAAACACGTTATTGTATCCTTCAGCTGAGCTCAAACAATAGTATATTGAGAAATGTGAATTATTCTCTCTCAAATATTTCGATCCCGATGTAGCGACGCGCTCTCATGTAGAAAAAAGAAAACAATAACAGAAGGTTTTTCCGCAAGAGCTATCGGTTTCATCCCAGTAAGAATCCGTTGTTCGCTCGACACTTAACGTACGAAAACTTAAGCACGCTTTTCAGTGGCCTCCTAAATTCCCGACAGCCTAGAGGCTCGTAAGACCATTCTGGCGCGAAGTTGCCGATCCCTATGGCCGAAGGCGTGTGAAGGAGGTTGGGCCAATAGAAAAAAAAAAAGGCAAAGCGAGAAACGCAATAACCATAAAAAAAGCGACGATATTTCATCTCACGAAAGCATTGAGACGGCTACAAATCTGAACTCGCGACACGCATAAAAGTGCGCGAGTAGCTTCAAGAAACCAGCTGCAGAGAGGAAGGAGGCTTTATTGTGATTATTGTACTGACTCGCAAATAATCGTCTAGCCGATAATATTTCATTACAAATTCGCAGAACCTGAAG
This sequence comes from Amblyomma maculatum, assembly GCF_055883805.1. Lineage (NCBI taxonomy): Eukaryota > Metazoa > Arthropoda > Arachnida > Ixodida > Ixodidae > Amblyomma > Amblyomma maculatum. Next base: position 104,238,758 of record NC_139347.1, on the reverse strand, counting down.
TGAATGCAGTGTGACGTTTTCACTATGTAAAAAAAAAAAAACTCTTCTCCCGCGTTGTTCTCAATTCTGTATTCAAGAAAAAAAAAGAAAAGAATGGTTCAGTATGCCAGCACATACGGTAGTTGATATTTTAAACTCCGTGACTGCGGGAGACTGAAGCCGCTACAAAAGCACGCCTTGTTTGCATTAGCCCATTCCAAAGAAAGGCCTCCGTACCATTTCACACTCAGCTTCTAATGAACACTTAGAAGCTATTGCTCTGAGGCAAAGAGGCCGGAGGTTTGAAACACGCAATTAGCCTAAAGCGTCTCGAAAGGGCCTGCGTTTCTGCACAAAAGGTGAGACGGAGTGCTTTCAAACATTCCCTTCTTGCCCTCCTAAATGCATTCGCTGCATATTTAAGTACTGAGGGTAGACGAAATTGGGAAAGGTAGCCATTGTTTTCCAACCTTTGCGGACTAAGCGTATGCAGGCAGATTTAAAGAAATTAAGGGGTCGTAGCGGCGGAGTCACTCGTAACTGGGCATGCGGTGTTGTACTGACACCTTTCTATAGCGCCATGCAGAGCCAGCGAACAAAGGCAGCTTATTTAACTACAAAAAAATGGGCCGAATAGTGCAGCGCTCGCTTTAATGACTGGCTTGTTTGGAAAGAAGCCCCAAATTTTAGTAATTGGATTTCAAGTGATGGCTGAGCTGATGATCATGTGTAGGTGCACCTACGGATAATAAAAGCAAAGTTAATGTATTCAGTGCTTGAGAATGAAGCTTTATATTTGCGCTGAGCACATCTAAGTTCTAGTGTTCAACAGCTCATAAAATGTAGGTTTAAAGCATAAAATTCAATGGAATATGTACACCCCACGATTAGGCTTATAGCATAAACGAATTAAGAGGACACGTAAGCTTCGCTTTTAAGTGTGGAAGCACTGTTAATGGCTCTCGGCTGCGGCGGCTGTTGTGAATCCCTTAATTATCAATAATAATAATAATAATAATAATAATAATAATAATAATAATAATAATAATAATAATAATAATAATAATAATAATAATAATAATAATAATAATAATAATAATAATAATAATAATAATAATAATCAATTTACTAATCACTAATATTTACTTGTAATAATTCACACCTACTAACTGACTTACAGTCGCAAGCTTCCACATTATGAGAAATACCATCCGACATAGATGTTAAGCCCCGCCTTAATCATGCTGCACAAAGTTGCCTATATGGGTTAAGGGTAGCGTGTTTGACTCGGGACCCGAACCTTGCGGGCCCGAGTCACATCTTACCCTTGCATATAAATGGAGCTACCATGTCACGTGGTTTCGTGACGCCACACAACCAGGCGACCAATCAGAACCGGGTGATGCCTCCTGCCATTTATACAGAGGCACGCTCATGATTTTTCTCTCATGATGTAGCGCGGCGCCGGATTTATTTTGAAGGCGGCTTCAGCACTGTCACGTTATAATTCATTGCACACAGAGTGGTATATTCAATTACTGCTCATTTGTGAGGTAGGGAACACATTATTTTATTTGTAGTTTATTTATTGGCTGCTAGAGACAGCAGTGGGCCTGAGGTCAAAATTTTGTAGCGTGATAAGCACTGCAACACCCAGAACTAACCACATTAGTGGCCATGCTAAAAAAGAACGAAGACGTAAAATTAACGAAATAATTAACAGAGAAGATAACGAATGCTATAAGTACAGAAAAAGGATAATAAATAGAAAGTAACCGCGTGTACCAGAAAACAGCTACACAGAATTCAATGTGACCCATTAACATACTATCTCAGTAATCAGTCTGCACTGACAACACACTAGGGGATGGTCATCGGACAGATACCCTATCTCTAAACACAAATTACCCTACAAGGGAGTTAAAATGAAGTAGCAAGTCCCCTAGTGCATTCCCTTATAAGGGCTTCACATTCTCTCCGAGCCCCGGGATGGATTTTCGTTACTAAACACACGCAGTGCTATATGGTTTACATCATAGGTGTATTCCCCTCCGCAAATTATATTTATCTGATGCAATTATATCAAAGGCAGGAGAGGTTTAGTGACAGGACAAGACTTTATGAGGTTAGCAGTTCAAAAAAGATAGAAACCTCGTTTAAAATCTCGTTAAGTGATAGAGATTATCATGTTTTGTAGTAAAAGTCAGCTTCTGTTGCCGACCATCGATATTCTGTACTTATAGCAATGAAAATCTATCCCCGAGTTTGGCGGCAATTTCATGGCCTAATTAAGTGCGCTTGATGACATTTTACCCCTTTTTACTCCCTTTTGAGCTTATTCGTTTTTAAAGTGCAGTCGGCGTGGCGCCGTCCTTGGAAGCTTCTGTACGAACCTGCTAAATTTGCGGCGTCGTTGGTAAAGTCTCTTATAATCCTTGCCGCGACGACCACATTCAGATGGAGACGGAATGCAACAAACTCCCCTGTGTTATGCGACGTCAATGTAAGTAAAAAAATCTCCGGGTGGATGAAATTAATCTGGTGCCCTCCATCATGGCACCCCCATAAACCCCGCATCAGCTAACCTAAAAGGCGAGTGGATGACGAACAGACATCGCAGAACGTTTGATCTCCTATAGATCGCAGAGCACTCAACAGAGAGCGTTCGCTTGGCGCTGCAGACCCCGGCTTACTCGGAGTATTGAGTAGGGACATTCTTTGCAACTTCCTCGCATTAAAGAATAAGCTGCAGCCGGCACGAACAAATCTGGGGCATATGCCCGTAAGCACTGCGCACGTAAGAACAGTTTATTTTTGACGTGTCCACCTGGTGAAGAGAAACGCTATAGGCACTCGTAGCCTGCGTCAGCATTAGGGCGTTCGAGCCGCTGAAAGAACACCGACAATATAAAATTTCCGTGGTGTGGGCGATACTAACGGCAAGAATCCGGATAATTCTTCATTTTTCTTTCAGGCACTTTACCAGGATAGTTTATAGGCTCGAAATAAGTATGTTCGCACTGATTTTGACTGCACGATGATAAAAGCGCCAGTAAATCACGGACTACGCTCACGCTAGAGCAGTGCTACCAGATTTAGAGAAAATGAAGAAAGGAATTTTCAGGAGGCGGCACGTGGAAGGACAGAGGCCAACACGCACCACAACCGTCTTCGTCGCTGTTGTCGGAGCAATCGAAGTCGCCGTCGCAGCGCCACTCGAGCTGGATGCACTTTCCCGACAGGCACTGGAACTCGTGTGCCGCGCACTGGCGCGGAGGGCAGTCCCGCTCGTCGGAGTGGTCGTCGCAGTCGGCGTCTCCGTCACACTTCCAGTCCAGGTTTATGCAGAACCCGTCCTCGCACCGGAACTCGCCCTCTTGGCACGCACTCTTGCCCTCTGCCGTCAAAATGAATGAATAAATAAATAAATAAATCGATCATCACAAGAGGTGATCGCCGCCGTTGCTAGAGTGCTCTGAAGGGGGAGTAAACAGGGACTGATTCGTTTTCGCGGCATTGCATTTCGCAGTAGAATGCCAGCCGATCTAATGACTATAAGGGTAATTTATTTGCACAGTTTGATTATGATGCGATTAATTTGACAACAGGCAAAGCGTAAAGGCGAATTGAAATACTACAAATACACTGCTTAAAACTTTGAAGTCATATAATAATATCGTTTGCGTTACGAAGTGGTTTTAGGGGCAACAATTCTGCTTCGCGTTATTCGCGGTGCTCTGTAGTCTATTATACACACCGCAGCCTTCTTCGTCGGACCAGTCCCCGCAGTCGTTGTCTCCGTTGCAGCGGTAGGTGACGGCCACGCATCGGCCACTGCGGCACTGGAAGTCTTCTGCCAGGCACAGGTTGGATGTGAACGCTACGACGAGAACAACACAAATAAACGGAAGGGAAAAAACAAGGGTGTTAGTGGCCAATGAAATTTAGTTTTCACTCAATCAGAATGAATTACGCTGTTGTTTTTCGTGCTGGCAATCACAAAAAGAAAAGTTCGAGGAGACTTTGACGACTAAAGTGATGAAAGGCGAAAGCCTGAGTACTGCATTCTTCTACGCGACTGTTGCGCATGTAGCGATGAATGTTGCTACGAGTAAAGCTAGAGACTACTCTTTAACATTCTGCTTGTGCATTTATCCAGTGAATTCCGCTTGGCAGCGACGAGATCGCGCTCCTTGTATCTTCGCAGTTCTACGTTTACTGTTGTGTGGTTGATTTTACCGGGTGCGCAGCATTAAATATTAATTAATTTATAATTACGCAAGGGTCACTGATTGCAGTTATTAATTAGTTAATTATGAGTAATTATAGAGTATTTAGTGATTAATAATGAGTAAGTATAGCCTAATTAGTCGCTATTGAATAATTCATAATTATGTAGTGATTAGTAATCAGTAATTTGTCAATTAGTCATTATTAGTAATTAATTATTGATTACCATATTTCCATATAAGGTACGCATTCGCGCTTACTGTGATGGTGCTGTGTCCATGACCTCCATGACGTCATCCCGTCTCGACCAATCAGAGCTCCCGCAAAAGCGTGACACTGCTAACAACGATGAGGCGATAAAGGTTTTCGCCTTAAAGAAAGGTGAAGTGTTATGCGGCATGTTCCAACATGTAGGTTGTGCATCAACCGGTGTACTTATTAGTCATGGAATGAAGCAAACAAAAAAAATGGATTCGTGGTTGGCTTTTGATCAATATGTTTTCTAACGGTATGTCAGACAACGTCCCTTTTAGACGTATCTGTGTGAGGTTTGAAAAGTTACTCTCCCACTGGCTGATTGGTATTTGATTACATGGCTCTACCAGACACGGTACGTCATGTAACTTTCATGATCGAGAGAGACCCTATAGACAACATTCTATATTCTTGTCTAGAGAGAGTACAACAGATACTTCATACAAGTACAATAACACGCCAGTGAAAGGCTACGAACCGACATCAAGAGAGACTGACAAGGCCGTCGAACGATCATGCCAAGGCGTAACAGCGATATACATGGTTTGCCACCTACGGTGACCAAGAATAAAAAAAAAAGGAAACATCAGCGTTCTCCCCAACTGAAATCAAGTGAAAGTTGTTGGGACTCATGTAGAGTACTCACTGATATTTTATGTGCTAGAACATTAATCCGTCGGCCCAGAACCAAATGAAACCGTCGAACATCTAGGAGCTATACGCAAACACCGCGGCGGCTGATTTCACTCGTTATAAAAAAGTGCAAGTAGAGTTAAATAGCGGTAATTTTTTTTCAATCTACGTACTTGAATAATATTTGGACATTAACTAATTAACTTCATAATTGTTGCTTTAAACGCTCAGATTTAAATAAATACATTTGTCGAGCGCAATAGAAACAGTCGAACGCTGGAGGTTTTGACGAGACGTCCTTAATGTATTCCTCCATATTTGGAAAAAATGAAAGGCTGCAAATTTTAAAAGATGCCGCTCAACAGCGGGCTCCGCGTGCCATTATTACAGAGCTTACATATGCGAGTGAGTAAAGTGCGGCCAAATATTTGTGTTCTGTGATTCCCACAAAAGAACTTTGCGTTGCTGCTGGTTTGGAGATCGGTGGCGTAAAGGGCCACTGTCCAGGGTATGACGTCTTAAGCAAAGGAGTTCAGTGCTTCTATCGTGTACCGGAGATAGTCTGTGCAAAATACTACAGTGACACGCGCGCCGCAAAGCAACGAAAATACAAATCAGAGCTCTGTCATGCTCTCCTTCGGGAAGCCAGCTTCCCCATTCCCTTCGCTGGCCCGTCGAGCCGCAGCAATGATGTATTTGTCGGAAACGACGTCCATTGGTCCGTCTAGCTGACTGACGGGAGAAGGATGGGCGTACATCACTAATTGTGTCCACCGCTCGCTGCTGCACGCTTTTCCCTCGCCCGTTTCGTTTTCGCGCACGCGGAGAGTACCACCATCACCACCCTCCTGCTCAGAGTCCGTTCTGTGTGCTATGCCGTTTCTACAGCCTTCTCTTCTTTCGCGCAACCTACCGCACACGCACTGCTTGCCGCTCGTCTACAGTTCACGTTCATGACGTACGCGAGTGACGTTCTCCAAAAGACGCCCCACATCCCGCCAAACGCGGAGGAGGAAGGGGAATATGGCTTACGGAGGTTAGACGACCGGGCAGGAGAGTAAAAAACATCTGATAGGGAACGGAAGGAGAGGGAAGCGCAAAATCGGTTGATTGCGGTGGCTGTAACTCCCTTATTAATTACTATTTTCAAAAACGTTTTGCGGCCTTGCGTTGTGGAGACGAAGCCTCACAGCCACTGCGGAAAAAAAAAAAAAAAAATGTCGACCGGAGGGTGGACAGTGGGCCTTTAACCAACACACCAGAGAAGCGCTCTGTTAGGCGTTCTTGACTATTATCTCGTGACCAGCAGAAAATCGAAGCTGTCGGGAGCGGTGTACGACGGGCGAATTCGGCAGCGTTTTATCAAATGGAGCATGAGAGCGCTGTAATAGCAGCGCATTCGGGCTCACGGAGTCCGCTGTCGCGTGTATTTTTTAAACTTCGCAGGCTTCTAATTTTTGCGGATAAAGTGGGCTACACTAAGGCAGCAACGTTGAAAACACCTTGGCTAGACTATTTTCGTGGCGTTCGGTAACTTTCCTACTCTCATCAAAGCAATTAGATCAGTATTTTAAAAAAGGTAATTAGTTGATGTCGACTAATTATTCAAGTAGGCAGAGCAATAAAAAATACCAGAGGGAATTTTACACAAGTACTGACAACACCTTTTGATTAACCTGGAGAAGAGCGCTATGATTTTTCTTTTAAACCTTCGTCCATCTTAGCTAGGAGTTACTCCTCCGCATACGCGTGTCTCTGATGTCTCCGTGCCCTCTCCCTTCTACGGTGACGTTCCTTCACATCTTCCCTCCGTGACCACAACTGGTTGCGCTTTCCCTAAACTTCCTATATCCTCAATATACCACGGTAATTATAATCTTTTCTTTCCGGTAATCAACCTCTGCAGGTGGCTGCCGTGGTAACGGCCAATAAGTTTCTCATACCTCTCATCTTGCTGCACTCTTCTCCCCCGACGGCAACTACTTCTAGCGTGGCTCTCACGGCAACCCCCATTAGGCTGCACAGTGTGCGGCTTTGCCTTTCTGGAGGATTTTCACTCAAGTGGATGTTCGTCTTTTTAGCTGACCTGGCAGCCTGCGCACTGGATTTCATCGGTGCTGGAAATCCCGTGAGGCTTGGCGCTCTTAGTGCCCCGCCTTTCGAGCTAACTCCGATTTCAGAGCAGTTGGTACTCGATATTTTCCCTGACTCAAATGCGCATCCTAACGTCTCAGCTATTCATTCAAAATCGGTTGTCTCCGTTTACATACCCCAGTACGAATATTAGCGCTGCTCCCACACCTTTTTTTCATTTGTGTAAAGGTAGGCCTAATGTATACTGAGTCGGTGCTCATTTGAGATGCGGCGCCTGTTGCTATATTCGCATGGCTAAATGCAGTCAAACTGTCTAGCAGCGCAAATTAAATGCGGATGGGACAACGACCTACAAAGAATGCAAAGAGTGCTGACTTGCGCGTGTTTGTTCCGAACAAATTACAGTGCGCCAACAGGCCTAACAAGCTACTGTTCACCTAAAGTAATGTTCGATGTATGCTAGTCGTTCTACTTGCTAGGCTCAGATGAAGCACCTACTTGTAGCTTACGCGATGTTACAAAACGAAGTAGGCCTTTCCTTTTAGACTTGCACGAATGACGCAGGTCGGCGTTTCACGGCACGCTGCGCGCATTGAACATTGTTTCCATTCGCACCAGGCTGGATACAAGCGGTGGAAGCGACACGCCGTATAAGCCATGGCAGAGATGCTCGTTCAGCGGTGATTTCACTTCGCATTTCGTAAAAAAGTTTCTCAGTCTATCCTGTTAAGTGCTGGTATACGTATACCACGGGGAATCAGCACGTGTGCAGTACTTTGCACAACACGCATAACACTGGGCCGAACAGCAGTTTAATAGAGGCAGTGACTCGTATACGTAAGAAATGTTGTAGGTCCATTACTGTTTACCACAAAATAAAATGTTCATCATTAAAACTTATGACCTCCACCCAGCAGCCATGAAAAAAAGGCATGTAGAATCTATATGAGATTAACGCTGTTACAAGCTATTTTGTGCAGTGTGCCTAAGTCCATTTCATGAACGTTGAGGCTTTCCTTGAGGCTAGTGGTGTTCTCCTGACTAAGTTGAGTGCGCGCAGCAGCTCTACTCGTGTGTGGGGATGGTTGAGAGAGCACCGTTCGGCTCACTCTATAACCTGGTATCTGCGGAGGATTAATCTCCATGCACACGAAAAGTGCAGGCTAATTGGAGATGTATGAGAGAGGCTTTGCCCTTCAGCATATATATATATATATATATATCAGATATATCAGATAGATGATGATGATAATAAGGAACATTGCAGGCTCGGCTGCTTCCCAAAACAACATCGCGATTTACCCCTAAATGGATAGTTCACTCTTTAAGCTTTCCTTTGCCTCCCTCGTGTATAACACCTCTTTATCTCGCAAGCCAAGTTAGTCTGGCCATCAAAGATGGGCAAGAATGTGCCTCAGAGTGATTCGATATGCCTTTTTCTAAATAATAAAATATAAATTATATGGCGATCAACGCATTGCTTGTTTCGTGTGCCTGCAAGGAAGAGCTGGGAGCGCAACTTGTTATTATCGCGTATTACAGAGGATTGTTCTGCACTGCATGATGAGAGGTGCTGATGGTGCAACTTCTCGTGGTAGCCTGCCAAAATTACAAGCAGATTTGATTCATGGACGGGACTGTGAGTGAGGCTGTTTACTAAGTGCGAAGCGGAGGCACCGATCGAGCGTATGTTCATCTCTCACGGCACACGTCATGTCGCCTGACGCCATCGCTCGCACGAAACAGGCGCGCATGATAAGCGTTCTCGCCGGTAGCCGTCGGATGTGAAGACTTCGATCTTTGTCATTTAGGGCAGTTCGTAGATGTATGAACAGGGTGAACGTCTCTTTGGGCCTGTCGAAAGTCGTGATTATTGCGTTTGACTCACGTAACCTTGGCGGGGAAGAGCACGTAAGCAGCAAGCCGCATGACAGGCAATCGTTGGTCTCTATACATCAGCCACGTACTTACATTCGAGCCTCTAATGAGAATAAACTAGATATGCACTGCAAGTGCTTTTTTCCCCCTTCGATCAATTACGGATCGACAAAAGAAAAAACCCGCTTTTCTATAAGGTAAGATTTTCCACAAATGTTGAGAGGTATCGCCTGCGAAGGATATTATCTAAGGGAAAATTTCTATAGGCTGAAAGGTTAATCTAGGGTAGACGAAGTGATGTAGGCTGAAATGATAATTTATTGTAGATAGAGCGTTTTGCAACAGTCCTAAGGTGTGTTATCATTTGTTCTAAGGCGTGCCGGAAGAATTCGTGTAAGCATAAAAACATGTTGGGACACCGTATGCCTGTATGCGGCGAGCTAACGCCACTTGACATGTTTTACAAATCTGACAGAAAATGTGGTTCTCGAAAAAGTGGGGAGAGTTTTCACGCATTAGTATAAAGTAGGTGAAGTAAGAACTTTTGATGATATCGAAAATCGTGCGAAATTTCAGCTAGACATAAAGCACACAACTAAAAGCCTAACACTTTTCCCCTTCGCTTAGTCTTTACCTGTAGAAATTAGTATGCAGACGGCGAGGTCACTGGGCAGTATTTATGTCTACTCTTCATGGAATATTTATCTGAAATCAAAAGCCATTCGGTTGAGCTTTCTTCCACTGTTACCGCACCCACCTAATTCTGCAGCAAACCCCTTTTCCGCATCCTCCTCGTACTACTACTACTGCGACTGTTACTACTACTACTACTGCTGCTACCAGTACTACTACTACTACTACTACTGCTGCTACCAGTACTACTACTACTACTACTACTACTACTACTACTACTACTACTACTACTACTACTACTACTACTACTACTACTAGTGCTACTAGTTTTGCTGCTAGACTGCTACTGCTACAAGCTAGTACCACTACAGCTACTACTTCAAGTACGTCTATAGTACTACGACAAAGGGAACAAGCGAAACCCAGGAAACTGCTCTTATAGCAAAGCTGTTAAAGGCAGTTTCCTGGGTTTGGCTTGTTGCCCTATTCATAGCACATTAGTAGTAATTGCAATAGCGGCTGTTGCAGAGACCCAGAAAATTGTCTTTAACAGCTGTTCTTGCAATGCTGATTACCAGCAAACCGTATCATAAATAAATTACTTTCCACTCCGAGCACCAACTCTAGCGCTCGACTGAGCTGCTGAACGGGCAAAGATATCACGCAACATATAATGAAAATAAAAAGTAGCACCCACGAGCTTGCTGAATGTAAAAAAAAAAATAATCCACACGTTGCGAGATTCTTGCAGTAGTAAGGGGGGTACCTCTAGGTCATCTTGGTTAAGAGGTGACTGAAGATTCGGACCATGGCACGGAAATAACAGAAGTACAGCACATGAAAACCTATTTGGCCAAGCTTTGAAGTACGGACAGCAGCATTCGAATCTTTCTCGAAACAAAACTATGTAACATAAGTGGGCTGTCAGCACTTATCTTTGAGCCCAAGCTTGGAATGTTAAGCAAACACAAGGCAAAATTGGGTTAAGGAACGGGAAGATAGGTATGAAAAGGGGAACCATAGTGACAACGTTAAAACAGAAAGAAAATTAAGTGCATTAAGGAATCGCCTCTGCTTAATGATATCCGAGCGGAAATCATAACATTGAAGTGGACGAGTTTGACGCATAAAAGGAAGCGATAAGCGATGACGTGAAACAGCGCGATAGACCATAGCCGACGGGGGCAAAGAGTCGGACAAACAGATTAGATTAGGAAATTTCCTCAGCGTGTGTGAGTGGCGCCGGTACGGCCGATTGGAGATTTATGGGACAGGCCTTCGTTTGTTTGTTTACTTCTCCTACAGCTGCCCTAACCCGACTGCTTCTGCTGCTGGTTACGATGTCATCCAATCGATGCTTTACAGCTGTACAAACATGGGACGGTAAACAAACATACGAAATTTTTCCCCTCTTTCTTAGCGTCATTTTTACGTTTGAAAGCTAATCTCTTAACTTATTTTATTGTTTCCACCTCTTTGGCGTGATCAGCTCGGTTGCTACTCTGACCATTAGTGATAAATGGAGCGGCTCTCGCAAAGCGAACAGGAAACGCGAATGTGGTTATTGAGTTAGAATGCCTCGTTGAGTAAGTCAAATTAGACACGCGGAAAGAAGAAAGCGAGCAAATGAACTATTTTATGTCAAGACTCATAGCGACGTGCTGTTTATTTTACCGATGAATTCCTTGATATTTTTTTTCTATTTCTGTATGCAAGTTTCCGGATAATAATATTTTGACGCAAAAAACTGCTTTAAAAGTATAAGCAATAATTTACGCTTCATGTTGGCTTCGCCCGAAAGTTCTGCGGTGGAAAATATGAAATGTCATTTAATATTTTATTTCAAAACTGCAGATTTCAAGGAATATTACTGCATGTAGAGTAACAAGTAAAACTAGAAACGCTGAACTAAAACATAATAGAGAAGGCACCAATCCCAGTTACAGTGCAATGTTAGGTAAAGTACATCGAAATGATCAAGGAAACGTTGCATGGATGTTATTAAAAATGGTCATCTACGTGCCGAGACGCCAGGGATATAAAATATGAGCGACACGTACCCGCTAAAATTTTAAGAGCAATAGACGTGAAAAATCGATTATTAACGCATAGAGTTCAAAAAATAAAGAGGTTCAAGTATCTATTTAAAACAAGTACAATGATGGAAGGCGATCAGCCCTGAACATAAGACACTAAGCAATATTAACCTCTGTGTAACTGTAAACAATGTCAACGCATAAAATTCAATTAATTGTATTAGGAGCTCATTATACTCTAAACCATCCGTCATTTCGCATTTCCTGCACACTATCAGCCTATGGGAAGTGCGACACGCCCCGCCGTGGTGGTGCAGTGGTTAGGGCGCTCTGCTGCTCCGCCCAAGGGTGCAGGATCGAATAGCGGCCTTGGCGGCCGCTTTTCGATGCAGGCGAAAAGCAAGGCGCCCGTGTGCTGTGCGATGTTAGTGCACGTTACAGAACCCCAGGTGGTCGGAAATTTCCGGAGCCCTCCACTACGGTGTCTCACATAGCCCGAGTCGCTAACTAAACCAAACCAAACCCAACCTAACCAAATCAAACCAAACCATGGGTAGTGCTATAGAAATAATTCTTTTCAGCAAGTGGTATAAAGTTGCCTTTCCGATGCGACTAGAATAGTTCAGGATGAACAATCGACGTCACGTAGGCGGGGAGCTTATGGGAACTGCATGGTTTTCAAAATAAATAAAACGGTTGGATTTGAAGAATAGAGATGGGCCATGAAATGAAAGACCGCGTCAACTTTAGTGCTCGTTTCCGACGTCAGAAGTGTAATTGATTTAGAGGTGCAAAAAACAAAATATTTTTTTTTTTAAAAGAAGGAGGGTGGTGTGAAGAGGGCATTAGTTCGGGAAGTTGAGAGGGCAATTTTCTCCCAGCTGCTATTCATTGGCGCACCTATTTATTGGCGAGCACTCTTCCAGTTACTCCATCAAGCAATGCTTTGATGCGTAACGTGAAACAGAAGGCTCCCGACGGAAAGATTGTTCTTATAGGTATTGCACGGGTTTGCAGGAGCTTAAGAGGTTGTGTTTGAGGCAAGTACGATGAAAAAGTAGCAAGAGATTTCAGGCGGCAAATCTTTTGCCTCTTTCTCTGTTTATGAAAATTGGAGCCTAGACTAGGAACTGTTGCTTTAAACAGATATGTCTCGTTATCAATTCAATGGAGACTCTATTCGTCAATTTCTATTCACCCAGAGGGCCTAGCCCATCTTCTTGCGCAGGCTTTGGGAGACAGGGTCAGTGAATTGCACTGCATAAATAACGCAGGGAGTCGCGCATAATGAGGCAGTTGCACCCTTGCTCACCTGTGCAGCCGCCTTCGTCCGAGCCATCGACGCAGTCGATGTCCTTGTCGCATCTCCAAGCCAGAGAGATGCAGCCCCCGGTCATGCACCGGAACTCGGCTTCCCCGCACAGCCGGACGGCTGCGGGGGAACAAAACGAACAAGCATTAGACAGCAGACCCCGCAGGGGGTACTCAAAAGAAAAAAAGAAAACTCTTCTTTCCTTGTAATGAAAACGCCATTCAACAAGTTAAAGACAAATTATAGTTTTGGGATACGTGAGTAATTAGCACAGGTTCATATTGCTTTCCAGCGGACGTACAGACAAGCAGTATAGTCGAGGTACCGAAGTTGTCGAATGCAGATAAACGTGCGCATATTCGTAAGCGCACTGTACTGTCCCTCTTCACATTTTAACCAGTCTGAAGGGTTCAATGAGGCTATAGAGCTCTGCCGTTGAGTCCGAGGTCTCTGCTTCTGTACCTCTAACCTGCCTGCTTATTTCTTTCCGATTTACTCCATAGCTCTGTTCCTTTTAACCTTTAACATGACCACACCCATTATCTGAAAAAGTGCCCGAAATTGGCGTGGGAAGCCCCCATCTTCCATAAACCCTTTGGGCCATAAGGTGAGTTTCTTATCTACGAGCGCCCGTTCATAGCCGAATTTACTAACGTCTATACCGTTCAAACGCTTCTATCTACTACTATCAAGACTCCAGAAGTCTCCACCCACCGTCCACACAGTCGTCTTCAAATGCCTCCTTAAACCACAAAGACGTGGTGAAAGGAATTCAAAGAAGAGGGCGAGGATAAATCTGTATAATGTATTGACATCAACGTATATACCGTTGATTTCTGTACAATAATTGGGGGTGACGGTAAGTGACCTGTGCAGTGCAGTCGTGGATATGTTTAGAGAAGTGGCGATCTGTTAGAGAACACACTAAATTTGCTGGTAATGTATGCGAGAAAATTAATTACATGCAACTACTGGAGAAAGGCAAAATGAAGAGATTTTACGAACTAAATTATGGCACTCGATGCTCTGGCTTCAATTTTATACCATCGGAGTAATAAAATAAAGTTGCATTATGTTGAATTTTCACTTTGCTCCATTACACGAGTTGCTGCAGCGTTATTAGACAAATTTAGCATGCCGTCCATCGTAACAACCTTTGCGATACCGGAGTGTCGTGAGGCTGCCCTCCGCCCAGTGCGGACGCACTTGATTGGTTCGTCCCGTGGCAACTCGCCTTGAGGGCACAAGATAGGGCTACCTGCCCGTCAGCCAAGCGCATGCCCACCGCGTTAGGACAAATCAGTGCAGGAGCACTGCCGGTGGGAGGGATCCCGGTACTCCGGTAACGCACACGGCAGCACGGTACACGGTCTTCTCAAGGTGTCCATTGCTGATAACAACACAGTTCCCCTCTTTAGATGTCTTAATGGTTTTACTGTAGATCATCATAACAACATGTATATACTATAAACTGCAATAACTGCGTGGGGAACTGCACAATATGAAGCAGGCCTGCTGCCTTCCAGAACCATTTATTGAAGTTCAAGAAACAAAGTATAAAGCTAAAACAATTCGTGATTAGCAAAAGATAATGACACAGTATGACACGCCAGGTTGATCAGCTCGACTTAACTTTTCTCATGCATCACGTCCTTTTGCGTCTGCGTTACAAAAAAGCAAAAGTGGCGGCATTTTGAACACTTTTTGCCCGAGCCGATTCAACCATGCACGTGCAGTCTTGGTGAAATGTCCTGAAGCCCAGTGATTTTAATCTCAGTCGAAAAATGAAGCCGTCACGACATCATTAAATGTCAACGGACATTTAAAATGCTGGGAAATGATTTCTGATTCCAGCAATAAACTGTGGCGTAGCATTTCACGGCACTTTAGTTTTCATGGTGCGAGATGGCTTTATTTTGCGGCTGAGACAAAAATCGTTTGGCCTCAGGACTTTCGACCGCGACTGTACATGTGTATGCCTTGTAAATGACGTAATGGAACCCGTAAAAGCATTATACGCATGCAGTCAAAGAAAAGTGATCTTGCCTCGTTAAGCGGTACGCCGTAACCACTCTGACCGTATACGCTGTCGTCACCCTAACTCACTGAATCTTGAATCTTGAAGGCATGTAAACAACGCATCGACAAGAAGAATGAACAAAAAGTGCCTTTCATCTTGTGACTGCTTCTTTCCTTTTGACGTGTCGCACTCCGTTTTAATGACATTTTCGAGACATACGTGACAGTGTTCTCACCAGAAGGGTACTGTGTAGCTACAGAAACGCAGTCTTCGAGCCGGTAATAATCACGATGCAGCAGAAAATCCGTTTTGGGAACCAATACATGCTGTGTCTGCGATATACAGTGACAGAAGGAATTTCAGAAGCATTCGGAAAATTCGGAGCAAAACGAGCAAAAGGAGTACGAATGTCGAAGACAGTTTTGATGCTGTTTTAACGCTGAGCTGAAGTCGGATTTCAGCTGGAGTCCTCCCTTAACATGACCTTTGGAGAGGATACAATTTCTTTTTTCCCGGCTGCCTCTCCACTAAGGAATTCTGCTCGCGGGACCGACTTGCCGGACTCGCGTGTCACTGTCTGTCCTGATCCGCGCACGCGCTACCCATTGTTATTTTTTTTTTGGAAAGAAGAAAAAGTAGTGAACAAGGTAAACGGCAACGGGAATGTCTGGGGAATAAATGTAGTGACAGTATGTTTCTACTGGGGAAAGGACGGCCTAGTGCTTGCTTTTCCTTCTTTTTATACCCCTCCCACCCCTTGCCAAGAGCTTTTAATAAATATCTCTTACAAGAAAAAATAAAACATGACACCTGCTGCTATTGCTTTGGGCTTGGAGCTTAACGTGGCGGAGAAACTCCTGTGTTGGCAGAATTTCATTTTATGCGAAACAATTATACGAGGTGTTTGAAGGCTTTCCGTTTGCGTGGATGCGGCGGCCCTTGCTTCTCTGGTACCTGCTCCTGCTTGCGAGCCCTGGCCTCTCCTTTACGCGCCGCCTCATTGGCCGTGTGGCTGACGCGAACTCCACCCGTTTATATCAACCCCGAGGCGGGCAGCGAAACGACAGCGCTCTATGTCGAGACTGACTCGCTGACCGCCCTCCGCTTCTTTACTCCGGCGGAGACTTGATGTTGACTGCTGCTATTGCATATAAGAAAGGAGGCTTCGTTTTTCCTGGATGCTGTACTACCGTTGACGAGCGCAAAAATATTGGCACATATTATAGTGGGTGTTTCATAAGACGATAATAATGCGACAGAAGACATGGTTTTGGCACAAATTTGTAATATAAATTTCCAGAGAAAGTCGGGGTAGAGGTGATGGTTGCACCACATTGTGCTAAAATCGCGCGCTTCTCGACGTAATCCAGTTATGTAGCTTTCAGCTGACTGTCTATATTTTATAAAATGGACTTAGCGGACTTTCTATATTTTATAAAAATGACTTAGCACACTGCATAGTGATATTTTGTTATTTTTGCCGAAGGAAGATTTACATGCGGTAGGTATTTTTCACATAAAATTGTTCACCGTTGTTTTTTTAGCAGTGGGTTTACCATGCACTCTCGTCCTCTGTTATAATTTTTTTCTTCAAAGGTAGGCTTCCGCTATGCTGCCAAAGCGCTGTCGACAAACGAAGCTGTTAGTATCTGTGATAAGTTTCTTTAGTTTTATTTCGTTGATAGAGTTAGATTAGAGCTCTCAACTGTAGATTTAAGAAACTCGGTGCATCCTGGTTAATACCACGCTGATTATTTCCACTGGACGTTGCCAAGGAGGTTTGGCAGTTGTAGTGTCCGGAGAGGTGCGTACAGTTATACTATAGAAACTTTATGTCGTGTCCCTGATGTCAGAGTTAGAATCTTTCAGCCTTATCCACATATAAAATAAAAGAAATTGAATTTTTACACCTTATGTCCACAAGTCGAAGCTCAACCGTGGTAAACACATATACAGATCCTTACATTTGCTTTGACGTGAGCCTACTTTCGCGGTGAGAAGACATAGCGAGTAGACATTGTTCATGCGTGTGATGTCGGCGATCGTAGAGAGCGAATTAACGAGTCCTAGAGAATGAAAGCAATAATCAATTGTGGTTATGGCAGCAGTGACCTCAAATCGATGAACACTTTTTTTTTATTTGTAGAACGCGTATGAAATGAACGCGTATGAAGGAGGCAGGGACCACACCATCGCTCACTCCTCGACTCCATAAAAATCAGCCAACTTTTCTGCATTCATTTATTAATTTCTTCATTCATCATCATATTCCCCACTGATGCCCCGAAGCAACAAATATTGTTACAAAAAAAAAAAAAAGAGGTGCGAATTCGGCCGGCACTGACTGTATACCTCGAAATCAACCACTATCATAAACGCAAACGGTCGCCACCAATATTTGGAGATGAGCGATCACTCGCTGTTAACGTATCATCATCATCATCATCATCATCATCATCATCATCATCATCATCATCATCATCATCATCATCCTGATTATACCCACTGCAGGGCGAAGGCCTCTCCCATATTTCTCCACTTAACCCGGTTCTGTGCTAGCTGCATCCACTTGACCCCTGCGAACTTCTTAATCTCATCCGCCCACCTAACTTTCTGCCGCCCCTGCTACGCTTTCCTTCTCTTGGAATCCAGTTTGTTACCCTCAGCGACCATCGGTTATCCTCTCTTCGCACTACATGTCCTGCCCATGCCCATTTCTTCTATGCGTATGCGCCTGCGTAATTAATTTCACCGCCAAGCTGAACCATGTTCATGGCTGCCTCTATGGGAGGAGTCTGGCTATAATGCTGTAAATTCGTGATAGTGAAGCGGTATCGTTATCCGCTTGTATTGGCGAAGACACGAACTATTCGTTACACAGGTGGCAGAGCAAATTGAGAAGCTTATATCGAAATTAAGACACGTGGGAGGCGGAGCGGCCGCGGGAGCGATGTGGACAGAGGTGGTCAGTCGGCTGCGCACCGTAGCTCAAGCGTAAATGAATATCGTGAATAAGCGAAGCGGCGGGGAACCTTTCTTCCTATAGGGCATGTGTAAGCGGCATTACCAACCAACATTGTCGCTGCACGCTCACGTCAGCGTCACTGACTATACCGCTTGACTGATGTATGTCCTGTCAATAAGTATACTGAACCGCAGCGTATCAAGCTTGATAACTATTAGAGAGAGAGAGAGCGATCTATTCTTTGAATAAGTCAAGCACCGGCAGAGTGCGTCCTATGACCTCAGCTTCAATGTCAAACCTTATTGTCAATTCATAGCAACACAAGCTTCATACTGTTAATTACCGTATGTCGAATATAAAAGCAACAGAAGTGTTATGGCGTTGGACAGCTTATGTCGAGTACAACTGAGTTTTACTAGTTACGAGGCTTAATTGCTTAATGTTACCTAGATGATTGTGATCCAGATTAAAGATCATTGTGATACATAGTTTGATAGCTTGTGTAGAGTATGATTGTACTGGAGTAATTGTAAATATTAATTCATTATAATTATTTACATAACTGTGAACAAAAATTCAACCTTATGCAACACCATCGGGTCATATGTAGTTGGATAGTTTATATCGTATGCAATTGCAGTATACTAATTGCAGGTCATAACTATAGCCGTTGATTATTTAATTGTGAATGAAGGTATAGCTTTATTCAACAAAGTCTTTAATTGCATTGTTGAATCGCTCTCGATGAGCAGAATCCCAAAATAAACGCTAAACCACTCAAAGGTATATAAAATTGAGTTATCGCTTGTCTAACTCGGTTAACCCACGGTTAAATCGCTTTCAAGTTTTATTTGGTCGTGCTGACGGAGCAGGGGCGCGAAACCAAAATTCATCGCCTGACTGAAAATAGTGAAGAAAGCCATTATGTCCCCGACCATCACTTAATTGGCTGTGATAAGGGGCAGCCCACGTACCGGATGTGTAAGCAGATGACCTCCTAATTTTTTAGTTAGCTCTGTTTACTTGGTCAGGAATGCGTTGACCGATCGACCATAGCCGCATGCAGCACTCCAGATATGGCGCTGACCGAGAACAGAAAAGTGTGTAAAATTTCCGATTTTAAATAACAACTCGCGCTTTCTTGCTGTTATTCTAGCTCATTTCCATAATTATTAATAGGGCTTTAGGCCGCTTTAAAGACAGAAAAAAAAAAGAAGATAGCGAAACAAGGGCTCTTATGTTAGTACCAGCCTTTAGGAGCGCCGTGAATGCCACGCTTGAATGTTAATGACCCAGATTGGTCACCGCGGCTAGAGCCACGAAAAAGGTTTCCTCTTGTTAGGGCGTCTCCCCACAAAACATAGCAGTATCTTATTGTTTAACTGGAGCTTCGTCATGAGCGTTGTTTCAGCGACGCTGCGAAAGCGTTCGAGGGACAAAATGCCCGCGGCACGGGCTCCAGCTCTGAACACCTCGCTTTAGGTCCCCTGGTGGTTGCCATGGCTTACCCATGTTTGCGCGTCCTGAGCCACCATTGGTGCGTGAGACATAGAGAGTTCGCCGACGCCTCCGGCGTATCGGAGGGCTTTGTTCGGAGCCCCGGAACGCTAACAAAAGGACGGTAAGGTAAACGCTATATTCACAAACAGTTATGTTTCGTGTGTATTTTTATGCATGGCAACTTTTCAACTGAAACTTTCCGGGTATCTTGGACTTGCAAAAAACTAAGTTGGTAAATTTCGTCGAAATAATTAGGTAATGACAAAATAAGCTTAGTTCTTTGAACTTACATGAATTTCGAAGCAATATTGCTGGTACTGCATTCTTGCGAAGTGTGCCAGCCTTTTGTAAACAACGGGCCCGTGTTACCGAAACCTTGAAAAATTATAAACAAGAGCCATTGATAAAAGCGGGGAGCATGCTGTCTTCCTCGTAATTGCGTTTATTCGGCTCCTCTGAGCCTCGCGTCGGTAAGTCCCAAATTAACGCCGCTGTCTGCGAGCGCCGCATTGCGCTCGACTTCTAGTGCGGCCGCTCTTTTGTCGTGGCTAGGCAAGCAGTTTTCCAGCGTAAAGTGTACGCCGGCGGCGTTTGAAAAGTCGCAGGGATTGCTGTTCCCCGCAGCAATACATAATAAACTCGGAAGCACACATTCCAGCTGCGTCGAGCAATAAAGGGTGCCCACGTGAGGCTGTTTACAGAGAGGCCGCGAAAGGAATATCATTAAGCTCGTTATAAAGGGATTCGGGAGGACGACACGGCCACGGCTTTACTTGCATTTCGAGGGCGATCTGTTGGGCGGGCGCAAGGCGGTCTCACCGAGTTTTGGTAAAGTAATACTCGAGGTAAACTGAAATAAATAAATAAATAAGTGCCCGTAAAGATGCGAACATTTGAAGCGTGACAAGAAGAACGAGGAGTGTGAAGACGAGGGACAATTAAAGAGACGAGCTCCGGTGGCTTCCTTCCAGGACACTTCTCACGCTGCGGCGTAATTAAATGATGGCATTCACGTCACGCCTTTCAGTTAAGAACTTTTTTCCGAATAACGCCCAGAAAGAGCAGCCCAGCCCATTTCGGGGAGTGGAACGACAACGGAGCAAATTAGAATGTAGAGAGGAGAAACAAAGGTAAAGAACACGGTGAAGGGTCTTCGCGCCGTGCCCTTCCCATCCCTCATTCTCGTCAGCCGGGTTTTTCTTAGTCGTTCAGCCTTCTGGCTGCGGGTTCTTCTTTTTGCTTCCCTTCCTTTTCTTGTGCCGTGCACTGCGAGGTGATGCCCGTTCGCCGTAGCTTCTTCCGACGAAGGGCTACACCACAGCCACCACTACCAACATAGCGACGTCGACGACAGACTGAACACATTCAAAGCAGGCTTCCACTCTCTGCTGCCCTTCCGTTGCTTGCTGTACGCTCCGACATCCATTACCCGCTCCGCTGCAAAGTCGAACGAAAAGCCCTTCCTCTCTCTCTCTCGCTCTCTCTCGCTCGCTCTCTCGCTCTCCTGTTGACGCATTCTTTAACTTGCATTTTGCGTGAGGTCGTCCCGTTCTCTCTCTCTCTCTCTCTCTCTCTCTCTCTCTCTCTCTCTCTCTCTCTCTCTCTCTCTCTCTCTCTCTCTCTCTCTCTCTCTCTCTCTCTCTCTCTCCATCCCCCTCTCTCTCTCTCTCTCTCTCTCTCTCTTTTACACCTTGTTTATGCTGTATATGTCTCCCTCTGTTTAGCTTTCATTCGTCTTCTTTTCTTTTTCTTTTATCCCCCACCGCCAATTTCCCTGGTTTGCCTTTTCTCGCTTACAGTACGCGCGGCCCTGTGTTCTTTTCGCACATGGGCTTCTCCTCAGTGCACTTCAAACAAGAAGAGAAGACGCGCTCTTACGGGAACGAAACGGGGATCGTGCGGGAAAAGGGGGCGCGTGTAGGTGCCGCGAGCACGAACATCAAACGAAAATCTTCGTCGTTCGTTCATCTGCCTATTATAAGTTTGTTTTTTAGCTTTGCTCTCGTTTATTTGTTTCCATCACCACCAACCAGCTCAGAGGCGGTCTTTTAATGACCGATTTTCTCTCCTACCCGTCTTCCGCTTCAGCGCCTCTCGCCGCACTTTTCTTGTATTCTGTGGTGCATTCTTCTTTCAACGCCTTGGAAAGAACTACGGCACTGGTAAACAAGGGAAGATGAGAGTGCCGAAGGAGATGTGTAGAGACAAGATAGAAAGCCGCGGTGGCGGAAAGGCGGAGGCTAATAAAAATGGTGAGCGTCTCTTTCTTTTTTTCTGGCCGCTTGCGTTTTTTTTTTGTCCCTCCACATCCGCAGTTGTTCGAGGAAAGCTCAAATTCGAAGAGCTACCTGGTGTGCATGCCAAGTAGGCCTAACGTTGGAGAGGACTGCTGCCCTGAAAGGGAATACGGGAAGAAAAGGGCGGGGAAAAAAAAGCGAAGATGAAAGGTTGACAGAGACCTTGCTAATGTTGTAATTTGATGGAAGCGGTCATGATAGGATGTATCTCGTGTGTAAATAGTAGTCTCGGAGGAAATGTCGGTGCCCATGGCATGGGAACATGGTATCAACTAGATTTATTAACCAAACCAAACCAAACCAAAAGCTGGAGGGTTTAGGTGCATTATAGGAGGAAATGAGTGGAGTCTGGAGAGGAGGCATTTAGATCATGAGGCCTTCTGTCCCACAAAAAGTTGAATGTCTGCAGACGTAGAAAAGTGACAAAAATTAGTCTATTTAACGTAGCTAACGTAGCGGTAGTCAGTAGTTACTTTTTAAGGGCCAAACGAAAAAAAAAGTGTGGCGGAGGTTTATTGTCGTTAACCCGATTAGACGTGCGAAGGCATGTGTTATCTTTAAACCACGAGGCTGCTGACGTGAATCAGATGCTTGTCTTGGGTTGACATCCAGCAGTTGGCATTGATACTTAAAGCTCAACTTGTCCACAAAGGTGACCATACGTGGTCCTAGGTACGCTATGATATACATGGCTTGGCTGTGGGTGAGCTGTCGCTATGCTGGGTTAGCCAATGCCAACCTCAAGGGCATTCAAGCCACACTATGTTTCGTTGGGCGTAGCCGTTCAGAGTAGTACGTACTCAATAGCGCATGTAGGATTAAATTAAGTGGGCGAGTTCCAGGTTTATAGGTAAAATGGCAGAAATGGGGTCGTTTTTAAAGACAGGATCAGGTGAACGCTGCATATAGCAGAATCAATAGGCTCATCAGCACCGCTAGCGATTGCCCGACGCACAGTGCCTCATGAAACAAATGTATTCACATGACCTGTCCGGATAGGTCATATCATGTAGCAGATTTATGGAACATATTTACACTGTTGTTAGCGGTGTCCTTAAAAATCACTTGGTCTGTCCTTTACGACAGGTACAAATGCACAAACTGGTGCTTAAAGAAGATTGCAAAATTATCGTTCCTACTTTCTTGCAAACATTAGGTTTACTACCTGGGTTGGGTGTGGAGAAGAAGAATGCGATACTATGACGAAGTTCACGGTGGCTAGTGTAATTGTGTTTTAAAAAAATACGAAAATTACCCGCACACATCTACTATGACGCGTCTTTCTTTTCCTCCTTTCTGCTCTTATTTGGCCACGGTAGACGTAGGTTTGTCCACCGTAGCCGAAGCACATGTGAAGTATTCAACGAAGGCGATGAAGACGAAAAACTTTCCATGGTCACTGGAGTCGACGCGAGCAGCACCGCGGAGAAGTATGCCATAGAGAAAGAAGCATGTGATTTTGGAAGCCTGGTTGAAAGGAAGGCCAGTGGTTTCAGTGTTTTGCGTGAGATGATGGCAATAAAGGCGCTGCGTTTGCCTGCTATAGTCAATGGCAGGGCCCATACAAGCAGTTCCAAAGACTCCAAAAGTGTGAAAGGGTACGGAAAAGGTTGCGGGAGGCCTACAAGGGGACAGTTAGACTGTTAGGTTCTTTGACAAGGGATGCTGGGCGGGACGTATTCAAATACAAAGCGCTCATAAGGTTTCTTGTTGTCAAGGCCACCCAGCTCTGGAATCATCGTGAATCACTTGCAAAACATGAGGACGGATAGAACGGGGAATAGCAGAAAGCAGGAACACAAGAGCGGACGAGATGGGGGAAATTTGCAGTTAAGCTAACGGCATAGCCAGTCATTCGGAGGGGAAGCAGCGACTCTGAGACGGTCCAATACCGTTTGACAGTGAGGGCATAATACATGTTGGAAAGTGAGATCACACACTCTGAGTGCTGGTGTCGAAACAATGGAGGGAAATGTCGAAGGCTACATGGCAGTAAACGGTATAGTTGGTCTGATCAGGTGATAGAGATGAGAGGTCCTGCTTGCCCGATTTTTACGTTACTTTGGAACCGTACTTCTAAATGAAGAAAATCTAGCACCCGTTATAACCGGACAAGTTTCACAAAGACGAAAACATGCACAGGCAGTGGTGATCAGCGACGACCATAAAAGGGGAGCTGCAGGTATAGGGCAAAATTACTAAATGGCTCAGACGAAGGCGAGGCATTCATGTTCTGTGATAGTGTAGTCCTGCTCAGCTGGATTCAGCGTACGACGCGTTGGCAGCAACCGTTGCGGTAGAACAGTTATTTCTGTGCAAAATAACACTGGCATAAGTAGAAAAATAGTAGGAGCATGATCATCAAAATGACAGTCCTTAATCTGAAGACTGAGCGAGCTTGAGGACCATAAAAATGCTCTTACAAAGTTGATGTATGGTAGGTGAAATAGCGAATGAATCGGCGGCAGTGTTACGTCAATGCCAGGTAACTGCGAATGCAATAACCCTGGTATGGAAGAGGAAAACGTAGAGTTAGAGATATTTCACGGTCCGATTTATTTCCACGCCTGCTTTCGCGGTGGGTGATAACGTAAATATATTGTAAGAAGCAACAATATTTCTTTCTACTGGCCCAGAGTTCGAAAGTACTGTTAAATTTCACCAAGACGAGCAAGATGATCGGGAGAAGTCATGGAAAGACTGTGTAATTCAAGTATAGACAAGTTTTTCATTTAAGGCCTCGGGGAAGTGGGCCAGCCATTCATTCGGAAGTTGTTTCGGCGTTGAAGAGCCCAAATGTCTCTTCAACGCTGCCGCATATGCCACCTGCGTAGGCCAACTGTGTGTGTTTGTGTTTGTGGGGTTTAACGTCCCAAAGCGACTCAGGCTTTCAGAGACGCCGTATTGGAGGACTCCAGAAATTTAGACCACCTGAGGGTCTTTAACGTGCACTGACATCAAATAGCCCACGGGCGCCTTCCACCGCTTCCATCAAAAAGCGGCCGCCAAGGCCGGGATTTGATGCCGCGTCCTTGGGAACAGTCGTCGAGCGCCATAACCACTGCGCCATCCCGGCCGGGTATAGGCCAAGTGTGGCAAAGGCAGTCTTCTATTTGTCATCTTCATACAATGGAATCTATTTGTAGGATGTCCTCAAATTTAGTCTTATAAAAATTGCGCTTGTAGACAGTTGGGGGCAGTCGTCAATTCGAGAGAGTGTACATACATCTCCACGGGTGAATCTGATACGAGAGTAGTCCACACAAAAATGAACCGAACCATCTTTTTGTTTTTGCAGCATTGGGACGAGCGAAGACAAGGGACTGCAGGAAGTGCTCTTCATGTGGCGGGTGATCATATAAGCAACACTACCTCGGATAACCTCGTGTACTGAAAACGACACGCGGCGAGAGGGGCGGTGAATGATTCCTGAGCCGCCTGTGTGTATTCGATGCCTTGCTGCCGAGGTTTGTCCCAAATAAGCTTTGGCAATGGCACCGAACGAGGCTGCGCGCTTGTTCAGGACGGCGAGCGAAGCTTTCTTCTGGTGGCATGTGAAGCTCGCGCTGATCGCGTTGAGGTGTGCTGCACCGAGAGAGGCAGAGGAGAAATATGAGTGGTGTAATGTTGAAAGAGAATAACGGTGACAGGGTGGGCGGTATCGACAGATGCAACACTGGCGCTTCCTGTCAGAACAATGATCCCTGATGTGGCGCTCAAGAACGGCGAGAAGAACCAGCGGATAACGGAAGTACACCATGATGGAAGTACCCCTCGATGGAAGGCGGGCGCTTGCTGTGGTAAAATGTTCCCATCAGTCACGCACGCGTGTGGAGGTTACATAAGTATCTTCGCAGCAACGATAGAGCATGTGGCCGGCTGTCGTAACCAATTTGCAGCAGTTGGTGGAGGGGCGTGGTAGCAAAGGTGTTCTGAATCAGTATGGATGTCGTATCCAGTCACTTAAATGGCAGGTGGATAACACGCAATGATTACAGATGTGTTATTGAGGAAACCCCAGCCGATCGATATGGTGGGTAAAGAAGAAAAGTGCAGCGAACCGATTGTAGGTACACAATGCCGTCAGTAGTGACTATTGCTGTACATAGGCCGGAAGGCTGGATAGCTCTCTATTGAGAGCACAAGATAAAAGACCTGTGTAAGTTGGGTACACCTTACAGACCTAAACAAAACCCCAAACTGTATGACGAAAAAACATCGTCGACATCAAATAAAGGTTCCACTAGTTCGCCTAGAGCTTCAGCAGCAACATATTCGATGGAGCCAGGGGGGAATAGTAGAGACGGCAGCCAGTGTCGTTTTACCTCCGGAAACAGCACAAGTGAGGTTTCCGCTTGGCGGCCGGCCGGAGGTCGGAGAAGGCAAGAGAAAGGGCGATGAAGGCCAGCGGGAAGGTAATGGGGAGTAAAGTGATAATCGACCTTCGAAGATTATGGTTGTCATAGAACTGTCAGTGAGAAAAATGCTGGTACCATTCGCCGCGTAGGAATTCACTGTAGCTTGCACGCTCGTTTCGCAGATGTCTGCTACAGACACCTGTAACATTGCCTTGTATTCCGCACTAAAGGAAAACTGGTTGGCGCGGAAGCCATCGACAGGAAAGATGGGGTGCCGAAACTATAGGTTCTTCTTCTCTTGTGTCTTCTTCTCTTGTGTGTGTCTTCCCGTGCGCTTTATCTTCAGTCAATTTACAATGCACCATCTAGCCCAACTTCAAGTTTTGTTAAACTATAGGTTGCACAGGCACGGAACGAGGAGGAGGTAATGCGCACGGGCTGCAGCAACCTCACCGTGCGTCGGGACGAAGGCGGGAATGGGGATTATTGTGCCATAGGGCGAGTTAAAAATGCTAGCTTGCTCTTCTTGATATCATACCGATTAGAGCACTGAGCAGGTGTGCAGAAATAGGCAAAAACCGATGAAATACTGCCGTGTAGAATTATGGATCGAGTCAAGGTTTGCTTGGTTTATGGGATTTAACGTCCCAAAGTACCTCATGCTACGAGAGACGCCGTAGGGGAGGGATCCGGAAATTTAGACCACCTGGAGTTCATTCGAAAAGTAAGGCGTCCTGCGTGCAGTGCGATTTCAGCACACGTTACACCGAAAAGCGGCTGCCGCGGCCAGGATTCGATCCCGCATTCTTGTCTTGGGTGCAGCAGTCGAGCGCTCTAACTACTGCATCACCACGGCAGGGCTTATGGATTGAATTAGTCTGCACAAATTTGCATCATCAGAGTAGCTGGGATCTCAGTTGTTTTGGAGCTGGAGCTGGTCAAGTCGTTAGAAAGTGGTGTGAACGTCCTAGGCTGTAGAAGGATTCTGTAGAGCGAGAGCAGCGAAGGAAAGATAGTCGAAGCTTTTCAGGATTTGGCGAACGCGTTGGCCTTCAGAAGGAGCATTGCACATTTGTTGAAAATATGAACATAGGAAATACAAAACCTGATATAGTATTTTTATCGTAGAGACTGATTGAAACAGGTCTTTTATTTATTGCCCTAAACGTGCAATATTGCTTTAAGAATCTGTGAGGGCATCTGGAACCACCAAAGTCCAGGCGGTCGAGGCGGGTGCTGGTTTATTAGGCGTCGACTGACGTAAAGCTTGGCTCTTGGGTCTGCATCCCCAAACTCTACAAGCTTCCCCAGAGCATGCTGATGGCCACCAACACATCTATTTTCGAAATAAGTGTGTGTGAGAGAGAGAGAGCCTTTAATGAAAAACAGAGGTTTTAACCAGCATTTAAATTTTGCTGACACGCTACTCTGTGTAGGAAAGGGAATTGGGGAGGGAAAGATTGCAAAAATGAATGGCGAGGAGATTAAAAGAAATGAAGGAGGAGATAAAATGCGGCCATTAAGTGCGTTGTAAATGCTTCGTGGAGTAATGGAATAAAATGAAATGATGATATGCATAGTCCGATAGATGTACTTATAGACTTCATAGCGCGCAAAATGCCGGAAGGTAACATTCAAGGCTTTTAAATACATAAATAAAAAGTTCATTGCAAGTCTCTTTTGCTTAGGCAGGCTAAAAGACCTAAACAATGTCCGTTGTTAAAGGCACTGGGGAGAGCTTTTCCATGCTATGTTCGTAGTACGCATGCTCGTCAGCGTTCGCAGGACACTCAAGCAGGATGCGTTGCACAGTTTCAACCAAACCACAGTTGTCATAATGCGGACTGTTCATTTGACCAAAACGGTATCGCAAGCTATTTGTATATGCACAGTTCAGGCGAAGTCGGTGGTAAAGAGTTGATAGTTAGCGAGGAAACTTCGGAGGGAGTCGTGATCTTAGATGTGGGTCAATAGAGTAAAGAAATTGCTAGTGATTTGTCGGCAAGCTCCAAAGTCGATACTTTGCTTCGGCGCAGTAAATGTTTTTGCCAGTTGAGATGCGTCAGATTTCGTAAAGAAGGGCCGAATGCATTTTTAATGTTGGCGGCCTTTACAAGCCGCTTCATCGGTATTTTGATTGCTTTAATGCCACAGTGAACTGGTATCCACTGAAATATTATGCCGTGACCTGAGGCAATAGCCAAATGAAAAAGATACCCGATGTCAAGAGAAACAGGCTGATGATTAGTTTTCTTCAGCAAGTTATATAGGATTTATATGCAAATTCACCTTTAGAGACGATAGTGTTCATGGGGGAAAGGTGAGTGGTAGTTGATTTCGTGGCTGAGCAATAGTAGGGAAAGAAAGAAACTGTATAGCATGATCAAAGCCAGAGTTGCAGTGAGTTATGTGGACACGGTTTAAGAAGGGCTTCTTCCATTGAATTACATGTTGGAGATGGGTGTGAATAGTTTCTTGGGCGGCAATCACATCTAGCGGGAGACATCCTGCTTCTGCAACTGTTCCTGATTCAGAGGATCCCTTTAGGAGGCCAAGACATATCCGCAAGCAGTTGTTCCGCGGGGCTTCAAGAATCTTCTTGCTTCATGGAGATAATCTTTGAAGCACCAGTAAATAGTAGCACAACGCTCCTTCAACGTAGGCCTTTTCAAGCAGAGCCATCGACCGGTAGTTGCTGCCCCATCGTGTCCCCGACATGAATCTGAAAGCCTGTGATGCTGCAGTAATTCTCTCGAGGAGGTTTTTGATCTAAGGTGCGCTAGAATATTACTGTCAATCATAACACCTAGGAATCGGTGGGATCGTGCAGACGATAGTGACCGTCCACCCAGAAGGAGCGGGTATCGAGTCATTCCTTTTCGTGTGAAAGCCATAGCTACACTTTTTTCTGCTGAGAGACGAAGACCGCGGCGGCCACGTACATTGAGATGTGCAGTAACGCTATTTGAACTCGTTGCTGTGTAGTATAATGCGAACGTGATGCACTTCAGATGCAGATGCAAAAAGTGTTATGCGTGCCCCTTGTGGAAGGTTTCTTGCTGTAGGTATAAGGATAATATTAAACAGCAGAGGGCTGAGCACAGCTCTCTGTGGTACGCCCCTCTTCACTGCGTGGAAGAGAGCTGGAACATGTGGAGTGGTCATAAAAATTTGTCGCCCTTGTAATTAGTGTTCAATCCAGTTGTAAAGCTTTCCACCGAGACCCAGCGTGAAGGTACTCTTCAAGTGATGAGATAAGTGAGATGACATTATCACTCGCAGATAAATTTTGGCGAAATCCGTTAACTTCTTGAGGATACTCATTTCGGCTCTCGAGGAACTAGGTGACGCGTTTGCAGATCATTCGCTCCATAAGCCTACCTACGCAGCTCAGTAGGGCGATGGGTCGGAAGGATGCGTACTTTGTTGGCTGTTCAGAAGGTTTCAAAACGGGCATAATTTTCACCAGCTTCCATTCCGTAGGGACCTCAGCAGACATCCAGGAAGAATGATAATATTCCAGAAGTTGAAGGCGGGAATTGCGAGGTAGCTTTGCGATTGCGTCATAGGTCACTTCATCACGACCCGGAGACGCCCTTCTGTTTAATTCCGCGATAGCTGAGGATAGCTCTTCAAATGTGAAAGGTAGGTCCATCGCTGGTACTGCCGCCTGGATGTCTGACAGACCATCTGTGGAGTGTGCGGAAGGCCATAACCCCATTGATAGTAGTCTGCAACATTCTTCTGGGACTTCTTTAATAGATTTTCGTGCATGCAGAAATAGTGCTGTGAAAGGATGGAGCTGTTGGAGGAGTGAGCGCATACCGCGAACTATCCGCCAAATTTTGGCTACTGGTTGGCGTACATTCAGCAAGAACAAAAGTCCCGCCATCTCTGCCGACTAAGCTTATCCAGGTGTCGCCGAGTGTGACGTTGCTCCCGTCGACAGGTACGAAGGTCTTCAAGGTTTTTTTGTGCGCAAAGCTTCCCTTTCAACTCGCCTGCGAATAGCGAAAAGCCTTTGAAATGTCTTATCATTTGAGGGTAATTAAGCTATCGCTTTTAGCTGTTATTCGTGTGCTTTGTCTGAGGCAATAAGCCATTTTCGATATTAGTTCCTCATTTCGGGTTGCAGCAGTAATTCCTTTGTTTGTAGCATCTTTGTATGCATCCCAGTTTGTAAATTTCTTGAGAAATTTCTTTTTTG
This sequence comes from Amblyomma maculatum, assembly GCF_055883805.1. Classification (NCBI taxonomy): domain Eukaryota; kingdom Metazoa; phylum Arthropoda; class Arachnida; order Ixodida; family Ixodidae; genus Amblyomma; species Amblyomma maculatum. Next base: position 104,208,361 of record NC_139347.1, on the reverse strand, counting down.
CTCTCTGCGCACAGACAGCTGATATGACGACTGGGTAATCGTCACTTCCATGTGTTTCCAGATCGGTGCACCAGCCAAATTAGTGGGCAGCTGAGCTTGTTACAACGGTCACGTCAGTGCTGCTGGCAGTCGTCAGGCCTCGAAGATAGGTTATGCTGCCGCTTTAATTAAATGATTTGCGAGAAGTCCTGCAAGCTTGCCACCTCGGACACACGTGTGTGAACTTCCCCAAATTTTATTGTGAGCATTGAAGTCTCCGCAAATAATATGCGGAGTGGGCGTCCTTATTATCAAGTAGTTATAAGTGCTTTTACGTTCGGTATTTCGAACTGCATCGTCGATTAGAAAAAATGATGAACGGAGCTCACCGTCGATATTAACTATTTCAAGTTTGCAGTGTAATAATTGGCACCTAAGCTCTAAACTATAAAAGAAAGGCGATTAATTAATTGTATGTAATCTATTCACTCCTGTTTGAGCACTTCCACGAACGTAACGACCTCTTTGCCGTACAGTTCAACTGCACAGACCGCACTCATGTATCTCATGTTTTAACGCTAAATAAAAAAAGGTGTGTGTAAGAATGTGCAAAATATGAATGATTTGCAGGCAGTGCCACTTGGTATTGAACGAAAACCTATAGGTTAAGGTTGAGAAGCGAAAATTGAGCAACATGGGAAGAGAAAAAAATGCGAAGTTATTGATTTGTTACAAACGTAATTGAGAGATAAAGATGGACTTCATTTGATCAGGCAGCACACTGAGCAAAAAACCGATGATTCACTATTGTAATAGAGAACGTAAACAAGTTCAGTGTAACTGCAAGTTTGGTGCAGAGATGGGATTAAGAAATGTGCTTGACGAAGCATGGAGGTAATTAAAGGGGATCGAGAAAAGGCTTTCCTTCTAAATTACACGTAATCCGGCTGAGGATGACGCTCACCGCTATAGCGACCTATCTCTGAGTTCAGGAGCATAATCCATTAAACAACATTTGCAGCCGGCGCACCGTACGGGTTTCCCAGAGACTTGCGGCGTTTCCAACCACCATGCCTCACTCGCATGTGAACTTGTGCAACATGCAGGACAGAACATATAATTTATTTTTCCTGAATGCAGTTTTTGTATTGCTTCAATACTTTATAGCTATCGCATGCTATGACTCGTCTTAATATAGAACATACTAGTTAAACTAGGCTGGAATTTACTTAAAGCATTCAGCAAAAACCGTGATGCCCTTTTGTAATCCCCTCCATCCACCACGAACTAGGGCCGAGAAACATCTCGCACTTCCAGTAAAGGATTCCTTCACTTTTTCCCTTCTTTTTTCCCTCTTTTCATCTTCATCTTTCCTATCCTCATCCTCTTCTCTACACCGGCCTTGTTTCGTTCACTTTATGGTAGCCTTCCGTCTACTCTCATTTTCGGCCCTTATCATTCCTTCTCTTTTCACACCTCTTCTATCGTAGCTTGGGTATGCGTCTCATGCGGCGCATGCGTATTCCTGGCGGCACGTGACAGGTGTGGAGAAAGAGTCACTTCAGTTATCCGGGATACAGAATGCACGAGCTACTAGCTGTTAAGCAGAAGTGGTTAACTGTTTTCAATGTTGCGAGCGCAGCTCATTGCTCAATATGGCAACACCCTTCACCCCTTTTTGAAATTGAGTTTAAGCCATTTCACTGGTCGACGGTGCCACAAGAAGAAACACACCGTCCTGCTGAGAGCACTTCCGAATGTGCTACACCCGTAATAAGTCCATTTTATGCTGTATCTGCTTTCGATTTGGATGATGCAGTAACTTGTTTCTCTCAATATAGTAAGGGCGAGAAGTACGTTCAAGAATATTTAGTTACAGAGCACTCTTTTTACGTTACCACTACTACTAACTGAACTACTCGAATCCAAAATAACACTGCCTGATACGCTTGTACGGGGAAAATTGATTATGTCCGACTGCTCAGCCCTTGGCTCTCGCCATAATTTCCTCATTCCTCTACTTTTTCTTTTCACAGTAGCAGCCATCCGGATGGTTCCCATATCAGCCACCGTATACGGTCACATGAACTGAAGTTAGCGGGGACAATAAAAAAGAAATAAAAACAACGATGGCCAGCCCGCACCACCGAAAGCGTAATGTGTTTAAAGCAATACAAAATAAAAGATGAGTACAGAAGAAAAGGTTTGCGTTGCAATAAAGATAGCAAAAAAAGAGAAAGAAAAGTAGGAAGGGGGGGGGGGGGGGGTAGTACACATTACAGTTTTGGAGGCGTTTGCAGACAAGGATAAAATTTCAATTCCCTGGTACATCCTCTCTAGCCTCTTTCTTTTTTCACACTTAAATTGCCTTCCCATTTGCTTATTTACGATTGCTTGGTAATTTACCCTTTGCATGTTCTGGAAAGATAGAATGTGATATATTTATTAATATCAATGTAGAACTACTATATCTGCACGCAAATTGAGTATTTCTGAATGGAAGAAGAGGCGATGGTTCAGTTATACACTCAGCAGTTAATTATTCGCCTATGCTGTCTTGTTGTTTGCTTCCTGCTAATTTTATGATGAGGGGTTTTCAGTCATTAGTCATTGCTCAACGTTATTTTGGACATAACTACAACTGCAACTAGTTTTTATACCTACGCGAAAGCCAGGAATGGACCATTGACAGCTGGTCTGTAAGAGGACGGAAAGGGAAACATGGCGGAGCCAAAGAAAAAAAAAACATCGATGGAGTCATCGGCATTTATTAGTACATTTGATTACTACTTCCTCCGCGGTCGCCATACAGTTCTCTCTGGACGGTTACCGCACTCCTTTTTCTCTGGTTGCAGCCCTACTAGCGGTTTCCGCGGCAACCACCGTTGGGCTACGGCGGCTACTACTGCTACCGCTACAATATAGCGATGCGCAGGAAGATGCGCTTAAAGGGACTGAGCACTGACCAAAACATGTCGTGAGTTTACGAAGGGGCTGAAAAGATGTTGCCCCATGTTGCAAAGCTCGTTTCCTGTTTACCGCTTTACGAATGGCCAAGCGTTATGCACTGCGGCGTAACACGCCAAACAAGAATAGCCCCAGGGTTAACTGTCTGCTTTGGCAATGCAGGAAAGCCCAAAGTATTAAAATGCAAATTCTGAGACAGAGTCTTTGACAGCCTGGGCTGTCGAGCGATCGTAAGGCGCGCACGACCATATATATGCACGGTGTTTGTGTTGCCATGTGCTCTGGTCAGCTTGCCAAGTCTAATCCTTTTTCGCCGCCTAATTAGGAACATAATGCGAATTACGCAGAGGGCAGGAAAACGACTGGTGATGAACATGATGCACTGCGAAGCGACGTACATCAAGGAAGCGCCGAAGAAAGATAACGAGTGCACAGTCGCACGTGCACCAAATGTGCTGACCTATACACTAGCGGCCCGTGGCGGCCTCAGAAACGATGCGACGGAGCAAGTGTATTCCACGACACGATTTTTTCTCCTTTCCCCTCCATCCCTTGTACCCGCCCTCCGCGCCTCGATTCCCTTTCTCCCCACGTCAGCGCCACACGACGAGCCATTTATTGAGAGCCGCGGGAACCTCGTCGCGTTTATACAAAAAGCGCCTTTTGCTATCTTGAAATCAATCAGGCCCAGAAGCCGCGGTCGGCCGTCCGGGTGGCGATGTATGCGCAACAACCTCAACAGGCGTTCTCCCTTCCCGTTCTCCCTTTATTTTGCCTCGCGGGCGGAAGAGGTTGTCGCCGACTAGATTAGGGAAGAACGTAGACTATGGGAAAAGCAGCGAAGGAAGAAGAGGACAAGACATAAAAAGAAAGCTGAGAATCGCCACTTCCTAGTTCCGGGAGGGGGTGGCACCTGTTTCCGATGTCAAAAAACGCTCTCGGCGCGCCCTAAGCCCGCAGCGGGCTCGACAGAAAACCAAACGCTCGAGCAGCGGAGAAAGTGAGCTGTAGCACGCCCGGACGTGTATTACACACAGAACTGGAACGTTGCTGCAAGGGGATTTTGAACACGTGCCTTTAAGCGGAGGGAGAAGGGGAAGAAAGGCGCGGGAATGGGTCGCATCGCTGTGCGCTGAGATGCGCTGCTTTACCAGGCCTTTCGTAGGCAGGCTTTCGTGGTACGAGCATAAATGCGGGAGCGTGCGTGGCTGGCGGGGCTCGCGTAGAAAGCGCGTGCTTGGGAATGAAGAGGCGAAGGGCGCGTCGGGAGCGTACTATATTCTCATGCAAATTAGCTGAGCGAGGAGGTCAGGGATGAAGAAAGGAATGCTTATGATGAACGGGAGGAGCGTTGCTGGGGAAGGCCGTCGTAGCCGGACCGCTCATGTATATGGATGCGTGATCGTAGATACGACGCAGACTCCCGAAGCTTGGGTGTTATAAATAAGCGGCTTTTAGAGCTGAGTGCAATTTGTACAAATATATAGCGTATCGGTCGGGGAAGCTGTGGATGCAAATAATTTTGCAGGTGACAGAGGTTTTAATGAGCGGGTTTTCGCTCTGAAGCAAACCGTACCTAATTAGCGGGTGTCCAGCTTGTGCGCTCGAGACAGTATTTGTGTAGCCTAAAGGAAAAAAAATATAAGCAAAGCAAGATGAATGGAAATGGGAACATGTGAGCAGCACTGAAAAATGTCATAAATATTCGCCGGCTGTCTTGACCAGTGACCTTCTACGTACGTCATCGAAAGAATAAGCCAAAACTAATCAAGCAAACCCTCGGCATCAACGCTTACCGTCGAATGACGACCACTTTTTTTTTTATCCGTATTTACGTCGCCGAAATCTTTACCTACCGAGCATGAGGGCCGCATTTCCTGCGCTCTTGCTTCTCACGATAGGCCAAAGTTGCGAAAAGGTCAAGATTAAGCGCAGGCTCCCCGAGCTCGTTTTTAATCTTGATCTTTTCCGAAAGTTAGCTCCGTCATAAGACGCAGGAGTACGGAAACAGCGGCCGTCATGAAAGGTAGTTAGATATTTACTGCCGGATGCACCTCAACCATGACTTTAGAGTTCTGGTTAAGGCGCCGTTAACCACTCCCATCCAAGAACAAAAAAAAAGTCAAACTAAAGCTAAATGAAGAAGTCTAGATTGATGGTTTGGAAAGGAATGCTCGGTTTTTATGATTAGAGAAAAACGCTCTCGCTGTTAGTACTAGCTCAGTGGCAGAATTTTAAAGGCGTTTTGCTGCTTTGAACTAAGTCACGAGATCAAATGCCGTCCGAAGTTATCGCACTTCTGTAGTGCGGAAAGGCTTAACATATATCAAGACATCCCTGTTGTTTGCCACAACGTCAGTGCAACTGAAAAGCGCTAAGGCGGAATTATTTTGTAGTCCAGCAATCCAGCATATGCCACAGACGGCCTATCCGAATAAGCGTCGGAACTTTAAACCAGGCACATCACATTTTGAAAGCCAAAAAGAGCATGTAACAAGCGCTTCGGTTACTTTTAAACTCCGTTGAATTTATCTGCGTGACAGCAACAGCTATCCGCTCCACCTGCCTTAGGGCAGATATGGGCTTAAAGCTGCTTCTGCAGGAAGGAAGCGAACAACCTTTGCGCATCTGATATAGAAACTAATCAAGTTATTGGTACCGCGCACCCCAAATATAACAAGGACATATTTTAAAAGGCAGGAAGAACATGGCTAATTTTTAAAAGGTATGGTAGAACCGATGGAGACAATTCGCGCCCTACGCATGTGTCAACAAAACCCCAAGTTGGTTGCTCTATTTGATTGCTGTCAGACAAACTGAAAAGTTCGATTTTTGTCATTGCGCTCTTGGAATGCCTCATTCACGGTTTCGTTTACATCAAAAAGAGCCCCCACGCTGGGCTGTTCTTCTTTATTCACTGACCCCCGGTGCAGTATTCAATTCTGCTTGCTCCCGAAATTAGGGTGCCTTATAATCAAGGAGAGCAAAAAAAAAAAAAAAAAAAAAAAAAGAAAACAGGGGGTAAAGATAATTATGACCAGATGACCTATGCTCGCAGCATTGTTTGCCGGCTGTGTTTGCGCGTTTGTCTTCCAGACTGTAAACACGTCCATATTTCCATATCACTCCAATGTAAAGACGGGAACACGTCTGTGACCACTGGTACAGGGAGTGCTCTTTAGTATATAGTGTGAGGACGGATTATTAGCGCTGGAGGAGACGTACAGCATAGGAAATATAATTGACCAGGTCCTCTGGTTCTTGTCCCGTGAAGCAGTAATCATCCCCGAAATAACAAAACACACTGTGATTAGGAGAGTTTTCATTGCCTGTAAAGAGGCTTATATAGCTTTTTAGTGGAGCCATTCGGTTTCATCATATTTCTGGAAAACAAACTAGCGTTCCAATCATTTTTTTTTTTTTTTGACGAAGATGGTGGACCTGTTGTTGCGAACTGCAAAGCCTATAGAGAGGCCTAATTTGTGGCTTGAGCACGGCATTGGTCTCCTCAGGTTGGAGCCGCCGGCCTGAGAAGCAGTGCGTAGAATAAGTTCAGAGGTTTAATTTTTCGAGCATTTCATATTTTGAATCCACGTTGAAGAACCTCGACTTCTTGCAACTGCACTGCACGTGGCTAACTAAATTTGTCCTAGACCTGTTAGAAAGCCAATGGGGAGGACTGAACGTCCCGTGGGATGATCGCCCTAATTTTGTGGTAATCATTTTGACCCTGACCCTCTTTTAGTCAACCGCTTAGAAAAAGCAACATCGGCGTGTCTGAATATGAAGATACGTTTGCCTCTTTCGATAGAAGTTAAACTGCGTTTATTGTTGTTATGCGGTTAAATTGAATGAGAAATAGACCGGAAAAATGCCGATGCCGTCCAGGTAAGGTCGGCTGAGGCAGCAGGAAGCTTTGTTGGGCGCCCGCAAATGGATAGGAAACAGGAGTCCTATCCAGGCTTAGCTCGATAAATTGTTTCATGGACGACCTATGGAAGGTTAAAACACGTTTAACACGAGGACATGCTACGGCGCTATCTCTCGGTAGCGCCTTCGTGACACTGGAAAACGAATCACGCGTGTCGCTCTCCCGCCTTGCAGTGCATCTAAGTCCATTCACGTTTCGTGTTTATGGCTTTGGTGTCGAGTTTAGAGCCTATTAAAGTGACCTTTCGGGTAACACCTCACCGAGTCGACGAGCTGTCGCAGAATGGTGCGGTGAGTATTTTTCGTCCCTGAGGTATGGCTTTGACCAGTATCTCAGCTGCTTTTCGGTGTATTTATTGCTACAGTTGGAGAACACTGAAGCCCCTTCAGCTGAAGTGAGAGGGAAGCTGCCACAAGGTCATTATTTGTGCAAGAAACCTAATTTAAGTGTAGAAGTGCAGGGCTGTGCAGAACAAGGAATATCGATGCTTGTGGAAGCCCAAATGCTGGTCAGGCGGCAAAATTGGACTGTGACTCTAAATATTTTATAAAGTAAGTTGGTGCCAGGGACGATACAGAGACATCTTTAAAATCTTGAATTTTGAAGTTGGTTCGCATCTATTTCTTTTGACGCCGGCTGATACTTATATTCTGTTTAGTGTAGATTCCACGAAAGAGACGATCTTGCTTTCGGAAATGCTCCCGGTACAGAAATAAGGGTTAGTTAGAGTTTCGCTCCTTTATTAATAATAAGCAACTATGATTTTCCCAACTTGGAATATTCTTAATGGAAATCGGAGCTTGCATTAAGCTCTGACTAGTACGTCTGGCAGAGAGGCACTCATGAACCACATGACGGAAGCATAAATAACATGTCCTCCCCCCCCCCCCCCCCCCCCCGCCCCCAAGGTATACTGCGCACACAAAAACAAGGACGAGAAAGGTACACAACAAGCGCAGTCCTTGTTTTTGTGTGCGCAGTATACCTTGGGGGGGGGGGGGGGGGATATGTCTGTTTGACTGGCCCAGCAATGCCCTCGTTTAAATAATATGGTTACCACGAAGACGCATGACGTAAAACAGCGGAACTTGCTAAAGCAAAATATATAAGTGCAATAACATGACGTGTGTCTTTTAAAGCGTGTAAAAGTTTACACCACCACTGGTCTCAAGCATCTTCTCCCTCGGCAAGAGAAGTAACGTGATCCCTCTTGCGGCGGAAAATTTAAGCATGGGCCTTTCGCTCCAGTGGTGGCGCTCACATTCAAATGTAGGCAGGCTGAAATTCCTCAGTAAAAGCCTGCGTCGTTTTTGCATTTTCCACAAATACGACTCCATTGGCTCAAAGGCAGGCTCTGAGCACCCGCTCGAACCATGTCACGGTCGATGTACAGCATTCATTTGGATCATCACATTTCACGCCATAGAAAATGTCGTAAATAATTCAAGGTGCAGCTGCCACCATGGTCCCATCGGCATTTCAGGGGAATGTATTTCACCGTCCTCTTTCGCTTCTGTCGGGACAATACGGCTACTTTTTAAGCCTTTAGAGGGGCGACTGAAGGCAGCGCAGCGAGGTTAGCTGTAGAACGAACCGGGTGAGCTGCCGAAAACATATATCGACGGCAGGTGCTGAACGCGTTAAATATTTGGGTATTATTTCACCTCCCCGGTTCCATATGACGAGTACGGTAGCGCGTTCCTCGAATGTTCAGAGCAAAAACGATGACGAAAATAAAAGAGATCAAGAAAGTCTTAGGACATATTGTCTCGAGTTCGAGGCGCGTCTAAGGCCAACCAAACAAAGTGACCTCAACAAGGCCGCGCATTATTTTTATCTTGTTTATCTTATTTTGTTCACAATACTGTCGAGCCACATTACTCAGCGGGTATTCTAAGGGGCCACTATTAGGAAGCTGAGAAATGTACTGCCATGTCCGAAACAGTGGGACGCTGTGGTTGGTTGGTTTATGGAGCTTAACGTCCCAAACTGACTCAGGCTATGAGAGTCTTCTTAGTGGAGGCTTCCGGACACTTAGACCATTCGAGGTTCTTTAACGTGCACTGACATCGCACAGTACACGGGCGCATTGCTTTTCGTCTCCATTGAATGCCTGCTGCTGCGGCAGGTATTGGATCCCGCATCTTTTACAATGCATCTCCTTTACAACTAACGTACCTTTGATATGATGCAACTGCGCTCTTCCGAATCAACCACAAGAGCACTGGCCCATACAATGTTAAAGGAACGCGATACACAACGTGTGAGTTGTAGACCGTGCGATTGATCGAAGCCGACGGCCCCACCTCTGCCATTGGGAATGTTGCTCCGCTTTGTGAGAGAGAGTACGACGCATTTTTCTCATCTCGTTCGCTCGAAGTCGGAGGGAGGAAGCTTTATTTTGGACCCGAGTTTGCCTATTTACCTTTCTTTGCTAGCACACGAAAACAATTTTTTTTTTTTTGGCTCTTCGCGTGGGGCGCCGCTTTCCCCAAGCTGGCAGAGTTTGCCTTGGCCTCCTTCCATCCCATCGGTGGCGCCGGTGTTTCCATATAACGGCGTCATTTGTCGCTCACCTCTTTTTTATTTCTCTTTTCACCAGCACGCGCCGGGCGGAACGCACTCGCTTGTGAAGCAATTGCTTCCTCAGTGAAAAAAGGTGTGTAGAATGGGCGGATGCCTTCCTTGTAGCCGGTACAAAATGCGAAAGAAAGGCCTCCGAAAACAAAGGGATGCCGCAGCCTTTTCTGACGCGCGCGCTTTTTCCTGGCGCGCACGCACAAACACATACAAACACGCACCATACCCAAACAGATTTGTGGCTCCGGCTGTATTCTCTGATCTGCATTCGTTCTTCTTCTTTCCGTGACACCTTTACGTATGTGCGCCTATAAATGCGCGCTCATTTCACCATTCCTGCTTTAAACGAAACGCATCGCTTCGGCGGCGCGTAGTGGCCGCACGTGCTTCGCGCACTACTTTCATGGGCCGTCGTTCTTTCTTTCGCTGCCGCTCAGGAGAATCGCATTTGCTTGCGCGGGTGCGCTGTGCGTGCATAAATGGGCAATACGTTCGGTGCGCCAACGGCTGCCGTCAGCTTACGCCTCTCCCTAGTGCGCTGCTAGGGCGTCCAGCACCTTACCGTTCGTTCACTTTTACTATTTCCCTCGGCGCCGTTTCGGATGTAGATTTCTCTCTTTTTGTTTTTTCAAAGCCTCCCAAAAAATGCTGGAGCACGAACGTGTGATAGTGACGTTTTCTATACTCTCAAAGTGGGCTGTGTCGGTGTGTTTTCTTTATACGCGTACTTTAAAGAAGAGAGCGAATAGAGGAGTGGTATTTCCTCGTTTCTTCCTTCTATTTTTTCGGAGCAGTCGTTTCGCGAGGTCTTATTTCGGCTCGTTCTGCCAGGTGTTCTCGCCAGACGCTCGCCATAGGCTTTCAGCCCTCCACGTTCTCACTTTCTTGCTTTCGTAATATGTTCGCGACGATTCGCTCCTCTTTTTTTTTTTTTTTTTTTTTTTTTTTTATGCCTGTGATGTTTGTTTGAGGCAGGCTTAAGTGCTCGCTAGTCGTTAGGAGAACGCATGCGAAGAATTTCTCTGCTACTAAGAGAAAGGCGGGACGTCATAAATTGCGTACAAAACGATTTTGTGCGGTATGCGGCTCGCAAGAGGAAAGAACGGGAAAACGTCTTTCTGTTTAAGTGTAAACTATGCAGACGGGCACTCCGCCTTCAATTTCGACTGGTGCCATTTATGAAACCGTGCGAGTGCAAACGAGAGCCGCTCTAGGAGTTGTACATAATGAAAATAATAAATAACTCCTAAAGGGTGACATGTAGAGAGAGAGAGTGAGAGATAGAGAGGTGTCATGACAGAAGAAATTACTGCTTTTTTTTTTTTTCTTTGAAGTGCTGCTTGCAATATATGCCGTCTTCGATCATGTTTCCGGATCTACTAGCTTCGCATTGGTCCATATAACTGGTGTGCCCCGGAGAGCTCGAGCAATGCTTGAGTGCTGGCTTTGATGGTGAACGTCATTATTGACTTTCGGCAAAGTAAATTAGCGACCGCACTCATATTGTCAATTTTGTGACTAACGTGTGCTGTGAACTATAGCATGGCGCTGTATACGAATGACCTGTATACTGAATTTTCTCGTCGCAAATGAAAGGACCATGGAAAGAAGACAGAGTATAAATTGGTGTGTACGGATTTTCTATCCCATTTGGCGAAGAATAAAACGCCTGTCACAGTGGCACAGTTAGATCTCGGTAGTACGAACTGGCTTAATTCTAACCGCACTTCATCCGAACTGACACTGCTGCTGATGCTTGTTACATTTCGCACGTGTGAGCATTGCAGAAACTGTATTACACATGCCCGGCACATTTAATGCACACACTGTGGGTAGGGATTGTATAGTCGACGTCCCCCTTGTGTATAGCGCTCGGGCAGTGCTCATCCCGCAATAAGAACTGAAATTAAAAATCAGCCCACGATGTGCGGACAAAGTGCTCATGCTCATCTTCTCCGCAGGTCTGTGTGGATTAAACTTCCTTACAAGCATTTCTTGTAAAACGAAGAAACTGCGACGAGGTATCGATTTCTATGCAGGGGTCTACACAAGGGTGACGTCGACTGTACTTGTTGACTCCGGGAAAGCTCTGGCGGTGGCCCATGCAACATTTGATATCGAAAGTATCTGAAGACAATCACTTATGATTGCGGCGAAACTTTGACAGCAGGAGCCATTTTCTTTTGTTTTACAATGTCTCCCTATTGCTGTATTTGTTTCCACTTTGGCGTAATGTTCGTTCCTCTGACGGGTGGGCTTACTCATTGGATGCTTCTGAAGGGTAGACATGTGTGGAGGCCGATTAGATAGGTGGTAGAGGAGGCGGATAAGAAATAGAGATACGGTATATTTCATGCGTCAGTGGTAGCATTTGGAAGTTGGAGATTAGTGTAATTCTTCCGGACTTTGAAGAGAATGCAGGGTGGTGCATGTGAGTGTATATGACAAGGCTTCGCTTACCAGCTTCTGGGTAAAAAAGACTTCAAGAGAATGGAAATGGGTGGAGCGAAGCCTATACACACTTTGAAGGAGGAGTCTGAACTGTGGAGGTGGGTGGGGGGAATACTTTACTCTTTTCGATGGAGGCTTTTGAGGGCGGAGATGGGTGTAGCAATACCTTTACTTTTTGGGCGATGGCGTCTGGACTGTGAACATGGGTAGTATTAAAAACTTCGAGGACACTTTGGAGACTAAAATGATGAAATGCGAAAGCCTGAGTGCTGCATTGTGCTACGCGACTGTTGCGCATGTAGTGATGAATGCTGCAGCGAGTAAAGCGAGCGACTACTCTTCCATTGTGCGAGTGCATTTATTTAGTGGAGCCTGCTTGGCAGCGACGAGATTGCGCTCCTTGTATCTTCGCAGTTGTCCTACGTTTACTGTTGTTTAGTTGATTTTACTGGGTGCCCGGCAATAATTAGATTATAATTACACAAATGTCACTAATGAGCAATTTTTAACTAATCAGTCATTAACTTGTAATTATTAATGCATAAGTAATTAGCAATTATTGCTTTACCCAGACATCAATTAATAATGAATTACAGATTAGTTGACCGTAATTATAATTAGTTATTAGCTTTTGTTTATTATTTATTAGTCATAATTATTATTTGCTCATTGATTGCCATATGGCCATATAAAGCACGCATTCGCGCCTACTGTGGTGGCGCTATGTGGTTGGTCGAGACCTACATGATGTCATCCCGTCTCGATCCATTCACAGCCACCGCAAAAGCGTAACACTTTTGCTGACGACAACGATGAGCCAATAAAAGCTTTCGCCTTCATATTTCCTTTTTTGGATGGAGGCTGGATAGGCGGAGACTGCGGATAGATAGGCGGAGTGAAGCCTTTATTCTTTGCCGTGTATGCTTCTGGAAGGTGAAGATGGATGAAGTGAAACTTTTACTCTTGTGTGAGTGGGCTTTTGAAGGGTGGAATAAGTGGAGATGGAGAGTGGAGGCGAGTTTTAAAGTAGATGGTGCACTCTTCTCATCGTCTTCTTAGGGATGCAGGCCTTCTGGAGCTCGGAAGTAGTTGGCATGTTTCAAGTAAGGTGGCTTCACATATTGTTCAAAATGTTGACGGCGGTATATTTCGCAGAATCGCATTAAAACTAGATTATGACTCCAGAACCGAAATCTTACAGCAGAATATATAATTGTAAAGTAATAAATAACGTCTTACGAAGCGTCTGGTTTCTTTATAATTCTTTTATAAGTTTTAACAATACTGCAATGATTCGAATTTGATATGTGCGCCAGCCGTAGAGTATACTTACTGTGCAGCAGTGTTGCGCTTTGACAACCATAGGATTTATTGCTACGGCACACTCGAGATTGGGAACTAAAAAAATAAAAAAAAACGGAGTGCAGAGTTTTATTGCTAGTACTTTTTGGCATTGAAAACAGCGCGTAGTACAGAAAAAAAAGTTCGAATTGATAATTTTAGCTGGTTAGTGCCTTCTTCAGCGAGATCTCTTGAGCTGCACACCCTGCTGTCAGTAGCCAAAGGGCGTCTTTCAAGTCAACGTACGACGGAGGCTGCCTTAAAGATGGCGTTGAGAGGGGCCCACGCACTCCTGTAGCGGAGCGCATTATCTTTACTTGGCTGGTACTTGCTCCACTGAACCTACCGCATTAAGGAGCTCAGGTGAACTGCTGTCACTGCGAAGGAGCATCTGTAGTGAACCACTAGACTTGAATAAGTTAAAAAGTAAACAACGCGTTAGTTGACAAAAGCTGATAGCTTGTTGCAGCCTATTTCTTCAACGAAACTACTTCCAAGGATAGTGTCGAAGGCAAGAGAAGCCTAACCCTATCACATAAAAATAGGCTTTTTGATGTATTAAGATGGATTCTGCAGCACCACAATATCACTATTGGAAGACACGAGAAAAAGATATCAGTGATGTGAACGATTGTGCTAGATAGCTACTTAATGGTAATTACCTTTTTAAGTATTATGGTTTTAGGTGCGGGGTTGTGTGAGAGGCTCGTAGACACGTTTTGAATATCAGTACTTGGAATGAAAAAAAAATGCTAATTTCTTCGACGCTGTGTCTAGGTGGCGTGAACAGCAAGTTTCTGTAGCGAGCCGCCATAAAATCCCATCATGATTCGCTTGTTTCCCTAGCAGCCGTGGCACCAGCTATTGTCAGCGCACCGAAGCACCAAGTGGGACGAAGGCATGCACGTCACCTATAGCGAAGTAGGCATTGTCAGAGGAGGAGGAATGGAGAGGGCACCGTCACAGAACCGGAAAGAGTGCAGAGTGCACCGCACTACCGGTCGCGGGTGGCGCATTCCGCGAATCGAGCTTTCGCCCTCACAGACGTGCGCAGTGCTAAGTGTGTGTGCTGAATTTTGTCGACCGTGCGTTTCATCTTCGCGAGATATCAAGATTTTATTGAGCCTTAGACCCAAGAAAAATCCCGTTTTCAAGATTCTGGAAACTGATATGGGAATTGATAACGACCGGCTACAAATCTCTATTATAAACAGGCACTTAACTGCAATGGGTAACAGGTTAATTGTCAAAAGTAGATCACTAACTGACTAGTTAACAGGACATCGTTTTGGGATATCTCTCAATACTGATATTGTGGTGCGGCAGAAGCCGCATTAATACCGCAAAACGCCTATTTTGGAAATTAGTGACGGGCTTTCCTGAAAAACATGACACACATGCTAGGACGTATGTGAAATTGCAGGTTTAATTTCGAGACGGTTAGCGGTAATTCTTGCTCCTGCTGCCGTTCTACTACCAAATGCTCATCGTCGGGGATGCAGTTTAGTGGAGTGATAACTGAGAAAACTTGTCTCGCATTATGTTTGCCCTAAACTAGGCCCAAAAGTTTCGCTATTCGCGGATAATCTCTAGAGCTTCGCTTGCAAACCCAGACGACCGCCTCTCCGAGCATCCCTCGCTAATTTGCCACTTTATGGCTAACTTCCTTCCACGGTTCATCGCCTCCACCCGCATATAAAGACTTAGCGTAGAATCTGAAAAGAGGCAATAAAAATAAAGGAGACCCAGACTCCAGACAGAGACTGTCACGCAAAACTCGCCACTTGCGTGACTAAGCCAAGCCGACAAGTCTGAGCGAACTATATTTTTAATTCTCTATATCTCGCTGTTTATAGAAAATTGCAGCAAACCTTTTCGGAGGGTGACTTGGAGACTTTCAAGTCATGTCAAGCGTCCTTTGTCTCAGAGCAAAAGAGTTGAAAAACTCGCTCCTTAAAGTACAGGGCGAAGTGATTATCTTTCAGCCACATGAGGTGTAAAAATAGAATAAAATGTTCTTAAAACTAGCGACGGCGCAGAGTCTGCATCTTCGTGATTGTCTTCAGACTCCACTGGGGTTTCCGAAGCTTTCTTTTCTGGAGACTCGTCCCATGTCCTTGCTTGAACGCACGCAGGCACGGCAATGGCGCAACACTGGCTGCAATTACGGTGACGTCTACATGCTGGGGCGCCGTTGCGCTCCTCAATTTATCTTCAGTTCGCAATCGCGCCTGTCTCGGCTCCCTCGGGTCCTTTGTCTTCCCCACGACTCGCTTTCCTCCTTGGTGCGCCTAGCTCTCGCTTGTGTTGTTGCATTTGCGACACAACGGCCAGCGGCGAGGAGACGCCGAAGGAGAAAACGGCGGCGCTGACAACCAGGAATCGCACAAGTCGCCGGCGTTAAGTGAGTTCTAGTTAGGGGCGAAATCCTAGCTCTAGCAGGAACTCGACAGTCGGCCCGCTATGTGAGCGTGTCACGATTTGGCGCGTTCATTGCTTTACGCGGTTCTTCGTAGCAGTCGTAAGTCCCGGTTGAAAAGCTGTCTTAAATTAGGTGAAAACATTATATCCACTTTGCTGCGTCGTGCTTGTCTTCCAGCCTTGGCGAGGAAATGGCCGGAAGCAACGAGGGAGTGATATTGGCTCATGCAACATGAGATTCATTCATGAAATATCTCATCACCTCCCATCATTATGGGTATACTTACTCAAGTTCGTGCAGGAGAACGGAACATGACACGACGTATTTCGTGCTGTCTCTGTCCTCTATTGACGAGACTTGTAATATTTGTGCAGGTTTCGTTGGTTCCCATTTTTCTTTCTATTTTTTTTTTACGGCTCGTAATCCCGAACGTGCCTGAAATACAGCGCTCGGCTCGGTATTTCTGGAGCAATTTGTTAAAAGGATACCCGAGACGGTCTTCGTTGTCGGAACACTTGGCGAAATTTGTGGCCGCCTAGCTCCTCGACGACCGCCTCCGAGAAGCACGGTGGGATTGCATTGCGACACGGCTCTCGTCTTTCGCTTTGGGCCAGCCGCACGATCTCATTCCGCTGGATCCGGGAAATCCGCACTAGTGATAAATCTGGCTTTTTGTTGCTGAAAGCTGGCGGAAACGTTAAAAGGAAATAAAAAGGCTGTAAGGTAACAGTGAGCAAGGGTGGCCCGTGTCATCGTCACCCTGGAATTGCAGGCTGTGCGGCCATGTTTTCCCGCCGCAAAAATCCTTTTCGGCGCCAGTTTTTGGGAGCTCAGCATCGCCTTGAGTGTAAGTGGGTTCTCAATCTGGAAGGTGCTCAGCCACGGCTAAGCAATATGGTCTACCTCGCTTGCGAAAGTTAGGTTTCGTACCATTTTGGCGTCTCACTTGCTGCACGCGGAAAAGTTATGCCGGCTTAGTGCCTCCGCTATGGCTATGGGTGCCCGCTGTTTTCTATACGGCCGAAAAATAGAATCAAAATAGCATGCTAGCCCAAGGAAGGGTAAGAAGGGAGAATTATTCACAGACAGTATGCCCCTTATACCCTATAAGTCGTCGTTTTCAGAATAGCAAGAGACGCCAACTTAAATGTGGCTTTGCTATCTGTGCCGGCGTTGTTGGATGTCTCGGAGCCAAAAACCGATGCATTCAATAGATAACCATGGGAATATTTTTGAGTTGTATAAGGCCGAAATAAAAGCGACATGCGGGTTATGTAGGTCAGATGATTGAGACAAAGCAGACAGTTTAGAAGCGGGACGGGTGCATGCCAGTCTGTTTCTTTCACTTCGTGGTTGTTTCCGGAACGCAAGTTCCAAGAAGCTGCGCTGCGGGATGCCTTCTATTACACCTTCTCCTCACCTTCATGTTCCTGTCATGCTATAAACAAAATTGCCGTATTTGCCATAGAGAGACATGCTGATTTACTTGTGACACACAATTCGGCGCACATTCATGAACCCGACGCCCACGCCGCTGAATTTACCCGAGCAACGAAAAGAGGCACTGCGCTTACAAGTAGAGAGCTCGACACTTGCATAGACTGATGTGACCTTCATTTCGCACGGGAACAGCGAGGCCCGGCTGGTTGCTGTGACTTTTTACTTGCTATGGGAGTGGGGGCACGAGAGTTATTTTCTGGTTCTTCTGATGAGATAAGTGCTGAGCGCTCTGTGCAGCGTGAGCGCGGGAGGTGGCTGTTGTAAGAGAGGAGACAGGTTACTTGAGAGCATGGATCATACGGGCGGGGAGGGGAGGGGGGGGGGGGGGTTCAGGTGGCAGCCCTGTCGAGAGCTGCATACAGTGTCAAGGAAGTCCAGGAGGTATCGAAGGAGTTGGAGCAGATACTCAGACGGAAAGACGTGACCTCAGGTAAACCAATATGGCGGTACCTTGAGACTGGAACCTGTACTATGCTGTCTCGTAAGCAGTACGGTTCCAGACAGGTGCAGAAAAAACTCGGCAGATGTTATCTCTGTTAAATCGATTATATTGTGATAGTATGGGAAGCTTCAAGTTTCAGCTGCACATGTGACGTCATATGGGAGCCGCTGCGTCAAATGGCTGATGTTTAACCATGGTTTCTTTGATCAGCTGCGGTGTAACTGCACACTTAATCACAGAGGCCACGGATTTGTGGTGCCATCAGATTGGTGCCACATATTGGCGGTTGCATCAAATGGCGCGTTTTACCCTTCTTAAACGTGCCTTTAATGAGCTCAGATTTTAAAAGGCACGGCGACTTAACGCGAGTACACGGTTTCGAATCCCGCCGGGTGGAATCAGCAGTGACGTTTTGTAGCGAAAGCTATACTAGGCTAGTAGAACCGCATTTCGCGGAACCGGGCAGAGGCCCCTACTGCGCATGCGCTATTACCATGGCAACTAGAGGCGCCCTTCCACAGGTGTTCCACCGCTGCGCTCACTACAGAGATTAAGAGGAGCGTAGCGGCATCCCAGCAGATGCGCGCGCCGCCTCGAATAGCTAACCGAGTGTGGCAGGACAGCGTCTGCCGGCACTGCATGCGCGGGGCATAAGAGTAGATTCCGCCTAGAACGCCGGTAAACTTTGATGCTTTCAGCGAAACACTGGTTGTGCTCGATGCAACGCTAGGTCTCCTGCAGCCAAAGCTTTCGCTGCACATTCGGTTCAACAGCGTTAAGCCCTTCTAATTTTATTGAAAGTTTGAAAGCACTACAATATGTCACGACCAGTGAATGGTCTGCCATAGGCTTCACCCTTCTCTATTTTAGCTGGGGAACTTGAAAGACCGGTCGGGGAGACTCACGTGTTCGAGCCGCTATAGCGGACATAGTTTGAATTACCCGCGCGAACAGCTTAGCCACTCAGAGCAACGGCACAAACAAGATGGCACAAAATTCTTCGTCAGGGATGGGAAGCGTGTTTTTGAAATACAACTGGTCCTCGCTTGAACCCGTTCCGCCGCTTCTCCTTTAATCGAGACGACACGCCCTGGCACACAGGTAGGATAATATTTTCATGGTCTTCATTTTGGCAGGATGTAAGAAACGGACGCGGCGCGTCATTAAAAGGGGCACACTCAGTGCTATCTGCAACCATGCAGAAGATATAGCTGTTCGGTTGCTTTGAAAAAAAAAAAGAAAGCAATGCCACATGATTCTAGAGGTAAGCACCACCACCGGTCAGCTGGCAGGTGAGAGTGGGTGATCGCATGTCTTCGGGACGCCATTGCCGTGACCTACCTGCTGTAGCACAGTCGTAGAGTCCGGTTAATAATTTTTATTTCTTTCGTATGCCTCTCTAATTTACCTTAATATGTAAGATCTCGCTCTCTGTACATGATCTCTGGCTCTCTGCGTGTGACCGGATGTAGGAAGTGCACTATTAAGTTTTTTTTAAGGCGAAAACCTTTTTAGGCTCACGGAAAGATCCCGTACGCGAGAGTTGTGTGCGGGAATAGTGCGCGAGATCTGTCAGTGCCTTGGATGTGCGCGCGAGATTCCGCGAGAGGTGTTCTCCTTATCTTGCGTTTCTGCCATCTGCAATCCCACACATGAACACGCACTAAGGAACGCCACGTGACAGGAGCTATGGTGCCCCTGCCAAAATTGCACTTGCCGGAGAAAGTGTGACGGATACTGCGCCGTTATTTTCCTGTAAACGAATTATAAATATATGTAGCATTGAAACGTAAGGACGAATAGCATTTTTATTGAATGTCTGGCTCCTCCTGTAGTTCCAGGCCCTGGGACGGTAGGTCAAAACCGCTTGCGGCGGGAGCCAGCCAGCCACCGAATTGCTATCTGTTGTAGGCCGTCATTGCACCCGCCACCGCTTCGGTGGTGGTGGACGACGGCCGTTGTTGCGGCGCGCGTCATTCTCTCTCTCCTCCTTCTTGTCTATTTTCTCTTTTGTCCGCACGAGGCCACAGAGGTGCCTCAGGTATACAGGGCCAGTAGCAGGCCCGTGTATTTTCTTTTCCTTCTTCCTATAGCCACAACAACAACTTCAAGCAGCAGCAACCTGCGTGGAAATGCGGGCTCCAATGCTCTCCTGATAAATCTGACATCATCCACATACATGGATACCACTATACATCACCAGGCAATCTTAGCATCCCCCTGCATGGGGTCCCAATCCGGGAAGGGGCACTCATACAGATCCTTGGTCTCTGGCTCCAAAGGGATAGAAAAGTAGACCACGTGCTCCACCTCCACAAGACTAGAATACAGCAGATCTCTAAAATGATCCGCCGGGTGGCCAGCCAAAGAAAATGCATGCGGGAAGAAGACACGATCCGTCTTATGCAGGCGCTGGTCATCAGTAGCCTCTCCTATGGACTACCTTACCTCACCGTGCTCCGAAGAGATCTCAACAAAGTAAATGCAATGATACGTGAAGATTACAAGAACGCGCTAGGCCTTCCACCATACACCTTCAACGTCAGATTCGAAGCTCTTGGACTGCACAACACATTGAAGAGGTTCAAGAGGCTGTTCTCCTGACCCAGAGGGAACGCCTTCTGTCAAATGAGACATGCCGGCTCATTCTCGAGCGCGTTGCTATCCTTCGGACCTACAAACTATCCAGTCAATGACTAACATTCCTGTTTCGTACCGGGCAAGAGTGTATGTGGCCCCGCTCCCAAAGAACATGTCTCCAGTCCACAACGAAGACAGAAGACACGCCCGAGTGAATTATCTTAAGCGTGCCCATCCGCAGTCCGTAAACGCAGTCCGAAAACTGTCTATGTGGATGCCGCTCTATACGAGCATACATCGAACGCAGCAGCTGCCGTGGTGGTGTCTCTTCTTACACAGAAGTCTCCAGCATGTCCATCCCGCACTGTACTATCACATAAGTGGAAGTGGCGGTGATCGTGCTGGCCATTGCCTATGGAGACGCGACCAATCGAGAGCTTCGCGTAATCATTGACTCACAAGTGGCGTGTCGGCTCTTTCTTGCAGGCATAATACCTAAAAAATTATCTCGCTCCACAACTAACCCCTTGGTTGTAAATTCACTGCTCAAACATCAGATCACTTGGGTTCCGGGGCACTCCGGGTTGCAAGGTAATGAGGTCGCGGGTAGGCTAACTCGAAGTCACACAAACCGAGCGGCCCACCATCACCAATCTCAC
Source organism: Amblyomma maculatum (assembly GCF_055883805.1). Classification (NCBI taxonomy): domain Eukaryota; kingdom Metazoa; phylum Arthropoda; class Arachnida; order Ixodida; family Ixodidae; genus Amblyomma; species Amblyomma maculatum. The sequence goes on along the minus strand of NC_139347.1, from coordinate 104,187,509 downwards.
AACTACCATTCCTGTCTCCGCGGCTTACGGCGCGCGACTTAACTACTTACGAGAACAACGTAGGATTTATCCCCCTCCACACAAGTGGCTAAATGCACAGAAAACGCGGGAATGGAGACAGCTCCAAATCAACACTTACCCCAACCTACATCAATACAAGATAATTTTCCCAGAACACTACACAGACATATGCCCTTGGTGCAACGACCAGCCCACCGCCCTACCCCGTCACATGGGGGTGCACAGGCCCCAAACATGAGACATAAACATGCACCATTCGGAGGCGCAGTGGGAGGCCTCTCTGCTATGCTCTGATCTAGAGACCCAGCGTAGACTGGTAACTCAGGCAAGAGCCGCAGCTCGGGCTACTGTGGTCTTGAAATGAAGACTCTACTCGCTGCCTCCCCCCCCCCCGCCCTTCCACTTTTTTCTTTTTCTTTTTGAAATAAAGTTCTCGCTCTCTCTCTCTCTCTCCTTATTCTCTGCTCTGAAACAGGCAAAACCTGGACACAACACTGCTGTCGCTTTTGACACCTCTTTGATCACTTTCGGACGAGATGAGACTGACGTGTTAAATCCAGGAAATCGTCTGAGAGACCGTGATAAATCTGAGAATGGTATCTTAACCTATCTGCACTAGTGCTCCGAGAATGGCAGAATATTATTGTCGCTGTGCATGTGATAAGTTATGACGCCCGAGACAAGAGCTTTGGCGCTTTGTAAGCGCTAGGGAACGAAGAACAAGTTTGATGATGTTTACGAAGGTGTCGTAAGTAAGTTCTCAGCTGCAGAGTGACATCGTCAAAAGCAACATTGATTCATATTTGTCAGGTTTCCTAGGCTTAGGTTAACTTACCTTTAAGAGCTCAATGCCTAAAAAAAAACTGAAGGAACTAGTGGAGGTGGGCCATATGCTTGGAATGTCCAGAGCCGAATTGTGAAAATAAGTGGGTGGTAAGGAAAATGGATGCCAACAAAGAAAGAGATAAGCCTCGGCAAATTAATGCTCATGCAGTAAACAAGCAGCCGAGCGAGATAAATAAGGATAAGATAATTAAATAAAGCATTCTCGCAATGGACAGTTACCATGTGTTCTAGAACCGTAGCTTGGTACCCAGCTGTTATGACATCTGTAATCGCGCTCTGTCAAGACCATCTCATTTAGTGCAAAAGACAAGACAAAAATAAGTTATACTGTCCTTTGCGCTATGTAAGATAAATATGATACCATAATATCTAGTAGCGAACGTTAAATTTTTGGTTGCACGCGCATACTTATGAACACGTGGTTTGAGCTACAGAACACTTTAACCGAGAAAGGCCGAGTTAAAATATCAAGCACAACACGAGATAGACGCAAAAAACAACAACAAACAAACAGATACGCATCCGAAAAGAAACCTCCAGTGCGACAGAAATCTAAAAAAATATAGTGCAGCACAAGGACTAAGTAAGGCAAATTCGGGAGTATATATAAAAGACAAAACACTACACCTGACGTTCTGGTTTTTACCGTAGAGTGATGCCACTATGTAGAAAACCGCAGTGTGTTAAAGTGCATTTACTTTGGGGAGTCGAAGTTACCTATAGCACTCGTGGTTGCAAATGACTCGAAGCTCGTGAGGGGCCCTCTGGCATTTTTGTCACGCAACAGAACTACGGATCGCAACATTTGTACAGGCATGCATCTAGATAAAAATGATAACGTCTACACTAGTTCTCGACAACAGGTGCTGCTAGAAAGCAGAGTTATAATGCACAAAGCCTCGCTAATAGAAGCTTAGTGGTGTGCATTTCCTTTTGCTCCTTGCAATATTTCGCAGACACCGTTTGCCACTTTCGTGCAGCTGATAGTTTTGAAATATGCAGAGTATTTCAATTATGATTTCAGTGAGTAAGCGCATGAAACTCAGTGCGAGTTGAGTTTGTTAACAGTATATTCAATTCAATTTTACTTTTCAGAAAGCTTCAGAAGGGTCACCTGAGCTAAAAGCTGTCATGTCAGCTTGACAAGGCCCAGGTGCCCGATGTACAATATTTTTAAAAAGAAAAATTATGTCACAAATTTCGGCAAAATACGTTAAGCATTCGATTCTACTCGAATAAAAGCACGCTCCGTACGCATAATGTGTAATAAAAATGGAGAAACGTTCCCCGATTACCACTTCGAAGAGCGAAAGTTTCGGAGTGTTAAGTGATTTCCTCTCTTTCCGAGGTAAAATGACATCCGGCTGGTGAATAAGTGACTCGATCCTTTTGTAAAAGTTTATAATCATCTATATTCGGCCTCAACTGCATTAGGTGCTTGGCCGAAATACCAGTCTGCAGGCTAGCATTACATCCTCCAATAGGCTTGACTGGCATCACGCGCATGATTGTGATCATTTTGTCTTGTTTGCGATAGCACAGAATCAGGAGAAGACATAATCTGCCGAAGCGGGCCCATGTGTTCTCCGCGTCCATCTAAAGGAATTTTTTCTGGCCTATCGGTAGCAGTGGGTAGTCAGCGGCGGGTAGCACACATGCCGACAGGAGTGCAACATGGTGTAGGAAGGTGACTGGGGCACAGGGTGCACAGCGTGCAGAGAGGATGAGTCACCAACTCGAACCAGGGAGCAGTATGGGGGAAGAACTGAATTTCGCTCCTCAGTGCCGGAGTTGACTTGTGCCGTTAGGTCACGATTGGGTCGAGACCAAACATAAGGCGCGATCAACACCTACGTGTGGTTTGTTGCTGTTGAAAAAATTTTTTTTGCCAAAAAGGAAAAGAGGAGATGAAGCACTTCGGGTGGAATCCTTATTTCAGAATCCCAATGGCCATCCGTGTAGCTCTGGCCTGGGACACTATTTCTTTTCTGCGTCTCCAAATCTGAGCTGAGTAGTGTAGTCTTCCACTGTCGCTCGGAATTGTGTATATCTAGGCCTGGAGGTTTGTCGCCGGAGCATCCCCAAGTGGTTTGGTATGTGGTGGGGTCTCGCCGCACCACGGGAAGACACCGTCGTACTGGTTCGGAAAGATAACATATAACTCATGCAAGTTCCGGCGTGCTAGCTCCAGGATCGTGGTAGGGTCATCCCAAAGTGACAATGAAAAACGTCTAGCGCTCATCGTAGACATCACCACGAATGTGCAACCGGAATGCGTTCTTTTTAGTTAGCACGACGCACGTAAATTAATTTAACGAAGGCGTAAGAGAGACTGCGACGCTTTGTGCAGGCTTGCAGGTTTGTGTTCACTGGTGCGCTAACGCCCACACGGAGCCCGAGATGAACAATATAGCCACGACGTTGCATGCAAATATGTTGCAACAGAATTGTTATGTAGCCTATAAACAGATGATGCCACTCACGGCATATCTCGTCGGTTGTGTCCCCGCAGTCATCGTAGCCGTCACAGTGCCAGGACTTTGGAACGCAGCGTCCGTTGTCGCATTCGAACTCATCATGGGTGCAGTTGCGAGGTGCTGTGAAGAGAATAGAAAAAAAAAGAGCAACGCTAGAATCACTTTCTGGAAACGTTGTAAAAATACTAGTACCAGGGTAAAAGCTGCGTAATGCTGCCGTTGGCATCGAAGGCTACTGATGGCAACAACTGAAGCTACATTTTTATTTATTTATCAGTGCCAACACGTAAAATGTTTAATGTTTCGCTAGCACAATGTATTCTGCCGCATTCGGTTATCATACTAATAATATACTGAGGTCAAATGCGAGCCCACTCACCGCAGTCTGCTTCGTCGCTGCCGTCTGTGCAGTCCTTGTTACCGTCGCACCACTGGGGCTTGGAGATGCAACGACCATTCTGACACAGTGCCTCTTCCGGTTGACAAATGGGTGCTGCGAGAGAGGACCAGCTAGTGAGAAGACGCATTAGGCCAGACATCGGCAGCGGATATGCTTTACTTACGCTGTTGAAGAAGAAAAGAGACATCCTATTATTATTACACATGACTGCCGAGATAACAGGTCCAATGCGCGAGCGAACAGGCAGGGTTTGCAGTACGCTGCTTTAAAGGACTAGAGAAGAATAGTTCATGTTATACTCTTTCTCGTTAGTGCGTTTAACTTGCACAGCTGTTCGTGCTTTTGTAATTTCCAGTCAAATGAATGTCAAATGAATGGAGTACATTAAGACCTATGAGAAGCGCGCTCAGAGGACTTCTCTACGCCGGTGATATCACAGTCGAAGAAAGCTACAGAACTTCGTCAAAAACACTACAAAATATCCTGTAATTCTGTCGTAACCATCAGATTTTTCTGTACTTCTCTAGTACTTTTCTGTTGTTCTGTAGTTTTTCTGCAGTATATTTCTGTTGTCTGTAGTTCTGTAGCACTTTTCTGTTGTAACTACAGAGATTTCTGATGTTACGACAGAATGTTCTGTTGTCACAACAGGCTTCCCGTCAAAAACCGTACAGAAATTCTGTCGTAACATGAGAAAATGTTCTGTAGTTTTTTCCGACTGGGGTCGCACGTCAGAGAGATGCGGCGCGAATAATAGGCGGCCATGTGATGTGTTACAACAATGCCGCCGCTCAGGTCTGTAGCGAGCTGTTAACATGTTCGATGTGAAACATCGTCTTGAAAAAGCGTCCACCTCTATTACTTAATCAATCAACAGTGGACTTTTTTTCATATTCGCATGGTGAAACTCACAAGACAATTGCGTCCTTTCTTACAACAGAAAGCTCAAAAGATAAATCTTTTTAATTGGATGCAAATTCGGTGAACCGCAAAAAGAGAAAGAGAGTGATGAAGTCTAAATGGCAGACGCATGAAGCATCAAAAGGAGGACGATTTGTATCGCTCTGCCGCAGCTTAAACCTTCTCTTGGTTGTAAAGCCGAGCACTGATTATGTGGCGCCTTTTGACGTATGGGATGGCTTTCACTGGCGAATAGCCAAAAACGTTCCACAGCTGCTGCGAAGTAACCCAATGAAAGTCTTTAGAGGTCAGGCAAAAAAGTCGTGCTTTTTTTCTCTTGCGAAGTCAGAAACCCTTAGACACAGTTTTTAAATGTGATGCCTCAGAAGCTGAGCACTAAACTTGTGAACATCACCATCCTTTGAGACTGGTGGTAAGAAGGGAGTCGAGCGGAAGTTGAGACGATTCCTTATTACTCGATTAGGCTAGGGCTGCCCTTGCTTCTGTGGTTGTTGGAACTACCGTGGTTGGGACATAGCTTGTGCGGCTAAAACGTTTTATGGCGCACGTCCCGCCCTTGTGAAGCGTAACCCCGCTGAAGACACGTCATCCGACTCCGCAGTATACGACATCTCTACCCTGCATTTCTATTGTACTGCAATCATTGGCGCGCGTTCATTAGCCATCACGTGACCACCTTTTCAGTGCTACCAAGACCTCGCGCTTCGTGCAGTCTTTGCAGCCGTCAATGAGTGGGTTGCGTTGTGCCAAGACGGCAACAAGCGCTTCGAAACACCTAGCGGGCATTAACGTAGCGGGAGTTGGCAGCTTGCAAACGTGCACCGGTTCGAATAACGCTGGCTGTAGCTGGCTGCAGCTGTTTGCGAAGAAAAGCTGCAAAAGTTGCCGAGGCGAGAGGTTCAAGGTATGCGAACCTCTGCAGACGAAAGTTCGCGCCACAGCTGCCTTTTGAATGAAATCTGGTTTTTAGATTTAGGCGCAAACGCTTAGGAGTTTGCATTTACGCGGCCGTACTATATAAGTAACGTCGGTAAATTAACACAATATTACATATAAAGATTATGTGGTAATGACCTGTTGAAACAGAATTGCATATGCCTAAAATTTGACTTTCATTCATAACGACCGTTTTTGTTTGCACGGCACACGGCGTTATTGGCGCTAAACATTATTAGTAATACGTTTATGAGGAAGCGCTATATGTTTAGCTCTCACTAAAAAAGTGATTTGAATATAGGCGGGTAAGCAGAAATTCGCTACGTAGAACGGGGCCTGCATAAGGTGAATCAGTATTTAAATATCGCAATATTTGATTCCTTCCTAATAGAACTGCTGTAACTCTGCACTCACAAGACTGTGCCCGGGCGTGCGCTCATTATTTCGTGCACTTGCAAGTTTCGTTCATTAATTTAGAGATAATGTCAGCGCACGTTAAAGATCCCCAGGTGGTCGAAATTGCTCCGCAGCCCTCCACTACGGCTCCCCTTTCTCTCTTTCCACTTTCACTCCCACCTTCATCCTTTCCCTTACGGCGCGGTTCAGGTGTCCACATAGCAAGTGTGACAGATACTGCGCCTTTCCCTTCCTGTGAACCAAGTATTATTATTATTAAGTATTCAAAAGACCTTTATCAATATTTCTTAAACTGCCTTACCGGCATTTTTATAGATGTAGCGAAATCGAGATGTTGAAATCTAACATTTTCCGACTGGAGTACTACCTGCACACGAAGTCATTAAATGTTAAGCCGCCTGCGCGCGCCGGGCTGAAAATCCGAGAATCCTCCACAATGTACCCCTCGATTATGAAGTTCTTAATTTTGAAAAAGAGCCTCAAGAGGGATTACAGCTGCAACGATAAAAACGGAAAATGACGGTAGGAATTTGCTGAATTGAACGGGAAATGCTCAAAAAGAGTACCGTAAGGAAACCTGCGTTTGTCCAAAAAGAGAGTGGTGAGCCGATGTCATACTGTATCCCTTTAGACGTGAAAGTCTCTGCAATCCTATTGTAAATGATTGTTTTCAGGGAACGCGACGCTACACACAACTTTTTCTCAGACAGAATGTTCTTCGTTTCTCTTAAAAACATAACAATATGCTCTTCTTGGACTGCAGAAAAGCTGCTAAAATATCTTAATTAGAAACAGGCCTACTGTACTTTTCAACATTTTAAATAAACATGCGATGTCCTTGAAAGGTGCTGCGATGAAATTTGCAGCTGAATGTCGAGCCTGCAAATGGAGCAGGTTACAAAGAATGAGGCTTGTAGGTTTGGTTGGTCTTTCACTGCACAGTGAAAACTCGCATCTTTTTAGGGCAATTCATCTACGTGCACGTGTCTTGAAGCACTCATCCTTGTGATACACTGACGCGTCAGATGAGATACATCGCAGGGAATCTAACCAGTAAACAATTCGCGATATGTAATGTCCACCACGCCGTTTGTCAGTGTCGCGTTGATTTGGAAGTAGCTGCCAAGTGAGAAAACAAACAAACAAACAAACAAACAAACAAACAAACAAACAAACAAACAAACAAACAAACAAACAAAAAAAGAACAACGACGAAGTGATGAGGCCAGCAATGGCGTTACGATGAGTGGAACAGCAGGAAGCGATGGGAAGAGGGCGAACGCTAACTTAAAATTTTCGACAACTTGACTTCCGCGCAGCAGATTATAGTTGACGTGGTTCACGTGAATGTGTTTCTTAAAATGTAATGCATACTACACGTTCTTATCAAGTGCTTAATTAAGAGGATTTTCAGACAAATTAGGTAAGAAAATTTTACTGCCTTTTGCGTAATCGCGATAGTAGATGTAAGCATGAAATTGTTACGGGAGTAGCAGTCGGCCAGTGCGAGTAGCCTCCTGCTGTTATGTATACTTTCCGCAAGACGCTTCCTACCTCTCATTTCTCGCAGTATGATGCAGAAGCTTACGCGGCCACGAAGAGATGCTGGGCTGTCAATAACTTAGGAGAAGCAGCGCGTTCAAGTGCTCTCCGAGTGTGTAAGCAACCGTCAACTAAACAAGGAAACACAATAAGCAAATGCCGTCCCAAAGTGATGGACATGATTCCAAGTGCCGGAACGTGCTCCAAACAGCTGCCACCTCCACCACGGGCGTCGGGCGGCATTCTACGCTCGAGTGTGTGGCACCGTGGCACTATCCTTGGGGAGGAAGCAGGATGCTTTAGAGAGCGAAGAACTCGCCTCATTAAATCTCGTTCGTAAAGACATGGAGTTTCCACATAGTAGGTTTCTCCAGGGTTTCAGCTTTATTTATGTCATAGGGGGCACTTTTGACCACTAAAGTGTGATGAGGCGAAAGCCTCTACCACGCGATGGTCCGCAGCCATGCACTATGGCACCTCTTTCTGTTTTCACTGCCACCTTCGCGATGACGCGATAGCGTAAGCTACAAGCCAACATATAAAGCCGTGCCTGCGTGGCCTACGGATAACCTGAGTGCAAGGGTTTTGCCAGGCTGATTGTGATATCACCCTCCCATATGAAAGGAGAGGCCCAAGTTGGCAGCTCTTGCCAAACGTAATGCCAGGAACTCCTAGGTCCAGTTAGTGCTCGGCCATGTCAGCTGCCAGCTACCACCTCTCACGAATTCTTCTTTTCTCTCCTCCTCCTCCTCCTCCTCCTCCTCCTCCTCCTCCTCCTCCTCCTCCTCCTCCTCCTCCTCCTCCTCCTCCTCCTCCTCCTCCTTCTTCTTCTTCTTTCTTCGCTCTTCGGACAAGCACGGACAGGCACGGACAGGCATGGTGAAATGGTGAGAATGTGGCCAACGTAGCTCTCGATACAAAGGATTTTGAAGTAACTTAGAAAACAAATGCACCGCCCCCCTTTTTTTTTTTAACGTTCTTCATGAAAAATCTGGTCGAAACAGCCAATTTTGGAAATTGAGGTAAACAATCGTTAGTTTGTACAACAGTACATCGCAATACTTAGAGCAGCTTGCCTTTTTGAATGACTTCTTGACGTGATTACCGAACTCTGATAAGGTGGTCGAGCGATTCGGGAATAGCTACTGAAAAAGTTGTGCTGCCATACACACCATATGCGGACATCGACTGCTTATCCTTGCTTCCTGCAGAAAGCAGCCAGGGAAATGCATCTGCTGCCACTCCAGCAGCAGAGTCACGAGCAGTGTTATCTGAGATGTCAGATTAAGATATTTTCGCCACAGTAAAACTTTCTAACAAGAGAAATTGTTCACAAAATTTCCCTTGTTTTAAGATACGTAGATGCATGCACACGTCCTTTAGACAAGACATACTGAAAATGTTAAGAACCGCCCCATCTATTGAACTATTAATACGCTCGCTCACTACCGGTTCTCGTGATCCCTTTAATATTATCTGAGCACTGTATGTGAGGTCAAAATGCAGAAGAAATGGCAAATTTCAACGTCTTTAGTTATTTTGAAGCCCATGTTAGGGATCCCGTGCCATTATTAATCCAAGCAGTGAATCCCGATGAAGGCAGCCCGTATCTGTATCATGCTGGTTCAATACGCGCAAGGATTGTCTGCTTGGCTCCTTCCCTCGCCCTAGAAGCTTCCCTTTTATAACCAGTAAAGCTCTGACACAAGAAAATAAAAAAAAAAGGAAGACTTCCTAGAATGTGGGGCGGGGAGTACGTTTCTTTGTTCAGATGTGAGTGCAGCCTTCGCTTCATGTTACATTAATTTTAACCAACAGTACAAAGAGATTCAGGTCCCTCACGTTAAATCCTAGGGGTGCAGTTGCGAGAAGAGCGCCTCAGTCATGGGGGCTCAGGAGGCGGTGAATAGTTAGTCAACTTTGTCGACAGCCTAACCTAAACTGAGTCCTGCTGTGTCAATGCATGTTTTATTCATGACCTCTGTGCTCGAAGGTTAACTGTCACCAGTCGCGCCTGCGCACTAAAGGCTTGAAGCATAAGTGAAAAATAAAGCACACGTAAAGAGGACAACCTAGTTAAGAAGTGTGAAAACAGGTCGGGTTGAGTCAAAGCCGCCTTTTCATCTCCCTACTGCAGATCTCCTGCGAAGCACATCTTAGAAAGCCCTGTCTCTAATGTCCCATCTCAGGTTTACCGTTGCTACGATGACGCTTAACAAGCTTCGGGTTTCGAAAGTCGGCGCCAGCAAAATCCGAATGGAGGGTAGAACCGATGTGACGACAGCTTTCAAATAGTGAACGGCGGGCTTCCGTATAGCACGCTCGTTCGCTTATGCGGGGAGAGACGTCCTGCGCTTAAATCTCAAGTCTCCTTTGATCTGATTCCAAACTCTCCTTTCTCGGCACCCCCGTTACTGTCGCGCTAATCAGATCCGCTACTGGTGCATAATTCAGTACGCACAAAGCGCCTCTCGTCAGCCCGACTAACTGGTCTGAGAAACACACCAAAACAGGGAAGCCTTTGCGAAGGAGGGCCTGTTCGCCCCTCGCACTCTTTTTTTTTTATGCTGGCATCACTGTACTGCGTTCCTTTGTCATCGTGTTTCACTACGTATGCATGTTGCACTCTGAGATCGACAGTGCGTGGCATGCACATATCAGGGCGTCGTGATCAGCCGGCCGTAGTTTCATTGTCTGGAGCCGGTGAGACAAAATGTTGTGAAAGAAAAAGGAGGTCTTGGTATAGCTTTGATCGTAGCTTGCGAAGCTGTTTTTGATGCATGTAAAAACTTGTACGTTTCTCCTAAAGAGGAAAATTTATTGTTGATGCATTTTCAAGGCCGTGTCTTGTTGCTGTTCATGAAGAGGGCAAATATTGTGCGGATTTTGAGACAAGTTAGGTGCCCGAAACAGAGCCGAGAGACGGGTAAATGAGAATATATATTGGTTTTATTGTTCATTTTGTTATGTGTGTGATGTATCAGGGCGTCGAGTCGAATGGCATACTTCTTAGTAGGCATCTAACTTTCTAAGGAAGTGCATTAAATTGCTCGATACCTCTAACGGTTTTTTACACTGCTTCAGTTGTATGAACCAAAACTCGCTTCACCATGCATACCAACACTCAGAAGTTCATGGAAGGTATCATAGGCGGCAAATTTTAATTTTATTGCAATATTTTTATGTATGCTTAAATAGAGTCATGATGTTTAGCGTTACTTTAATATGTTCGCAGTGTAATGTACAGTTTTCACCAGCATGTTTTTTTTTTCTTTTCTTGGGGGGAGGGGGGGAGCGCAAGGAAATGAAATATATTATACCGAGTTACCTACCTGGAATCATTAAAGGCGTATGTAGATCAAGAGCCCTTTTATCACGGTATATATTGCAAGGCGTAGAGGTGGTATTCTTGTACCTAATTCCAGTGTTAGGCACTGTCCAAATCGCAACATTTAGTTTAGTTGACTGACTGGTGTTCGCCGCTACCCTTGTTTTAGGGGCAGTCGTGTGAAAAAATCATGCCAGGTAGGTTTACTGTTATAAAGGCAAATAAATGTGAGCAATCGTTCCCATCTCTGTGATCTTTATTACGTTCTCTACTAGATATAAGTAAGAAAAAGACACGCTCTGATTCACGCAATTTTCAGCATGTAGTCAGATAATTGCTAGAATTCCTAAAATAATTACTACTCGCCTAGAATTCTGTTTTTAGGGAAATTCACGGGATGTTATACTAAATGTTAGAACGAACCTATGAATATCACGTCAATTTAAGGATATGCATATGTGACATGGAATCTACTTGCTGATGCCTCATATGCCTTGGACCAGTTTTTTTTTTCATTTATATTAATGACTTAACTTCCACCGCATCTTTTAAAATCCATCTTTTCGCAGTCGACTGTGCAATTTTCCGGAAAATAATCAACCAGAACGACACTGACTTACTCCAGTCTGACCTTAATTTTGTCTCCAACTGGTGCAGAACATGAAAAATGGAATAAAGCGTTAATAATTGTAAGTTCATGCGCATTTCTCACACCTCAAACACTTCTCCTTCATATTATCTGAATGGCATTCCTCTTGATTCAGTTAACTCCTATAAGTATTAAGATGTCCGTATCACAAGAAACATATCATGGCGTACCCATATCGAATACGTGATTAATAACGGTAATCGCATGTTAGGATATTTTCGTCGCACCTTTTCCGCCCCTCCGTCGTCTCTAAAACTTCTACTATATAAAACACTAATACGTCCAAAACTTGAATTGCTACATCAATGTGGGACCCTACACATGACAATGTAGCACATTGCTTTCAACGTGTCCAAAATAATTCCGTCCGCTTCATTCTCTGAAATTATAATCGTACTGCGAGCACCACAGCCATGGAAGCTAACATTTCCCTCCAGCCCTCGCAGGAAAACCTCGCAGGAAAATCAATCGCTTAACTTTATTGCACAAGATATATTATCACGACACATATGCACGGCGAGCTCATCTCACCACCAAAATACACGTCGCATCGACCATCGTCGCAAGGTCAGAACCGCTATAATGCCGTACCAAAGCTTTTTTTTTTTTTCAGTCATACCTTCTCTGGACATTCATCGAGTGGAACCGCCTCCCCTCCGACATTGCAACTATTGAAGATATGCAAAGTTGTCGCGATGCACTAGCTAATTTCGATTATTTTGAAGAAAACTGACTTTGCATTCTTATAACATTCACTGTATTATATTTATTGTTTTACTCTATGTAACCCACTCCCCTCTGTAATGACTTTGGCCCTGAGGGTACAATAAACAAATAAGAAATAAATATACCAGAGTGAACTAGAAGAAAAGCTGCGTTTTCGACTGAGATCTGGTACTTCACTTTTAGAAGCTCCAAAGACACGACTGCGTTAGACGAAAAACTTTAACAAAAGCAAGGAGATATCTGGAGATCACGATTGTTCCAATGTATCTAAACCAACAGCATTGCATTGAAACAAGGAGAGATAAACAACCTAAAAGACCTATAGGAAGTGTTCCTCCTTGGGTTTTTAGGTACCTTCTTTATTTCCAATGCTCACCTGCCAATATAATAGGGGAATAGCCTCCCCATCAGTATAACTGCATGATATTATATAAAAGCTATATAAGGCGGGCTAAATAGGAGCACTCAGATTTTAATGCTGGCCCACAAAACTTCCTAATCATTTTTCTAAAAACTAATCACCTGCCTGTCTCCCTTGACATTGATTTCTCGGCCAACGCCCCCGGCAATTGCCTGTTATACCAAATGATATCAGGTCATTGTGGTATTATGGACCACACAATAGGAGACGAAGTGGTTCACTAAGGTCTCCGGCACAGCATAGGAGCTTCAAGGAGGTTCGCTTTGGAAGATCTGAAGCGCCGAAAGTGACGGAAATAAAACATTTATAAAAAGGGGATTAACGCTAGAACTCACCCTTTTAAGACAAAAGCCTTTCTAGGCACGTGCCTAGAAAGGCTTTTGTCTTAAAAGGGTGAGTTCTTTGGTGATTTCGTTCCATGTACATGGAACGAAATCCCGAGCGCGAGAGTTGTGCGCGAGATCTGTCATATTCCGTAAGATTCCGCGAGATGTGTTCTTGTCTGACATTTCTGTCATCTGCAATCTCACACTTGAACGCGCGCCAAGGGACGCCATGCGGCCGGAGCAATGATGTACCGTCCAAACTAACGCTTGCCGAAAAAAGTGTGACAGATACGAGGCCTTTACTTTTTTGTAAACGAAATATAGCGTTCCACTTAGACGTTCTCGTATTTGAGAATCTGTCTACCATCGCCTGCGGCTGAATCCTGGGTTCGCAAGCAAGTTTACTGCAAGTGACACCCCGTGAGAAGTGCGAATCGCTGCACTTTCGGTCCTTCGCTCTAACCTTCAAACTGGTACCATGAGGCGAGCTTCTCAATTTTCTCACTTGTGAATGTTGAGCTAATAAAAAATGTTGAGCTAATGGTGTCCGATCAAAGACACCAAACACTTAGAACGCCGACCAAAGAGCTCAACAACCCAAGACGAAGTTAGATGAAAAGAAAATTAATTTCTGTTTTGTATTCGGGATAATAATGCGTTATTTATGTCAAATGTCAAGGGTGAAAGTGGCCATAAAGCACTAAAAATTTATGCTCTTCATTACAGGTAATAATTGACAGTTTGTGGGAAGGCAGGAGCGTGTTCTGATCCCTATTCTCTGCCCCTCCACCTCCGCGTTTCACGGGTATTTTGAAATAATGACGAGCATCCCACTGAGAGAAAACTGCTATTAATAAGCTGATATCAATTCGGCAGGGCTTGTTCTTCGTAACACAGGGTCTGCCCGTGCGCAATCTGCAACGGCTCCTGAACAAGATTTTTTATCATTGTTACCCCTCATTAAAACTTGCTTTCAGTTTCAATTAAACACTGAGCGCTTGGCCAAGCACCCTTTTCTCGGTCCCCGGAATCGTCTGAGAGCGCCAAAAATTTTCTCACTGAAATGCGCGACAGTGGCAAAGCTAGGCCTGCACACAATATTTTCCCAATTATCTCCGCGGTCCCAAGAGTCGGAAGCCCTCTTTATGCGTCTCTCTGCCGCAAAAAGGAGCCCTTGTGTACTCAACCGCGAGTCACAAAGCGATAATCTTAGCGTGTCGGCGCACTCATCGAAGAGGAACAAAGAGGACAAGTATACTAGAAGAAACCTTCCCTCGCATATCCCAGTCACGTTTCCAGCACTGAAGCAGTTTTCTGAATCAAGCACCAATAAACAGCCGTACGAATATTAAATACCCAGAGGGATTAAAATAAAGATGATTGAATTAAGGTCCTTAATAAAGGTGCATGGAGACTTTTGTCTTAACGCGAGCGAGTACAGAATCGGGACCGACAAGAAGAAACAAAATGGCTCAACTCCGAACTCAAACGATCGAGATTGAGAGGGAAGAGTGATGTTGTGTTTCCCGGAATATTTTTCCCGGAAAAAGCAGCCTCGAAACGCTTCACTGTTTACTGCCACAAGCAGCGACGATATGGAGCACATCGTGCTCGGTTGAGAACCTGACGCAGTTTTGCTTTAATTTGTATTTTCTTTCATTATCTGATGAAAAGGGCGATTTTCTGGAGGAACGTTCGCAACGTCCGCACGAGTGATAGAGAATTTGTTTTGAATGATATACATTGAGCCAAACAATGGTATGGAGTAAAGGAAGAGCGGAAGGCTTTAAGAAATGCTTCAAAGCGCTGGAAAAATTTGGGATGCATTTTCAAGCGCTTGGATTCAGTTCCTTGTCACAAGCGCCACAGCCGATTTGAGCTAAGGGGCGTATTGACAATTACTCGTTCTCGAAGACCAAAAGAAAGTGTAGAGAACCCCTTCGAATGTGCCTTGATTTTCCTCGTCTTAGTTTTGTAGTAACTTTCAAAGCTGAAATTCGAAATGCGTTTAAACGTTCTAAGCGCAAAGAATTAAAGTACGCTTGCAGTGGAAAGAAAAGTTGCACTCCAATATGGAATGTAGAAGACGAAAGTGATGGAGGGCCATGAGCTCGAAGTATAGCCAAAACAGTGGAGGTTTAGTGTTTGCCTTAGAGGGAAAACGTTCGCCACGCATCGGTATTATATCGGCCTGTCAGACGGAGAGCAGAACCATCAGCAGCATTGTCATCGTATTCACCATTCTGTTCCATCTGCAGGAGAGGAAAGAGGAAAGCAAGGGACAAAGAAAGGCGAGAACAGAAGGGGTGCTTGCTCTACACCCTTTCTGACTGGCCTTTTACCACTTTCGCTGAGATGGGTTTCGTCTCTAGGCAACAAGTGTGTATATTTTACTTTTACATGTCTCTTCTACATGAGAGTTGCACAGTTCTTGCATTACTCCTGAGGATTTGACTGAGGTTAAATGATTTCTCGTAGTCATGAAAGCTATACGGGTGTATAGTGGTTGCTAATATGCAGCAGACTTCTATGTGATGTGAGTGATAGATAGATAGATAGATAGATAGATAGATAGATAGATAGATAGATAGATAGATAGATAGATAGATAGATAGATAGATAGATAGATAGATAGATAGATAGATAGATAGATAGATAGATAGATAGATAGATAGATAGATAGATAGATAGATAGATAGATAGATAGATAGACAGACAGACAGACAGATAGACAGATAGACAGATAGATAGATAGATAGATAGATAGATAGATAGATAGATAGATAGATAGATAGATAGATAGATAGATAGATAGATTAGATAGATAGGTAGAATAAATAGATATATAGATAGATCGATATATATATTAAATTGATAGGTTGATTAGATAGATAGATAGATAGATAGATAGATAGATAGATAGATAGATAGATAGATAGATAGATAGATAGATAGATAGATAGATAGATAGATAGATAGATAGATAGATAGATAGATAGATAGATAGATAGATAGATAGATAGATAGATAGATAGATAGATAGATAGATAGATAGATAGATAGATAGATAGATAGATAGATAGGGATGAGGGTGGACGGCAGTGATGTTAACCAGAAAGGCCTCCGGTTGGCTACCCTACACTGGCGAAAAGGGATAAGGAGATTAAAGAGGGGAAGAAAAAGGGGACGCTGAGCACAGTCAGAGTTCGTCACTCAAGCCGGTGGCTGTTAGATAAGTAAACAGTGCCTTGTATACCTTGAAGGCAGTCGACTGCCGTGGCAACGGACCAAGGATCTTATCCGCCGTTAAAGGGCGAGAATCTAGGCGTTCCAGAGCGCAACGGAACTCATGTCTCAGTGCTGCTTGCAGCCCTTGAAGGGCTGCTTTACAATCTGTGAACACTGTCCAGGAACGTGGACGTTCTTTGCAAATGAATTCAACAGTCGCGCGTAGGACACCTATTTCAGCACCAATTGAACTGAGATATGAAGTTTTAACCTTTATCAGGATTGAGTTGGCCGGTACCGCGTTAAGCCTCCTGGCAAGGTTAGATAGTGCGGAGTATGCCACACCATCGGGCTCTGGCGATGATGACTTTTTACAACATGCCAACACATCAAGTTCCTCCACATATATATATATATATATATATATATATTGTTGCTTAGCTGTATTCGCTGTTTGTGATGAGGATGAAGAAGCGCAACAGACTCCGAGAAGACGACGACGCTGAGTGTTGTGAAATCGGTGCCCTCATCAACGTTAGTTGTGCGGACAGCTTTGGGACTGTAAATCTTCCACGTAACATCTCTTGGTGGAGGTGCTGGGTGGAGGTTAATCTATTCGATCCCCTGTCACAAGCTGGATCTCCGCAGCGGCCGCCACATCGGAACCACCACGATGACTACCGACGCCTCTACCTCTACAGCCGCCGCCCCTGCTGTTGTAATGGCCCACCCCCGTGACCCCGGAACCTTCTGCGGGACCGACGACGTCGACGTGGACGACTGGCTAGCCCTATACGAGCGCGTGAGCAAGCACAACAGGTGGGATGCCACACTCATGCTCGCGAATGTAATATTTTACTTGGCTGGGACCGCGCGGGTGTGGTTTGAAACCCACGAAGACGAGCTAACATCTTGGGATATTTGCAAACAAAAGCTGCACGACCTATTCGGAAAGCCTATTGGCCGCCACATTGCCGCCAAAAAAGCGCTCGCCTCTCGGGTCCAAACGTCTACGGAGTCATATCTCACTTACATCCAAGACGTCCTGTCTCTATGCCGCAAAGTCGACCAAGGCATGCCTGAGGAGGATAAAGTCGGCCATATAGTAAAAGGCATTGCCGACGATGCCTTCAACCTCCTGTTGTGCAGGGATTGCTCCACCGTGGACTCTGTGCTGCAGGTGTGCCGACGTTTCGAGCAGGCGAAACAGAGGCGCATATATCACCGTTTCGACCGGCTGCCGAACACGGCTGCTAGCTCCTCCTGTATCGATATCCCGACTCCTCGACCGCCTGCGAACGACAGCACTTTGACACGCATTGTCCGCCAAGAGCTTGAGGCAATGACTCCCGCGGCCTCGCTGTCGCATACACCCGACAACACCCTGGCTACCATATCACTTATTAACGCTGTTGTTCGCCAAGAGGTTGCGAATATGGGCCTCCCTTATACCAGCACCACCGACACCACGGATTCAGGACCTGCCCCTCCAGTAATTGCTGCCACCTCAACCAACGCCGGTTTCTCGCCCCAATATCGTTACCGCAACCCAAATGAATGGCGTACCCATGACAATCGCCCCATCTGTTTTACTTGTTCTCGCGTTGGCCACATTTCCCGCCACTGCCGTAGTCGCTGGTACACGCCATCTCGTCAGTACACCTACGTTGACCGCCGCGGAGACTATGCCCCTCGCTATTCCCCACCTCGCCCCGACCAGACCCTTGCTGACCCCGGTTCCACTGTCCGTCCTGCCAAACGTTCACCATCCCCGCAAGCACGACGTTCGCGTTCTCCTCATCCTCGCCGCAGTTCGCCAACGTCCTACTCTGGCCACTTACCGGAAAACTAGCCAATGCAGCTCCCGGAGGTGACGCTGCATTTATGACCCGGACTGAAAAGCCTCTGTTGACCCCTGCCCTACAAAATAACCGTATCGACGTCCTTGTGGATGGAGTTCCCGTTTCTGCTCTACGAGCCCTACAGCGCCCAACTGTCCGTTCTAAGCTCCTCAGTTCGTCGTCGCCTCAAGAAAGTCCTTACGCCAGCCGTCTCGTCCACAGTTCGCGTCGCCAATGGCAGCCCTGCTGCCGTGGTTGGCATGTGTACGGCGCGAGTTACAATTGCTGACCGTCATGCCCCAGTGTTGTTCACCGTCCTACATGAATGCCCCCACGACGTTATCCTTGGCATTGATTTCTTAACAGCCCACTCTGCCCTTATCGACTGCTCTAGTGGCCTACTTCGCTTGGACCTCCCGCTCTGCTCTGAAGACCCCTCCTGCTCACCCCGACTTCGATCAGCACAGTTTAGCCGCCTTCCTCCAGAAACTGCCGTTTACATCCCTATGTCGCCATTCCCACCCGTCCCAGATGGCGACTATCTCGCTTGTCCCTTTACTGATGTCATGCTGCAGCGGCACGTCACCCTTCCTCATCTAATTGTGCACATCTCCCAGAACCGCACCACTCTCCCAGTCCTCAACTTCAGCTTTTCAACTCAAGTTCTGCCCGAGGGAATTTCATTAGCTTCGCTGTCCCCGATGACCGATTGTGCCATTTCAGCTCTGTCTACAGATCATACAACTGCCGTCCCTGCCAACACCCCCTCGTCGTCCACATCGCGCCCTGATCCGCTTGACAGCATGATATCAGCTGATCTGCAAACTGAATTCACCGCTAATTGACACAAGCTTTTGTTTACCTACAGTGACCTTTTTGACTTCGGCACCCGCCCATTGGGTCAAACGACAGTTGTAACCCACCGCATTGACACCGGGGACGCCAGTCCTACCCACAGGCGGCCCTATCGTGTTTCGCTTGCCGAGCGACGCGTCATTCAAACGGAGGTCGAAAAGATGTTAACGAACGACATAATCGAGCCTTCCAGTAGCCCCTGGGCATCCCCCGTCGTGCTGGTCAAGAAGAAGGATAACAGTTGGAGATTCTGCATTGACTACCGTCATTTGAATAAGATAACCAAAAAAGATGTATATCCTCTTCCGCGCATCGACGACGCGCTTGATAGTTTGCACGGAGCCAGCTACTTTTCATCCATCGACCTTTGTTCCGGCTACTGGCAGATTTCTGTCGACGAGAGAGACCGTGAAAAGACAGCGTTCATCACCCCTGACGGCCTCTATCAATTTAAAGTCATGCCTTTTGGCCTATGTAACGCCCCTGCAACTTTCGAACGGATGATGGACTCATTGCTGCGCGGTTTCAAGTGGACGACTTGTCTTTGTTACTTAGACGACGTCATTGTTTTCTCGTCCACTTTTGACAGCCACCTCTCTCGCCTTTCTACCATTCTCGAGCTATTCCGCCGCGCCGGCCTTCAACTCAACTCAAAGAAATGCAGTTTCGGCCATCGGGAAATCAAAGTGCTTGGTCACTTGGTTAATGCTTCCGGTGTTCAGCCTGACCCTGACAAGATACGTGCCGTCACAGATTTTCCCACTCCGCGTTCATCCAGCGATGTCCGAAGCTTTATTGGCCTATGTTCCTATTTCCGACGATTCGTCCCGAACTTCGCAGTCCTTGCTCGTCCGCTCACCCAACTCCTCAAGAAAGACGTTTCATTCTATTGGGGGCCTGAACAAGTTGCAGCTTTCTCAAAGCTTATTGCTGCTCTTACTACTCCACCAGTCTTGGCCCACTTCAACCCTTTCGCCAATACTGAACTCCGTACCGACGCAAGTGGCCATGGAATAGGAGCTATTCTCGCTCAGCAACAACACGGCCGTACAAGGGTGATTGCGTATGCCAGCCGCCTCCTGTCAACGCCCGAACAAAATTATTCTATTACAGAGCGAGAGTGCCTGGCGCTTGTCTGGGCTATTACGAAATTCCGCCCTTATTTGTTTGGCCGCCATTTTACTGTGATAACAGACCATCATGCCTTGTGCTGGCTTTCCTCTCTCAAAGATCCTACTGGCCGTTTGGGGCGCTGGGCGCTACGATTACAAGAATACACCTTTTCCGTCGTCTACAAGTCCGGCCGGCTTCACCAAGATGCCGACTGTTTGTCACGTCATCCCGTCGACTCCCCTAGTCCTACAGACTCTGACGATAATGCATATGTCTTATCTGTCTCCGCCTTTGCCAACATTGCCAAGGAACAGCACCTAGATCCTTCTCTGCATTCCATTATCCTCCGTCTTACCTCCGACCGCCCTGACCCACCTCTCCCCTTATTTGTGCTCCACGAGAACACCCTATACCGACGTAATATGCGACCAGATGGCACAGACCTTTTGCTCGTCGTTCCACAACACCTGCGTTCCACCCTCCTTGAACAGTTCCATGATGCTCCCACGGCTGGCCACTTGGGTGTCTCTCGCACATACGACAGCCTGCGCCGACGTTTCTACTGGCCGGGGCTCTACCGCTCTGTCCAGCAGTACATTGCCGCGTGTGAACTGTGTCAGCGTCGGAAGAAGCCCACAATTTTGCCTTCAGGTCATATGCAGCCAATACCCATACCAACTGACCCATTTTCCCGTATAGGCGTTGACCTCCTTGGCCCCTTTCCAGTTTCCACCTCGGGGAACAAATGGATCGCCGTCGCCACCGATTACGCTACTCGGTACGCTATTACCCGAGCCATCCCGACCAGCTGCGCCACAGACGTCGCTGACTTCCTTCTAGAAAACGTAATTCTTCATCATGGTGCTCCTCGCGAACTACTAACTGACCGTGGCCGCTGTTTCCTGTCGCGAGTGGTTGACGAAATTCTCCGTTCGTGCTCCGTCCGCCACAAATTCACCACCGCATATCACCCCCAGACCAACGGCCTCACGGAACGTCTAAACCGTACCCTCACAGACATGCTGGCCATGTATGTGTCTGACGACCATCGAGATTGGGACGTTCATCTCCCCTTTGTCACATTCGCCTACAATTCATCTGTCCATTCTACCGCTGGATACTCCCCATTTTATTTATTATTTGGCCGACACCCGTTACTACCCTTCGACACCTCTCTACCCGCGGCAGACGCCACCAGTACTTACACCAGTGATGCCGTCACCCGTGCTCATGATGCCCGCCGGTTAGCTCATGCCAGGCTCTCTGCATCCCAAGACTCTCAAAAGATCCGGTACGACAGCCGCCACCGTGATGTCCACTACACTCCTGGATTTCTCGTTTTGCTGTGGCTCCCATGCCGTCGAGTGGGCTTGTGTGAAAAACTTTTGCCCCGTTACACTGGCCCTTACCGTGTTTTGCGCCCCGTGACCGACGTCACCTACGAAGTTGAATCTGTGGTTCCGAAGTCCACGTCCACAGCTCCAACCTCCGAAATAGTGCATGTGTCCCGTCTGAAGCCCTATCATCAACGTTCTATTTCGCTAACATAGACCGCACCGGGACTGTGCTTTTCCCGCGGGGGGGTGGTGTTACTTAGCTGTATTCGCTGTTTGTGATGAGGATGAAGAAGCGCAACAGACTCCGAGAAGACGACGACGCTGAGTGTTGTGAAATCGGTGCCCTCATCAACGTTAGTTGTACGGACAGCTTTGGGACTGTAAATCTTCCACGTAACAATATATATATATTAATAATTACAATAAGTCACGGTGTGATAGCACAGTTCCTAAAAAGTGGAAGACCTGTCGACTGGTTCCACTTATATATATTGCCGCATTGAAGACGACGCAAAAGATGACGACTGGGAACACAAGCGCGCGCTGAAAAGAAAAAGAAAGAAGCTGGAACGCAAGACTCGTTCTGGTTTCTGGTCGACCATTCAAACGATCGATCGCTAGGCCCTCCTTGGCGTTCTTCCGAGACGTGACACTGGTGGAGCGCGCTGGGGTATGCATAAGACTCCTTCCGGCAGTCCACAGCGGATCCCAAACATCGACACGCCTGTCCATCGTGCTAGCCGCCGCCTTTCCAGGCCTAGCGCCGGAGTACAGCCATCTGCCGAACGACTCCTCAAACGTCCAAGTTCCTCAGACCTTCCAAGCCATGACACATAACAACCCTACGCCGGTGACTCTACAGAACACCAAGGTGCCAGAGTGCTTTCGCGGGGAAGCGTTTGAAGATGTGGAGGACTGGCTCGACCAGTTTGAGCGAGTAGCCAAGATCAACCAGTGGAGCGCAGATCAGAAGCTTTGTAATGTTTATTTTGCCCTTCAGGATATTGCTAGAACGTGGTTTGAAAACCACGAGGCCAGCTTATCCACATGGAATGACTTCCGCTGCCAGCTGGTCGACACTTTCGCGAGAACTGACCGACGAGATAATGCGCTGCGCCTGCTTGAAGTACGCATCCAGAAGCCGAATGAGAGCGTGGATATGTTTGCGGAAGACATGGCTCGCCTTTTTCGCCGTGCCGACTCTGATATGCGTGAGCCAAGGAAGCTACGGCATCTCATGCATGGTGCCAAAGAACAGGTGTTTGCCGGCGTGGTACGCAATCCACCTAAAACTGTGAGAGAGTTCGTTAAGGACGCTACGGTTATAGAGCGAGCCCTACAAGACCGGTGCCGCCAGTACAGCCGACCCGTTAACTGTGCTTCGACGACTGCGGCGGCGCTGAATGCAACCGATAGGACCACTCTTCAAGACCTCATTACAGAAATTGTTCTTGAGGAGCTCCAGCGAATTAAGGCTACGAAGACTCAGTCATCACAGGCCCTCGTGGAAGCCGTCAGGAATGAAATTCGGCATGCCTTATCATCGTCTGCACCGTCTGCACCATGTAACCAGTTTCAACCCGTCGACAACGCGGCAGCTATTTCAGAGACATATACCACGCTCCACAACCGGTCAGCTTCACGGCCGACGTTCCTGCAGCTTACCACGAGCCGCAACACGAGAGCTATGCCGCAGTCCTTCGCCGCCCGGCTCCAGACTACGCCCCACCAAGCTCATCGAGCCATCAGGAGACGCGATTCTTCCATGGACCTCAGTGGGCGCCTTCCAGGCGCTTTCAACCACGCCGAACTGACAGGTGGCGCAGTTATGATAGCCGACCACTCTGTTTCTACTGCGGACAGCCTGGCCACGTGTATCGGTACTGCCGCTACCGCGAAGAGGGGCAAGCCTTTCCGCCTGCTTCTGCTCGCCAACACTTCAACGCCGACTCGGCCCAAATCGAGGACGACCCTCCGGTCAGCAGGGAAAACAAATCCCCGGGCTTCCGCCGCCGCTCCTCCCCATCACCGCAGCGTTATCCTTCGCCGATGCGTCTTAGCATTGCTGCCGTTAGCGGACAGCGGTCCCCGAGCCTTCACCGGGGAAACTAACAGCCGCAACCTCGCGAGGGGAGGTTGAAACCAGTCGAAAAATGCCAAACCCCTCACCGCCGCCGACAACCTGTGCTTCTGACGCCGCTATTAACATTAACATTGACATTCCCGCAGTACCGCCGAAAATGCCGCCTACATTACCGCCGAAAATGCCGCACCAGATGAGCAGCCCCGACGACGAAGCTGACAGCGCCGACCTTGCCGCACTTCCGCCGCAAATGCTGAAAAAGACGGGCAACCTGGATGAAGTTGTTAGTGCTGACCTCGCCGTTTCTATTGACGGGCTGGAGGTACATGGTGGATACAGGAGCGGATTTTTCAATTATTAGCCAGAAACTGGCTGATACGCTGCACAAAGTAAGAATTGAATGGACTGGGCCAGTAATTAGAAGTGCTGGGGGTCAGCTACTGGCACCGACAGGGAAGTGCACTGCCCGGATAGGAATAGGAAACACGGTGTTTGTTGGCAGTTTCGTTATTCTCCCTGACTGCTGCAAGGACCTCATCTTGGGCATGGACTTTCTGCGCCTTCATGAAGCTGTAATCAGCATCCGAGATAGCGTCGTTGCCTTCACCAAGAATCATGAAGACCTTGGTTATGTGGAAGTACCACTGATGCCTTTACGAGTCGCCAAGGAGACGGTGACATTACCTCCGCGATCATGCTCTCTTGTTCAAGTGAAGTGCGACGTGACGCATACCGGCGATGGAATCGCCGAAAGGGCAGTCACCCTGGTACTAAGCCGAGGTGTTTCAATAGCTCGGGGGCTAGTCAACTTGACCGATGGACAGACCGAAGTGCTGCTGACAAACTTCAGCGACGAGCGTCAGCAAATTCCGAAAGGCACAACCGTGGCTTTTTTCGACAGCCTCCTAAATGCGCAGCACTGCTTCTCACTGCAACAGGAAGGGCCAATGTGCAAGACGCCCGTAATCATCGTCGATGTGAGTCCAAATTTGTCTTCTTCAGAACGGGACCGCCTTTTGGATCTCATAGATCAATTCCGAGACTGCTTTGCTTCCGAATCGCGGGTCGGCCAAACGCCCTTGACAAAACATCGAATCATTACGGATGACTCGATTCGCCCGATTCGACAAAATCCTTACGTGTGGCTCCGAAAGAACATGAAGCCATTCAGCGCCAGGTGGACGAAATGCTTAAAGGCGACGTTATCCAGCCGTCACAGAGCCCCTGGGCTTCCCCCGTGGTACTCGTTAAAAAGAAGGACGGCAGCTTACGAATTTGCATAGACTACCGCAAGCTCAACCAAGTGACTAAAAAAGACGTGTACCCTCTTCCTCGCATCGACGATTCCCTTGATCGCCTACGAAATGCACGTTACTTCTCATCAATGGACTTGAAAAGTGGATATTGGCAGATAGAAGTAGATGAGAGGCATCGGGAGAAGACAGCATTCGTCACTCCCGACGGATTGTATGAGTTCAAAGTGCTTCGGTTCGGTTTATGCTCGGCACCAGCAACATTTCAGAGGCTGATGGACACTGTGCTTTCGGGACTTAAGTGACAAACATGCCTGGTGTATCTTGACGACGTGATTGTGTTTTCGGCCACATTTGAAGAGCATCTACGCCGTTTGCTCGCTGTGTTTCAGGCCATACGATCTGCGGGCCTCACCCTAAAACCCGAGAAGTGCCACTTCGGTTACGAGGAGCTGCAGATCTTAGGCCACGTCGTTAGCCAAGAAGGTGTGCGGCCTGATCCTGAAAAGCTCTCCGCAGTCGCCAAGTTCCCAACACCTACGGACAAAAAGGCATTGCGGCGCTTCCTGGGTCTTTGCGCCTATTACCGTCGGTTTAATGCTGGCTTCTCACGAATTGCCTGACCATTAACTTCATTGACGCGTGACAACGCTGTCTTTAGCTGGGATGAAGAACAGCAACAAGCTTTTAATGAGCTGCGGAGTCGTTTAAAGACACCACCTGTCCTGGCGCATTTTGATGACGACGCCCCTACACTGCTTCATACGGATGCCAGCAACGTGGGCTTAGGTGCTGTGTTGGTGCAGCGCCAGGATGGTGTGGAAAAGGTAATTGCTTACGCCAGCAGGACCCTATCTAAAGCAGAAGCGAATTACTCGACAACCGAAAATGAATGCCTTGCAGTGGTATGGGCGGTTATGAAGTTCCGCCTTTATTTGTACGCTCGCCCCTTTGAAGTCGTTAGCGACTATCACTCTCTCTGTTGGCTGACGAACTTAAAGGACCCTTCAGGGAGACTCGCGCGTTGGAGCCTTCGATTACGAGAATTTCACATGGCCATTATTTACAAATTTGGAAGGAAGCACACGGATGCTGATTGCCTTTCCCGAGCGCCGGTCGAACCTTCCACTATGACCGATGAAGGCACTGCGTTTTTAGGTGTCATAGATGACGCAACGCTTTCCCAACAGCAGCGAGAGGACCAGCAATTGCTCCCTCTTATTGATTTCTTGGAAAAGCGAACTACGATTGTGCCTAAGATTTTCGCTCGAGTAATGCCTTCGTTCTTTATTCACAACAACGTACTTTACAAGAAGAACTTCCGCCCAGGGGGGAACAGTCATATACTCGTCGTCCCATCAGCTCTCCGCAGTGAAGTTTTGCAAGCGTGTCAAGACGAGCCAACCGCCGGTCACCTAGGCTACACCCGCACTTTGGCTAGAATACAGCATGGATACTACTGGCCAAAACTGCCGGCGACAGTGAAACACTATGTACGTACGTGCATAGACTGCCAGCGCCGTAAATCACCCCCTGTAAAACCAGCTGGCCTACTCCACCCTCTTCAAGTGCCAACGACACCTTTTAAACAAATCGGCATGGACCTCCTGGGACCATTTCCGACGTCCACAGCCGGGAATAAATGGATAATTGTCGCCACCGATTATCTAACCCGCTACGCGGAGACCAAGGCTCTACCAAAAGGTACCGCCGCTGAAGCAGCTCGGTTCTTCGTTGAGAACATTGTCCTGAAGCATGGCGCTCCGGCACTCATTATAACAGACCGTGGAACTGCATTTACGGCCGAACTTTTGGAGACCGTTCTCCGCCTCAGTGGCACCAGTCATTGTAAAACTACAGCCTATCACCCCCAAACCAATGGGTTGACGGAACGCCTCAATAAGACCATCGCAGACATGCTTTGCATGTACGTCGACGTGAACCACAAGAATTGGGACGAAATTCTTCCCTACGTCACGTTCGCCTACAATACGGCACGCCAGGACACCACTCGTATGACACCATTCAGCCTCCTTCACGGGCGACCAGTAACAACTATGCTGGATGCAATGTTGCTCCCGAATGCTGACACCGATGATCTCGATCAAGACGCCGAGGAATTCGCTCAGCGTGCAGAGGAAGCTCGCCAACTAGCGCGTGTGCGGATCAAAAATCAGCAGAAGCATGATGCACGACGCTACAATCAGAGACACCGACATGTAATGTACGAACCTGGCGACAAAGTGTGGTTGTGGACGCCTATTCGCCGCCGTGGACTCTCCGAAAAACTATTGCGGCGATACTTTGGACCCTATGTTATTCAGCGACGTTTAACCGACGTCACTTATGAGGTGATGCCAGACGGGGTGCCGACATCAAAGCGACGCCAGCGCCAAGCTGACGCTGTCCACGTCGTGCGTATGAAGCCATACCACTCAGGTTGATCTTAACCTCCTACTTCCTTTTGTTCCCATCGGGACGATGCTTCCTAAGGAGGGGGAAAAATGCCGCATTGAAGACGACGCAAAAGATGACTGGGAACACAAGCGCGAGCTGAAAAGAAGAAGAAAGAAGCTGGAACGCAAGACTCGTTCTGGTCGACCATTCAAACGATCTATCGCTAGGCCCTCCTTTGCGTTCTACCGAGACGTGACAATATATATATATATATATATATATATATATATATATATATATATATATATATATATATATATATATATATTGTTACGGAAAGGTATTTATTGGACATGCGCTGCGATGGGCAGAATTCTCCACTTCATTGGTCACGCGTTTCCCGGTAACCCTATCCCCCTCGGCAAAATGCAACGTCCCGGTGCTCGTTAGGCGCGCGGTGAGGAGTGGAAACAATATACCTCTTGAGGCAGGCCACATACATAATTTCGGAAGTGGGTGTAGCGGACGTTGTCTTTGGGCGGAGAGGTGTAATCTCATAGATTACGTCGGTCACTGGGCATAATTCACGATAAGGACCTGTGCACCTGTGTAGTGCGGCAGAAAGTTTTCAGGTAACTTCCCACGGCGGGACGAGAGCCGGAGCAATACCAGAGATCCAGGAGGATAGTGAACATCACTCTGGTGTGCGTCGTAGCGGTGTTTTTGAGCTTCTTGAAAGACAGAAAGCTTGTGACGAGCAATCTGGCGAGCGGCATCGGCTCGGGCGATGGTATCGCGGGCACAAGCAGTGACGGGGCCAGCGACGGTAAGCAAAGTGTCGAAGGCAGTAAGAGGTCTCTTCCAAAGAGAATATAAAATGGAGAGTACCCAGCAGTATCATGGCGCGAAGAGTTGTATGCGAAAGTGACAAATGGAAGGCTAATGTCCCAGTCGCGGTGACCGTCGGATACATACATGGCGAGCATGCCGGTGAGTATGCGGTTAAAACGTTCCGTAAGGCAGTTCGTCTGAGGGTGATAGGCCGTGGTGAACGTGTGACGAATGAAGCACGAAGTAATTCGTCAACAACTGGGGAAAGGAAAGAGCGACCACGGTCGGTAAGTAGTTGACGACTAGAACCATGGTGAAGTATGACGTCGTGCAAAAGGAAGTCAGCAATGTCAGTGGCACTGCTGGTTGGAATGGCATGAGTGATCACGTACCACGTGGCATAATCGGTGGCCACAGCGATCCATTTGTTTCCTGACGAGGACTCCGAGAAGAGCCCTAGGAGGTCAAGGCCAACTCGAGAAAACGCCTCAGTCGGGATGGCAATCGGCTGTAGGTGTTCAGAAGGCTGAACAGAGGGCTTAGTCACGCGTTGACAGAGGTCACAAGCACTACATAACGTTGGACGCAGAGACAAAATCCAGCCCAGAAGAAACGCCGGTGCACGCGGTCGTATGTGCGTAAAAGGCCAAGATGACCAGCTGTAGGGACGTCATGCATTTGTTCGAGAACGGCAGAACGTAGATGTTGGGAAACGACCAGCAAGTGCACAGCCCATCAGGTCGCATGTTGCGGCGGTACAGCGTCTTCATATGAGGAAGAAAAGGGTGAGGGAAGTGTCACGGTTGTCTGCGCGGAGGCGGTGAATGAAAGATCTGAGGGTTGGGTCCAAGCGCTGTTCGTCAGTGATCTGCGAGAAGTCGGATAAAAGAGAAGACACAGGGGTCCAACTGATGGTCTGTATGGGAAGGAGGATCAATGGGATAACATGACAGGCAGTCTGCATTCTGGTGAAGCCGACCGGATATGTGTACAACCAAAAAGGTGTACTCCTGAAAGCGTAGTGCTCAGCGGCCGGAGCAGCCAGCAGGCTCCTTGAGGATCGCGTGCATTTTCTTTTTCTTCTTTCTACAGCCGCAACAACAACAGCATCTTCTTTTTCTTTCTTCCTTCTGTATTTTCTTGTCTGTCCCTTCGAGTCAGCTGACGTGGCTCAGCTACAGTCAGTAGCAGGCCTGTGCATTTTCTTTTCCTTCTTCCTACAGTCGCAACAACATCTTTAGCGCTGCGTCAAATGAGGGTGGCATAGGTGGGAGATGGGTCCGGTTGCATGCAAGTGATGCATCGCGGACGCTGGTCTTAACGCGTGTGTCATAAAGCTCCTTGATGACGTCACCCTAATTGTCATCGGTGGGATTCTAACGACCAGTGTATTAGAATGATGAAAGAACGGTTCCGGGTAGCGGCTTGAGCCAATGTAGCCCGCTCTTGAGGACCCTTTTGACCCCACCTTTAACCCATAACCTATTTTCCCAAATAAGTGTTTTGTACCATCAATACTACTATTACTAACACTTCCGGTTTTTCTAGTTATGGGTCGTATAACTTCTTCGCATTAAAGACATCGTGAACAAAGTAGGGAGCAGAGAATATGTTTTTTTATTCCGAGCATTTGCAGTGGGATAAGCAAAAGCCATAGCAGCTAACTGTGTACGGTGTATGTAAATCATATACCAAGCAGCGCACTCAGAAGTGTTCAGAAGGCTGAATGGGTCGGTCGGGGGCACCTGTTGCTGAAGCAGCCGTCTTTCGGCGCACGAGGTCGATTTTTCAATGCAGCAGTAGTTGTTGTTTACTAGCAAGGAGCCGATAGACCCTTGCGCTTTCTTAACTATTCTTGCTTAGGTTGCAAGAAAAATAAAGAAGAGAAAAAACGTAACGGCAAAGCGACTGCGCTACCGCCCTGAAGTAACGGTAGAAGGAAGCCAGCAGGGAATTGCTTGCACTTCTGTGAGAAAACTTCGGTTCTCGAACATAAAGTGAAAAGGAACAAAAATAAATCTAAAAATAGCGGCACGCACTGATCGATCCGAATGATGATCGAGAGCGTCCCAACCAGATGGCGATAATGGCGTGCCAGTGTCTGATGCGGAAACGATGGGAATAGAAGATAACGATAGGCAAGCAGTGATCAGCATTGACGTGAGTACAGAAAGCTAAGCGCGACTGTTATGAAAGCGGAAATTAACTTTTTATATGATGACAGCAGCACTGAATATACTCTCGCTGTGTGCTTTTAGGTTACGTTTTATTAAGGCGGGAGAGCTAAGGATGCTGCGCGGCGGAATGCAGGGGGCGCCAGCGTCGTTGGCGGCAAAAGAATGCAGTCTGTATATAGAGCCGTAAGGAATAAAATGCGCGGAATACTGAAAGAAAGAAGATACGGCACGCATAATGTTGTCGAACTCGCGACTGGCCTTCGCTCAAGTGAAGTGCGAGGAACGAAAACATTGCACGTTAAACGGAACGCGTACGTTACACGAAATTACCGTCACCTTTGGCGTGCAGAGAATATAGGGATTGATCAATAAGGTCTACGTCACACGTGGGTGGAGTGGCGACAGAGAACAGCGATGGAAACATTATAAGATGGCATCCTGATTGACTCTTAATTACTCCTTGTAAGCAATTAAGCCAAATTAATTGCACTGAAAAGAGCAATGGGAGAGGGGTGAGATGGGAGTCTGACTCGGGACCTTTGGATCGTGGCAAAAATCATGCTGAGCCAAAGCGACGCAGGCACTTTTCTTATTTATTGCTGGATTGTTAGGTTGAAGCAAGATTTTGTATCCATGGGGTTGTCTTTGGTATAACGCAGTTAATACGTGAGATCAGAAAGGACGAACTCAGGAAGTAGTTATTAGGCAACTAGCAAAGTTCGTGTTCATGAGGATGAGTATGCATGAATGAGGAATTGCAAAAGGAGGCTTTGATGGGAACCTTTAAAGCGTGTGGAGGGTTCCTTTGAAAGACACACAGGCCAGGTGGGACATAAAAACAAAGGGTATATATAACTCTTGTGCATTTCCCTTCTCTCTCCCGAATATCGGAGGAGAGGGAACGGGTATGCGGGGAAGCGACGGGAAGTCCAGCAAATGTGAGCGACATTTGAATGGGCTTGGCGCGGGCCCCAAAAGCGGCAGCGTCATATCTTTCTAAATAGGGGCTTAAGTGTCACCAAATTTTTTTTTTTTACGAATCTCTCATCGCACCATCGAAGCGAGGAAGAAGCACTAATCTCCACATTTTGTCCTAAACGGCTCGCTCTGCTGAACTCAGGGAACATAACACTGTTTCTTAATGAAGGCGGGGAAAAAGTTGCTTAACTCAAGGTACATCTGAAAACATCGGTCCGGAAGGAGAAAAACTAAGTATTCTAAACAAAATAAGGTCTCGGTTTGACTGAGTATCTGTCCTCTATGCGGCTGCTGTGTCTAATAGTGATCACTTTAACTCTAGACCTTCATTTCGGGGCATACCATGACAAAAATAACGGCAAAAATGAGAGAATTTGACAAAAATTGGTCCCATTTCAGAGTGCTATTGAAATGTGAAGCATCAGACGCCGACGATTAAGCGAAGAAAACTAAAAACAAGCAATGTTTGTTTTTCCAGTCATTTGCTGGCAGCATGAGCATTTGACGTTCTACTTTGATCGTCACCGAACGGATATTTTATCTGCAGACTTGCAGGTATACATGATATTGGCAGTTCGGTGTGCTCTCAACTGAAATGTACACAATGCCCATGTATAGAAAAAGTTCAAGTTCAACGCCGATACTCTATAGATACTTGCGGCTCTTTTAACGCTCTTACGATTTTACAGAGGCAGAGAAATCTTCGTTTGAAATGTTCCGACCAGTATTGAGATGCAGTTGCAGTCTGATGCTTGAAAGGCTGCCATAGTTTCAGCGGTGCGGGAACGAAATGCAGGCCATGAAGGTTTTTCAAGGTCGTTGCTAACCGGCTAGGCTATATACCTTGGAGAGGATATACAACGAGTACACCTCTTAGCTCCTAAGGACTCCTGTAATAGTGCTGCTTGCTGGATGGTTGATTAGACCAGAAACGTAATTAAGTTCTTTGGACCTAGCCCCTTTACAAGATAAACTACCAATATCCCGGTTGAATTTATATGTATACTGATGTATATATGATTAAAAATTTGTCTGCATTTGAATGTATAATTTTATAATTGAATGGGTGACGCGAATTTCAATTGACTTATGCATCAGCAACGTCAACCGTTTAGAATAGTTGGACGTAGTGTTCATATGCCAGGTAGAAAATCCGCGTATGTCTGGTAACTGTCGGCAACTAACAGCCCTCTCGAAGTCCCCCAGTAGCACCAGTCAATTCAGTTCATTAAAATGCTATTTCCACATACGGCACCAGATGATTTTTTTTTCAGGGGAAAAAGAAGGCTTACTAAAATATTTCAATAGACGCCTGTGTATCGCCTGATTCTTCGAAACAGCCAGGGTGATCGACAGAGCGGCCAATTCATGCATACTACAACTTGAATACACCTGTCCTTCTATTCTCAAAATTTTAATTGAGCATTTTATTGGTGCCTGTGCATGTTTGTATGGTTAAACAGGTCTGGTCGGCTCCAAGTTATACAAAACCTGGCCTCAGTTCCGTTGATGCACTCCAACGGCGTACTGAGGACACGTATACGAAATGCGTTTTAAGATGGAGGACATCTTTCAACACGTAACTAAAACATTTTTCCTAGTCATCAAACCACTCCAGAGTGCCGGTCTGAAGGGAGTTATGTCGTCGAACCTTGTTATTTTGATGTTTCCGTAAGTTTAAAACTATCAAGAAGTCACTAGTGCCCAAACTGGAAACGAACAGTGGGTTTAAATATTCGAAACCAATCTTTCAAATGGCTTCCTCTGCAACAATAGATTCGTGAACCGGGGTATTGTCGAGCACGTGGATGGTGCATTTTGCCACTAATTCTCGGCTCATCTCTCAGATAACCTCGTGCAGTTGATGGAGAATAGTTGCATAATATCCCCATGTTAACTCGTGCTCTTTTTAAGATAATCAATGATCTAGATCTTTTCTGCGTCCCGAAAAACTGCGGCCATTCTTGGTTAGAAAGTTTTTGTAGACGAGAACACCGAATGCCCCGCCTGATAAACTTTTGTTATGTTTCTCGGTCTTATTGGAAAAACCATGTCTTATTCGCGGTCAAAAGGTTGGATAAAAAGATAGTGGTTCTTTTGATATCAGATGTAAAAGGTTTCTTGAAGAATGCATGCGGTCGTGTTGCTATTACATAAAAATGGTTTATTTTCTGGCGCCTGAGAATTTCAAAGTGCCTAACAAGAGAGGGATGACTCGAAAGCCACTGCCACACGAAATCTTAAATTATGTAGGAGCGTCTCACCCTTTAATTCGGCGATTCTGCATCAGGAGGCTCCCAGTTGAGATTAGATATTAAGAATTGTTTGAAGTTCTTACCCAGTCTGGCTTTTGGACGTATTACAAGTCTACAAGGTTGTGTTTAAACGATTTAAACCATCAAGTTAGTGCACAGTCGTGATAGAAAGAGGTATACAACACGCAACAGGTGGCGGAGTTCGGGAGAACTGTATTGAAACTCCATTTAGGAAACGCTATCTAGGATCGAGACAATCGTGGTGGTTCCCCACTTTACCTATGTGCTTGTATTGATCTCGCTTTTCCTCCAACTGTCGCTAGATTGTGTTCTGATGTTGTTTTCTCCAGGTTTCCCTATAGTTGTTCCGACTATGCCACCGGCAGCGTGTTCTATACTTCTTTTTCTGGAGACTTTACGTACGAAGAACGTTAATTTGCATATGCATACAGCATTCTACTGTGAGTTACACTTGCAGAACTTCTTGCGACAATATAACTTTAAGCTCCAGTACTCAAGTGGAAAATCGTGAGCTGACGCTATCGTTAACTGGCTGATGCAGACCAAAAGGGAAACTAGATGTGATAGTAAATTCATGCTCGGTTTGACAAATGTACTAAACAAAGGGTTCACACAAGTCATTGTTAAAGGTTTAGTCATACCCAAGTTGCAAATAATTTTATTCGAGAAGTTTACACACCCCATTGATAAAAATTGTTTTGTTGAAGGTACTCGTGGTGCCAAAACCCCGTGGCAGTCGGCAGCGGCCCGAAGGCAGCGGGCGCATGCCTGAATGCAGAGGTACGGCCTATCGAAGCTTGCGTTAAAGGGGTGTAGTAGCAAAAGTGGAAGGTCGTCGGCCTGAGCTCGAGCTGAGGACAACTACGCGCGTGCCTTTGCAAATGCATGTAAACGTGAGGAGGGCGAATAACTCATACAATTAGAAGCACAGGTAGCACGTCAGATCCGGCAAGTATAAACAGAGGCAAGAGCACGAGCTAAGGTTCCATACAAGGCGACTACAAACCGGAATTCAAAAACATTTCAGCGGGGCTTGCAGTGTACGAGAACGATGGTTGCTCACAAGCAAGTAGAATTTGCACAGGTGTAGTTCTCAAATACTGCCTGTTGGAAGGCGAATGCATTCTAAGACAAAACTCGTCCTTTGCGTAGTATTGTTTTGCACGGTTACAACTAGGCAGTTTTAAGTATCCGTACTCAATTTCTTCGATCTATCCCCGTGCGTGGCGTAGCTCGAAAGAAGATCCCACTACATGTTACTGGCAGTGATGTTAAGCATGCAGCTCAACATTTATTAGAATTCCCACAGTGGGATGATTATAAGAGACGACTGAATACACAATCGGTAGTTTTTACTAGGGGAAGGTCAAAATATTCATGAGATATTAATCAGTTCCCGACACGCACGCGCACACAACCAGCATTAATGGTGCTGCGTTCAGTTCCCGAAGAGAGCGGGAGCGTGGGAAATCCCTAGATGGCCCACACACTTCCTGCAGTTACCGTCGCTATCCATCTGACCGGTGTCTTGCGACCGTCTCCATTATCATTGCTGCTTTTTATTTCCTGCGTTAATACTAGGAATTCATTAGGGCACCCGTCGCCTGGAATCTATACATGTTTACTTTGACTTTCGAGTATCTGGAAGTAAATCTGCACATTTTTTATGCCCTTGTAACATCGTCTATTTTGACGTTCCTATTTTTCTTTCGCATTAGTTCGATATTTTGTGTGCATGTATTATAAGGTTTTCCTAATGTGTGTATATGCTCCATATTTTAATTTTGCAGATGAATATTAAATACACCATTATCGCGATCAGTACCAAAGTGCAATCTTAGTTCCCCAGCTTGTATAGTGTGCGCATTTCAGGTGCGCTTTATTGAGCAATCAGAACCA
Source organism: Amblyomma maculatum (assembly GCF_055883805.1). Taxonomy (NCBI): domain Eukaryota; kingdom Metazoa; phylum Arthropoda; class Arachnida; order Ixodida; family Ixodidae; genus Amblyomma; species Amblyomma maculatum. Next base: position 104,152,231 of record NC_139347.1, on the reverse strand, counting down.
GTGGAGATTTCTCACGTGTGACAAGGAATGGTCAGCGTCGCTGCATCAACATCGTCTTTCACGTCAATGCAAATAAAAAAATAGTTTTGTTTTAATCCTTCAATAGACGCCTATACTTTTACTCCCGAAGAGCACTGTTTCTCATATTACTAGTTTTTCCTCTTTTCTTTTATGCCTAGTTTCAAGTACATTTTAAGATTTCATTTAGTACATCGTTACACAAATTTTTTTTCTTATCGTACAATCTTCCAGAATACACGAAGATTGCTTAATAATGTGGATAAGTAATAAGAAAGCAACTCCTCCTTAACGTCCAGTTGAGCGCAGGCGACGGCTGCAGTGGAAGTCAAATAGATTTCAGAAAATCTTTGTAACTGAACAAGGAATTGTCCTAATCATGTGTTCGAACTTTCGACTGCCGTCTTTCTGGGGTGCTTGCACTACCAACTGAGCTGATCAGGCTATCCAGCGTATCAGTTGGTAGGGCTAGAGTGAATTGATCAACAACTTATTTGAAAAATCATTTTAATGGTCTTAGTTAAATTTTAATTAGTTAATTTTTAATACAACCTCTCAATTTTATTATGATTCTTTTGCCCTGGTAATCAGAATGCAAACAGGGCATGCTCTTCATAGACTTGAATGGTACTGTTGCCTTAGAACGCTTTTTAAAAGTGTGCCACAGCTCGTCTATCAGAGCGCTCTCCTTTACCAAAAACTCCTTCCTGAACTATACATATTTGCCTGTTTGCTTATTTGATGGCTATGTTTACTCAACCTGCATAACAAGCTGCGGAGAAGAATACCTACGTGGTGGCCCTCTGCTTGTCACTGATTTATTTCTTCGTTTTCCCGGCGCACGAAGTGTCCGGTAGCGCGCGTGCCCATAGGTCCAACAGCCCCTCGCGAAGGTGCAGCGAGCTCGCCTTGCTCCTCGCGGCTTATCTCGGTACGCCTGTCGGTGCACGCGACCAGCGTAATGCATCTTGGGAGAAGGCACCATGTTGCGCTGCGTGAGGCATACGCAACTGGCGTAGTCAGAAGGAGGAGTTAGGATGGGGGAGGAGAGGGAGACGGTCGCCATGGCAACGACTGGTGCTGCGTATAAGCCGTGTTATAGCCAGCTCGCCAAAGCTAGGCCGCCACGCAAGGGATTTGGCTGTAGTCGGTAAGAAACTCCTTTACGACTCACAAATCACTGCCCGCTTAAATGACTGCCATGAAGACGACGGTTCCTCAGAAAACGGCCCAGCCATGCCGGGCTTACAGGATGACTCCGGTGTGTGCGGACTTGCTCAGGGTATATCGCCTCTTTGCTCTGAACTTCTTGCACAACTGCGCTCCTACATTCTACGTTAATTCCCTTTCCTCATTTTATCGCTTTTTGTTAGTGAGAACAGACCACGTGCGGAGCCTTTCGCAAGCTTCGTGTAAAGCCTAGTTTGATACCGCAGTTAAATCGAGCCAATATATACGAACCGCACCGGCCCGCGAAACCTTGCCAGTGAGCCCTCGGGCATGATGAAATTTATGGTGAGCCAGGCGATGGCCATGGAATCTTACGACACTGCATATCAGGAAAGTGACGGATTTTCGCGGCATGTTTATTGCACTGCATAGGTGACGTTATGTATTCTTGCCATTCCATTCTTGCAATTGCCATTCTTTACAAACCCAGGCTGCTGGCGCTCTTTGTTCTTAAGCAGTGCCGATAGGATGGGACAGAAAACGCTTCGTTAAAAAGGATTCTGCGAAGCGTAAAATGTGCTAGTTGGTCGCTTTGTGGAGTTTAACGTCCCAAAGAGACTTAGGATATGAGAGACGTCGTAGTGGAGGATTTCGGAATTTTCGACCCCCTGGGGTTCTTTAACGTGCACTGACATCACAATGCACACGGGCGCCTTGCTTTTCGCCTCGATTGAAAAGCTGTCGCTGAGGCCGGGATTCGATCCCGCGTCCTTGGGAACAGTAGTCGACCGCCGTAACCACTCCGCCACCCCGGCGGGGTCGCAAAATGTGCTCGTGTCGATTTCTTGGCAAGCCATCGCCTTAGACTCCCGCGTTCACTTTCTGGAACGTTACCCGGCAGACTATCGGCTCATATAGACGGCATTACAATGGCTTTGGCAAGCTAAACCTGCGCAAGTTGATGTCGCATGGTCTCGGTTACTTTTAAAGAAGGCACTCTTAGGTGAAGCCTATACGTTGAAGTCAACACTCACACGTCACTCCTCTCCCGGTACACTAGACGAAGTATTGCTTTGGAATTCATAACACGAATATAAACTCCATCATGGTGGTCACGTTGTCACGTCATATACGCTATAATGTGCTGCACATTAGTAATCAACTTATTTCTTAGTTGAGAATACTGAATTGATGCGATAATGTCCTATGATTAACCAGCGCCTTTGCTGTACTTTCTGTGAACAAGGCGATCGGCTACGCGCGAGCGAGTGGCTGTTTTGACCAGTTTTTGTCTATGGTAATAGCGAGAATCTTGATTATTGGCTCGGAGAAAATATATTTATAATGTGGACAACACCCCTTACTGCCCTCTTGTCGCATACGTTGTGGTCGACCGGTAGGGTGCCAACCAATAAATCGTCCTTGGCTGACACCTGCTTTCACTTACTAGAGCACATTCCTCGTCCAGTAATGATTAATTGTTGCCAAAACGTATGAAAAACAACCAAAAGCGTCTATTAAATAGTGGACTGCTCGAAAGACAACCTGTGCCAAGGACGGTAGGTTTAATGGGAAGATTTATGTTTCGACATTGCAGGTTGGTTTTACGCTAAAAAACGTTGTAAAACAGACCTGCAATAATATATTACAACCTTATGAACGAGACGACGCTGCTGCCTTGCTGATAATTAGTAAAGATCCAGCGTCAGGGAAAGTGTAACCTCGCGAAATAAAGAAATGTTCTATGACTGGCTTCTCGATACTAGAGTATTTCCAGGCAGCGCACACCACAGCCCCGGTATTGGAGCATGGTCCTATGTGTTGCTAACGTAGTCCCAATATTGGGCTGATGATTTGTGTTGCTGCCGGCGAGTTTCGTATTCAACACACACACTTCCAACGAAACACACTGAAAGAACTGCCTGCAGTGGAACCTGAAATTGCGGTATGTCTGCTCATATGGCCGCGTCGTCAATTTTCTGCCTCGCTAAACAGAATCTACAGGACAGAGAAGTTCATAGAAGAACCCGTATGTAAACACTGCGCAAGAGTGAAGTACGGCGCACGCCTCCGGGTGCGCCGTACTTCACTCTTTACGCGACCGGCATGAAAAGTTGCGAACAGAGGGAAATGGATCTCCTGGATTATATACGCTCCTGTGCTTTCAGCAGTCCTCTTTTATTTTCTTAGATTCGTCGATGTGTGCTTAGCGTTTTAGACTTGACAGGCATGCTGAAAAAAAGAAGAACTGAAGAAAGAGACTACTCAGCACAGCTAAGCACGTTGAAAATGGCTTCATGCGTCAGCAATTTCCCGAGTTACTATCGTGGCGTCATAGACTGCTTCTGTGGCAGGGTGGTGGATGCTGGTAATTTCAGCAGGCCATGTTTGACCCTCCGTGCGGAAACCACGTGCTATGTCAACACATCCCCACTCTCTTATTCTTCGAAGGTTATTCATACGAGCGTCTCTTGTGCGCAGCTAAAGACATGTTCGCCAGTCAAGGTTGTTCATTAGAAATATTCCTGCCGAATTTATGATGCGACCACATCTCAAGGCTTAGACCGCGGGGAGCGTATCTTGCGACCGAACGGTGCCGATCGCGTTTCGCTGTGTTCTGTGTTAAAGAATATTGGATAGGCACTCCCTATAATGCGACGATTGCTTAAATGCAACGCTCCGAATAATATAGCATTTAGCTTTAGGCTTTAACTACAAACGACAGATGTACTTTCACGTGAACTTTGTAGTTCTCACTCGACTAGGCGAATTACGGCCATGACACCGAACTGCCATCGGGCAGGCGCAGACGTAATACATCGGACTATATTAGGTAACGAATACACTGCGATGTAGATCTGGCCCTTTGTACATTGACGTCGTTAAGGGCTAAATACCGGCACCGATGGGCAAGAGCGTTGCATATTACGCATGTTGTTTTGAGTACCTGGAGACGTCACCGCGAAATTATAAACGCGAACGGAGAGCTGGTACCAGACGCATGACTGCGATCATGCTGTAATATTTATAATGATTTTCTCCCAGATAATGAAACTTGTATTCAGCGGGGGTAAATAAGTTCTCACGTTACTACAATTAGAAGTTGTGTATACGAGATGTTTGAGGAAGCAGTAGTATAGTTAGGATCCCGGACCTGTTGTGCCCGGCCAAAGCCGCCCAGAAATTCAGCCGGTCGTCAAACATCTGCGGCGAACGCCTCCTTCACAAAATCTGGATACTGCTCTAGAAAGCACCAGTGCTCTGGAGGCGAGCCGTTCCAAGGGAGAGAAGCGACGTGTTTGAACATGAGCTGAGCATCTGGACAGCTCGGCGCCGTGGCCCTGTCGGTGGACCCCTTCTCGCCTCGCGGCATATTTGAAGCAAGAGCGCAGCAAGCTTTCCCATTGGCCCTGCGAAAGTGCTGCTGCCGGATTGGACCATTTGAGCGTCAATGGTTTCTTGGTTTGCGGAGACTCAAGTGCTTTCTTTCGAGACTCCGAGTGTGAGTTCGTCACTAGCGTCCATCGGGAGCAGTTCGACCCCTGAGAGAGCGGACGCGGCGGAATCTCCCCGGCAGTCGCTGCGCGAGAACAGTCGCGTATGGCTACGTGAGCTTTCGGCCCCAGAGTCGATCTCGTTGTGTAAATGCCTGTAAACAGCGTATAAAGCTTTTTCTTCATCTCACCAGCGCCGACTCGGATTCATCTCTACCGCCCAAGGAGCTGACAGCCCTTGTTCACGAAACAGGTGATGAGCGCTACGCAACCAACTCCTTGGCACAACCCTGTTGACGGTGGGCTACTGTGTGATAACCCCACAGGCACAACAGAACTATAGTGTCCCTCCTTCTGCTTATTTACAAACCTGGCCAACGTATGACTAGCGTGGCAGTGACAGAAGCACGCCTAGGCATTAGAATTTATGTAGTCGTCCCTTTGCAAAATGCCGCATCCTTTGTTTGGAGTTTCAAATAAGGGTGACCATATCTTTCTCCAAAACAACCTAAACATAGTAAAACGATGAGGTTAAGATTGGCTAAACACCTAAGAATATCTAAACTACTAGTATATGCGTATGTATCGGAAGAAACTATGACAGGTGGTTTTGCATAGCTAAACGCGGAATGTATTGGATGGAAAAACAGCGCAAAAGAGGAACACCACAGCAAAGAAACACAGGACGAGCGCTGCTTGTCATGCCTGCCTGCCTGTAATGTCATGCAGTAGCCTTATGGGAGGCTTCGCATACGCTTTCCTTATTCCTTTTGTTTAGTCGTCACTGGTGTTCTTATTCAGTTTCATCGAATGGCTTTTCACGGGCTTGCGCGAAAACGGGTCGAGTTTGGGTCGAGTCGAGTTGGGTCGAGTCGAGTTGGTATGACCAGGTTTTGTCCAATGCACTCATTAATGGTGCAGGTAAACTGGGAGATCGTAAAACAATCATGCCAAACAAACAAACAAACAAACAAACAAACAAACAAACAAACAAACAAACAAAACAAACAAACAAAAAGCAATTAAGGGGATACTTAAGCTCCTTCTTGAGGATGCGACGCGAGAGCGGCTTGTGGCTTTCTGGGTGAGTTCCGCATAAAGCAGTTTTCAACTGTTTAAGACGCCTTGAAACTTAGAAGGTGACGGCGACATCTGTCTCGGCAACTTACTATGTCTTGATATCGCCACTGATGAAGGGAGTTCCGATAGCCGTCATATGCCGGCTGCCCAGTATTGTTTTCCAACACGTATTGTACGCGATGTTTTAATTTCGGAGAGCAGCGGCAACTTGTCTGCTGTAAAACCGCAATATGAGTATGTATCTGTCATCTCAACCGTGACTTAGCATATTTAATAGCACACTAAAACACATTCGCAAAAGAGAGGGTTGTTTTATCCCCTCGAATTGTTAAAGAAATAAACCTCAGTGCCACGTATAACCCTGTAACGTAAACAGGAATGTGTGATGCATATTTTCTATAGAAATCTGCCGCAATACCATCACTTTGGATCTTTAAGGCTTTCAGCATTCAGCGTTAAATGGGTCAGCTGCCATTAACAATCATTTTCCGTCAACGTCAACAGAATGTCGTGAAAACCTGCAAGACTGCATTGCAAACACGTCCGACCACGGTAAATGTAAATAGGCAATGAACAATTCTGGCAGAATATAAATAATTTCCAATATCTTGCTACAGCCGGGTTCGCTCCGCATTGATCAGCATTGCATCACATACTTTTTACCATACCTTAGTAGAGCATCTCAGTGTATCGCATTACATTACGTTGTAGTTTAAAGGTATTCTAATAATTTCTTTGCATTGCATTATTTTGTTCTCTCCCTTCCCCTACCTGTGTACTGAAACAATAGGAGTCCTGAAGAGCGAATATACCCTAATAGTGTATTGATGATGATAAACGAGAGAACACCACACCTCTGACAACCGAATCAATGGCGTGATGCACGGTTAGTTATTCTTCGTGGCGGCGGCCTGGGTCTGTCTTCCATTTCAATATTAGTATGCAAGTTTGATGTTTCTTTTAGATATGTGCAGTGCATCTCACCAAATATTAAGGGCACTCAACTGCTTCACTTGCATCTCTAAGAGTGTTTACTGCCCCTAACTTTGCCTCCGGTATTATTAATGCATGCTGTGGCAGGCCGCAGGACGAGCCGCACGGGTCACGAGCTGGAGATTGTTCGCCAACAGTTACTCTCACCGCATCCAAGCTCGTCGCTGCCGTTGCCGCAGTCGTCGTCCGAGTCGCAGTGCCATCGGGCAGGAATGCAGCTGCAGTTCGTGCCCTCCTCGGCAAAACTGGTGCACGCGAACTGGCCTGGACCGCAGTCGCACATGGTGAGGCCTGCACGCATGCACAAGGAAAGCAAACAACAATCAAGAACGGTTCGTCCAGAGTTTGTTCTTAATTTTCCTTTTACACACTCGCGGCAAAAATAACCGCAAATTAGCAACTGACGTTGATTTTTTTTTTATGCTGGGGTAATATTTGACGCACTTCGTTATTTATTGAATGCTACAGGTAGTGGGCCGCGATGAAATATAAATGCAAAAAAAAAAAAACAACACTAAAACTAATTTATGACACAAAGAGGAAAAGTTTGATCACATCAGTGTCTCGCTTTCTGTGTGCAGTCAGTATTAGTTAGTGCTGTTAAATATGTACCACTTTCGAGTCAGTTATGGTGGCAAACGAAATAGAATAATTAAACAGATGATTTCCGATGGGAAATGCGGTCAACGTAACGCAGTTAAAAAGGAAATGTCTCGTTCACTGTTTTGAAGAAGAAGGCCTAACAGGTTGATTCAGACCAATCAATAATTGATGTTTAGTGAGAAATTGAAGTTTTAACCTGCATTTCTATTCCTGCGCTTGGTAAACAATAACTGTAGTAGTTATTGCGCCATAAAACGCATTGTAACCAACTGCTAACCGATTTTCTTGTGAAGTTTGAACATTGTGTTTGGGCATTACAGGTTGATCAGGCTGTGGGGCGCTATATAGAAAGAATGAATGAAGTGCTGCAGTGCTCAAACGTTTGAAGATCTTGAACTGGGAAAAGTGGCTTTCAGGCAGCAATGAATAAATCTCAGGAGTAATTAACGACAAATTATATGCACAGTATAAATCTTCTGGAGCATTCTCCAGTTTGCTCAATTTAGGGAAAGCTGATGCACATTCGTTATTTTTAATAATAATAATAATTGGTTCCCAGGAAGGGAAAGGCGCTGTAACTGTCACACTTGCTCTGTGGACACCTGAACCGCGCCGTAAGAGAATGGAGGAAGGTAGGAATGAAAGTGGAAAGAGAGAAAGAGGAGCCGTAGTGGAGGGCTACGGAGTAATTTCGACCAGCTGGGGATCTTTAACGTGCGCTGACATCGCACAGCACACGGACGCCAATTCGTTTCGCCTTCATCGAAACGCAGCCGCCGCGGTCGGGCTCGAACCCGGGAACTCCGGCACAGTAGTCGGCCGTCTTAACACTGCACCACCCCGGCGGGGCCGATTGTAATAATAAATTAGTATTCAGCATAACATGGTCATCAAAAGTACACGCTTTATTAAACAGGAATTTGAACAGGAATCGAACTAATGTTTGGCATGCATTAAGTGTAATGAGCCAGGCAGTTTTCCCTGGGGAACCGCCTCGGCGGCCACTTTTCGATGGAGGCGAAAAGCAAGGTGCCCGTGTGCTGTGCGATGTCAGTGCACGTTAAAGAACCCCAGGTGGTCGAAATTTCCGGAGTCCTCCACTACGGCGTCTCTCATAGCCTGAGTCGCTTTGGGACGTTAAACCCCACAAACCAACCAACCAATCAGTTTTCCCTGGGGAACAATAGGACCGTCCAGAAGATTATTGGATAAAGGTTATTTTGATATCGACTACTATTGGATCCTACAGTCGTGAAATAAACGACGTAAGGTTGTTGGAGGTGTTCAATATCTTTTTTTACGGCAGAAAGTTTCGAATTTTCAAAGCAACCATAAAAATGTGATTTCATCTTTATATATATATATATATATATATATATATATATAGAGAGAGAGAGAGAGAGAGAGAGAAGAGAGAACAGTCTCGGAGTGCAAGGCAAACGTTTTTTGTTTATACTGTTGACATTTACAGGAATTCTGTCGTATGGTGATTATTTGAAATAAAGAGCATTAAATGCAAAGTGGAAGGAAAAACAACGCGCCGATGATGGGATGGTGTGTATATATATATATTATATATTTACGCGATGACGACGACGAAGTGTGTCCTTCTCTTGCCTCGCGGAAGGGACAAGATGATGACGATGAAGTGGGACTGGTTCCGTGCTTCTCGCTGCTATGCCATTGGAGACTGTTGTAAATATACTGTAAACACATCGAGTTTCCACGTATCTTGGTTGAGGTGCGGCCATTGATCCCGGCGTCAACCTCCGCAGCGACCGCCTGTTTTCCTGCCCGGAGATACCTCAAGACACCGTCCCCACACCAACGGGGGCATTGCCATCGATCATCCTCACCTACCTGCGCGATCCTGGCAGTTTAACTGGTACCGGCACTACGAACGTGGACGAATGAATACGCAAGTACGAACGTGTGAGCACCTCCTGTATTTCGTTCCGCCTACGACCGCTAAATAAGTTATTATTTGAATTTTCTTTTCTCACCAGTTTCGGTTTTGACATCCGAGAGATGGCTGTGACGTCACAAACATGCACTGCATGAAAAAGACAGCGATGTAATCGCTGATTGTCTACATTTAGTGATTCCTGTTCTTGAGGCAGGCTGGCCCTATCATTGCAGAGAATTCAAATGACACAGCAATCATTATATCGCTGTACGTTTATTCCTCGCGTGACCTAGACTTGACTGTGACGTCACAGCCATCGCTCGGCTGTTGAAACCGAGACCGAAATAGGTTAAAAAAAAGTTTGATTTTAAATTACTTAGCAGCCGTCGGTGAATATGACGTGGTGATCCGTGTACAGTAATGCCTTACGCATCATTACAGAGGATAAAACAATAACCCAAATATTATGCGTCTAGACTCCTTTCAGGCCATTTTCGTCTAGTCGAGATTTCTGCCTACAGTTGCTCTAACGAGAGGGGAACGTATAACTGTTTCGACCACGACCACAATGTTAACAGTAAGCTGATGAAAGGTTTCAATGGAATATTTTTAACAGTTCTGCTTTTTTAATTCCTAAGGAGAATATCGACGAAATACAGTGTGGCTGCCACGTTACCAATTCAGTTTTGCATTAGGTCCAACTTACATACACACTGATTTTAGCCTGACAAACGCACCTCTCCCCCCCCCCCCCCCCCTTTCCTTTGCTTTCAGCACTTGAGCAGTTTTAATCACGTCTGTCCTCGTCGCCGCCTAAAGACCAGCCAGCGAAAAACCCGGCTACCCGAAGCACAACCCGGTCTCAGCCGTCAACCCGTCAAGTAACAACTCGTCTGCGCAGATGTCGCTTGGTGGCTACTGCCTCAGCCGGCGTGCTGAGTGGCTGAAATAAATCAGGATGTCTAGTAGCGCCATACGTCTCTCTCCGAGCAGCGTCCGTCCGGCCAGCAGAGGCCGCGCACAGCGAGGGAGGGGAGGGAGAACGGCGAGCCTCACATCTGGCGCATTATTGATATGCCGGCTTGAACTCAGTACCACTCATAAAGCGTCTTTGGGGGCCTCGCCGACAACGCTGCCGGACACACACGCGCACATGCAGGCAGGCAAAAACACACACATTCGCGTGCTTTACTGTTGCCCTGTACAGCAATAACCAGACACTCGTCCGAAGCTTTGATGCCCTGTATAAAGCCTGGCCAGTCGGTCTTCGCCTGTCGTGACCCCAGGCGCGGTTGCATTTTTCATGGGCAGGACAGGGAGACGCCGGAATTAATTTGCCCCATTTTTCACCCCACGAGGAAAAGACCAAGCAGCAGAAAACAAGAAGCTCTGGGAGAAACATTAAAGCGAGCAGAAATAACGGCCGTGAACAGCGAGTGGGAGGAGGCAGTGCGTAGACGTGCTAGCGTGTTGCGAGGCGAAAGCCGTTGTAAGAGGGCGAAGAGCGTTTGAGTTGAAGAGTGCATATATAGATTTAGGAAAACGAAAACGAGCTAAAGGATCGCTACTAAGCGTGTACTTGATTTCTGCTGAAATCTCCTCCCCTCTGCACAGCGATAAAGAGTATCCTGCCTGTGCTCGGAATAGCGGCAGGCCGAGAATGGGAGGCGTTCTTAGCATAAGAGAAGGAGGAAGCCAGCGTATAAAGGCCTTTTTCAACTGCGCGGGCTACGGATATGTAAATATTGCTAATATATACGTGCCTGCCCTTTTCCACGACAAATTCGCACTGCGCGAGGGTATTTATAGCTTATTTCGTTTCATGGAAGCCCGGCCAGCTCGTCGGTTGGTCTCGGCTGTAGGGCTTCGGCGAAACGCCGCACTCGGAGGCGTGGAGACGGCATTCCTCACTTCGTGTACGGCGCGAGCGAAAACAACACGAAACTGGAGCGCTCTGGTCGGCGCATTTTTCATCCCTCTCCAGGGCAGCCGGTGCAGAGCGCACATTAAAAATGTGACAATAACAACGAAGCTGGCGGGGAAAGAAATAGTGGCTGACGCCAAGCGAACCCGGTAATGCACACTAGGCATAGAGCGGAAATTTACTACTGAACGTAGTCCGGAAGAATAGCGTATTAAATGTAGGACCGTTTGCTCCACCGTGCGTTTAATACGTCGCGGAAGTCGCCTATCAAAATTGCGTTGCTCCTGGATACATCGCCCTCGTGTCGGCAGCCGAGCTGTTTCCACGATTTATGTACTAATTCTTTTTTTGTTCCTTTCTTTACTGTCGCGTGCCATGAAGAATTGCAGTCAACGTTCCTTGGGCAGAAAGAATCCTTGCACGTGGTCCTTGTCCTTTGCCGTTTAGTTTACGCGACGGCCTTTAGCTCGTCTCTCCCAGTGGGGTCGAAGCCCGGCGCGTGAAATTAGAGCGCGGAACAGTGGAGTTCTTTTGAAGCCTTCCCGCGTAAGGGCGCTTCGCGAGTTGGCGAATTCCGCCTCCGGTCATCACCGCCCCTCAACCTCCTTCTCCTCCCTTAGCGTACTCTCCCTTCTGAAGACGGTGGATGTGGGCAACATTTCACATCGAAGACGGTGCATGAAGACGCGCCAGGCATTCTACACACGCGTGCGAACGAGCGAGTATAAGAAGCAATGGATAGAGAGAGAGACGGGAAAGGGAGATAGAGAAATAGGGAAGAAGCGTTCCGAATGAGACCCGACGTAGAAAAATGCTCAAGCATCGCTCGTTGAGAGAGCCAGAAAAGAAAAGGGAAGCTAGGATGGAAAAGCGGTGGAGAGCAGGAGAAAGGGAAGCCCGTGGTACCAAATGCAGCATCGCGAATTCCGAACTTAGAGTTCCAGGCGAGGAGAGAAAGCCTTTGAAATTCTCGGCGCTCTGGCCTTCACTCAGTCGAGCGATCTTTATCCCGGTGCTGTTTCCTGCTTCTGAACCTGCGTGCGACCTTCCGTCTTTCCTCGCACACACTTTCCGTGTTTCCTATGGAGAAAGTTTTCTCGTTCAGCATCGTGCCGACGCCGAAAGGAGCTACACGCACAAACAAAGGGAGAACAAAAAAAAAAAAAGAAGAACAGAAGCCAAGGAAAGTGTGGACAAGGAGGAAGAGGAGGGTGTAAACACGCCAACTTCATGTCCTGGTGCCCTTCCTCTAGGTTCTGGAAATGCAAGCCCGCCAGTTCTCACGTTTCCCTGCACGCATCACAGCTTCGCAGTGAGACAGCAAGGAAAAACGTACAGAAAAAGGACAAGCAGCCTTGGAAGCAACGAGCCCAGTGCGTCTACTGTTGCCACCACATATTCCACTCTCCCTCCCCCCTACACCCCCTCCAGTTTCCTTCTCATCCATGGTCTTGCCAGATTCTGCGTGCTTTCATTTCTTCCGCTCTATTTCTCGTCACGGAACAGTCATATATTGATGGCGCCATCGAACTTGCAAAGCCCCTGGGGGGCGGGGAGGGGAGGAGCGGCTCGGCTCTTTGGCTAAAGAATATGTTGTGAATGCAAGGGGAAGAAAGCAGCGTAAGAAGTTCAGAATAAAAAAGGAAGCTAACAAAAAGAAAGTAATAAAGGGAAAATACCCGAGACAACGACCGGAATAAACAGAGAATGGAGAGCGACGGAGGGAGGGGAACGAAAACAAGATTGAAGAGCCTGGGGAAAACTCCGATATGAAGAAAGCAATCGCGGCTGCGTCTTTGCATTGCCACATACGCCTTTCCTATCGTTATCTCAGATCGCACTGGCCAGAGTAAGAGGCAGCCTATATTAAAGCGCCGGCGTGTATTGAGGCCGCGTTTGTCGTCGACTTGGGAGCCCAAGGAGGTACCGAAAGATAAATATAGGCAGAAAAAAGAGAGAAGGAGGCGCATGCATACAAAGCGAATGGAGGGAGGCGATTTCGGCTTCAATAAGCCCGCTGCGTAAGCATATTGGATGCTCAAAGCAGCGACGGTATGTTATATGCGTCATTACGGGGCAATCGGCCCGAAAAGCGCGTCTCTTATGACTGTTCCCTGAACGCTTCTGTCCCTTTTCCTTGTGCGTGCATGCGCATGCATTGAATGTCTTACGCGGACCAACTCTGAGTGGCTTTTTCAACTTCGCAGGCATTGTAGAATGACTAAGAAAACGTATTTGTGAAAATCTGAAAGAATAAAGAGGAGAATGCAGAAGGACGAAACGAAGTAGAAATTAGTATTTGCGAAGGGGAGAGTACTTTGCTTAATATGCTTTGAAGTCAATCAGTTTTGCGAGGTATGCGAGTATTGAAAGGGAGCCTTTCTTATGACCATGTGTCCACTATCTTAAATGAATGAAAAAAGTGAGCTTATGGCCCATGATTGGTTTGTGATCCATTACAGAAAGAAGCTAAAGACGAACACTAGAAATGGCACCAAGGAATTTATCGTCCTATTCAAGGCCACGACAACAATAACACGTGCTCGTTTTTTTTCTCCGTTTTTTTGCCTATATTGAGTTGGGTTTTCAGCAGGACCCCGAAGCAAGCATGTCCACTTGCCTCTGTCTGCCGAAAGGTGAAATGGGTGTTGAAATTAGGCCCACGGCACAACTTTACATTGTCTTTTTTTTTTTTTTTTTTTTTTTTTTTGCGCGACCCAGCGGAACCTATAATTTAGGAGCTGCACCACGAAAAAGCTTCACCACTACAATTCGAAAGGACAAGTTTTCCGAGCGAAGAAATCTCCTTCCATTCAATTGATCAAGGACACGAAATCAGAATAATTCAGCCTATCAATGTAGAATTTTCGACATGGTCTTAACAAAAGGATTCACTATTGGCTGCGCGGTAACGCATACTTGCTATTAGGAAAAGGATGGAGCATTATATCATGGGGTATTTAAGGAGCTCTAGGATATTTACTTAGTTTTTTCTAAACAGTAACTGTTAATGAAATGACCACAGAAAATAAATTATTTTAACGGTAAATGATAAAACATGCGCAGTGAAAAAGAAGACATCTGAAAGAGGAGTAAATAGGATTCAGACATCATCATCATCATCATCATCATCATCATCATCATCATCATCATCATCATCATCATCATCATCATCATCATCATCAGCCTGGCTATACCCACTGCGGGGCGAAGGCATCTGCAATATTTCTCCACTTAACCCGGTTCTGTGCTAGTTGCATCCACGTGACCCCTGCGAACCTCTTAATCTCATCCGCCCACCTAACTTTCTGCCGCCCCCTGCTACGCTTTCCTTCCCTTGGAATCCAGTTTGTTACCCTAAGCGACCATCGGCTATCTTCTCTTCGCACTACATGTCCTGCCCATGCCCATTTCTTCTTCTTGATTTCCACTAGAATTTCAGTAACTTGAGTTATTTCTCTGAACCACTCTGCACGCTTCCTATCTCTTAAAGTTAGCCTTACCATTTTTCATTCCATAGCCCTCTGGGTTGTCCTCAACTTAAGTAGAACTCTCTTAGTTAGCCTCCACGTTTCAGCCCCATAGGTGAGTACAGGCAAGATGCAACTGTTGTATACTTTCCTCTTGAGCGATACCGGTAAGCTGCTAGTCATAATCTGCGAGTGCTTGCCAAATGCGCTCCATCCCAATCTTATTCTTCTTGTTATCTCCTTTTCATGGTCCGGATCTGCGGTTACTACCTGTCCTAAGTAGACATATTCGCCTACTACTTCCAGTACTTCGCTACCTAATGTAAACTGCTGTTCCTTCCCGAGGCTGTTGAACATTACCTTAGTCTTCTGCATATTGATTTTCAAGCCTACCTTTCTACTTTTCCTGTCTAGGTCATCAATCATTATTTGCAGTTCATCCCCCGAGTTCCTTAGCAAGGCTATGTCATCAGCAAATCGCAGATTACTGAGGTATTCTCCATCTACCCTTATCCCTAACTGCTTCCATTACAAGTCTCTGAATACTTCCTCTAAGCAAGCTGTGAATAGTACTGGGGAGATTGTGTCTCTTTGCCTAACACCTTGCTTTATCGGAATTTTGTTACGTTTTTATGCAGAACTATGATTGCTGTGCAGCCACTATATATACCTTCCAGCACTTTCACGTACGGCTCGTCTACCGCCTGATTTCACAATGCCTGCATCACCGCCGAGGTTTCAACTGAGTCAAATGCTTTTTCGTAATCAATGAATGCTACGTATAAGTGCTGGTTATGTTCCGAGCATTTTTCTATCACCTGATTGATGGTATGGATATGATCGATAGTAGAGTACCGTCTCCGAAACCCTGCTTGACCCTTTGCTTGATTGCAGTCTAAGGTTGTCCTGATTCTATTAGCGATTACCTTAGTAAATACCTGATACGTAACAGACAGTAAGCTGATTGGTCTGTAATTTTTTAAGGTCCTTAGATTCCCCTTTCTTAAAAATGAGGATAATGTTTGCATTCTTCCATGGTTCCGGTACCGTCGATGACACCAGGCACTGCGTATACAGGGTGGCCAGTTTTTCTAGCACGATATCCCCCCCCCCCCCCCCGTCCTTCAGCAAATCTGTAGTTATCTGATCCTCTCCAGCTGATTTCCCCCTTTTCATAGTTTCTAATGCTTTCTTGATCTCATCCTTCGTCACTGATGGAACGTCTGACTGTTTTTCCCTACCGCCAATCTCATTACGGTCCTGACTACTTTGGCTACTGTAGAGATCTGTATAGAACTCCTCGGCTACTTTGACTATCTTGTCCATATCCGTGATGACGTTGCCCGCCTTGTCTCTTATCGCATACATCTGGTTTTTGCCTATGCCCAATTTCTTCTTTACCGCTTTAAGGCTTTTCCCGTTCTGTACAGCATGCTCAATTTTCTCCATGTTATACTTCCTTATATCGGCCACCTTGCGCTTATTGATTAGCTTTGATATCTCAGCCAATTCGATCTGGTCTGTTGGATTGGAAGCTTTCATACTCTGACGTTTCTTAATCAAATCTTTCGTCTCCTTAGACAGCTTACCGGTATCCTCTCTAACTATCCTACCGCCTACTTCTACAGCGCACTCAGTAATGATATCTCTGAAATTATTGTTCTTTGCTTCTAGGGTAATGTCGCCATCCTCGGTTAGAGCTGAATACCTATTCTGTAACGAGATCCTGAACTGTTCTGCCCTCCCCCTCACCGCTAATTCGTTGAAGGGTTTCTTTCTTACTAATCTGTTTCGTTCCTTCTTCAGATTTAGGCTAATTCGGGACCTCACCATCCTGTGGTCACTGCATCGCACTTTCCCGATTACCTCTACATCTTGCATAATGGTGGGGGTTGAACACATTATGAAGTCGATTTTATTTTAGTCTCCCCGTTAGGACTTTTCCATGTCCATTTCCCGTTCTTCCGTTTTCTGAAGAAGGTATTCATGATTCGTAAGTTATTGCGCTCTGCAAACTCAACTAGTAACTCCCCCCTGCTATTCCAAGAACCAATGCCATAGTCACCTACTGTCTTGTCTCCTGCCTGCTTTTTCCCTACCTTGGCATTGAGGTCGCCATTAGTGTAGTATACTGCGTCTTACAACACACTGTTACTTTTCGAATTGCCGATTCTACACCTTCGTAGAAGCTTTCAACTGCCTGGTCATCATAACTACATGTAGGTGCATAGGCCTGTACAACCTTCAGTTTATACCGCTTATTAAGGCTAATCACGATGCCAGCCACCCTCTCATTACTACTACAGAATTCATCTATATTACCCGCTATATACTTATTGACAAGGAAACCTACTCCTAGTTGTCGCCTCTCTGGTAAACCTCGATAACACAGTACATGCCCATCCTTCAGTACAGTATATGCCTCATTTGGCCTCCTAACCTCACTAAGCCCTATGATATCCCATTTCATACCCTCTAATTCCTCTAGCAGCACTGCTAAACTAGCTTCACTAGCTAGGGTTCTAGCATTAAACGTTGCCAGGGTCAGTTTCCAATGGCGGCCTGTCCAGCGGAGCCAGAGATCCTTAGCACCCCCTGCTGCGTCACAGGTCTGACCGCCGCCGTGGTCAGTTGTTCCGCAGCCACTGGTGACTGAGGGCCGGGGTTTTGTGGAGCTTATCATGAGAGGTTGCGGCCAATTACTGCACCAGGGTGGCCAACTCCTGTTCTGGTGAGGGAGTGCGTTGCCGGAGGTGTTCACGGGCGTCAGGTCGCACCCCAAACCTGTTTATGCAATTACTTCCATCGACACGCGGATTTTTTTTCTTTTACCCGGTGGAGAATTGCGTGGCACCGGGAATTGAACCCCGGTCCTCTTGCATGCGAGGCGGATGTTCTACCGCTACGCCACCGCTGCATGTATCAAAATGTGCGTCACAAATTGGCCCCAGCTGCTGCCCGAGGCCCCAACATTGTCTTTCCAAACAGCAGCTAACCCACAGTAAAGAGGGAAAGCTGTCGTCACATTAAAACTGAACCAAGTTTTTGCAACACAGATATATCGCGAGTTCATAACAGTGACTAGCACGTCACTTGGAAAGGAAAAATTAAGAGGTCACTGCAGGAACTGCACTGGGAGAATGCGAAAGCATTAGCAATGCCGCATAGGTTTTGCAAGTTTCACTTCTTTAGTTTTTATCTATTCCATTTTATGCTAATTTATTTTAATTGTTATTTGTTGATTTTCCTTGAATTTTAATTTCTTTTCATTTTCGCTATTTGTTATTATTATTATTATTATTATTATTATTAATAATATTAATGACCACCATCACTATTTATCGTTACTTATTCTTTAACACAGCCTACTAATGTTTTTTTCAGCATCAGTAGTTAATTTACAGGAAAGTAAAGGTGCAGTACGTGTCACGCCTCCTCTATGGACACTTGAACCGTGCCGTAAGGAAAAGTCATACTATGACACTGCACTAAGCCTCGTAGCTGCACTTTTTGCGTCCACGGTATGGACTCACCCACATAGCCTATTAAGGCCGGTGCCTTAATAACTTACAGGATCATTGCAGGCCAGCTTCAGACTGTTGGCAACTGTGTTGGGGTTGCATATGTCGAGCTCCATCGGCTTCAGACAACGTGGTGTCGGCTTCAGACATTCAGACAACGTGGTGTCGGAAAAAGTGCTGGGAGGATTCTATATAAGTAAAGACAAAACTGAAATTATCTAAACAGCGTTATTTGCTAAGTACGTCTTTTTACCGGAAGATAATATAAAAGGTGCCTGGAAGAAACTTAGTGGGTCTATGCGTTAAAAGCAGGAGAAAGGTTTTGCAGTTAGTGCACTCAGACCAACGTACAGCCACATTTAGTTCCCTTCCGAACCTTACAAGTGCACTTTATTACATGAATTACAAAAACTTTCGATATCTTCACAAGAAAATTTGGATTTGGGAGGGTATTTCAGTGAGTGTTTTAAAATTACGTCATGAGCCATAAACAAACCAAGAAGATTGGAGAAGATAGTAGTCAAAGCGCATCAAATGTGGCAATTATCTAGGAGTTCCTTGTAAGGACTACTATTATTTATGTTTTATGCGAGGAACCTCAGGTCACTAAATTTAAACTTCACATTGTAGCATGTAGCTGTGTGTGAACAACGCGGCCAGGCTCGTCGGACATCCCAGTTTGAAGAGGCACCTCTTTGTGCTTCATCGGATATGTGCAAAGCTGCAGCAGCAAGATAACTAAAATAAAACATCAGTAGCTGAAAAGAAAAGCTTATGTGTTTTCACCATCCTCCTCATCCTCAAACAATGCATCCTGGGATGCATTGCTCAGAAACTGCATAGTTGCTTCATTGTTCCAATTGTACATGACACTATATCAAAGGCATTCAGGCATTTAATTTTATTTTATTAAGTCTAGTATTGACCACGTCAATTCAATATGTCAAAGGTTATGATTGGAGACGCAAACATTAATATATAATCAAATGCCGTGGAACTGTCATCCTTAAATGAATGGTACGTCAGGCACATGGACAAGCACCATTACTCTCATGGCACTATTAATGCAGGGTTTGTAAGTGGACAGTGATATAGTAATTGCAGTATATGTAAATGAGGCCAAAATCTGGCGTGGACTAATATCATCACAACAGGTAAAGGAGAAAAATTATCTCTATTAAATAACAGACTTGTTTCCGATTAAGCGATGCCATGGCGCCATAATGTCAGAAGGTACTGTTGCGATAATTGCTTTATGTTCATAAAATCTAAATATAGCTTAGGCTAAGAACAATGAAACCCTACAGTTTTCTTTGAAATAAATCCGAAATATAGACAAAGCTGCAGTGCTTTATTTACTTTATTTTTACTTTATTTAACAAAGTAGACAGGATGGTAATATTGCGTAAATCAGGAAAAAGGCCAAACGAGTGTGAAGAATCCTCAGGGAATGCATGGCTGTTCACTGCTTTTAATAATGCTGCACATACTCTATGTGTTTGGCTGTCATGCTTGCGACAGATTAGCTAGCCTCTTTTCCTTCTTAATAATATTTACACTGGCTTGCAGAGTGATTATTTAAAGGCGACACTGCTCTCTTGTGATTAACGCTTTTGGTGTACTGCAATGCGAATGGTCTGATTGCAGATTGCACTGAAAATATCATAAAAGCACATTCATTCTGCAGGGAGCCAAAGTCGAAGAGAATCACGTATTGTGCCTAATTCGAGTGGAATATATTTGATTGTAAGGAGTTTGAGAAAATATAACAATATGTTTGTAATTCTTCCAAAACGGAAGCTGCAGTTCACCTATAAGCATCATTATTCACGCAACTTTAAATTCACCATCCCCCCTCCCTCCTTCACACACACACACACACACACACACACACACACACACACACACACACACACACACACACACACACACACACACACACACACACACACACACACACACACACACACACACACACACACACACACACACACACACACACACACACACACACACACACACACACACACACACACACACACACACACACACACACACACACACACACACACACACACACACACACACACACACACACACACACACACACACACACACACACACACACACACACACACACACACACACACACACACACACACACACACACACACACACACACACACACACACACACACACACACACACACACACACACACACACACACACACACACACACACACACACACACACACACACACACACACACACACACACACACACACACACACACACACACACACACACACACACACACACACACACACACACACACACACACACACACACACACACACACACACACACACACACACACACACACACACACACACACACACACACACACACACACACACACACACACACACACACACACACACACACACACACACACACACACACACACACACACACACACACACACACACACACACACACACACACACACACACACACACACACACACACACACACACACACACACACACACACACACACACACACACACACACACACACACACACACACACACACACACACACACACACACACACACACACACACACACACACACACACACACACACACACACACACACACACACACACACACACACACACACACACACACACACACACACACACACACACACACACACACACACACACACACACACACACACACACACACACACACACACACACACACACACACACGCACGCGCACGCACACACACACACACACACACACACACACACACACACACACACACGCACGCACGCACGCACACGCACACGCACACGCACACGCACACGCACGCACACACACACACACACACACGCACGCACACGCACACGCACACGCACGCACACGCACACGCACACACACACACACACGCGCACACACACACACACACACACACACACACACACACACACACACACACACACACACACACACACACACACACACACACACACACACACACACACACACACACACACACACACACACACACACACACACACACACACTTGCATCTTCCACTCATCGGGACAATCCAAAAGACATCATCCGTCCTTTGAACGACGACTATCACTACAAACAGCTTGTGTAACATAATAGAGTTTTATGGCTTTCGCAGCAACAGTGACTTTTTCTGGGTTTTCGCATAGCACATAATGTTTCAATGTGTTCGTCGCTTCAATGCATTGTGTACTACAATTAATTCCTGTGGGTTTCTTTAGCCTGGTTTGTGTTCTGCTGTTTTGCGTTCTAATTCTTCAGTTGCAATAATAATCTATTCCTCGTGCTTATTATATGTATTGCATTTATTTGTACAGAACCGGAACTGTAGGTTTCGCTTCTCCAAACGCGCGCCACCGCAAAGACTGTCCCTGTTCGTGGGCATGAGTAATAAACAGTAATTTAGTCACCGTCAGACCATATCTGCCCACTACTGGGCGAAATCGTCTCTCATATCTCTCAAATTACCCCGTTCATGTGCCAGATGCATGCATATAAATCTCACAAACTTTCTAATCTCTTCCGCTTAATCAACTTTCTGCCGTGTACTGCTATGCTTGCCTCTTCTTGAAATCTGATAGTCCGTTACCATCAGCGATCAGCGGCCATCTTGCCTTCGCACTACTCGTCGTGCAGGCCACGTCCATTACTTCTTCTGGATTTCGGTGAGGACGTTAGTAACTCACACTTGCACTTTAACCTACACGTCACACTCCCTGTTTCTCAATGCTACACTGCTTAGCTCAAACTGAGCGCTGCGTGGCGCTCAGTTTGAGCTAAGCAATTTTTTTTTTAGTTTTAACGTTCTTGGCTCATTTATTCACTATCTCCAGCTCTTACATACACTTATCTTGAGGAATACTGGGAAAGTGTCACTCATCATACGAGTATACTTACTAAATGAACTCCACCCACATAGTGAATGTATATGTTCAATCAGACGACGTCATTAAAAATTTCGACAAACTGATGTAGTCTATGCTCTATGTGAAGATGACGCGCCTTTCTTTATGAAAAGATTATAGTAAAGTCGGCGTCAAAAATTCTATCAGCGCCACTATAAAACTGCAGACTTTTCCAAAATCCTCGAAGGTAATGTAAAAGCCTTTGCTGCACAACCGCGTGATTTTATAAGGATCAAAACTAATTTCGTTCCCTGCCAGCGCTAGATCGATAACAACTAATCTCGCGAATTTTCTTCGAGAAAGGCAGCCGCTTTCAGCGGGCGCAGAATGCCACTTGGAACCGTAGAATAGCTGCCAGGATGATTTGTAATCATGCGGCTAATTAAATGCAGCAGCGTTTAAATGCAGCAACGGTAAACTTATCGAAATAAAAGTTTTAAAAGTTCTTTGACCTTTCGGGTTTATTGCCGATTTCGTAACGAATGGGTCGTCTGCGCGGGTTGTAATGATTGTAATCGCCTTAAGAGGAACGTCCGAACTTCTGACTAATCGAAGTCAAGCAATGAGTTCTTCCTCGGTAATGATGAATCTTTCTTTTCATTTCCATCAAGATCGATAAGGAAAATGCCCAGATTAAACTCAAAGTTCTCGGTGGTTTCGCTCGGAATCAATGTGTGAGAGGGCTTAGCCTTTGCGTAAGTAGAATGTGCTGCTCTGCGGAGTTTTCATGTACGTTGTCGGTTTGCATGTACGTTTTGTCAGCGAGGATTGTGCGGGAGGACGCTTCGCGACAGATTAAAGAAATGGCCAGAGTGAAGTTTCTGTTTCTTTAGATGCTATCTTTATTGAGGCACACTGCCGTGGCTTATCGAAAATTGATGAAAAAAGAAGCAATTACGGCTTCTCTGTGACATGCACAGAGTGAGAGATTGGGAGTTGGACGCCGCTCATTTCATATACGCCCCTTTCTGCGTTTTGTGCTCCTCTCAGGGTTTAGCATTTTCGCTGTTTGTGTTTTCTGTTTTAAGTATTGTGTTCAAAGTCATTGAGAGGAAACTGCCACGTGGAGCGAGAAATTTGTGGTTTTAATTAGTTTACGGCTTTTTTCGAATAATTATGTTCAAACGTGAAGCTGATCTATATATGCTTTGCAGAATAAAACGAACGTGCTGTATCGAACTATATGTGCGCCTATGAACTTCTGGTTATATCACATTTCGAACTAAACTAAAGGCATCAAAATATCTGTGTTTTCAAATTTCAAACATATCTTTTCTGTACGCGTGTGCTTCAGAGTGCGTATTTTGTCTCGATACCAAGCCAGGAATTTTTTTTAGTCATGCTTATTCCTTCTACGCGCTCACTCTTTCCGTTTCTCTCTCAGACACCCTTTTATTTCATTCAGGGCTGCTTATAAAGCTGTATATAGTTTCCTCCGGCCGAGTTTGTCATCGTTCCTGTCTAAAAATCTTCTTCACTAGAACTGTAATTTTGCATCGATGATATCTGTGTGGTTGCTGCCACGATAAAGCGCCGACAAAGCTGTAAGCGCTTCATGTCCAACTCATTAACCAGCCCAGCAACCCGTCGATCTGAAAAGTTCGAACACATCACAGAGCGAAACCTGCAATACCGATCGTGGATTCGCACAGTGGTACAGCATAAACAATATAGCCGCGGCTCGGACGCTCTAGATTTCTGCGCTTCTTTCCCCATCGACACAGACACCACCTCCATGCAGAAGTGGCAAAGAGCTTGCGGTAAAAAAAAAAAAAAAAAGAAAAAAAAAAAAACAGAAAGAGAAGTAGGAGGCGCATTGGAAGGAAAAAAGTTTGCAGATAAAAGCAGACCGCCTCCTTGGTCGAATTGCTTGCCAAGCAGTTTTGGTTTCCGCGGTAAAGCAATCCCTTTAACTGCACGTATAGGTTTCTCCGCAGGATTTCTCTAACAGGAATAGAAGCCGACCCGATGTGCAGATCTGAACAGACGAAGAAAGAAATGTAGCTATGGGAGGGCGAGCATCTCTCAAAGCATGCAGTTCTATCAGACAATGCGCCCGCTGCCCACAGTCCGAAGGAGCTAGAATAATAGACAAAAAAGAAAAAAAAATCGATATCCCTATTTTTCCAAGCGAGGTCATAAAAAGCTGCGTCCCGCGCTTTATCTCTTCCATTGCACTGCGCGCCATCCTTAGGAAAAACAGGATTTCGGACAGGGTTCGGTGTGTTTCTCCTTCATAACTGCACAAAGACTCCCCACCCCGCTACCCAGTCCCTATCCTTTAAACTTTTCTCCTTTTCCTCCCGCCATATCTCTCCTAAGAGCGCGGAGAGCCGCTCTGGCTAAAGTAAAATTGATATCTACGCAATGCTTTCGCTCCGAACGCAGCCACTGCAGCCGCGCCTTTCAAAGGATAGGGATTCTATTGTTGTGTGCGGCTTCCCGATGAGAGAGAAGCACTTGAAGATGGGCCGAAGCGCGCACTCTACAGGGACTCTCTCTGCTATACTCGTCCACAAAGTTGCTTGGAGAGTGAAGCGTTCCTTTTATCTTCGCTGAGTAACCAGCCTCGACAGCAACGTTCTCTAAGTTCGTCTTCAGCCACTGCCGTTCGCTTACCCTCCTCTGTAATCAAAGCGACTCGTCTAAGTCACTATCTCAAGCTCTGCGCGGAAAGCACCATCAAGCGAGTTGTTTGAACAACGCTTGAACGCTGTGTCCATTCGCTTAGTCGGGAGGGTCTGCGCCTGTGGAGTTGAGACGGTCTCGTGAACTACGCACAGCGCTAGTGTCCGACGGAGTCCAGTCTTCGACTTACTTTCGTCTGGCCCTGTCGCGTTGCGTCAGTGCTCTTTCAGTAATTGCCCGCTTTCGTGCGGTTTATAGGGTTTATGATCATTGTGGCAACAACTCGGCGCTAGGAAGGATGCATGCGGGTTCATTTGGGCGGGGTTCTCGTTAAAAAAGGCTTGTAATTGCGGCCCAGACGAAGACAAGTCCACTTGTCGAAATGTTGGATCGATCTACGAACTGTGACTTCCCCTCCTATACCCTTGTGCAGTGCTCTTCCATACCGTGTAAGCCATCTTCTTCCTCTCGTTCTGCCCGGACATCTGGAGAACACATAGTGTAGCCTTTATTAGCCAGTGCAAAATAATGCCAGATTGTGTTCAATTTTCTCCGGTACAAAAGTGGTTAAAGTATTAGATTTCAACGGAAAAGAAGAAAAGGGAAGTTTGGTGACGACAGCATCTTCATTTTCCACTTCTGTGGTTTCCACTGCTGGAATGGGCCAATGCAGGGCTTTTTGCTGCCTTGCAGCTTCTGCTGCACATGCGGCAGTGCACCGAAGGCGCCTTGCAGCGTGGGCTAGCTACCACTAGCTTCAGCGTAACTGCCACCTCGACTACGTTCTAACGCACTGATAACAACATTGATGATGTCAGAATGCGACGCCATAACTCAATGTAAAAAAACATTCTTAGGCATGCCATTGGTTATTATCAATAGCATAAGCACCAAACTAATTGTATTTTACATGTTAAATACTCCGCTTTCTAGCATGTGTAGTTTCGTGGGGCAGTCCTCTAGCCTTTAAATAGTTTATTTCAAGTCCAATTTCCCACGGACTACGAGTAGTATAAGTTCGCTGATTTTGGATGTCGTAATGAATCTCCATGACACTTAAATCTAATTATTAATTATCTGGATTTTTTTTACGATGCACGGTTCTCACGCAGTGGACACAAAGAAGTAGCCAAAGACAGGACGCCTAACAGTCTGTCGCGTCTGTCTCCGCTTTACTGAAAGTGGCTTCGAATTGAACTAAATTGAGTCCTGTAACTTTTGGACAGAATGACCAAGGTACGCAATTTCCTTTTAGGTTTATTTTCAAAATAATGCTTGGCACACCAAGGTGCGCGGCGTTGGGAAAAGAGGGCTGAGATCCTGGGTCTATACTTTCGAGGTGGGACGTTTGTATTTGAACCTACTTTTACACCCCTTCAACGGCTTTAATTCCGACAGCGTTTTGTATTTCTCTGTTTCCCGATCGAGCTCGCAGAGGCCTCCTTAAGGAAGGAACGAGAGTAGTGGCAATGCCATCTTCTTCCATGACACCTCAAGAAAGTGAGGAGGGCAAATAGAATTACGATTGAACGAAAAAGATAGAAACTATCCGTTTTCATCATCTTACTCAATAAAGCCGTCTTCGTTTCCGCCTTTCCAGTGTTGGCGCCCTCCGGAAATCGTAGCTATCATCATTCACGCTCTACTGCCGCAGCTATTTCTCCGCTTTCTGTATATACCGATTTTCCGTCTTTCCTTGGTGTTCTGCTTTTCCACCTCCGCTTTAGTCTTTCTGCATGATGGCGTTGACACTGCCGAGTCGTTTCTGTGCCTTATTTTCTCCCAGCAGCCGCCAATCGGGAACTTCTTCGACACCATTTTTTTCTCACCTGGTATTTCTTGTCCTCCCCCCCCCCCCCCCCCCCTTTCTAGCAGCTTTCATCCACCCCACTACTTTTGCCGGTTCAGTGTTTCGTCTTCTTTGCTGTCCCTATTTCTATAGGTTCGTATGTCTTTACTGCTGGCATGACGCCAAGCAGATCCAATAAGGTCGACCGTTCACGTAGGTAAGGCTGTGGAGAGCTATGACCTTTGGCTGACCGTAAGTACAATGCTCCGTCGAAGGCGCGGGTGCTTTCCCAATAAGAGGAGGCCTGAGAATAGTAAACGAGAAAGAACAAACCTACGCTAAATAACCGACTGCGAGAAAGAAAGAATGATGGGAGAAAGGAAGTAAGAACGAAAGAAAGAATAATAAAAAGACAATCCGTCTTACTTTAGTTAGCAGCTTGGGAACAGTGTGCGTCCATAGCGCCTATATTGGCGCCCGCCACTTCCCCCCACCCATCCGCTTTCCCTTTTCTCTGCCTTTTCTCTGCCTTTTAACCCCTTTTATGCCGTTCTTCTTCACTGATGTTAGTTTTTACCTACCGGAGCCTTTCCGCTGTCCCGAAGCAGGGCGGCCAGCGCGGCTGCTCGTCAAATCGCAGCTTCATCTTGAGCTGCTGGCGTGAGCAAACGTTCTTTAGAGCGGGACTGGGAGTGTAGAGAGGAAAACAAAGAGCGTCGCACGAAGTGTCCGGAACAAAACAGCCTTCCCGGAAAAGGGAAGTCATGGCCTACGGGCAATAAATTACACGGCACTCTTCTTCGTCAGTTTTACGTGTGTTGTCCTATTCTTTCGCTTTTTTAGTATCCACGAGTTGAGCGCCTTCACGGAGATATATGCGATTGACCGTTGACACCTAACGCAGGAAAGTATGCGCACACACAGACGCACCCACCGGGACTCCGTTGAAACAAAAAATGCCTCAGTATGGAAGGCTCCCTAATCGTATAGAGACAAAAGGAAAGGCAAGGGGGACCCATCGGTGGAAGAGGGCAAAGGTCCTCAACTAGGCAGCTATGGTGAAAAAAACAGCCTCTTGATTGGACCTTGCACCAATGGCTTTCGACATCGTTCTGATTGGCTCCTCGTGCTTAGGAAGGATTGATGCATCGTCGCCGTTATTTTAGCGAATGCGTTTCCTTGACCAGCACTCCGTTGGTGTATTCAGTTAGTTTTTTGTGTTGCCCACTCCTGAAATGTATTTTTCCCCTTTCTTTTTTTCCCCCCTTCTTACTCTCGGTGAATCCGGACCCTCTGGCGTCGTTGGAGTCCCTGTCGTCACCGCTGCTGCTGACGACATCCAGAGACGTTATTTACCCGAAGGCAATGAGTCAAGCGTCATATGTTTACTGCTTACTTTTGTCTTCCTTCTTTTCGTAGTGATCTCTTTCTTCAACGCAGCAGGGCTAACTGCGCCGGACAGAGCGTCGCCAAACGGCGTCGTCGCCGGCGTTCGGCAGTTTCTCTTGATGGCCGCTTTGGCTGGCTCTCAAACTTGGCGTCTCTTATCGCTCAAAAGCAGCTCCAGTGAACCGCGGAGAAAAGCAAACACTTGAAATGGGTATCGAGCGCCTTGGACGTTTCTGCGTTAAAGCTTAGAAGGTGGCACCGGTTGGAAGGTGTACTCAGAGAGTTTCCTTATATCTTGTTTCGTTTTCAAATTTTGAGTAAATGGTTTGTTGCAATGTTTA
Source organism: Amblyomma maculatum (assembly GCF_055883805.1). Taxonomy (NCBI): domain Eukaryota; kingdom Metazoa; phylum Arthropoda; class Arachnida; order Ixodida; family Ixodidae; genus Amblyomma; species Amblyomma maculatum. Next base: position 104,123,912 of record NC_139347.1, on the reverse strand, counting down.
AACTGATGAAATGAGACTGAAGAAGCTGGAGAAAAAATGCGCGTACAAGGGTAATGACTGAACTTAAATAATGCATCTGCCCGTTACGTTTACGGCTTCAGCAGTGAATAGAGCGGACACTTCGCAAACCAGTCATGGGCGCTGAGCTATTGGTATAGACGCCACGGTTAGTGAGCTTGTTAAGTATACCCTGCGGAAACCAGCCCCAGACAGACTTGCCCTTTGCAGTGTGTTTCTGCACCATTATGCCATTGGAACCAGTTTCTGTGTGCTTTCTTATCATGATAATATAATGTGAAATACCTATTGCAGCTGTCTAAACGCCACGTTTAAAACAAATTTACATATAATTTAAATTGCAAATGGTTATAATATGACAGCGGTTTACGCATAGCTTAGCGAAAGGCACATAAAACGCTTTGGTCTTGACTGGGCGTACTAGGATTACAGTAACCTGACAAGCTTAGTTGGTAACGCTTAATTGCGCCAATGTGTCTTCAGACACGTTCAAACTTCATTGCATAATCTGTATGTGGTTACAGCTAATTACTGTCAAATAAGCCGAATTAGCTTTGATGCGGACCTTGACCTTTGTCATGGTCGTAGTCATGCCAGTCCCACTGGTCGTCTCGGCAGTCATCACTATATATAGCAACGCTAGCCTTGGTTTTTTCCATAGCAACACTCGGTTAGACGGACAGAAATGGGAATTCAGAGGTCAGCCAAATCTATTGTGATAGGCAGAAATGCTTGCGCACTGAAAGCACTACATCTTCCGTAATAACTGATAGAATATATAAGCATGCAATATGTTCATTAGCGGTACTTTCCTGTCGCCTGGCAACGTTGCTCGACCTAGCAGTTCTGGCACTGACCTCACTTGTGCAGTGACACGCCAGTAACGGCTGACGAAGAGTACGCTAGGACATACGGCGATGAACAGGAGCTTATAGGGGAGACAGCCTGGACCATTGGACCCTACGCCACCTGTATGCCAGTGTCTTGCGTGGCGTGGCCGGAAAAACGTCTACGCTGCACCCAACCGCGTCGGCTACTCTACGCTACATTTCAGGGCTTGTTTTCGTGCCCCCAGTGCTTGTTCCTGCGTTTTTTTGTTGGTTGAATCGTAGACGCTATCGTATACAAGCAATATAGGAAAGCAAGGATGATAAAACAGAGATGCGCTTTAAATTGAAAAGATACTGTCGTGACGCTGGGGCTATGGCGACCCGGCCTTCACTTGGTAGCGTGCAGAGACTCCGGGTTGAAGAAGGACTGAATATTCGAAGTTGGTAAAATATGTACAAGCAGGTTTACTGGCACTTTGAGAAAACGTATTTACAAGAATATTTACATGAAGAAGAAGGGTACATCAGCAAAATGACAAGCGTTAAGAGTTCATAGCGAGAAGCGACTGGATGAGCCGTTTACCCAGGGCCCAGAGCGACATTTCGAGCTCTGCAGCGTCCTTAAAACCCCCTATGTCCAGCCCCTCTCTGAAGATGCTGACCAACCAAATCCAGGGAACGCCCCTCAGGTATCGGCATCCAATCGAACACATCACTGCACTGATGGTCTGAAGCACTGACTGGTCCGGCATTCATTCGTTGGGCGTGATCACTTGTTGGCGGGAAAAGCTTGGGAACGGCGAGGAGAGGAGGTACATTTCTATTCTTCAGCAAAGAAACCACAGGCTGGTTCTGACAAGTGGTTTTACTTCTCAGAAACCCGAGTGCACGTGGCGCCGCATCCGCTCCCAGCATTGTCCGTTTTCGACAATTGCAAATCTTTCCTGCATTCCTGGGAAATCACTTAATGGCTGTATGCGTCATGCTCCTTTCTTGTCCTGCACGTCAGCGGACATGTCACTCTGTCATCTCCTTTGGAAAGTAGGCATTCCTCACTGGACGATAGGGCTTATCGACTGGAAGGGTGAACACAAGAAAGAAAGCACTTCCTGCATTTCCCGCAGGGGGACGTTTCTTTGTGTTTTTCCAGACGTTCTCTTGGCAGGGTCAATTTGGCATTTGCAGAGTGTCCACAAAGCAAAACAGGCTTACAAAACAGGATTCCTGGAAACAGGCTCACTTAGAGCCATTGGACCATCACCACATATTCACAATACTTTTCCATGCCCACAGGCGAACAATAGAGCGCGCAAATGCGGATGCTTGGTCGTAACAGCCTCCTCCCCCGCCAGAAGAGTCTCGGAGGGCAGCAGTCCCAGCTGCTGCCTGAAGAGACGACTTAATGGCCTGCACGTGAACGCTTGAAGCTCGCTGTTGCTTGTCGCGTTGTCTCGATTGTTGTAGGCCAAATTGCTCGAGCTGTCTGAAACTCAACCACATGTCGAAGCAAGCACTCGGCTCCCGTCTGAAGAGACCAGGTTAAAAGAAAACTGCCATTGTTGTTCGAGAAAAGCCCACTCTCAAGACGTTCGGGACCCACGTATTCCTAGAAAACCAAACGTGCTGCTTTACATAGCCACACATATACAAGCGCACGAAAAAAAAAAAAAAAAAACCTGATTATCAATTTGGATACATGGTGAGGAACATCTCGGACCGCTTAGAAAGAGCGGCTAAGCGCGTCCGCATTCCCATTTAACTTCCCCTTTTTGTATCTTATTTCAAAATTGTACTGCTGTAAAATCAAGCTCCACCTAAGAAGGCGACTGTTCTTCGATGTCGCAGTTTGCAGCCAAGCCAGGGGACAATGGTCCGTCTCTACGGTGAATTTGGCCCCTCCAAGATAGCACTGCAATTTTTGAATGGCCCATACAATGCAAGCGCACTCTTTCTCTGACGCGCAATAAGCCCTCTCTCTAGAACTCAGCTTTCTGCTCAAGTAGAGCACGGGGTGCTCATTACCGTCGTCATCTCTCTGGCAGAGAACAGCACCTAACCCTCGATCACTGGCATCACACTGGACCGTGAATTCTCGGCCATAGTCTGGAGCTCGCAATACCGGACGGCTAATCAGCACAGCCTTCAGGTTTACGAAGGAGGCTTCCTTTTGTTCGTCCCAGACTACATTTGTCGGTTCTGTCTTGCGGAGAGCGTCGGTCAGAGGGCTAGCCAAAGCTGAATAGTTAGGGATGTAGTGATTGTAGTACCCAGTCAGACCCAGGAATGCTCGAATTTCCGTCTTCGTGCTCGGCCGCGGGTAGTCTGCTACCGCAGAAATCTTAATCTCGCTGGGTTTCCTGAAACCTTGACCTACATTGTGACCCAAGTAGTCCACGGTCGCCCTTGCCAGGCAACATTTCTCGGCCTTTACGGTTAGTCCAGCTTGACGCAAAAGGCTCAGTACAGCTCTTAGATGTACCATATGGTCCGCCCATGAGTCGGAAAAAACCGCAATGTCATCTAAATAAGGCACCGCGAATGTTTCACACCCATTTAAAACCCTATCCATGAGTCGGGAAAAACAAAATGGAGCATTTTTGAGCCCGAAACTCATCATTGTTGGCTGGTAGCTGCCCGTCGGAGTGACGAAAGCCGCGTATCTGCTGGCGCGTTCAGTGAGCGGTACTTGCCAGTATCCTCGAGTAAGGTCCAGCGTAGTCACATATGCCGCTCTACTGACCTGTTCTACTCTCTCCTCAATATTCGGAATAGGATACACTTGATCCCTGGTGAGAGAATTTAGCTTTCGGTAGTCTACCACAGGCCTAGGGTCTTTACCTGGAGCTTCTACTAAGATCATAGGCGAAGCATAATCGCTTTCCGAGGGTTTTATTACTCCCAATTCCAGCATGCGAGTTACTTCCCTATCCAGAATTTCTCTTTGCCTTGGAGAAAATCGGTAGCACCTTGATCGCACTGGCACGTCTGAAGTCAGCTCAATATCGTGCTCAGTCAAATCAGTTCTGCCTGGCCTGTCCACGAAGCAGGCCTCAAACTCTGTTATTATCTCGCCCAGATCGGACAGCTGGGATTTCTTTAGTTCTCCTCTCTGCTCCGTCTTTTTGAGAAGCTCCTGAGCGTTGCTTCCTTTTCCGCTGAGGCAAATCAAGTTGTCCCCCATCTCCTCGGGAAGGTTTAACGTTAGATTTACCACGGCTTCCCTCTGCACATAAGGCTTCATAAGATTGCAATGATAAATGCGCACTGCTTTACGCCTACCGGGGAATTTCACTTAGAAGTCTCGTGAGATTGCTAGACACTGGCGGCAAGAGGTTACTCTCAAGAACGTCCTCATTCCGCGTCTCATCAAGCTCACTTTCAAGTTGACATATCTGAGATGCCTCGCTCTCAAAGTTTTCTGACCTGCTATCTTCCGCATTTACCACTGTTTTAACTGCCGTTTCCTCCGCTGTGGATTTTTCTGGAATGAGCAGTGTAGCTAGTTCTCGCGCCTTTGAACGTGTTAAGGCTTGCACAACTCTGTCTCCGAAAAGGATGCCCCTCTTTCGCAGCAGCATGTCCGATTTGTTGGAGAACAAATACGGATAGCACTTAGGAAGCTTTCCTGAAACGGCAGCCTCGGTTGTTAATTCGCCGAAAGGGCCCTCGATGACCACGTTCGCGATCGGCAAGCACACACTCTGTTCCTCAACTACCTGTCGGATCCATGCACACTGTCCTGTATAGTCGGAAGGCGATACATACGCCGGATGGACAACATCCATCGTTGCGGCCGAATCGCGCAGTACCTTGCAAGGCTTCCCGTTGACTACTAGGTCATGCAGGTAGGGTTCTAAAAGCTGCATATTTTCATCGCAGTCACTGACATACGAGAAAGCAATCTTTTCTTTCCGGCAGTTGACGGCAATGTGACCCTGCTCATTACACCTAAAGCATGTGAGCGGCTTCCTAGCCTCAAGCTTGTTCTTTGTGCTCTTCGCGTTGGTCACTTCTCCACTTTTCTCACTGCCGTCCTTTCTAGGACGTTTGCCTGAAAAAGCCTTCCTTTCTTCGTTTGCAAATCTAGCAAAGTGCCTTTTCTGACGGTTATTCACACTCAACTTGGGATTGCGGGACCTATCCACTGCTGGGTTGCTGAATTGTCGGCGCGAAGCGTACTCCTCAATGAGTTCGGCAGCTTCAGTTGCCGACCTAATGTCGCCTCGGTCCTGTAACCAATTTCTTTCTTTTTCTGGGAGGCAGCTATAAAACTGCTCCAAAAGAATTCGCTCGACTACAGCGTCCCTATCACTGTAGGAATCAGTGCTCTTTAGCCACTCGCCCAAGTTAACTCTTAAATTGTACAGGAATTCAGGGTAACTCTCGTCCCTGGACTTAGTAGCTTTCCGAAAACGTTGTCTGAACGCCTCGGCGCTAAGCCTATACTTTCTCAGAAGGCAAGCTTTGACCTTCTCGTAGTTGTCCGCGTCCTCTTTGCTTAGCCGCGCGACAACCTCCGCTGCCTCGCAGGGCAGAACCGTCAATAATCTCTGAGACCAAGTGTCTCGCTGGAAGGACAGTTTTTCGCAGGTTCGCTCAAAGTTAGCCAGATACAGACCGATATCCCCTGATATCACATATGGCTGCATGTACTTTGACATCTTGAAATCTGCCTCCTTGTTGAGACGAGGTACCGCTAGCTGGGGACAATCGCCCGACCTCTTGCTCAACTCTAGTTCTAATTTCCGGAGCTCAATGTCTAGCTTCTTTTCCTCTCTTTCCCTCTCACGTTCGCGCTCCCTTTCCTCTTTTTCCCTCTCAAGTTCGCGCTCACGCCTCTTTTCTTCTTTTTCCCGCTCTTTCTGCTGTCTGAGCTGCTCCTCCTTTTTTTGGGCGATGAGGTTCCATGCTTCACTGAGCTCCTCATCATCGGCTCCCAAATCTGTGATTGCCTTTATAATCAAAGGTTTTCGTGCCAAACCACTTGTATCAATTCCCAATTCCTCACACAATAGCAACAGGTCCGGTTTCTGCAGCTTTTGTAGGTCCATGATCGCTCCGAGTGTCGGCTACCTCCAAAACAACAGTGCAAACTACCAAACCTAAAGGCGTTTCAACACTTTTTACCAGTTCTAAAATCTAACCCTGTTCTAGAACCTGGTCCACATCAGAAGAAAAGCCAAGCACTCACCCACACATGCGATCGATGTTCCGAGCTGCCCTCTTGTTGGCCGATTGTTGCTCCTGCTTGTTGCTTCAGATGCCACCTCCGATCACAAGATGTTGTGGCTTGTAGATTCTGATCCACCTCGAATCACCAGATGTTGTAGCTTGTAGATCCAGCCCCACCTCCAGTCATCAGATGTTGTGGCTTGTAGATTCAGATCCCACCGCTGCCACCAGTTGTCGTGACGCTGGGGCTATGGCGACCCGGCCTTCACTTGGTAGCGTGCAGAGACTCCGGGTTGAAGAAGGACTGAATATTCGAAGTTGGTAAAATATGTACAAGCAGGTTTACTGGCACTTTGAGAAAACGTATTTACAAGAATATTTACATGAAGAAGAAGGGTACATCAGCAAAATGACAAGCGTTAAGAGTTCATAGCGAGAAGCGACTGGATGAGCCGTTTACCCAGGGCCCAGAGCGACATTTCGAGCTCTGCAGCGTCCTTAAAACCCCCTATGTCCAGCCCCTCTCTGAAGATGCTGACCAACCAAATCCAGGGAACGCCCCTCAGGTATCGGCATCCAATCGAACACATCACTGCACTGATGGTCTGAAGCACTGACTGGTCCGGCATTCATTCGTTGGGCGTGATCACTTGTTGGCGGGAAAAGCTTGGGAACGGCGAGGAGAGGAGGTACATTTCTATTCTTCAGCAAAGAAACCACAGGCTGGTTCTGACAAGTGGTTTTACTTCTCAGAAACCCGAGTGCACGTGGCGCCGCATCCGCTCCCAGCATTGTCCGTTTTCGACAATTGCAAATCTTTCCTGCATTCCTGGGAAATCACTTAATGGCTGTATGCGTCATGCTCCTTTCTTGTCCTGCACGTCAGCGGACATGTCACTCTGTCATCTCCTTTGGAAAGTAGGCATTCCTCACTGGACGATAGGGCTTATCGACTGGAAGGGTGAACACAAGAAAGAAAGCACTTCCTGCATTTCCCGCAGGGGGACGTTTCTTTGTGTTTTTCCAGACGTTCTCTTGGCAGGGTCAATTTGGCATTTGCAGAGTGTCCACAAAGCAAAACAGGCTTACAAAACAGGATTCCTGGAAACAGGCTCACTTAGAGCCATTGGACCATCACCACATATTCACAATACTTTTCCATGCCCACAGGCGAACAATAGAGCGCGCAAATGCGGATGCTTGGTCGTAACAATACCCTGCTCTGAAAGATTTTGCGACGGGTCAAAGAAAACTGAATGAATTATTTGCCACGTTTCTAAAATGATGTGCAGACCAGCATAAGACGGTTGTGGTTACTGATCTCGAGCCGGGCATCCTGAAGAGTGAAGTTGAATGGGCCTTAGCCAGCCTTACTAAGAACAAAGCTAACGGAATTGATGGCATTCCAGTTGAGTTGATTCAAAACCTGAACCATGACGATGCTGTTAACATTCTGTATACATTATGTCAGCAAATTTGGACAACCCTGCAGTGGAAACAGGATTGGAGGAGGTCAGTTTACATCCCCATTCCAAAGAAAGGCAATGCCAAAGATTGTTCCAACTATCGCACGATCGCGCTTATTTCGCATGCTAGCAAGGTGATGTTGAAAATCCTCTAAGGTAGGCTGCAGCAGTATGTGGATCGCGAGCTTCCGGACGTGTAAGCTGGGTTTCGCAAGGGCAGATGAACTAGAGACCAGATTGCCAACCTTCGCTGGATCACGAAAAAAGCAAGAGAGTTCCATAAATCCATCTACTCCTGCTTTTGATTATGCGAAAGCGTTTGACTGCGTAGATCACAGCAAATTGTGGCAAGCTCTCCAAGAGATGGGAGTTCCAATTCACCTCATCTGTCTCCTCAGGAACCTGTATGAAGGGCAAGAGGCCACAGTCAGAACTGGGCATGGTCTTACTGATTGGTTTCCGATTAAGAAAGGAGTGCGACAAGGCTGCATACTGTCGCCCTGCCTATTTAACCTATATGCAGAGTGCATCATGAGGAAGGCCGGTCTGGGCGAGTCTTCAGCTGGAGTGAAGATTGCTGGAAAACGTATCAACAACCTTAGATATGCGGATGATACCACTTTAATAGCAGAAAGTGAAGTGGAACTCAAGAGACTTCTGATGCGCGTACAAGAAGAGAGTGAGAAGTTTGGGCTTCAGTTCAGTTCAGTCGTTCAGTCGTGTCCGACTCTTCGTGACCTGACCATGTCACGCCACGCTTTCCGGTCTCTCACTATCTTCCTAACATCACATAAACATTAAACATTAAAAAGACAAAGATCATGGCGCCTTGCCCAAGTCCTGGAGCATCAAGGGACAAGAAGTGGAAGCTGTGACAGATTTTCTCTTCTTGGGCTCCTAGATTACCCCGGAAGGAAACTGCAGCCATGAAATTAGGAGACGCCTGCTTCTGGGAAAGAGAGCCATGGCTAGCCTTGACCGCTATAGTAAAGAGCAGAGACATTAGTCTGCCAACCATGATCCGCATAACTCGAGCTATGGTCTTTCCAGTTGTGATGTATGGATGCGAGAGTTGGACTGTGAAGAAGGCTGACCGCCGAAGAATTGACGCGTTTGAATGGTGGTGCTGGCGGAGACTCTTGAGAGTTCCTTGGACTGCCAGAAGATCAAATAAGTCGATATTGTCGACCATAAACCCTGACTGCTCATTGGAGGGTGAAACTCTAAAGTTAAAGCTCAGCTACTTTGGTCATCTGATGAGAAGAGAGGAGTCGCTGGAGAAAGGTTTGATGTTGTGAAAGGTTGAAAGTCGCCGGAGAAGGGGTAGGCGGCGAACGCGATGGTTAGATGGCATCCTCGAGGCTCTGCAGATGAAGTTATGTGATGTTAGGAAGACAGTGACAGATCGGAAAGCGTGGCATGACATGGTACATAGGGTCACGAAGAGTCGGACACGGCTGAACGACTGAACTGAACTGAACTGAATGTTATGTAGACAGTGGACGGCGTGAAAGGATACGAGCGAAGTGCCGCATTTGATACGAAGATCTTTTCACTAAAATGTCTCTTCTAACTGCAGTGTTCTACGTATACCCCTATCTTTTTGTCGTATTACTTGTGAGAAAAATAAGTTCGACTGGTGGTTGCCTGTACTTGGCGTTAGGCGGTAGCGGGGGAAACGAACCAGAAGGTGGCGCCTTTTCTTTATGGTCATTTACATGTAGCGGGTTCAAGTACCCTCTTTGTCGACAGACAGTTAAGAGAATAGTCCCAACAAGGACAACGGAACAGATTGCTGTTATCTAAGACTAATCACTCGCTTTAGCAAGAGTGATTACCACACACGATGATAGTGACATCGCAGTGAATTATATCGGCGTGGCTGAAGACGTTTTCCCAACAGTGGCACAAAACGAGCCGCGCGCCTCCCACTTTGATTTTTGTCGACAGTGACACGCGGATGTCACTTCGCTGTTGCGGCAGTTCTACCCAAAATCAATGACCTAGCTATTATCGACGAATGGTTCCTAACAACTTCGACCTCTGCCGGCGCCCAGTCTCATCGTTGTTGTGTACACACGTATCCGCAAGAAATTGTGCAATTTTTTTATCACTTAACAGAAAAAAAAGCTCTACCGCTATCTCGGTGTTTCAGGAGATGAACCTGGGCTCTAGTTTTATTTTGACTTCATTCACTGTGATAACGCTGAGATTGCGGCTCGAATTCCTTAAAGCCTCTTTCGCCTACTTATAAGCTACAGTATACCTTTGCAGCGTGGAAGTTTTTCCAACTCCTGAGGGCCTGGAATCGCGCACTTTGCAAGCAGTATTTCTGACTCCTTTTCTAGAACCCGACGATAAGCCTTCTTTTGAGACTGTGATTACTCACTACTCGCTTTTGAAAGCAGTGGCAGAAACATGTTTTCTACCAGATTATTTCAAAGCCTTAGAATCGAAAAATGTTACGTAGCAGGAAGTGTTGTGACAACGTAGCAAGGAGTCCATCATGCATTCGAACTTGGCTGGGGTGTTACATAGGCCAATAGGCATAAGGTTAAACAAATATAGCCCATTCGAAGTGACAAACGCAGTCTTCGCAATGTCCTGGTCTTCCACTGCAATTTGCTAACAGCCAGATCGTCGGTCAAAGGAGGAGAATTTGGCTCCGTAAAGGCGATTCAGTGCATAATTGATTCGAGGAAGTGGATAGATCGTTTTTTGGTGATCTTATTTAGGTTCTGATAATTCAGTAGACAAAAAGGCTTCTTAAGCATTTTTTCAGTTTCACCAGGATTATTTGTAGTTCTGTATGGGACACCGAGTATGGTCGTCGGAAGATAGGAGCATCACCAGTGTCGATGCGGTGCGTGACTGTCAGAGCGTGGCCCAAGAAACTCTCATGATTGTTGAAGATGTGGGAAGAATACTCGAGAAGCGCGCTCAACTGACAGTATTGGACATGGAGCAAATTGGTGGACATCATTGACATGATCGCGTCAGTCGGATGAGTAGAAGCATGGGCATCATTCAGTGGAGCAACTTGACAAGATCCCATGCGGTGAGACCGTGGTCACGAAAATGCCATGTGGAAGCACTTGGGCCGGATAGCTGATTTTGAGGAATGACAGTGACAGTGTTCCTCTTGACTGTATCGATGGTATGAGGCAGTAGGTAGTGCAGCGATGTATAGCAGCAAAAGATCGAAAATATGCGCAGATAAATAATAACCATCGGGAACAGACAAAGTTGGACGCATTGTAAAGAATGAGGCGGCTAGTGAAGGCAGAGAAACTTGGTCGGGCGAGTACAGTAGAGGAGATGGCAAGGGTACAGTTTCAATGGTTGAAAGATTTAGGTGCAGGAAGTCTTGCAAGCAGTAAATCGGGGCTGTCAAATGTTCTGATAAGAAATCGCTGCTGATGATGAGGTCATAGGTACAAAGGTTTAAAAAGTGAACTGCGCCGGGAGATCATGGCCAAGAACGTTAACGCGAATGGTGCAGAGTCCGTCAGCACCAACCGTTCAGTCTTCTGCGACACGCACCGATGCCTGAGCGGGCGCGAGGGCTTTATGTAAACGACGACGAAGATTTGCAGTAATTATGGAGATAGGCGCTCCAGTATTAATTTAAACAGCGCGAACAAGAAGACACAGGACAAGATAAAAGGAAGCCACAGTACCAACTCGCCCAAAAAAGTATCTTGGTAAGCCCTCCAGTGTCTAGAAGCGCAAGCACGGGATAACCATCGACAGAAATATCCACTTATTTCAAGCGGGAGGACTGTAGAGCATTTGTGGGCAAGGACGTGGATGCAGCGTCACCTCCTGGAGCTGCGTCAGCAAATTTTACAATTCTGATCGGCCGTAAGAGGCAGCAGCCGAGGACTGAGGGTACTGCGGGGCTCAAAAGTGACCGCCTCGTAGAGATGGAGAGCGGAAAGACCGACGTAGTGGGGAACTGGCGGAATCGTTGGCCGAATATAACTGGTCAGGTCGGGGCGGAAAACGGTGGGACATTTCTGGGCGGTAGGGATAGGAAAAGTTGGGGCGAGGAATCGGAGACTATGTATGGCGACAATGACGGGAAATGTGGCTGGCACAGGAGCAGTTGATGCTTATGGGGCGATCATCAGAAGTTCGTCACTCTGCCAGATTTCGGTAGCGAAGAAAATACGTGACCATGTGACGGAAAACATTCGAGCTGGGTGGCCGAACGCAGGGGTTTGACAGCATGCGAGAGATCCAAGTTTGGAAGTTCACGCGCGATGACTTGAATAAGAGAGACATCGGGTGGTCGCGGACGGTTCGTCGGGGCGCGCAGGTGTACAGGCCTGCAGTTCACGCCGAACAGTCCTGGTGACGGTATCGGGGACGTTAAGGGGCGAAACGGAAGGTGTGCAAGTTGGTAGCTGCTGCGTAGCCCATGAAGATGTTACGGTCATGTGGGGAAGTCATTGAAACTGTTTACATTGCACCGGCTCTTTACTTGCTCATAGAGCCGACACTACCTGATGAGGACATCCACGGTATCACAGCACCTGCAGAGGAGCAAATGTAGAGCATCGTGCGCAGTTTCTTTAAAGATGTCGCCCACCTTTTGCAATTCCGACATGGCGGTGTCAAATTGGTGTCAGGCATAAGGATAGCACGTCTTGAATGTAGATGACGTAACTTTTAGTTGAGGGCTGCGCATGCTACTGAAGGTGTTTTTTGGCCGCGTACTTAGAAGCATCTGATGGTCCGAAGAGAGCGCGAAACTTTTCTTGGTGATGTCCCAACTCGTTAATTCGTCGTCGTGAGTGTCGTAGCATTGCCTTGCTATGCCGGATGAATAAAAAATGACGCTTTTCAGCATTATAGTGGGGTATAGCCTGTTCTAGGTACTGAAACGTTCGAACATGGAGATTGATTTTATCCCCGTATCGCCAGAGGCCCCGGAAAAGCTATCGGGGTCACGGAAATGAGTCATGACCATGAAGGCAGTGGGGCTTCGCGAGTCTCCATGCAGCTTCAGTCATGGCGGCCATCTCGATGTAGCGACAGCTGCAAATATCCGTGGTGCAATGAGCTAGGACGTGGAAGGTGGAAAAGGGAACTACCATCATGTTGTTACGTGGCAGGATGCGTCCACAGCACGTAGAACACCCCAGCCAAGACGCAAGCACAGAATGTTGCGAAGGACTCGGACCCCGCGCACACGCCAGACGCAAGTCAACTTCGTCTGCCTCATCTTGGTTCACGCGACTTGAAGCAATATTAATAAGAACTCCCAATTCGGCGAAAAACGCCCCTCTATCACGTCTCTCGTTTCTGCGCTGGGTCCTCCGCCAGCCGTGCGCAAACGTAATTATGGGGAAGTTTGAACTTCGCCGAAAGAGTAAACGCGGCAGCGCCTCTAAAACCATGTTTTCAATCTGTGAATTAGTAGCCTTTTTTGGAAAGTAAGGCGCAGTGTCTTCCGCTTTTCATTGGACACTGAAATTTGATTTGTGAATTGGTTTATAAGAACGTAAAGGCGGCACAGTTCTCGATTCATTCCTTAACCGCACCCTAAAGGGAGGCACATCACGTCAACGACAAACCTTTATGTTAGAGTGACAGCTCTACAACTCGGGGTACAACTTCGAATTTTTCTGGCCTTTGCATAAACGACCTTGAGAAGCCACGCAGTCATTGTGGAACTTTGCAGTATAGGGTTGTCTGGTCATGCTGTGTCTGGTTCTGTACGACCAAGCAGTCATGTGACCACTGACCAAAATCACCGCGACTTTGAGCTAGACTTCTGACTTTAGAGGTCATTGATAGAGCAACATAGGACGTCACTAACTGACGTCCTGCTGTCGCTGCGTGCCTGATATTGGTTTATAGGGAAAGAAAGCTGCAGTAACTTTCATACTTCTCTGCACTCACCTGAACTACGTCTTAAAGGAAAGGAGGATGGTGGGTGTGAAAAAAGAGAAAAAAGAGAGCCATAGCAGATAGCCCCGAAATACGTCCTGGAGATCTTTAACGGGCACTGTGCTGGTCTGGACTGTGCATGTGGCACAGAACACGCCTTTGCGTTTTCACCTCCATTGAAATGTGGCCGCCGCCGTCGCGTTCGAACCTGGTAGTCCGATTCAGTAGCCGATAGTCTTGATCTTTGAACAACCCCAGCGAGTACTTTATCTCGTTATAACCGGGATTAAACCTCTATTGTTTTTCTTGCCACGTTCCGAACATTTCTGACAAAACCTGAGCCGAAACTGGGGTAGGGTGACGATTTCGGCCGAACCAGCTGTACGCGATGCCGCGCAAAAGTTCTTGTGAAACGCAAGGTTACCTGGACGCGGCCAGGTCAGCAACACAATAAACAATGGACTGAATGAAAAGCCTGGAGGTCGCTTAAATATCTCCTCAAGATTGAAAAGCGATGGCGCCTTTTCTTCTATCTTTTTCTCCTTTAATGTGCAGCTTTTGTCAAAAGTGTTGACTCCAGGGGCTCTGCTTCTGATCCATATACTGGCGCTTACTTAGTATTAGTGGAGGTCCTTCCCATAGAGAGCGTAGGAGAAACAATCGTTTTATCATCAAGATATCCCTACTGAAAAAATTGTATGAGGCAATAACCTCACATTTTCTCACACAGTCTCACTCAATTCACGCAAGAGATCACATACAAGTCGCATATAATTGCGTAAGATCTCATAGTTTCTTGTACAATAACCTAAATTATGGAAGATATTTTATAATGATGATGTGCATCATATTAGAGTCTATGTGATTTGATGAGATTGTGTGAGGTTATTGCCCCGTAGAACTTTTCGTTTTTCAGTAGGGGAGATTCGGAACCCTGCAGGATTGCATTACAAGCCGCATGAAGTGGCTCAGAAGCAGACCCCTGAGCTCTGTATGCGTTTGACAAAGACTAAGTACGCCACTGCAGTACTGGTACACATGCCACAGAGTAGCAGTTAGACCCTCCTAACACGCTTCGGCCAAGGATGCTTTGGGGTATATGGGCAGCATTCTCATGCAGCACGTAAATGGCGTGAGTTCGATCCAAAACATTGAAAACTGCACCGCTTGATTGTATTGGCTTACTATATTTTCCAAAGAAACCCCCCACCGAAAGCTCCTCGCCAAGTTTATTTGGGCCCTCTCATGATCTGCCGACATGAGTTTCAGAATCTGGGATTCTTTCTTTCGGCGGACACAGGACGCCGCCCGATTTTCCATGGAAAGGAGCGCCTTAACGCTACTCATTTAAAGTTACGAACAGTGCGTCAATCTTTCGGCGTTGTTTTCTTTAATTATATGATGAAGTGTTGGTAGCATTATTTGAGGCATTGTAAATTATCCGACCTCGGCTGCCATTTCTGTTAAGGTAAATAACTAAAGGAGTTGCTTAGCGTCAGCGCTATTAACTTTTGTCTCTCCAGTGCAGCGCCGAATGCTTTGTATTTATTTTCTTTTCGGCAGCTTTAAAAGGCATTTTTGATGTGTGTCGGCTGCAAAGTAGCATTGTGCCAGACGAAAGTTGCCGACGAATGAAACAGGACGCTCCCAGGGCACAGTTGATTTATTGAACGCTGGGCGGGGATTGTGCAAACTGTTTATCACTTGGTGGTTTCAACAATTTGGCGTGGAGCGCAATACTTACCGAAGGCGATGCGTTCAAATTAGGCTGATTCGTCAATTGGAGCTGCGAATTAATTGCAATGTGAAATCTACACGAGTCTATCCAGAGGTATGCTGATAAAGCTGACCTCATTTCGCACTGGTACAGTGCATCAGAAAAGGGGATTTAGTGGATTTTATTTTTTTTAAGCAACACTAATGGGATTTCTGTGTGATTATGCAGAGTAGTTCTCATGAGATGAGGACGACACTTTCGCTGCGCCCACATGACAGGCGCTTCCGAAATAGAAATGAAATTGAAACAAAGCGAACGGATAGAAAATTAGCCTGCTGTAGCGTTTGGTCAATAATCCAAGCACACCCGTTGGAGTTCTGGTCCTGATACGCTCGTTGTTGGAGCCTTCTCTGCCTTACTGACATTAAGCCTAGCTCAATGCTTTATTCTGCGTGGCTAACACTGCAATGCAAGAGCAAGTAAATATTTTCACGCTGATAGGTTTTGGAAAATCTGTCATACGGAGCACCAAAGGCTGCCGGCGGAAAAAAAAAAAAAAACAGAATCTTTATGACTTACGGCAGTCACCAATGCTGCGTGCTTCAGCGTAGCTGCTAGGTTCGCGCCATCCACATTTTGCCTTTTATTTCTGTTTTTATCTCCTTGCGAACTTTTGCTGGATGTTCTTTTTCGTTCGTCGCGTGGTTCCTTGAGCCTCTTCGAAAATTGTTGGCATCTCGATAGAGGTCTGGCTCCCTAAATGGCGAAGCGACGCGCATCAATGCAACCTTCGTTCACAGCCAGACCCAAAAACCTTCCTTCCTTGCCTGTTTTCCCGATGACCTGGTTACATCCGGCCGGTTCCTCGTTACTCTGCCAGGCAGCGGCAAGGGCAGCGCCCGTATCTTCTCTTGGAGATGGATCCCGTGGGGGTCTCCCACTGTCGTTAGATGCCGAGCTGGGCGGAGATACGCTCTTATTTCATCCCATCTCTCTCACTCCGCCCCCCCCCCCCCCTTCCATCCTCCCCATTTCTTTCCTTGGCGCATTCTCCATACCGTGACGTCAGAGGCAGGGGCGATGGTGCCGCCGCAGTCCTTTCGCTAGAGGCTTGCCTGCCACCTTTCTCTTCTCAGCGGCCATTTTTGCTTCGCTTTTGCTGCATCGTAGCGCGTGTGTGACCAGTACTTTTATCGTAACTTGTTTCACGATGCAGCGTCTCTCCTTGAAGGCGTTGGTCTTGCGCCTCTATCCTCTGACCTCTCATCATCTCTTATCGCGCAGCTGTGAATTGGTGTTTTTTTTTTTTTGCTCTGCGTTTATGTATTACCTCGTATATATGAAGATAACTCGTATTCTGTATATTTCGTGGAGTGAAACTTACAGAGCGCCTGTCTATGCCTTTAAATGGATGAGTGGCCGAAAGAAGATGTACTACATGGCAGATTGTTTCCGAATATTTGATTTGAGTGGGACATAGCATGTTGTTTATTCTCCTGCAATAATGTCCCATGGGCGCTGTAAGTGCATGCGTTGAATAAATAAAAATCGACAGCCGAAGTTTAAAGTGGTAGTCGCAACCTCATAAGCACGGGACGCTTCGTAATACATATGGTTCTTCACTGAATTTCAGCCTCCCTCTTTTTGCTTGAATAGAATACAGTGCAGCGACTGTGACTTACCAAATAGATGAAGGGTTGTAGGAACAGATGTTGAGTAAAAAACTGCGCGAAACTAGGAAAGATATATCACTGCAGAAAAAGATTTAAGCTTTAAATTTTAAATACTTTGCTGGCGCGAAATCTTTCCCCTGTTAAATTTCTGATTGGCTGAGAGCCGCGAGATGATGTAAATTCATACACGGGAGTTCTGTAGAAGCGCCTTTCTTTGTTTTTTTTTTTTTTGGCAGGTATATGCAAAGCGAAGCATTTTTCCTTGACAATCTTTGCATCCGCAGCTCGTCCCTCGGAAAGGTTCGAATATGTCTTTTTTTTTCTTTTAGTATCAACAACGCGGAACCATACTTTTTATGACAGTCTCAATTACGCACTGCGAGGAGGCTTTAAAAGCAACATTTCGCTACACATCGGAAAACTCGTAGTTCCTGCCAATATGTTTATATCAATACCATTCAACAGTTGCATATAAATGAAAGTCGTATCCCAGAACGCTCGACTCGGCGAGGAGAGGCAAGTCAACTGTCGCTTGAAGCGTAAACTGTGCACATTACCACACGAGTTCAGTGACGCTTTCTATTGTTGGAAAGTTTGGCAATCAAGGACGCGAGTTAATGTTTTACGCTATTTTGATGTTAAAAAGTTGTCAGAATTTTTGACGATAATGTCCGTTTTTGAATGTGCCTCTCACCAAAGCTATCAAGCTACTTCCTCTCCCTTGCTTTCAAGTTCCTATTTTCGACTGGACTGAAGCAACTAAATATCTGCTCATGTCCAAGGATTTAGTCACAGCGCTACTGCAGCCTATATGTTCAAGGGTGTGTACGCGTCAATTTTGAATGTGTGCGAAAACGATGTTTTTTCGCATATTTCTTCGATGTCGTCAGAATGATGACGACCATGCCAGATGTGCAGGTTTGGCATAAGATGTATCAGAAAACGGTCTCGTGATGCATGGCAGTGTAAAATGTTCACGACAGGAAGTATATATTTGAACTGTTGTTGTTGTTGCTGACTTTGGTAACTTATTATATTGCCCCCCTTTCCCTGCTGAAATAGAGACAGGGAACAATACAAATACACAACACACAGAAAACGTAACTGTCATTGTCAGAAGGCACGCAGAAAGACCGAATGAATTCGAATTAATAGGTATAATGAGAGCTTTTGAATATACGCAGGAGCTTTGAGTAGAAAAAGATTCTACATAAAAATAAGGATAAATTGACCGGAGTAGAACATCATCATAGAAAAAGAGGATAACGTGAAATAAGCATTGCTTAGTCAGAGCATATCTGTTTGTCTTAGAGAAATTCATGCATCATAAATAACCATTTTCCGAAGATGCAAAAATGGAACCTTACTAACACTATGCAGTCAGCATGAGGCCCTGCCGATCCAACCTATGGTATGCAGTTTGTTGTAAGCTACCCTTATCATCCAATATTATGTTGGATTCTTCTAAATAATATAGTTATCCACCAAAATAGGGTAAACCTACCTCGTCCGTCGTATCTGTGCGGCTGGCTCAAGCCATACCTTTGACGACCTTAGGAACTAAGTTCAATAGCCTAACGCATGCTGCGTCACGAATAACAAAATGAGATAAAATAACTTGAAGATAGGACCCCTCATAACACCAAATGTAAAAAGAAAAAACACAGGTACACCTAATTATATTGCAATTCGAAAGATGTTTTCACATCGACGGCCTTGTCGTTATTGTGTGTCTGTGTATGCAGTTCCCTTTACCTTTCTATGCACTAAACCAAACATCAATTCTTGTCATTCAGCAATCGGTTAGAGACTTCCTCGAAGGTGTCTAGCGATAGTGACCGGACCAACGCTTATGACATGGGCAAGCAGTCATAAGCAACTCCTGAAAGGGTATACTAGTGCAAAGTTGATTTCGCGTTCATAGTCACCAATTTTTCTTTTTAATTTCGGAAATCCAGACGCTGTAATGACCTACGTTTCGAAAAACCTTGTTAGGTCTGTTCTTGCCTTTAAAAGTTTGCGACGAACGCCGCATCTTTCTTTCTCGAGGGGGCTGGAAATGTAATCGTAATAAATAGTTTTTTTTTCCGGTCCTGTATTGTTTTTCTCCTTTCTAGGAGATAATGGAGTATTTTGAGAAAAATACCCGTCCAAAGTGTCGTTATCAACTGACACCATCTGACGCTAATTAATCATATCAGACAGCACGAATAGCAGTAACAATAGGTCCCACTAAAAAAAAAAAAGAGACGTAGGGATTGGGTAGAAAATGCTAGTTCCACATCGCTAGGGACACTGATGTCATAAGCGTTTAATTCCAATGGCGGTGGAGTTTAATTATTACGTATGGTTTGTGCGAAGCGTTTTGGTTGTCCTCGCGTTCTTCCTGTAGGTTCTATAGTTTAACGTTTTCTTGACAACACCACTGTTGTAAACCGACGTCTGTTCTGAACAGCTGGTTACTACCTAGTTCGTACATCCATCTTAGTTTGCGGTGATATATGCACGGCAGACGCTTTCTACGCTGGTTTCTATCCTCTCCGTTACATTTTTCACAGCGGCACTTACCCAAGGCGTCATGCGTACTGGCAAAGAAACCATTCTCCGGGGTGATCAGGCTGACAGAAAAAAAAAGGCCACATGAATAAGAGAACAGCAAAGCTGTCACAAACACACGTCCCGCTGGCCAAAGAAACCCGGCTGGAATTCTTTACCGGTCTAGTTATTCTTCCAGGCCCATCAACATTCACGCCCAGGTAGAAACCAAAAGAAAACAAAAAAAAACCTAATCTACAAGAAAAATGGAAAAGCGTCTGGCAAGGCAGCTCCAGAGAAACGGAGCAGGAGCGGTAGGGCCCCGAAGGACCAGGCGAGACCTTAACTCTGTAGCAAAAAACGCAGGCCGTACGGAAAGAAACAAGCGCAGCTGCGAATACGGGAAGAGGCCCGGACGCCTGCGTCTCTCGCAAAGACCCTGCTGACAACGACGTTAGGCGAGCCCTCATAAAGACGAGTAACGAAAGCCCAAAGCGCTGAGTGCAGCCGGAAAAAGAAATGAGTGAGGGAAGGAATAGGAAATTGAGGGGAGGGAGGGGAATGAAATGCACGTGGGACTGTAAGCAGCGTGAGGAAAAAGGGAGTAGATATAGCCTGCTGCAAGCGACCGGACGTCAACAGAATGAGATGGGAGCACGAAGAGGCGGAAATCGAGGGGGGGGGGGGGGGGGGGCGAAGGGGGAGATGTGTGTCCAGATGTAAACAGGCGCGGCGAACTCCACGAGAGTTAGTTTGCTCTCGGTTCGGGCACGTCCATCCGCTCGCACGGACCGGCGAAGAGGCACGCACGCACAAAAGTATACACACATGCAGACGCGCTCCCGTGGGCCCCGTTGCCAGAGTCCAGCGAGGCTTCCCGCTCTTTCGCCGCTCTGCCCAGTTGGTCGCCCGAGAGGACAGCGGGCAGGCATCAATGTATATACGTTTGCTCGTCCAGCGGTTCTGTCGGCGTATAGGGGCATGTGTCACGGTGCAGTAAGCCCTGCCCGTTCGTTGCCGTCTTGAGCACAGCTTGCTGATAGTCTTGCTCCATGCCGGACACTGTCTTCCGATGGCCACTACGGTATCTTGATGCATGCCTCGCGCGAAGGGCTGCGATGAGCCGGATACGTCACTGGCAGGCTGTGAGAAGAAATAATCCCCGAGAGGAAGCGTTTTTTCGTCCCTCTTTACGCCGGAAGCTCGCATGGACAAGTTGACAGCGCCAAGATTTCCAACAAAGACGGAATGGAGAGCATGCAGCAGCTGCCTTATCGTTGGAAACACGCAGGTACTGCAACCTGGATACAAGAGCTCTGTGCGGGGAAATTCGGATGCCTGCAGTTAAACTCTGCTTGATTCGTATTCTTTACGCCACTCGTAAATAGCTCAAACTAAGCCACGTCCCTCTTGCGTACAGATTGCCTACACAGAGCGGCGGAAGGCTAAAAGTGAAATGGAAGGAAGAGAATTGTCTTGTTGCGTCGGTATTTTGTGTCGCTTTTTTGTTTAACGCCCAGTATTTTCGTGCGCCCTGCAACTAAAGGTCTCTTTCTCCTCCCACAGCAAAAAAAAAAAAAAAAAAAAATAAGACCATAGACTGAGCCAGCAGTGGTTGTATCGTTCCCTATATTTATGTTTTAAACCAGAGTTGCTAGCCTACTGCATTTCTTGTCGCCTTGATTATGCATGAAATAGAAGCTTGCAAACTGTGCGCGAAGTCCAGGGTGTTCAGCGCCATTCTTCATTCTTGTGGTAATATTCATAGCAAAATTTCGTTGCCTGGCTGGGAGGACAAGGACAGGCGTTTACTTGCTGCTGGCATACTGAGATATTTTGAAGCCAGTAATAAGTCTCTTCAGAAGTGAATTGCTGCAGTGTTTGTGGTTGCAAAACAAAAGCAGCTTGCCTTGAAGTTGAGTTTATTTGAATGGCTTCTGAACAAAGTGCCGTTTATAATTTTTGGAAACAAATCATATGTATTGTGTGATTACCGTTACCGTTTGAATTCTGAATATTGACCAGTTGCTTGCGTGCTCGGAAATACTTATCTTTGGCGGATTCAGAATTTGCACATAGTATGGCCACGTGCATGTGTACACAAATAAAGATGCCGATATCAAACACCCTTTGCAGACTGTGGGTGCGTTCCAATTCCTTAGAAGGCTAGCAAGACGGCTTCGTAGACGTCATCGTAGACGTTTACACGCTCGCGTAATAGAACGCGTCAATGGATGGATTGATGGATCGATGGAATATAGGAGCGTCCCCTTTGAAACGGGGTGGTAGCAGTAGGTATCATGCTCATGTTTCTACCTATATTTTAATTATTGATTTAGATTGGTTAACTGAACCATCATTCTATTTATTAAAATTTTGTTTCTACATTAGTAACATTATCCCACTTCTCTGCTTTTAAGCCACCAATCTTCCAGTCGTTTTTTGCTAGTTTCCACCGCCGGTTTATTCACCCGGCCACTGGTATCTCTAAACCCTAGAGCTTCAGGAACAGCGACTGCGCCTGCATCAACTTTCGGATGGATACCATTACATTCAAGTATAATCCAAGCTGTCTACGCCCTGCGCCACCTCGCGGCAAAAAATACGAATTAAAACGTTTGAATTACTATTATAACGTTTTTGTTTTTAAACTTGACGATAATACACGTGAAAACCATGCTTTAAACAGCTCGCCAGTTTTTTGGCAGCAATAATATTGCGTGTTTAATCGTCACAACGCAAATCAACTGTTGGGCGGTGAACTTGTAGAAAACCGTACTGACTGCTCACGCAATGCGCTCGCTGATGACTTGACGGAAGAGAAGATGTTTGATACGTTGGTACGTTTTTATTACTAATGCTGAAATGTACAAGAATGTTGGATGTGGTCATACTCACATGTGCAAGCATGAAAAAATGCAAAAGGCTGTAAACCTGACAAGATTGCGGACCAAAGGGGACAACCGGCTACAGCAAAAGAAAAATACCTTGTGCTGTTACACCTGTCGTCTGCAGTCACTAGGCGAGGAAGCCAAAGACAGCAACTCGTTTTAATACTATACAGGAAGGCTAAAATGAATGCGCAAAAAGCCGGCATCGTCTGGTGAATTCGTTCTTCCGAGATTAACTGAAAATGCACGGAAGAGTTTGCCACGGCTACTGCAGCAAGAGAGAAACACATGCGTGCTGTACTGCAGCCGTTCTGACTCCCGGTGAGGTGCCCAGAAAGCAGCGAGTTCGCCGATAACATCAACGATCAAGCAACATCATCTTCAAGGTAAAAAAAAGAGAAAGAAGAAGATTAACAGCATCCATCCATTAAGCAAAAATCTTAACCGTGCGCTTTCCTCTTGCGCGATTCAAGAACAATGCTATAAATTCACAACCATGAAGGCATCTGAATTAGCCTCTAGCCAGTGTAAGAACTTACGCAACGACTCGCATTTGAAAGCTCGTTAAGTAAGTTACGACTTGCATTTGAAAGATACTCCGGCGCTCGCAAAGAGCACGACCACCGTACAGCTATGCTACTACCGCAAGCAAGACTAGCTCAGCGCTATCCGCGCACTGTCCGCCATATTTAGACATATCCTATGCTGAGGCATGCAAAAGTAAAGAAAAATAAAGAGCCGCTGCCCGTGCCAATAAGTATAACGGGCTTACCATATTTAGACAGGCAAAGTAGCCTGCATCGATGTTGACTTTGGCGAAGCGCTCTTCGTGCGACTGCTTTGCGAGAATTGGAACGCGTCCCAAGATGGCAGTTGTCCGGCTAGCCATCTAAGTAGACATCTACTAGGGGGTATTGGAACGCACCCTGTGTTTCCGTCTGCGTTTCCGGAGTACCAGGGTTCCTCCCACCGCTGACCGGCCATGATGCGGTGGGCATGTGCTTTGCTGACGAGCGCTATATAGTGCCATCTGAAGCTCTCATGGCGAGCTGCCACGCGTCCATACCAATCAGGTGCGTCCGCAATGACGGTACTCTCGTACCGCAAGCATTAGAACTATACACGGTAAGTAAAATTGTCGCTTAATCTGCCTTACGTAGAGCGTAAAGCAGGCAGAGTAAGTTCACTACTTTGGATTACAATCACACATTATCAAAGGAAAACGTTAGAAGGGGTCATCATATTGCGCGACAGAAATGATACCCTTCACAACTCCTAAAACGAATGCTACAAAGCCTCCACTACTAGCAGCCGGCACACCATACAGCTTTCTTATAGCCTGCCGACTTGCTCCATCCCGTTTTGTTGTGGAGACCCGCTTCACTGAAGCCTCGTGCTGTCATAATCTGATGCAATATCCCTAGCACATCGAGATCGACCTCGGAATCAGCTTTTGTCCAGCATCTGAACTTCGCTCTGTGGCAGTACGAGGATTGCTGTCTAGAAGCTGCCCATTTCTTCTTCACTCCTTGCTAGCTTCTTTCTCTAGCGCATCCTTAGAGCATAACGGAAAACAATGAAGTCTAGCTCTCTCCATCACATTGGTTGCTCGGCAGTGCATCACACACACACACACCCCACATTGACGGTCGCGCCCAGAGCTGTAGCATAAAGACCGAAGCTCTCGAGCTTCACGCAGACCTGCAAGCGGGCAGAGCCAGCTGCCGAGGGTGCCTGCTGGGCAAAAGAAGCAGCAGCAACAGTGGCAACGAGCGGTGGCGTGAAAGGGGCGCGGGGATAAATTGCGAGGCACCAAACTCCGAGGGCACCGCCAACCCTTCACAATCTCCCTCCTGCTCTCCTCAGGCCTTCTTGGCCATGGTCTCCGTTGTTGAAGTCCCCCCCTCACTCTCGTGCGCATTTATTTCTTTGTGTTTTTTCTTTCTTGTGTCTTGTTCTGCCTCGAGCTCCGAAATCCCACGTGGCCCATCGCTGCCGTGGCTCTTGTGCCCGCGGCTTTCAGCAGCGGCGACGCAGAATGCGCACCATTGTCGGAGACGCCGTCGACTGCGGCCCTGTGGCGGCTTCAGCTTCCAGTGCGATGCCGGCACTGGCCGTGGCCGATGGCGACAGCGCTTTGGGTTCCCCCCTTTTCCCCTGCTCTGCCTTTCTTATTCTGGCGACTCTCTTGCTGCTCCTCTGTTTCTCCGCGTCGCTGCCGACTGGGAAGCTTTATTGATGAACGGCCCGAGCAACGCGGCCGGAGAGCCATCCATATCCGAGCAAAGTGCGAGAGCCCAGCCCCTATATACGCCATGTGTTATATATACTGCAGGCATGGCCCTCAGGCCGGGCTTCACCACAGAAGAATAAAGCCCCACTGGGGAAAGGTGGCGAGAGGCTGAGGAGGAAAGGAATCGGCTCGTGGGGAGAGTGGTGTGCGACTTTTGCCCCTTTTGGTTGCAAAGATCCCATTTACACCCTTCGCCCGGTGTTTCCTTTCCTGCTGTCTTTTTACATTCCGGCCCTAAGTGATGAACTTCGTTGAAACTAGTCCCTTGATGCTAGCGTAAGACCTCTAGGCTTGTCAGCCGCCGGGTTTGGGATTTAAGTACACTTTAGATCACTCTTCAGTGGAAACATTTCGTTGTCGTTGATTTTATAGCTTGCACCATCGACTCTATCAAGGATACCCAGGAGGGTCACTACTAGCGCGTCGATTTCATTTTCTGTCAGTGTCCCCATAGCAACGTTTGTGCGTCAGCGGGCTGCGACTAAATTACATAGTGTTTTTCTTACCTTTTCTTTCTTCAGACATGTTAGCGACCTAGTTCATATGTCAGTTAAAATTCTTAGGCATTCACATGTTCCGCTTCGTATACTTATAGTCGATATTGTCTCACCCGTTAACATACCTTTTGAGACGTTTTTGGGCGGAGAAACTGGATCTGTTGGCTTTAACGTATGGGATATAGAACAAGAAATCCATATTTCTCCAGCGCACGATATTGTGTGCGAAATTCTTCCTTACAGAAAAGGGATGGCAAAGGGGTAACATAAAAAGAAAAAAGAAAAACTAATTCATGAAAAGAATAGAAAAGCAGCAAACAAAGAAAAAAATGCCGAAAGGATAGTTTTAAAACTAGCTAACGCGTTTTTTCCCGCCTAGTACGAGTTCTAGTAGCAGTTTCCAAGCTATTTTGATCCCGTTGTTCCAAGTAATTAAGCCCAGAGCAGCCGAGCACTAAGTCAGAAGAAATCTTGTACCTATCGGAAAATTGTGGGTGTGAGAAATTGAACTCAGTACCTTTTCAATGTCAGAGAAATACCCGTCCGAAAACATGCGAGTACATTGTGGCGCCGGAAATTGAACTCAGTACCTTCCAAAATCAGACGCGCTTCTCTACCGCAAGGTCATTGATTCGATGGCAGCGTCAAAGGTGTAAGAATATGAAAACGACACGCATATATACGCGCACTTAATTTTAAAGCACCGTTCTGCACTCACGCTTGAACTAGTCTACACTCGTTCTTCTACTACCATTTCACTCCATTCCGTCGCTCTGTCCCAAAGCGCACAAACGTCTCCCGTTCTTGCCGTACTCTACCCTCAAGGTTCCGAGGTGTCCGCCTTCCTGATTATTCCCGTGACAGTACACTTCCTATTTAGCCCCACTCATCTCTCACCATGATCTCTTGCGTAGTTGACTGTCTTTTTATTTTCTTTGCTCCTTTATTCTTTGCCGGTACAGCCATCTCTCTAGCACACACATAAAAAAAAACACTCCGACTGGTTTCGTGGTAACTAATGTCCACTACAGAGTTCCTTACCCTCGCAATACGTGTCATCTTCTACGGTGATCATTTACGGCTCTTTCAGCGTAGTCACCACCCCCGGAATGAATGGGTTTATTCCTACTGCTCTCACTATACTGCTACTGAATTACGTACGTACGTAGTATCGCTAATACTTTATTACTACCTCCTGCTACTATTGCTTTAATACTACTACTACTACTACAACGTCGCTACCCCCGCAGGGCGAGCGTGTACAGCTGCCAGCTGCCGTGGTAAGGGAACGAATGCGAAAGTGCCAAAACAGAAGTGTAAAAAGCTAAAACGTAGAACAGGTGACAATATAACAAAAAATACAAACGTTGGAAGGACAATAAAAGGCAAATAAATGGTCAGTTGTTTCAGAAATAATTCAATCCCTTGCAATGAGAGTGCTCATTACGGGGTCTGGTGAATACTGTGACCGCACCAGGAGCCTTCTAGAAAGAGCCTGACTTCCTAACACGTCAGTAGGTTGTTCAGATTGCCAAAGAGGGAATTGCTCAAGCATTAGCTTAAGACGTACTCCGCGAGAACGCAATTTAGATGAAAGGAAAAAGTTTTATTGATGTAGCTGATTTATTATAGAAACGACCGTTCATAGCCAATGTTTCACGAAATGCCCTCACTCATTCGCGTTCTCCCAAGAGGGAATTAGTTCGGACGATTAAGCACACGCGAATACTCTGGTGATTCAAACCGGATGCTATTAAAATATTACTTGCATTCCTCACGCCTCAGTGAATATGGTGTGAGAAAGGCTGTCAGGAATCCTCTACGCTTTCCTACTAGTGCTGCAGAGCTATCTATAGTACTAAAAAAGCAATTTCGAAAATCTATCGATAGTTTTAGCAGCAGTAAATTTGACAGTGATATCGCTAGTATCAAATCAACCGCGCAGTATAAACTTGGTTCTCTGCGTACGTTGTATGGTTTTGGGGGTAACTAGGACAGGCCTCTTTATTATCGTAATCTACGCGTCACCGATATCTGTCGATTATACAGTCGTGAGGAGAAATCGTATACAACGCTTAGCTGATAGCGGAGCACGAAAAACTGCATTGCAACCACATCTAGCAACAACTATCTTAGATCGAGACAATCGTGGCGATGCCCCATTTAAATCGACAAGCATATGTCGCAAGATAGCGTTTCTATGCAGCTTTCCCAAGAACCGACACCGGCTTAGTGTGGTATACCACTTTGCTTACGACTGTACAGTCATGAGAAAAAGGGGTATACAGCACTTAGCCAATGGCAAACCATTAGCACTAGTGACGTGTTTCCGGAGCGGCTGACAACAATGCTCGGCAGGAGCGCTTACGAACGCGTCAATAACAAGAGTGTCAATACTGCTCTCAAAACGTGGCGCCGATTTTCACTGCTCTAGGGACATCATTGGGTTAACATTTTTTCAACCGTTTGGCGCGCCTACCTCCGAGCACAAGTCGGTTGGAATTAACACTTAAGCGGGTATGCTTGTCGAGATCCGTGCTCTGTGTGGTACGGCTGCTGAGTCGTCTAGGCAGCAGACGGTTCCAAATGAAGCTGCAGTTCCTTGAGAGACAGTGGAAAGAACTCTCAACTCCAACCTCCAGCATAGGGCTAAGGATTCGGCAGCATTTCGAGTCACATCAGCGGGAAAGGATGAGCACCTCTTAGAATTCTGGACGTCTTGACAATGCTCCACAATGTCGCTTTCTGAAGTGGCTAGGAAGTACAGTCTTTGTCAAAAGTAAAGAGCCCAGGGGTCTATTTACGGGCCATGCAGTGGTGCTAATTATAGTCAGTGGAGGTCCTTCCCATTAGAAAGGGTAGGGCAAAAATCTTCTTACCATCAACAAATTCGCAATACTGCAAATGCATTACAAGCAGCATAAAGTGGCTCAGAAGCAGACCCCTGTGCCCTACACTTTTAAAAAAGGCAATACTCCTGCATTCTAGCAAAGGCGGTACTGGCAGAATACGTATTGTTAAGAAGCGGCTGGATAGATAATTTTATGAAGGAAGAGCAGCCTGAAGGTAACGAAAGTGGACATTCTTGTGTTCCTTCATCCGAATGCTTGGCTGACAAACAATAATTATGTCGAGCTGTTCAGTTGTAGCCGAAAGGAAGCCGTAACAATTGTGCGTAACTTCGCAGCTTGAAATTTATATTTCAAAATTGTGATTTAAAGTAAGAATATCAGGAACCAAACTTGATGGCAAGGATTAACAGGTTGCTTTTGAGTAATAATGCGTCGATAGGCATAACTCAGCACTTTAATGTCATAATTAAATGTTTTATTTTATTCGCCGAAAAATGTTTCACGAATTGCACAAAATGAGTATAGCTGATAATAAATTATCGCAAATGTTGTAGCAAAATCGTTGGCCAAAAACTGCATAATTATTCACAGTAGGGGGGGTAGTAATGCTACCAATTGATATTAACACTATCGATTGCACAGTCGATAGTACTAGCGATAGTTTTTTACACTATGGATACTTAAAACAAACTATCGGTGCAACAGATAGTCAATTTATTATAGCTTAGTATCATTAGTTCGCACGCAGCATCTGCGGGATGTTTGGACCTAAAATTGTTGGCCCCTTTACCAAAAAAATGCAGCGCTGTTGTTGTCGGCGCTGGTGTAGTGAGCGAAAAATCACGGGCATGCCGCTGGTAGAAGGTACTTGCTAGGTGAAATGGCAGTCTATTGGCTGGTCGTCGGGTTTTGTGACGTCAGAAGACCACATTGCATGGCAGAGTTTGGAGGCGCTGTCCACTAGAGCTTCGACTTGGAGACGGAAGGGTAAATTGGAGTCCAGTCCTCCAGGACCCTTGAATCCCGACTTAGACACATTGTCCCTACAGAGGGTATGCGCATTCTCACAGCTTGGCTGAAGCAGGGTTTTATATATATATATATATATATATATATATATATATATATATATATATATATATATATATATATATATATACCGGGTGGTCATTGACACAATGCGGTATTTTACTAGTGTGTGTCATTGAGTGATTGGGTGATAATGCTGAGACAAATAGCGTACGAGGATCTGCTGGAGGAGCCAAGAAATGAAAGCATTTAACCTATTGGAGTCCTACACCCTTAAAGAAAGGGCTTTATTGTCCTTCGAAAATTTTGAAATGGCTGTGCCGTATCGTGATAAAATTGGTAGCATTATCGATAGTTTTTTTTTTGTTTTAATCAATCACAAGTCCAGAATCCCCTTATTGTGTTCGAGCTACACGCCTGCTGCTTTAGCGTATTGTGTCAATTCCCGTAATCCGCTTTTATAGTACTCCTTTGAAGCAACGCCTAATTCGAGGCCGTGAATGAGCAAAAATCAAAAACTGTTTTCATCAATAATGTGCAAAGAATGGTAGGGACAGCATCAGAGGTAAATGGCTAGACACGGCTTCAGAAAGGAAATTCCATCATTTTATTACACGCCAAAAATAATTCATCTCATTACCTAAAGCAAAGTTCTTGAAACATGATTCCAGAGCGACAGAGAGTGAGCGAGCGAGGAAATATCCGAATGATGAGTTGAAATTCCGGCCGACGTTTTCCTAGTACTCCGAAGCAGGCGGTTGAGGCCTTCAAAGATTCATGAAATATGGATTGAGGAAAATAGAAAATAACATAATGGAGGGGCTGTCTAGATTGAGATGGATGGTCAATAGCGTAAAGAAAAGGAATCCCGAAGTTAAAATGTTTCCGCTGTTGTGAAAGGCAAGATAAATGACCCAGAATATTTTTGCGGATTTCTACGGAACTGGTTCACTTGTCGGTATGTACAGAAGAATCTACCGTTACGAATTGAACACATCCACAGATGTGGCATAACATATCTATTAAAGGCGTGTTCTGGGCGCAAAGGCTATAGACAGGCCAAAGAGGCTGGAACAAAGGTTAGTGTCGGAGTTTTCCACGCGACCATTTAGTAGGCGCTGAGCATTTCAGGTTGCATTAATGGCATGGCGGCGTCTAATACATTAGGCGGTTAACTCCAGAAGTTACCCCGTATTGTTAAGGGGTCATCGCTTAGGAACTAATGATGACTGAGATTAAACAAAAACCCAATAAATGTAACATAGCCTTGCTTCTACATTACTTTTCGCTGCCACAACCTGCACATTGACATGAAATCTGTAGGCAGACTACCTTATCGTCAGCCATGTTAGTCCTGTTATGCTTGTGTCAGTTGGGTGCGGGGATATTTAGGGAGAGAATTAACTTGTTGAGAACTAACATATATCACCAGTCACATCGTTGGCTAAAGAATATTCATAGCATTTCTACCTTGAAAGTGCGCGCTACTGCTTTCCTTAAGCAAAAAACCAGCCCCAAAATTTTGCTGAGTGTCGTTGCCTGTATAGGACATGTTTGAACTACAGGAAGAAACCAAAACTATGGAAGTCACTTAGTGTTGTATCCATGTCATCGAACCGAACAAAATGAATATATATAGGTACACGCAAAGTCTTTCAAGCTTGTAAAGCAAGGGGCTATGCCTCCAATTTTTGAATCGGTGCTTCAGAGGCTAGCTGGCCCAATCCTCACACACGGTACTTGTCAACATTTAATTCTTACGGAGGTTTGTAAAAATCTCACTTTCCGGCAAAATATTGCGATTTGTTTACTATTGCTTTCACTTTTTGTTGGTATCCTGCTTGGTCAGCCTCGGTATTCTGCTGCCTCGTATTTTTCCACAACTCATTAGGAGTTTCTTGCTTTATTTCACCTTTTTGTTTCCGTATTGCACAGAAATATCATTCGCTTTAGCTCTTTACACCTAAGCCTCTGCAAGATGGCGTCCTTCCATCGAGGAAGCAGTTGAACCGCATCCTTACTGCCCAGTTTGGGACAAGAATTTCCCTGGCCGTGATGTCTTGCTGGGCCGGCAGACATTTATGGCCACACAAAATTACTCTGCCTCAGCTCACGCTCCCAGATCTCACCCTTTCGTGCCTCGTTTACCCATACTTTTATGGCCTCCTTGAGTCTACTATTCGTCGTTTACTCAAGCTATCTGCTTCCAGAGCACTTTTTCTACGCGGGAATATTTGTATCACTGCAGACAGGCCTAAGCGACACTCTCCTGGCAACCCTCTTTGTTCCCCGGTTGTTGCTGCAGCGATGATGATAATGAGAAAATGGGCTACTCCAGGATACTCGTCTCTGGTTCCCTTTTCTTTCTTTCTTCGCTCTCTCGGATGTGTCCATCCGATTTCCAGGCATCCACGGCGACTGTCGCTTTTCTTTCTCTCACCGCTCAGCCGCGGTGTTCGCAGGCACTCACTCTTGCGCCATAGATGGCTACGCTTACTTGGCCGCTGCCGTTTCCAGCGAAGTACTCGCCCATTCGACCAACTAGGTCTCCTCTGCAAGCGGTGCGGTGTCTCCGGTTTCCGAGGCTAACGGTGGAAAAAGGATGCAAGCGGCAGTGAAATGCTTGTCACGCGGGGGGCGAACGAGGGATAGAAACGGGAAAAAGGGATGGAGAGAAAGGAGACACTGCTCGGGAAAAGGGAAGCAAGAAGATGTCCCCGCAGTAGCCAGAGTGTGGTTGCGAAGCTGATCCCAGCCGCAATTTTCCACAACGTGGTGTCGTGTTACGAGTGTGCAAGCAGCGGGCGTGCCTCTTTGGCCTCACCACTACAACGAGTATGCAACTGAACGGACGGGCTGCTTTTGGGTCGGGTTGGAGCTCACGTGCCCTTGCGTGCGTCATTAGTACCAGAAGAGCACGAACGATAGAGATACGACAGGCGGCTGCTTGCAATAAACTTTACTCGTCGGCGTTCGTTAGGGATGCGTCCATCAAGTATACGCTATTTTTGCTCCGATAACAATAAAGAGCGCTGAACGAAGGTCCATAACCTTTGAGAAAATTCCAGGCATCTGCTTGCGAAAATCACCTCTCTGGTTTCAATTATTAAGTCACAAATTGAAAGCCCAGTAACGAAATATGGGTCGGGGTAACAAGTGATGGTGGCTAGAAGACGAGCCCCCTGCTTTCGCAATGACTTTCACAACCCCTCCACTTTATGCGAAAACTATTGGATATGTTTTTCCATATCTCGTATATTCGATCGCTGAATTTCTAAGTTAGTTTGTGAAACCCCACACTTGCCACTACTCGAAAAGAAAAGAACCGCCAATTTGATTTCCAAAGTAATTCCCAGCGCTGAGAAAGGTAAGGAGACCTGGAAAAATCAAGGGGTGACGTGTATTCATGATTGTCTTTTCTTTTGTGTTCTATTCTTACGGCGTGACCGGCATGCGCGTATGAACCGAAGCAATTGGTCTTTTCCATCTTCGTTGTTCAGGCCACCTTACCTCTCGGCGTCCAGCAAATGGCTTTTAAAACAAAGCACAGGAGTAACAAAGTTGAAAGAGTAGAATCCGAACGTGAAAATTCGCGCCATAAGTGGACTGACCCTGCATGCGTGTTCTAAAGGTTAAGATTCCGTATCTCGTACAGGACGTTACGAGGCCTTCAGATCAGTCCGATTTCCACGCGACAAGGCTAATAAGCTTGTGTCACAGAGAAGTGGGTGTCAGAGCCATCGACCATGAGCGAAAATTCGTGATTGGTTGAGAGTCATGACGTCAGAGCCACATGACACCACACGGGAACGTTAAACTGCAAAAAGGATCTCTTTACGCATGACGTTACGCATAGCAAGAGGGGCTTTAGAAGAGTAATATGAAATAAAGTTCGCCGAATGCATAAAATAAGTCATTTTAAAAAGTAATTGATTCTGATTCCTAAACATTGAGAAATGTTTGGCTGGATTCGAACCCATCACCATTGGACAGGCAGCCAGGTACGTGACCGCCTAGGGTACGCAAGGATAAGGTCAGGACTTTTTTTTCTTTATTGCCTGGCTTTGACACATCGCATTTCACCAAACGTAAATCAACAAAAACCTCACAACATGCTATTTACATACGCTATTTAAATATGACACGTCATAATGAGTCTAGAGAGGCACTAGGCACAATGAAGCAAGGTACGCCTATGCGGATTGGAAACACACGGGTTGATACGCATGTGTCGTGCGGTGTTTCAAGTAGGATGATGTCTCACGACTAATTAGTAGGGGTGTAAATAGAGTACACTGCAGGCCACTATGAAGTCATATACTTAAGGCGGAGCTTATTAATTGCTACAAATTTCACATAACATTAATACGTGCTGTTTACAAAAAAAAAGTAATCAATTTTTGTGGCAAAACAAGCATTATTGCGAAAAGCACTACGACCGTGCGCACTTATTAAAAAATGCTTTGACAGCTACAGCACCCTAAAAGTAGTTCTCCGCACTGCGGCACTTACCATGCAGGTGAAAAAACTAAGGAGAGAGCGTGACGTCACGCGGCCAACCTTCGCAAGTCTAGCGCCGAGGAAGCCATTCCCTCCTCCGTTTTTTCGCTCTCCCAGTCTGCTCCTACGTTTTGATGTTGGTATGTTTTAATGCGTACCTCTGCCTTGGCGCAGGCGTGCGGTTGTCTGCTGTGGCGAGCATGGGTTATCGCGCCAATTCCCCGATGCTGCGCGCGCGGCAAAACCCGCGCGGCACCTATTCGCGCATGCGCAATGCGCATCGGTAGTAGATATCGCCGCAAGCTATCACGTGCTCTGATCACACGGAGACCGACTCTCTCGCTTTTATTTTTTATGACTAGGCTTCAAGACTATTGCCGCGCACTCCCTCCTTAGTTTTCTTTCCTGCACGGGACTTAAGCCGATCTGAGCAAACTAGAATGGCGCCCGCTGCATAATCTTGTGTTCTTCCGCCTCCGTTATCCCACGATTCGCGAATTCATCTCTAGGAAAGGAAGATAACTAGTCTGCACTCGTGTGTTTCATGACAGGCCATTATCCCAATTTTCACTTCATTTGACCGGACGTCCGCACGATGGCAGCGCAAAAGGTGGAAGCAGCGAGAAACCAGTCGCGCAAATTCACGATATAGCTGCCATCGGCACTCTCCGCACGCTCCGACTAGCCATCGGATTCGTCAAGCAGGCTATGCCATTGTCGGGTTGGTTGCCACGATTGTTTGAAACCTTTCGCTTCGTCACCCACAAGCAGTGACCAAGACAAATGAATCCGAAATGGCAGGTGAATAATGACTCCTTATGAAACACGGCCAGAGTGGATACACGCATAGGACTAAGCCAAGTGTGCGGATGCCTTGTCTGCGAAATGAGGTGTTCTACATTAGAGCAGAACTGCTCAGTGCTGTGTTTGAGCTAAACGCCTTCTCTGCTAGCTCCCGGATGGAATCAAACGCTCGCTGTACATTAAAAAAATAAAAAAGCTTTCTCATTTGTCAATAGTTGATATAAAAATATTTAAATACTGCTCAATAATATTTGGAATACTGACTGATCGAGGGAGCTGTATAGTTTACATTTCTGTAAACGTTTTGTGAGATGAAGTACATATTGAACAGATTATGTGTCGTTACATATCCTGGCGAGTCGTGAGGAAGAAAATCGTATCGACAAGCTGGGGTGCCTTCGCCTCATTTTGAGCAGTGCTGTTGACATAGAATGTTGGTTTAAAAATTGCAAAACTGGCAATATAAGCAGCCAGCGCACAAACGTTTTAACACCAAACGCTAGGCTTGATTAGGTTGTTGCATGTTAAGAAATGTATGCTACTTCTCTCAACCTCCTCTTCCTGATTAGTGACATATATCTGGAGTTGTTACTATTGTATACTGCATTTAAAAATCCGCGGCCGGTATCTGCTGCGACATTTCTGGTGGTGTACTCCCTTCACCTGCTGGCTGGCTTCGGCCAACACCTGCAATGCTATGTCACAAACAAAGATTTTATGGCGAAAGCGCACATTAATAAATATGAGTGGTGCATTTTACTAAGGTACCCCGTACAATATTCACGCCAAAGACTCTGCTGAGGCTGAAGTAAAGTTATGGGAAGCACGATATTTCTACGTTATCACAACTCGCTCGTGATATTCACATACAATTCATGAGATTTCCAGAGAAATATACGACGAGCTTATTCTTTTAGTTTTGGAGGAGTCGTCCGAGCGTCGGGAAGGGTCTCCTCATTTAACATTAGCAACGGCCATGTCATGAATTCATGTCCCACACCTCACACCGCAAGCCACCGTTTACGACCGGTGCTCATAAGCGGTGTACTGCAGCCTGTTTGCATACTGTACCCGAGGTTTACGGCGTAACGGTAGAAGAAAACACTTTCGTCTCAAATACCTGCTCCCAAATTTATCGCCGGAGTCCGCTATTCGAAAGAGACTTTACCAGCCGGGTGCTCTTAAAACGGCCCGACAGACTCGCTTGCCTGGCTGGTTCCCACGTCATTTCTGCCCTTTGAAAGCCGCGAGAAGACGGTAATCCAACAGGATACTTTCTTAAAAAATTCAGCGAATGACTTGGAGTCGCGCGAAATGCGAGGAAATGAATTCACCGGTGGTGCCTCGGCAGCCAGAAACGAGATGCGTCGACGACGTCAACGTCGGCGATGCCTTAATAAAACATTACGTAAGGAGAGGTAAGCATAGATAGCACAGATGGCATGTAGAGGGGCTACGGCTGTATAATATGGCAGTCGGTTTCACTTTATCGCCGCTGCAAGAACGCTTGAAGATCCAATAAGGAAAGGAAAACACGAAAGTCATCGAGAAATGATGGACGACTTCTTGTAAAGCTTGACTTGGCCTGTCTGCATGCATTTCCAGCAGTGCACACTTATATGAATTCGGGGCGAACTGAAGGCGGGCAACCCCTGTCGTGCGCGGAGTTTGTGTGATTGTCTTTCGCCATTGGAAGTGTGTGCATTTTGTGCATGGGTGTATGCGAGAGTATGCGATACGCGGGATATCTGGCGTAGGAGAAAAAAACTGATTCGGTGAGAGTCGCGAAGAAACCTCGCTATAAACATTACTACGGCTCCACAAATATTCTAAATTTACAATATGAATATAATGTGTCGATTGGTTGCATAATATTCGGCTTGAAAAAGTCATATTCGACAAGTTTTAAACATTCCAAAATTTTGAATACACGGCATAGATCGAATACCGTGCTGCATTTCACAAGTTCTACGGTATAGTAAAAGAGGAATAACTGTCCAGAATCGCCGCTTATACCCTTAATTGCAGGAAACAGTATGAAGGCTTCACCGGCTTTCATTATTAACTCCCTAACGTGTTTTGGGTCATATTCGGATGGTGCTAGGCTTAGACCTAGTAAATTCGACAGGCGGTGCTTCCCACCTAAACCAGATATCTGCCACTTGGTGAAACAAGATGTCTGAGCATAAGCTAGTAACCGGCTGTCTGCTTGATCCATTAATACTATGCCGCCCACTTAAAGCAGGCAACGGTGGCGCTTCTTCCGTGGCCCTCACCACTTTTCTAATGGCAGCTTCGCTATCTTATTATTATTCTTTTTTTCAACTGGGATAATCTGTAAATAACACTTACATAATGTTCCATGAGGCCCCTGAAAGGCTGGCGAACCTAGGTGTCGAAGGCAAGAAAAGCTGCCGCTTGAGTGGCCCGTATATTGCACGGCGGATTGTAATGCGAAACGCTTGCGACGTGCACATAACGCTGGTCCTTGCCGTTATTCGCCAGATGACCCAAGTAAATAGTGCGTCTTTTTCGGATTACGGCTGGAGATTAGCTGGACATTTCTATATCTGTTTGGAAGATACCTTGGTCTTCAGACTCCACGTGCGTTCTATAGTTGGCCTATAAAGGGTCTTCTCTATTAGAGCCAAAAAAGCCTTCCACAATGGTTAATCACATTTTAGAACTTTTGACGATATTATGGGGTAACAACCAAATTTGATAACATTAGACTTTTAGAGATCTGGTAGGTACTGATTTAATCTTGAAGGCAGGATTCCAAAATTGTCGGAGAACCGCTGTTTGTTTATATAAGCACTCAGATGAAGGAAGACGAAGGAAATTGAACAAGTTTACAAGAAATGGTGAGGAAAGTTTATAGGCAGTACTTTTTAGCATACTTTTCAAAAGAAAATTCACGCGGTCATGCCATTTTTGAGAACAATGTGCGAACAAGGTGATGTCATAACCTACAACACTATATGAAAGTGCGCAAATGACTGTTCTTTTTTTCCGCCACTGGAAGAAAATATTTAACTGTTAACAAAAATCACGTCGTGCTTCGCAATCTGCTACAAATATGTCCCATATTACTGGACCATAAAAGATCGCAACCAAAATAAACACGTAGATACTTTATACAGTGAACACTTTCCACTGGAGTACAATGACAGCCTAGGTCGCAACTTCGGTGCAAGAAAACACATCCATTCAACTGTGTTGTCTTTAAAGGGTCACTGTCCAGGGAAGGATCTTTTAAGCAAAAGAGCTCAGTGTTTCGATCAGGTACCGGAGATAGTCTGTGCAAAATGCTACAGTGACACGCGCGCCGTAAAGCAACGAAAATACAAATCAAAGCTTTCTCATGTTCTCCTTCGGGAAGCCAGCTTCCCCGTTCCCTGCACTGGCCCGTCGAGCAGCAACTATGACGTCTTAGTCAAAAACGACGTCCATTGGTCCGTCTCACTGTCTGAGGGTGAAGGATGGGTGTCTACCGCTCGCTGCGCGCTTTTCCATCGCCACGACTGGGCTGAATCCAGCGGCGGACCAATTTGCGCACGCGGAATGCCACGCCCCACCTCCCGCCAAATGCGGAGGAGGAAGGGGAATTTGTCTTGCGGAGGCTAGATGACATTGGCAGGAGAGGGAAAAACCTTTGCGAAGGAACGGGAGAAGAGAAACACTACAGAATCGGGTGATTGTGGTGGCTGTAACTGCGTTACTAGTTACTCTTTTCAAAAACATTTTGCGGTCTTGCTTCCTGAGGGCGAAGTCTCACAGCCACCGGGGAAGAAAATATTTTCGACCAGAGGGTGGACAGTGGGCCTTTAAGGAATTTCTGAAACATATCAGCCTAGTTTATGTTGGTTTATCAAAATGGCATTCAAATAAACGCAGTTCATCGCATTACAAATATTTTCCTGTAGTAAAGAAACGTTTGTTTTGTAGTACGTGCTTTCGAACACTGTCGGCTGCTAACGCCTGTGCTGATATCCAGAGCTAGGACTTGCGAACGATCATGTAAATGCAGTTTGAAAGAGCATGGAATGACCCCTACATCCTAGTAGTAGTAGTAGTAGTAGTAGTAGTAGTAGTAGTAGTAGTAGTAGTAGTAGTAGTAGTAGTAGTAGTAGTAGTAGTAGAAGTAGTAGTAGTAGTAATCGTAGCAGTAGTAATAGCAATAGCAGTAGCAGCAGCACTAGTAGTAGTAGTAGTATTAGTATTAGTAGTAGTAGCAGCAGCAGTAGCAGTAGTATTAGTAGTAGTAGTAGAAGCAGCCGTAGTAGCAGCAGCAGTAGTAGTAGTAGTAGTAGTAGTAGCAGCAGTAGCAGTAGCAGCAGTAGCAGCAGGAGTAGTAGCAGCAGCAGCAGCAGCAGCAGTAGTAGTAGTAGTAGTAGTAGTAGTAGTAGTAGTAGTAGTAGTAGTAGTAGTAGTAGTAGTAGTAGTAGTAGTAGTAGTAGTAGTCGGCACCGCGTGTCGGAAATAGTCGGTGGCTGCTTAAAATAACAATTGTCTCATGGTAATTTGTGGTACTAGTGATTAGTGATTGATTGGCGTCTCATAGGCGATTATGAGTTAAGTAAATCATTGCAGTTAATTGATTCATTGACGAAGTGAGAAATTACGAATTAAAAAGCGGAGTTTCAAAAGTGTTAAGGTTCTCAGAATGAAAAGTGAATGAGTGATGATGTTAAGAAAATTTCAAGCGTATAATTCACCAATTATGTTTTAAACAATTGAGAAGAAATGCGTTAAAAGTGTCGCGCTGATTAGAATGAAATGCTCTTTTTAGCGGACGACACGTATCGGTGCATGAAGATTAAAAAAAAATGGAAAAAAGATATAAAAATAAAAAATATAAGAAGTGAAAACATCGTCCACATGTTTGTAACGCTGGCAAAACATGCCCTTAACGGCGGAACTTAAGTGTCTCCTTAATTTGTATTTCCTAGGAAACTCTGGGAAAACATAGTAACACGAGCAAAACACATGCCTCCCAGATCAAATGCTTTCGTTGAGCAGTAGATCCGCCTTGCAGTTTTTACTTTTAGGCGACGTCCCACTTTCTCCCAATCGAGTGTCGATCACAACGAAAAAAGCTTGAACTTAGACTTGATCTTGGTATTTGCGTTTAGTTGGCGCACCGTAGCTATATGGACAAAAATGGACGACAATAAGGTTCTGTGGACGGCTCAGAACTATGTCTGAGTGTATGCGGGCTTTCGCGTGCGTTTGACAGAGCTTCTGAACTCGCGTGCATAATTCACGGTGATTTATCAAGTTTTGTTATGGTTATTTTGAGAGAAACATGGTATGCTTGTCGTCGCGCAGAATGCCCGAATCCTGTACCCCCTCCCCTCCCCTATAACGAACCAAGTCGTGCTGGCACGCCGAACATAAAATTTCAGTGTCGAGCCACCGTAAACAATATCAGCCTGAATGCATTTCCCATTAACGGAGAATTACTATAGGCTACTGTAAAATAATATAGCCTAGACACACGAAATTGCGGACAACGACGAAGTCAGACATCGACAGGGGAGGTCTTATAAGGGCTAGCTAAATCTAACCGATATAAAGAAGCATCTGCTGGGGTCGAACACGAAATCTTTTGGTTGGCGGAAAATTGGTAAATGAACCTAACAAAAGACAGTGCTCTTGTATCTAACCTAGAAGTATGTCCTTGTATATTGCAAGTCTTCTTCCGCCATCTTTTTTAAAGGGAGTAATATGAAACAAAAAAATCATATTTCTCAATTATTTATCTGCGCAAAAGAAAAATGTCTCTGAATAAACGAAAGAGCTGAAAAGGTTTCTGGAGTACACCTTACGCTTATTTTAAGCCCACTTTTCGCGTATCTTCTGTCCTACACTGTCCCTCTTTAAAATCACAACCCTTAGGCAGTAATCAGTTGCATTCAGTTTCATATTATATGCTATACCGTAAAAGATGCGCAAAATTTCGTGCCAGTAGGTAACATCCGGGCCTAATTAGCATTTATGTCATGTGACCAAGCAATACGCAACATTGTAAGACATTTATTACGAAGGAACAGATCATTAGAGTGTCCAACTGTTGTGTTTTGAAGACCTATTTCCGCACGTTTGCGCTTTGTTAAGCTTTTCCAGTTACAACCTAGTGTACTGGCTGTCACTTCTCCATAGCAGCGAGCGGTGACAATGAGGGGAACTAACCCAGTTTTTGTGGGTCGGGATGAAGAGGCTACTGCTTCCGGCGGATGTCAATGTCCGGAATGCACCCGGAAATTGTTCCCCTAAACGGGAGACGGCGAAACAGAAAAGGCTCGTGCCTTTCGACAACGGTCTTTTAGAGTTCCGGCTAAAATGCGCTGGTGGGGGCATGGACACACACAGGATGTTCATAACGTCTAAACCGTCGCGAAACATCAGTGACCCAGGAACGAACGGTCCATCGCGGTGGTTCATAGACTCATTCGAAAGTTTAGGTAACAGTGGGCGGATTACAAAACACGTACGCACCCACACATGTACACGTGCGTACGCGCGCACACACACATAAGCTCACAGAACACACACACACACATACGCACGCGGACACCCACACACATACACACATAGATGCACAGATACACATATACGCACTCACACGCGCACACGTACACACGCGCGCACAACCCACACGCACATACGCGCCCTAAGAAACACACGCGCACACACATACACAGAGAAGAGCACCGAAAGAGAAACACATGCACACACAGAGACACGCGCAGTCACACACACGCACGGACACAAACACACACGCAAACATGCACCGACATGCACGCACGCACACACATAACTCATGCACACACGTGCGCACTGACGCTCACGCACAAACTGATATGATGCGCTGGAAGGTGCCATGAGCTAACGACGAGTGCGGGCGGAAAGAACTTTCGACGAGTGAGGCAAAAAGATCTTTCTGCGAAACACATTAACGAAAGCAAATTGTGAATACAACTCTCAACGACTGCCCTAGCCAACCACCTAGCACTTAAACGAGGACTGCGGCACTCCGTGAAGCAACTGTCAAGCGTTGCGCTAACTCTGAACTATACATGCGCTGTTCCTCGCACTAATTACAGCTGAAAAGAACTTTATAAAGTGTGCCGTACAGGGTCAGTGGAGATGGTCGCTGGGATCCACGACCCACGAACGACGACATAATTTAAAATTGTCACGCTACATGGATGGTGTTTTTCAACTTCCCTTTGACATTGATTTATTTTCATAACAGATAAAAAGAGGCGACGAAAAGCAGTGAATGCCCAGGCGATACTGCATGAGCCAGACTTGTGAAGCCTTAGGAGGAAAATGGTTCATGTATAGGCAAACACCATTATGGAGACGCCATGCATGCCCAGAAAAACAAAGTAATTATATTTCAGCAAATGTGGAGAGGTCGACCAGAGACAAGGTGACTCTGGTTTCCTATATTCCGCCCATGAAAAAAGGAAAATGGAAAACGTGTAAAATTAACAATCACCTGAGTTTTGCTTTAGATCCTGCATGATTACAACTGTGCGAACTATTCCATGGCCGCTTTTGAGAAATGTTTTGCAGGTTCCTTTGAGACAAAAGGAAACTGAGCTGTAAATTCGGCACGTAGGGGCTATATTATAACTTTTTTGTTTTACCTCCAGCGCACTTGTTACATCGTTTTCTTGCCATAGTTCTTCACTGCATGATTGTCTCGCACCTGAAATTTAACGACACCTTCATGAACAGTTCAACATACCGGAGTCGCTTAAACTTTTCGGATTAAAATATACATTTTCATGGCATTCCTGGATTCGAAAATTTTATTTTTGTCCCTGCACTGCTGTTTACATGCACAAAATAAGCACTTTTGAGGTGCTGTCATTTAGAGGTTAGTGCAGTTGTTGAAAGAAGCCCCAGTTTACCGTTTATTAGGTACAATATGAAATGAGAACGGGGTACTTGTATACCTTGTTCATAGAACATTTGGAGCTTAAGGGGCGTTTTGCATGACCGCACATGTGCAATGCGAGCAATAAAATACACTACAGGAATGGCTCGACTATGGTAGCTTTTACGCCATCATCATCATCATCATCATCGGGATAATTCTCTCTGACCGCGGCTATAACGCTCTCTAACTATTTCGTTTTTTCCTTTACGTATTATTGCTTCTCACATTATACTCTGAGTTGAAAGGGTCAGTAACGAAGAGTGTGCTGGTTAACAGGCGATCATCCCTCCTCGGTCGGAGGTTCGCGACGTACTCACACGGCTCAATGTACAGGCCACACACCTGCCGCTTGATTATGCATGAAAGTTTATAGGACATCTGTGCGATATGCTCTACTTCGAGCGCAGCTGTCCTCTTACACTACTTTAAGAGGTGCCTTTATATATTTATATATGGTTAGTTTTTCGACAATCATTAAAATGGAGGGATTTTGCGCATGAACGAAAGATGATATGGTATGAGTGAAAAGATGTTGCCAAGGCGGTTGAAGTCTATGAGAAGCCGACAATGAGCATCCATATTCAAGGTATGATAGATTGCTAGAAGAATTTCTGCATAATCGTTAGGTGAACTGATCACAACAATGACCGACAGTGGAAGATACCTTAACATGCGTCTCTCATTCTTGTTTATCTCGCCCAAGAAGTTTCTTCTTTGTTTACAGGGTCGGTTTTCTAATGGCAACCACCAAACAACGCTACTCACAGCAATTACCGAAGAAATATTTTTGTGCGCGAGGACGAAACGTCGCGACAACTTCTCTACCCGAGGAGAAATGCTATCAGGTGCATTTTAAGCCTACTAAAAGAATGCGCGCTGTTACCAAACGAATACCATTCTGAACAAAAGCGTTTTCGACCAAATATGAACTTAAGTGTTTAGGATATAAGGCTACTTTTTTTTTTTTTAACGTGAAAACACCGCCTGAAAGGATTAGGCTCAGGTAGAGGAAATTGAATTTCAATGCCAGGTTTTCGGTGCACACAGAAGCGGCTGCAAAAGAGGAGGAGGAGGAAAAAACACTTATTTATAATGAAATGATTTGGGAAGGAAGGTGCGTATGGTTTTGAAGCTGAGTGGCAGACCCTGTTCCGGGACGTCATTGGCCGCCGCCGCTGCCCGAGCTCTCTGGATCAGGGCACGCTGGACCTCCAGGTCTGAGCTGGACAGAGCCGCCTCCCAGTCCTTCCTAGTTGGCTGTTTTGTAACTTTTATTTTTGATTAATACCTTTGTCTGGGCGAGTTGGTGAAGCGTCGTGCAGAATAGGAGCACAAAAAACAAGGACACAAGGAACACATTTTGCTCGCAGGCCTACACCATGTGGTATAGGTCAGCATAGTGCCCGCAGAATTTGCACCTACCCGTGAATTTCGGGTCCACGTGTTTTAGTATGGCGGGATTTAGAAAAGAACCGGTTTGGAGCCGTCTAAGGTGGCACTCCTCAAATCTCTCGAGACCTTTGGCGGGTCCCGGGAGGGCTCTCCTGCAGAGGCGTAAATAATTTGTGATGTCCACATCAGTTATGAGCGGGATTGGTAAGGTTGCCTCGGTAGAAC
Organism: Amblyomma maculatum; assembly: GCF_055883805.1. Taxonomy (NCBI): domain Eukaryota; kingdom Metazoa; phylum Arthropoda; class Arachnida; order Ixodida; family Ixodidae; genus Amblyomma; species Amblyomma maculatum. The sequence continues at coordinate 104,080,163 of NC_139347.1, read as the reverse complement.
CGGATGATTGAGGGGAACCCCGGGGGAGGAACACTCGGGCAGCCGCATGAGCGGTCTCTTTCCCCTCCACCCCCTGGTGACCGGGCACCCATATAACCTGCTTTTTTACTGGTAGCCGAATCTGAATATTTCGTATGTGCCAATAATATTCTGCGGGCGAGTGATGCTATCCTACCCCGCACGTAATTTCGGCCGGCCTGTTGCGAGTTCGACATTATGTAGGCTGCGTCGCAGTGGGTGGCGGCCAGTGCAATCGCCGCTTCCTCCAACATTGGCACGTCATTTAACTTAGAGCCCGTTCACCTACTTTCCTTCATGTACAACAACAATGGTGCAGATGCCATCCTCACTGGGACCCGCTGCATCCACGCAACTCAACGTAATAACTACGGCTGTAAGACAGGCTGCAAAGGAGCACTGCACGCAAGGCTCTGATACCGCTAGGACGATGCTCGTGACTTTGACCGCAGGCAGCACATCTTTCATAGGTTTCCACTACCGTGTTTTAAAGATTCTCAAACAAGTGCCTCAGAGCCTGGAAGAAGCTTCAAAAGCGCTTCTCTTTCGCGAAGCGTCCCTGACAAATGCCGCGCAGTAATTGAAATTCCAGCCTATTTCGGCAGCTGGGAGCGAAAGCGGTCGCAAAATTGCATTTACGGCCGTTGCTTCTGCATAGGCGCTGCAGAGAAGCCAAAGCTTCATCGCAAGGGGCGATAGCAGCGGGTGCGGGCAAGAGAAGATCGTCAATAATCTCGACATGAGGCTTAGATGAAAACGATGCTCGCTTGTGAGGGGCAGAAAAGGAATAACGGGAGAGGATAAGAAAAGACAAAAACGGAGGAAATGAAGAGTTCAGCACGCAAGCCTCCCTATATTCCTCCCCGTGCAGTCGAAGGGAAGAGCCGCCAACTGGGGATCATGGTTGGAGATCGAGGTCGGCGATATATCCCGGAATCGACTGCTGCGCTTCAGATTCGTGCGCTGATTTAGAAGTGCGTGAAAAAGGGAAGCGACGAAAGCGGAGTTGACTAAGATATTGCGATAGGAGATGTTGGATCGGTTTGATTTCGTTTGTGTCCGGCAATGTGGAACGACGTTATTCGATAGTTTTGCACCTTAGGATGTACGTACTCTTGGGACGGAAAAAGTTCTTCAATTATGGCTATTCACTTCTTCGCACATGAAGCGCGCTTTCCTAAGGTTTTTCATACACTTTTATGTCTGTATATGGAGTTGTTTGCCGCTGCTCGTCAGTTTTGAATCCCTTAAAAAGGAAGTCTCCGCTTTCGCTCGTAATACTGCAATCTTCAGATGGATTTTAATGAAGGTATTCGTGTATTTAGGCCTATTTATTTTACAACAGAAAGAAAGGTTTAATAATACGCACGAGAGTTACTTTCTCTAAAGTATTTCGTTTGAACGCGAGAGCGTTAAACGCCTTTTTACTCCAAAACTATGGCGCCGGCCTTGTTGTCATCGGCGTTGTTATTGAGGAATCACGGGCATGGCGCTGGCAGGTGGCAGCAGGCGGCAGCAGGTGGTAGGTGGCAGCTGACATGGCCGGGTTCTGAGGGATTCATCAATCCGTTAGGGGACTCAACGAGACCACAAGGTACCATAAAGTTCGGAGGTGCTATAAAATGTGGTTGCCTATTTTAGGTGGAAAGGTGGATTAAGAATACGCCTTCAAGTGCAATTGGAATGCAAGTAAAGCACGACGCTGAGGAATGTTCATATGAGGCTTTATATATCAGCAGGCTAATACTACTAGCAAGTGAACGAGGAACCGCAAGGCGAACTGGAGACGGAACTTCAGACATTTAAAGGGGATTCTTAAGCGTGCTCTGTCATATTTTAGGTGGAAAGTCTTTCTTCGCTTATGAGTGATGTAGACGAGAAGGGTCTGCTAAAAATGGTACGCGTAAAATGTTCCCGCGTATAGGATCGCAACGGATCGCATGTGGGCAGATTATAGGATTGAGCAAATGTTTATTACTTGACAAATTGAATATAATGAATAAACATCATAGCATGTAATGATACCAGTGAATGTGAAAGATTAGCTGATGACAGTGATAGTTAATTATAGTTATAGTAACAGTAAATAGTAATGGTAGCGATATGGTAGTAAATGATAGAGATGGTAGGTATAGTGATACCGGTTATAAGTAGTAGTGCTACAGGCAAAAAGTGACAGTGACGATAACAGTTAATTATAGTGGCAGTTAGAGACAGAGACAGATAGTGCTAGTAATGACATTTGGTTTAGGTAATAGCTAGTAATAGCACTGTAAATAGATAGGGATAGTCGGTCATTGAGACAGACAGTGATAGTTAACGATACGGACAGATAGTGATAGTAATGGTACTGAGAGTATTTTGCATTGGTGATAATTACTGATAGATTTAGAGATAATAAGGATGTTGGTGGCAGTTTTCGTAATAACGTAAGCAATATTTATGACAGTAATGGTAATGACGATAGTGGAGCTGGCTCCAGCAGCACTTAAGCAGGTGTCAGTAAATGAAAGAGGGTGAAAGAATAGAAGACGAGAACAAAAGCGACACAGAAGAGAAGCGCAAGAAAAGAGAGAAAAAAAAGAGGAAAAAAAAAGAAACAAGGAAAAGTATTTAGCATTTGCTCTTAAGAGTACTTAAGCGCCGTCCAGCAATTTGGTTGTATTAAGATTTTGGGTATCAGTGGACTCAGTAAATTGAGCTAGAACACTGAACTAACACTTCTGTGCTAACGCTTACACGCTTATACCCTGACATACCGAGATTGTTTACTGAAAACAGAAAGTTCAAGATTCCCTTAATGAGTTTTGAAGATACCGACGGTATTTATTCAGAACCTAATAGATTTGATTTCAAAATCTAGAGGTGCACTGCTACGCTGATTTCAAATGCATGGCATAGAAAGGCGGATATTGCGTGCGTGATAGAAGATGAAGCACACAATTACGCCACTAAAATGATATAATCGGATGGTTTCTTTATAATTTTGAGGGCAACTTTATCTTGCGAAGCGGAAAACTTCCTGGACTGAAGATTAGGCGTTTCTTCATTTTCCTTATGGATAATAAAAATCTAAACACCCAACATCGAAAATGCAAAATTCGAAGTTGGCTGATGGGATTTCCCAGCATTACATGCTTAAGAATTGACCTTGCTGCTCGTAGTATTGTCACCAGAATCACGCAAATGTAATGTGCTTTGTCACTTGCACTAAGGCGTCTACATAGTTGCGTAAGAAATATAGGACCAACTCCATTTTTTTTACGCTGGCAATACTAAAAAGCCAACGAGGACCTAACGACTTTTTAAAGTTAGATGCTCGAGATTACTTTGCCAATCATTAGGACGATTTAAAAGGGTGACCACCTTTGACAAGGACTGCTTTGCATTTCATGCTTTATTGTCCGTTAAAATAAAAAAGATCGCATAAGCAAATTAGTTAACGATAGTAATTGATTGTTTAACCAGTAAGCTGTGTCGCATCCACGATGTCCGCCTTGCTGTACAAACCACTTGATCGCCTGTAATATTTTTTTAAATACAAGTATTTAAGCGTAACTCTATACATCTCAAGACTGGGGCAAAATGAGAAATCAGAAATTGGTTATCAGAAAATGTAGAAGTTCAACTATTTCTGAACCAAGTCAAACACATTAGCCATCGACAGGCGCCGCATTCGCTGCGATCGTTTCAACTTTTGCTCCATTCTGCGCCTGGTAAGCTCCTCGGGAACGGGCTCGTCTTGGTTCACTTTTTTCTACGGTCTCGGAAGCCTGTCTGGTACGACGTTTTGTCACCGCCGCCTGGTGTAGTCGGCGACACTACGCTCGCGGTCTCGGCCGCACTCGACAAATCGCGTTCGTGACGGCACATTTACCTGGGTAAAAGAATCAGTTGCCCAGATTAAACTTTGGTTTCGGTTTTGTGGCTATGAGAGACTCAGGCTATGAGAGACGCCGTAGTGGAGGACTCCGGAAATTTCTGCCACCTCGGGTTCTTTAACGTGCCCTGGCATCGCACAGCACACAGGCGCCTTGCTTTTCGCCTCCATCGAAAAGCGGCCGCAAGGCCGGGCTACGATCCCGTGTCCTTGGGAACAGTAGTCGAGCGCTGTAACCACTTCGCCACCCCGGCGGGGTCCAGATTGTACTTCATTAGACGACGTTGTCCACTGCAACGCGCGATAGTATGCTCCAGCTTTACACGAAACATGATCGGCTGCGGCAATAGCATAGTGTGCTCGTTCCTGGACCAGGAAATCTTACATCCGATTTCTGGCGTGTGTTCGATAACCTGCCAGGGTACTGTTTAATTTAAAATTCCGTCCCAATCCAGGTCTTATGATAGGTGCAGCTGCTATGCGATGGATTTGTGCCGTTGCCATGGTGACCGTCATTATTTATAAGATTACGGAATAACTCCAACTTGGCGAACGTTAGCAGTAGAGCTAAAGCTCTAAGACAGGTAAACCAAGACTGTCGTGCCCAGCACATGGTTGCAGTGGGGAAACAAAAGAGACTGGGCAGAATATTCTAAACTTAGGCGAAGAAATCTGTTTCAAATCAGTTTGCAAGAGAGAGCATCTATATTGACAAAATTGTATTCACAATTGAGCGCCACATTTACTCTATCATGTGCTAGGTTTTTATTCCTAGGCACATATCGCCTCTTTTGAATTACTTTTAGTCGTTTATTATGAAAAAAAAAACATTGCGTCTGATTGAATATCCTGCTCACCTCCTTCTCCATGACTTCTACTGTGTCGTCTGGATCATAGGGATCGAGTCCCACAAATGCTTGTGCGCAATGTTGTCCTCTATAACAGATCCCTTCGCAGCAGCGAACAGAGAGGTGTGCGTCCGTGGATATCCATTCTATGCGCCGTTTTGAACAGCTCCGCCATAATTTAGGATTATTAAGGGGCGTTGACCAAGCAGTAGTTTGGCGTCCCATGCAGGGCAGCAGAGACGACACGGATGAGAGCACATGCATGCGCACAGAGCGCTTGCCAATTACATAGTTGTATAGTTGCATGTTCTGTCATCCATGTCGTCTGTGCGGTCCTGGATGGGACGCCAAACGACCGCATGGTCAATGCCCCCTTGATATTAATGAAACCCTGAAGAGCTGCATTTTTTTTTAAAGAAGCGTCGGTTCATTATCGCCCAGGTTCGACAAGGAAAAAATGGAAGGAGGGACGAGCGAGGGTATAGCTTTCCGCGCGCCAGAGCAGACGGCATTCCATTGGCTCCAGATGCCATCGTATACGGGACAGGAATGCTTATATCAGGGTAAAAAGTATGAACAAATTCTGGATATTATGAGTGACGCAACTTCCAACGCAGAGTTTCGGCTTATAGTAATAGTGGGAAGCTGTGGTGGCTTTTAACGTGGGTTATAACGGTCAGACGATCGCGGTACAATCTTATGGTTGCCGCCAAAAGAAACGAAACAGCTCTTCGCAGTTGGTTGTGATTACAGCCGAAAATGCTTTTCCTAAAATAACGCGCAACGGTTTAACGTGACAGATTTAAATTCACAATTCGCCGGAAAATCGGCTGTTTGCGTAGTGAACAAAAATGACTGGCGTGCCGCTGACAAGGGGCAGTTGGCAGGTTTCATGGACGTACACTGACTGGTCGTCGAGTTGTGTGACATCACAAATCACGTGAGAAAGTCGGGTAGCAGGCACTGCCAACTCGGTTTTCGCGTTTGAGATGAGGAGGTGATATCAAATTCCAGGTCTCCAGGACACTAGTATACTTAGTTAGACAAGTTGCCCGTACGTGTATTCTTTCGGCTTGGTTAAAGCGGGGCTTCATACACGTGCTAGTTCGACTTCTACGTAGTTTCACGGCTGCGAATAGAATCATAAAGGTTGCAGATTATTAGGTCAGGGATTAAGCTAGTAGTTACGTGTACGAACGCATACAAGTGTCGTCAAGGGGAGCGGGCAAACTGAAGCCATTTATTGTTGTCGCGTTCAACCGCAAAACCGGAACTTAAGCGTCCCCTCAATTTTTAGAAGTTTGATTTGTGTTCGAAGTGGAGGAGCTCATTTTGACGAATCAAATTACTTTGATGTGTCTTAGTTCACATGCTACTGGTTTGCGAGTGTTGACAATGTCTCAACTTCTCTGTCTAGGCTCCACGAGACAGAAAGTAGTTTTTTTCTTGCAGTTCTATAAATTTCAGCGACGGTACCACATTTCATTCTTTTTAAAAATATAATCCGATCAGGCTTCCCAGGCCCAGGTTTGGGTTTCAAACGCTTGGTATGGTGTTTTATTTTGTTGTTGTTGGGGGGGGGGGGGGGGGGGGGGAACCTGTGCTCTGCTTGTGTGGAATCGACGGACCGTCGTTTCTTAAGACGTTTCTAAGCAGCTAGACTGGACCGAATGAAGCAAAGAAAGTGAGAATAATGAAATCCAACAAGGTTCTCCTTCAGAGCAAGTAAAATAGAGACAGATACAAAAACTGATGGAACTCCGTCCGAGTTGTGTTTCGACACAAGTCACCGCGCGCCAACAAACACATCATGAGACTGTAGGCTGGTAGCGAGAGGGAGAGGGGATAGATGGAGCAGCGACTGCTGAGGTACGTCGTGGTCAGTGGTTTTTCTGATGCCGTTTTCAATCCGTGACTCGGTTGGCCGTTGGGAGTCGTGGGCTCATTTCGAAAACGCTACGCGTGGTCCATTGTGTGGAGTCGCGAGGCGCGCCACCGCAGGGCACACGATTCTAAGCCTAGAGGCCTCTTCCCAATCCCTGTCGTGCCTGGGGTGTCGAGCAGAATGGAAATGAAAAAGAGAGACCAGGCGCAAGGCAAGGTGGCGCAGCTGAATTCCGCGATTCTGGAAAAACTTGAAAACAGATATTACTCAGGACACGGAAGCCTCCATTGAGAGATAATACAGTCAAGAGTGCAACAGTGCTCGGTCATATGAGACGAACGGAGGAATGACGCCTGTAAAACCAATAGTAATGCTACGCGTGATGTTTCAGTTTGGTGAGAGGCAGAACGAACGGGATAGGAGGAACTTTGCTTCTTTGCTCATAGTCGCGTCTGGCACTTTTCCGTCTACGAAGACGTCTTGACTTGGTCGCTGGCGGTTTGCAGCGGGTTTCAGCAAGCACAGCTCCACTGACATAAATATATAAATAAACACAGGGATTAATATAATGAACGGATTCACGAACCTCGCCGTTCTTCAGCGAGAATTTTTTTGTCTGCACAGGGAAAAACTTACTAGCTGAGGTTGAGCTAGGAATGTGTCATCAAAGACATCTGAAAAAAGCAGAAGATGGGGAAAAAGTAGTAGACGAAGATGAACGAAGCTTATATAGTGTCACGTAGTGGTGACGAGGTCGACGACACAAATTAAGGGGTCGATGATTGCACTAAAGAAACTTTTTATTTGGGCTGACTTGCGCCCGCAAAGGAACTAAGCAACTCGGCGGCGGCGATAGCAAACGTGCTCGTCGGTCCTCGGACAAAGAATGCTCGTCACACTCGTCAACGCTCAATTTAAAGGCTGCACAGAACAATCTAGATAACGTCGCAAACAGCTACCAGCATGAGCTGGAACATTGTGGAAAGACACCCGAGTGGCCGGAACCTTCGAAATAGATCTCGGTGCATCTTGCGCTACAACAAAACTGATAAAGGTGTGACTCGCGACATCGAGCATTAACAAAGATTACGGAACTGATTCGCGGTCCAGAATCAGAGTGATAAGCCTTTATGCCGGCGGCTGTTAAAAAACAACAAATACTGTTTTGAAGGTTTCGCGGCAATAGAATTCACGAGATTCAATGTGAGCTACAGACGGGAGAGGAAAATGTTCTCAGTATAATACGTGGACATCTGTTAGTGAGAAACAGTAGGAAGAGTATTAGGCGACGAGTTATTATCAGGCTCACTAGCAGCTTTCATTACGAGTCCAGCATCTGCGCTCTTCTATAGAATGGCCTCGCACACGTATTTATAATTCAAAAGCGAACTTATGCATCGATATTCAAGGAGGTTACGCAAAAGTACAGATGCATGCACACCTGCTGCACCGTCGTCCACTATTCGTGGGCACAACCGTACAATACTCAAAGCCTCTGCTAAGGTTACATTTTTTTGCAGGCTAAGTCATAATCTGTGCTAAAAAAAAAAGGACGAGAGAAAAGGACATGACCTCAACACACCACTCAGGATAATTGTAGAATTATAATTGGAGGCCTGACTTTTGCACAGATGTTATTTTTGGGTTTCTTTGCGCATTCATTTCACAGCGAAGAAGAAGGCCATAATCAATCACTAGAAAGGAGTAGGAAGGAAGAACAACTTATTATTGAAAGAAAAGGTAGGTGTTTGGAATGTGGTCAGCACGTGCCTCCGAGACCATGAACATTCCGGGTGGTCTCATATTATCGGCTCGGTAGTGAACATCCCAAATTACATGGCTTAATGATGCGATTTTACTGCTTTGAAATCGCAAAATTAAAGGATAATATTTGGGATTGTTGGGCTCACCTACCTCCCAAGGAACTCATGCCTGATCCCGCACTTCACACGTGAAATAAACTAAAGGTCAGCGACCAATGAGGAGATGCTTGCGACTAGCTAATACACTGAGCCTGGCTTGTGGGCTTGCTAAAATATGAAGAAGTGCAGAGGACCGAATGACAATGTGTTTTGTTGGAAATAAATAGACATACTTATGTATATCATGGGCTCATTATTTCTCATTCCATCCAGATGTTATAATTCGAAACAGCAGCTGAAAAAATTTTATTTGGTAACTTTAGTACCGTCTCAAGTGCGCCATCCCAGTTTGCTGCAAATAGCTGAGCACGTGAAACAAATTGGTTGCGAAAGTGTTTACGAAAACTTCTGTCATTCCTTCCTTTCATATTACACCAAAGAGTCAAAGCTCATTCGCCAAAAAGAACTTTAAAACCACGCCTTGAACAAATTTCCGGAAATATCCATTCTGCCCACGCGTATTTAAACCCACGGAGAGCTCGGTATACAGCCGAGCTTTCCCCCAAGCTCAGAGAGCTCGGTGGAAAGTATACAACAGTTGCATCCTGCCTGTACTCACCTATGGGGCTGAAACGTGGAGGCTAACCAAGAGAGTTCTACTTAAGTTGAGGACAACCCAGAGGGATATGGAACGAAAAATGGTAGGGGTAACATTAAGAGATAGAAAGCGTGCAGGGTGGATCAGAGAAATAACTCAAGTTAACGACATTCTAGGGGAAATTAGGAAGAAGAAATGGACATGGGCAGGACATGTAGTGCGAAGAGAGGATAACCGATGGTCGCTGAGGGTAACAAACTGGATTCCAAGGGAAGGAAAGCGTAGCAGGGGGCGGCAGAAAGTTAGGTGGGCGGATGAGATTAAGAAGTTCGCAGGGGTCAAGTGGATGCAGCTAGCACAGAACCGGGGTAAGTGGAGGAATATGGGAGAGGCCTTCGCCCTGCAGTGGGTATAATCAGGCTGATGATGATGATGATGATGATGAGAGCTCGGTGGTACTCATCGTATATTCCCTATACCACTGCCCTAACGAAATAGATAGATAGATAGATAGATAGATAGATAGATAGATAGATAGATAGATAGATAGATAGATAGATAGATAGATAGATAGATAGATAGATAGATAGATAGATAGATAGATAGATAGATAGATAGATAGATAGATAGATAGATAGATAGATAGATAGATAGATAGATAGATAGATAGATAGATAGATAGATAGATAGATAGATAGATAGATAGATAGATGGATGGATGGATGGATGGATGGATGGATGGATGGATGGATGGATGGATGGATGGATGGATGGATGGATGGATGGATGGATGGATGGATGGATGGATGGATGGATGGATGGATGGATGGATGGATGGATGGATGGATGGATGGATGGATGGATGGATGGATGGATAGATAGATAGATAGATAGATAGATAGATAGATAGATAGATAGATAGATAGATAGATAGATAGATAGATAGATAGATAGATAGATAGATAGATAGATAGATAGATAGATAGATAGATAGATAGATAGATAGATAGATAGATAGATAGATAGATAGATAGATAGATAGATAGATAGATAGATAGATAGATAGATAGATAGATAGATAGATAGATAGATAGATTTATTGAAAGGAAAGACGGGGAGGTTGCCCGGAATGATTAAAATCTGGCCTGCTACTCTGGACTAGGTAAAGAGAAGGACAGAAGAAAGAGGATCATGATGGGTGACGATGTGGGAGGAGGCGTATGAAAATAATATACAGGCATGGCTGTTCGCTTTACAAGCGAGAATCGAGTCCGGCGGCGCACTAAAAAAGACGGCAAAGAGTCCGCACTGCCTGGACACTTTTCTCCTGGTCCTGCATTGCCCCCAGCAGCAGTTCCTCCGACAGATGCCTCTTGTCCCAATGCTTCACGGAAGCGGCTAGCACACTTCTTTCACACGCATACACTGGGCACACAAATAATATATGGTCAACACTCTTTAGGATGCCACAAGTTGAACATTCCGGGGAGTCAACCTGTCCAATTAAATGCAAGTACCTGCGCGTGAAAGCCACGTTTAAATGGAGTTTATGTAACAAGCATGCACAATGGCGCGGAATTTCGCCCGGAACATAAAATGTTAATGTTCGATCGAACCTTAGACGAACGTGTTGGGCATCTGACTGGGCCCAGTAAGCTGCAGTAGCCGTCTTCATACAGTTCATTGGAGGACACATCGTATCCACTTTTGAAAATAGCACTGCCGCTTGGACGCCACTGCGAGGGCACGTTTTTCTTCAACATCTGTCTGTTCATTTCCATGGAGCCCGCAGTGGGTAGGGATCCGTTGAAATATTATCCTGTGGCCTCACAGTCGGGCAGATGTAAGGCGCTTCATAATTTTAGGGCCATAGACTGGTATGCATAGTAGCATAAGAAACTTTCTAAAATTTGCAGTGCAGGCTGAGTCCATGAATATGCACCATTTTTGAGGTGGTTCCCCACATATGTAGCGAATAGATTGCCGAAGGACTACAAGTGCAGCAGCGGTTGACGTAGGAGTATGTCCCAAAAGGGAACGTAGAGTCGTTTTCTGAGCGGGTATGACCACAGCAGGAGAGGATGCCTGTGCTGACACAGATTCGTCAGTCTAGATGTGAATACAATTAGGATATTCAACCGGATGTGCGCCAGGGTAACTTGTTTGAGCTCACTAAGCAGCACCACTGATTTTCAGTGTCCCGGAAACACGAAGGCGCACTAAAGGTTTATACATCACCCATGCTGGTTGGGCTGGACGATATGCGAGGACACATCATGTTGGTACTTGCGACTGATGGCAACGGAGTACACTTGTAAATCTGTAGTTCGGCTGCTCGTCCAGAATCTAGATTAGTAGGTGAAAACGGCGTCGTGTGAGTGCTCGTAAGTATACACGAAGTGGTTCGTGTGACACGTATATGGATATTGGGCGAGCATGTGCCTCTGAAATTTTGCCTTTGTTAGAGGTGCATCTGGGATGTCGAAGTCATATATATTTTCAGTGCCTGCGCTTGCCCTACTCGCAACATCCTCAACATCGCCCCAAGAGGCGAGTTTCATAAATGGGCCGAACGATTTTACAATCTTTCTGGCTTACGTTAGCTGTATATGCGCTTCAGAATTATGTTGCAGCATCATGAGGAGTGTTTACACTCGATGACTCCTTTTATTGCAAAAAGTTTATGAGTGTGATTTGACAATTTTCATGTTTAGTCTGAAGCATAGGGGAATCTTCAAAGTGAGTGTAGGTTTGTAACGAGCGAGTAAATGGTATTTAATATCATTCACCCAGGCGTAGCCTTACGGTTACAAAAGAAAGATATGCGTCTTCCAAATAAATTCAGCTAAGCATGAAGGTTCTATCTACTCGTAGAAGGACTGCTACCCTGATATTATGGTTTAGGTTTGATATCCCAGACGAGGATGAATTATTTTTTACTGCGAAACTTATGAGAAACTATATACTAAAGAAGTGACCAAAATACAATTTCCGAGCCATATTCCACCCTCCGCACCCCTGAATGCGGCTCATGAGTCTCCAGCACCTGTACCTCATTCCGCAGTATTTCTGCCCATATATATAGCTAATTTTATTCTGTCCCACTGGCAGTCTTCCTTGCGAATTTGCCGGAATCGCGTAGTACCCAGTGTGGCCACTAACTAGCTTCATTAGCTGAAATGCATAAAAAAGTGGCACGCCGTACTTTTTTGCCGTGCCTTTCAAAGAAAAGAAAAATTATGTCCCTGCATATGCATGTCTTGCCACTCTTGCTGTATGGCTGTCTCATAGCTAGATACTAATGAGTAACTATTCCCTTATTAAATGTATAGCAGTTGCGGCGCAGCAGAAGCAAAGCAGCGAGTCCCTCAGAAGTTCCGGTCACATAAAACAAAAGCAAAGGCGATAAGTAGCTGAAGGAACATAAAGGCTCTAAATTCGCCTCATGCCTTCAACAAAGTTCTTTATATTTCTAACATTTGCGTAGAAGTCTTCTAATAAGACCTCGCAAATGAGGGCTTAGATACGCGGAAGGTGAGAAAGTCGTGACAAAGTCCCTCACTCTTGGCACGTCTTTAGTAGCCAATTTATTAAGATCAGAAATGAGAGGCTCTCTCTCAGTTTAACTTTTTATCGTGGGGATGTTTCTTTGCAGCTATGCTACATCCTCGGAGTTGCCCGGAATTATCGTGTCCTTTGTCTTGTTCTGTCCTATCTTTGCGGGCTGTATTAGCTCTTCGCCTCTGAATAATAATTGACTGTTCCAGAAAACCTCGCGAATGTATTTTCCGGCCTTTTCTGCACGTTCTTGCAGGTTTATTTCTTATATTGAGGGCCTCTTTTGGCACACCACTATTAGAGCCCCTATCCAGAAAGGCTGTTGTTGCGGCAACCTCGAGGAACAAACGCGAGGTTCTAGTTCATTAATTTCTTTCACACGGCTGTTTTCTGTATGCTACTGCCATTAATTGCGGCTTATTCACAGCAGAGAAAGTACACGCGCTGCCAAGCGAGCAAGCCGTATATAGTTCGGAACCGAATCGAGGCAACCCAGTCTGAAGAGAATACAGCAAGAAATTTATTCTGGATTTTGCGAAAAACCAAACAAATGTTTTAAATTTTTTGAAAGCTACAACAAAGAAACAGTCGCGGGAACAGTAAAAGTATTATACACATTTTTGAATTTTTGCCCCCGGTCATCCGCCCAGCACCCACAGAGGTAATTGTATCTAGATGAACCAGCTTAAGTTGTTCTTAAAATGCCACTCAGTACCAAACCATGCCCCTTCCTCTCTTTATACAACCTACAATGCAGGCATTGCAAAATACTTCATTCAAGAATCTGTGGCTCTGACCGCAAAAGAAAGCCATACAGCTTATTGCCTCTTTTCGTGGGCACTTTGCAGCGGCGAGAGAGGCGGGCTAATGAGTTACCACATCACGAAAGCACGACCTCCTCAAGACCGACACTTCAGTCGTCACGAGCGCCTCATCTCGCCAGGCGGACTCATGAGTTACCGGATCACGAAACCGCGACCTCCTCAAGACCGACACTGAAGTCGTCATTGACGCCTCATCTCGCCTGGCTGGCCTGCATTGAATCCTCGACATCCGTGCAATAGCATCAGCTCGAAATGCGGGAGGCAAGAAAACGCGGCTTGGGGTTCCTTCCCCATCCTCCCCTGCATCACCAACGTTCGTGGGAGCGGCGCAACCGTCAGTCTGGCACCGCGTTCCATCGCAGGGGTGGCCTGTACGACGTCGCTGCCCCCTGTGGCCGGTGGTGGAAGCTAAGTTCAGAAGCACACAGCACATACACAGTTTCTCCACGATCTTATCTATGTCGCTCATTGTTCGTGTGGCCGCAACAGATCGGCGAGAAACTGCCAATGACGTTAACAGATTATGCATTAGGGAGCTCGTCGTTGTTTGATGCCTCACCGCCTGCCGGCTCTGCGACCTCCCAGCGGCCAAATGTGGGACCAAAATGGATTTTCGTACTTGCTGCAGAGGAGGTCGTTGTAGCAGGGAAAGAGAGTGTCGAGCCGCTATATCCTCATCTAAATTACAAATGGTTGACGAGCTGAGCCTATCTTCTTCACAGGCGTGGTACAAGTGCGCTTTTGCTTTTCGTTTTGCTGCCAGAATCGATTACTTTTTTTGTTGCTGCGGAAGGCGCCGAACAAAGAAACTTAGCCCTCGAGCGATGCTTCCGTGGACGGGAGGAACAACTATGGCATACTCACGCCAGGAACAAATAAACAGACAAAAAAGCGGACATTTGCACAGCTGTAAAGCAAATGTAAAGATGCGGGTAAAATAATCGCTGAATAAATAAATATACATAGGACCATTCTGCGGAATTCGTTTATGCCCTGACACTACGGAACAATAGCGGGGGACTTGGTCACTCATAAAGTACACTACAAAATGAGGAGGAAAAGCAACTTTACGTTTATTGATGCAACATCGGCCTTTTAGTTCTATGTTTTGTGTAGCAAATGACGATCTAGGGTCTCTCAGGGAAAAAGAAAGGAAGCGTTTGGGCATATTTCAACAATGACTGTGGTTTGAACCAGTCCATTTTATCTTCTCTTGAGGCTAGCGACTCCTGCAAGAAACCCTTTGCGAATGTTAGTCTTAAATTAAAATGGAATCGGCCACTTTTTATTTGGTTGTCACATGACTTGTCTGAGCCCCGAAGAAGTCCGGAAGTCGTGAATGCACTCTATTGTGTCCCGACGCTGACGAGAGGGATAGGAAACGACCGGCCGTGAGATGGACATTGATAAAAAAAAGATCAGACAAACTTCAGAGATATTCAGGAAAATACCACTAGTTGTTTTCCCAAGCTTTGACCTGTTTTAAACGAAAAGCGACAGAAAAGGTTAAAGAGCATTAGAATCTACATTGGAGTAATGTGAAAGCACGGATGCTGCTGTTGGTTGCTTCTGGTTGCTTCTAGTTGCTTCTAGTTGCTTAATTCACTCCTTGTTTACCCATTTTAGTCTTCGGTACTTTCAAATTGCGCGCCCTCTACTTCCGGCTGCAAACGTCACATCCTTGACGTCGCATACACTACGGCACCCGTTTCTCTCTTTCCGCTTTCACTCCCGCCTTCCTCCCTTTCCTTACGGCGTGGTTCAGGTGTCCACAGAACAAGTGTGCCAGATACCGCGCCTTTACTTTCCTGTGAACCAGTTATTCTAATTAATTACCTAATTAACTTGTTGGCCTAATTATTTTTACTGCAGCAACATTACGTCAGCCTCTATCGATTGAAACCATTCATTAACCTCTACCACTTCTCAATTACCCGCAACTGCAGCTAACACGATTTTGCGGACGCGGTCTGCGGACACTGTTTGCGGACAGAAATCTGTGAACAAAGCGAAGTAACGCTTTTGCATTAATAAACGATCAAGGAAACAACGATGAAAACTGAAATGCTTACAAATCATACCTGTCCTTAGCGGCGCTGTTAAAATAGTTTGGTATAAGTCTTCTCATTAAATTTTTTTCAATACTTAAACTACTCTCTGCCCGAATATGTCCTGATAAATCGCTTCCATAAAGTAACCGTAAAGGGAAACTTAAGCATTCAATGAAAAGAATGGCTTTTCTAAACTTGAAAAAGTATGTCCAAAGGGATTCAAGCAGATCTTCCGCTTTACGAGCCGTTTACTGTATTTTACTGAGCTTGCGTGGGTAGAATCCTTTGAAGGTGTCATCAGTGAACTGTCGCTGGTGTAGTGATCGTGCCCCGTACTAAAGATGCATTGTACAAATAGAATATTTCTGACATCGTATAGTATTCTGCAGTCCTGGAGACTTGAATCCGTCGCTATTATCCACAGTTCCTGCAAGGCTGATGAACTAGCTGTGCAGTTACTGAGATGCCATTCTTTTGATACTGAGATTGCATCTCGGTTTATCTAGGCTTACGTACATGTGACGGGATGCATGTCTGACAAAACTTCCCAAAGCCAAGCTTTATTGCTGTTCCTGCTTGAAAGCCTTGCTAAAGCCGCAAAAGAACCACAATGAAGCATGATGTCATGAAGCTCTTGTCGTTGCTTCCAGGTTGGTGTCATTTTTTTTTACGAAATTGCCCAAAAAAGCTCTTTGCCAGGACGCCAAGCTGCGGCAAGGAGTCCAATTCCGTGTGTGGCAGGCGTGAACCAAATATCGGAGTCATCTTCAAGTAAAAAGCGCGAACTGAAGACTCAGGGAGGCCTTTTGAGTGACTAACTCGCTAGAGACGTTTTTCTGTTTGGTTCAAAAGAGCGCTACGTTGGAAATCATTCGCGTTCAACCGCAGTTATAGGAGGTAGTAAGAGCAACATGCTCTATCATGAAACAACTTGAAACTTGAGCATGGTTCCAACATTTCCGATAAACTAATGAGCTGGGACGAATTCGCGCGAAAAATTCTTCCACAACGCACGTTACGCTACGAGCGCGAAACTGAAAACTGATATCATTGAAAGTTCGCGAGCAAATACTTGAGAGGGAAAAATATAATCGAGTACATGCAACCACACGAAATGTAAAACTCTGCAGCTAGAAAGGAGTACCATGCATTATGTTATCTTAAAGCGCCGCCTCACTCTTGTATAGCGCAACTGATATCGAAGGTTTGCCGACGCACTAATGATCATTTTTTTCTCTTCCCGCACACGCTTGTGTATGTGACCGCGCACTAGTATTTCAGCTCCAGCCCAGAATTTTAACCTCATTGCGCAGTGGACGGCAAGTTTTGCATTTCCGGCAATGGTTTCGCAAATTAGAAGAGACGCCATGCTCCCGCGGGCTATCCTTCGCGCAGCTCCCAGTCTAGCCTACGTATGTTTTGTAATAATTTTTATATACGCAGAAATTGCGGGCAGCTTTTGAGATTTAGTTCTTGAACGCACTATTTTCCATAACTGTATAACTGCCCCATAAATATAGATATATTGAGAGGTACTCTCTAGATCTGCTTATAGTGTTTCGCCATTTGTTTTCAAACACTCAGCTCATTAATTTTAGAGCGCAGCTCTTTGGCGTCCGTTCCTGGGTTTCGCGTCGGCGTCGGTGTCGTCGTCGGCCTCGTAACCAGCTCCGCCCCCCTTTCATTCCCCCAGCGCTAGCAGCGACCGACTGATACCGCTGGATGCCGCTGACGCCGCTAGAGAGTCAAGATAACGTGACTGCATAGAACACCGTCGCCGCCATGCAGAAAGAGGAGGGGAGCCCCCCCCTGTTCCTGTGTGGCAGATAGGGTGCTCTTCAGTTGCCGACGCGCCGGTTATTTCACGTAGGCCCCGGCACGTCGACGAATACGTGACCACCTTCCCACGGCTAGACCTGGTTCTTGGCGCTGCGGAAGCGAGGGTATCATATTGTTTGCGTCGGCATCGGCGGCGTTGTCCCTGAAACCAACTCCGCAGCTGGGGTTGACTCACTATCGGCGTCAGCAGCATCAGTCAGTCACTGCTATCTCTTCCCTCCTCCTTTTATCGCGTTGTCCGCTTGCTGCGCGCGCTTCTGCCCCCATCGTTTGCCGCTGGGTGTACACGCCGCCCCCCCCCCCCCCCTCTTGCTGCGAGTCTCCGGTTGTCAAAGCGCCGGCTCGAACTTAATTTCTTTCTTAGCTCCTCCTCCAATGCAACCCCTGTGCGGTGGCAATCAGAGAGCCAGATCGGTGGCGGCAGGTTTGCCTCAATCTATCGAAAAGGTGAAACAGCTTATTTGCTGCGCTCAAATTTCGCATTAGGAAGTAACGTAATCGTCGGTAATTTTTTATGACAGTGTTGTATACAGGACAAGAAAGGAAAAACCAGGAAAGGAATTGTTTTCTTAGAAATGGAAGCTAAGAATATTTCCATCAGTGTGTACATAGCAGTGTCTCAATCATGTAGGTACCTCTCAATTATCAGATTACATTCGCTGTGTTTTGTTATGGCAATTTTACCTACTTAGCGTGAACGCAGGGAAAGCCTTAAAAGCAAATTTCTGATACTCTTAATCCATTCCCGTGAGAACGTCCCTAAAGCGCTGTATAATATCCCGCAATGTTCATACTGTGAAAACGCATCCGCAACGCTGAACCTGCTTGTCGGTATTCTACAAATGATCAGGTGTGTTTCTTCTCAAAACCTCTATGCGTGAAGTATGGTTATTCGGAGGAATAGAATAGGCTCTGTGTGCACTGTAAGAACGTTGTACTTGCCCACAACGTCCTTGAGCTTTAATGGCCTCCTAATGATTTCACTTTGCTTTTAACCTTTTGCAGCGCTTAGCATTTCATCTTTTTCAGTAAAGCTTGAGCCACTGACAAGAATGCAGAGGAGCAGACATACGCACAATGAGGTCATCCACATTCGTTCTTAGAATCTGGTCATCTGAGGTCCCTACAGAATGGAATAAAGCTTTAATGGTCTCATGCGCAGACGTATCGCTGCTGGTATTAGTGGAGGTGAATTCAGAAACATTCCGCCTAAGCCTCACACATTCTTGATGAAAATTACCTCGCACGTGTAAAGGGGGCCTCAGTGCAAAGTAAACGAAATAGTTAGGAAAAACACATAAAATAGCAATACAGAGTAAATCATACCGCTTTTGCAACTTTGTACATGAAGTTCCATGATCGTCACCCCAAACATGGTGTCGCCCCTTTATACCTTTATACCATGGAGTCTGGGTGTTTTGCACTTCAAACTTGACCACCACTTGGTGTCGCACCAGTTGCGAGCATTCACAATCCTCTTTTTGTTTTCTCACAGCTTTGTATTCTCAATTTCTTGAATTACTTTTTAAAATTGTCAATCAACAAGGCTTACTATGAAACATACGTCTTTAACTCCTACATATGATGTATATTATGAACGAAATCAAATATATTTGATTTATCATTTGGAATGCAGTGTGTGCAGGAGCCCGAGTTAAAACAATAAACCAATGGTTCAAGTCCGCGTTCTCGTCACTCCGCTCAAGTCATCATTTCCTGCTTACTTTCCAAGTGATGGTTGTATCATACAAATGGACCATGAAGCATTTTATTTCAGAGTTTTGTTTAATATTCATCACTATACTTTTTTCGTTCTTGTATCTATGTCTTACATGACCGCAATGGAGGATTCCGACTATCTGCATTTTGGTCGTTTCTCGCCAACTCAGTGATTGTCATGCTACGCCATTCAGCCTGTATTGTCGCTAACATTATGGCTGCGAGGACATTTTATTCTGATGAACATGTAGAAGCAATATGAAAGGGAATATTCGGGCCCCTATCGATGACTGCCGATCGCGCTCTTCAAGCTGTTGAAACCCTCGAGGCACGCCCTGTCGTGCTTTCGTGTTTTCTGCTTTCAAACGCAGTAATTGGCTGTTGACTCAAAAATGTTCGTTTGGTCGGTACGCTACCTTTCGAATCAGAGTCTCTGTTATGAAAATCACTACTCTTCTGGAAATTTTACGCACGCTTCATTATTCATGTTACAGAGAGTAGCGTCATCATCATCAGCCTGACTATGCCCAGTGCAGGACGAAGGCCTCTCCCATATTTCTCCCATTAACCCGGTCCTGTGCTAGCTGCATCCATTTGACCCCTGTGAATGTCTTAACCTTATCCGCCCACTAACTTTCTGCCGCCTCCTGTTACGCTTTCCTTCCCTTGGAATCCAGTTTGTTAACCTAAGCGACCATCGGTTATCCTTTTTTCGCACTGCATGTCCTGTCCATGCCCATTTCTTCTTTTTGAGTTCCACTAGAATGGCAGTAACTTGAGTTATTTCTCTGACCCCCCTCTGCACGCTTCTTATGTCTTAACAGTACACCTACGATTTTGTTGTCCTCAACTTAAATAGAACCCTTTTCGTTAGCCTGCACGTTTCAGCCCCAAAGGAGAATACAGGTACGATGCAACTGCTATATACTATCCTCTTGAGCGATACCGGTAAGCTGCTAGTTATAATCTTTGAGTACGTGCCAGATGTGCTTCATCCCAATCTTGTTCTCCTTGTTAGTTTCCTTTCATTGTCCAAATCTGGAGTTGCTAACTGTCCAAAGAGCACCACCTGTTTTTAAAACAGACAGAAGAACTCAATCACCTCGCTTCGCCACAGGCTCGTGTGTTCCCTCTCTATATGCTTCTATCTACTCAATAATAATAATAATAATAATAATAATAATAATAATAATAATAATAATAATAATAATAATAATAATAATAATAATAATAATAATAATAATAATAATAATAATAATAATAATAATAATAATAATAATAATAATAATAATAATAATAATAATAATAATAATATTAATAATAATAATAATAATAATAATAATAATAATAATAATAATAATAATAATAATAATAATAATAATAATAATAAAAAAACACCATACCGATAACGGCATTTCTCAATAAGCTGATGCAGCACGAGGCATCTTGGCGTTTCGAAGGCCGTAAATAAAGAGAGGAAGAGATTATGATCGAGAGAAAGTAAGTTCGACAAGAACGTTCCAGGCCGTGTTCACATACAAACAGGCAGATACGGATCCAAGAGTGAAGTTTCGCTTCTTACTTTAGTTACGGTTTTGTTTTCATGTCAAAAGCAGGCTTATGAGTGCGGTCCAACCGACAGTCAATTTCATTCTAGATTATGCAGGGATCGATATCCTAGGGATCACTGCAGATTTAAAACTTCTGAATTACAAAGCGTGTTATCGACTCCATCTGCTTAACATAATCGCAACACAACACCTGTGAACCGCAAGGAAATGGCATGGCTTTTCCACTTTATAAATATTTGCTGCTGTTTGCGCTTTCGCATCAATCCTGTCATATTCTTTGTTTATTTAGAGCGTGTAAGTCAAGGCATTATCTAGGGTAAATAAATGCAAAGTTACGATCGTAGCAGACCCTGAATGCGCTGG
Source organism: Amblyomma maculatum (assembly GCF_055883805.1). Classification (NCBI taxonomy): domain Eukaryota; kingdom Metazoa; phylum Arthropoda; class Arachnida; order Ixodida; family Ixodidae; genus Amblyomma; species Amblyomma maculatum. The sequence goes on along the minus strand of NC_139347.1, from coordinate 104,059,147 downwards.
CCGTATCCTGAATGCAAGTTCGAGAATTTGCAATTGTAATCACACTGTTTACCACGCTGCAGCATCACCTTCACCCACAGTGAACATCGATATAAAGGAAATGCGACAAAACGAGAGTAGACTTAGAGACACTCCCGCATGTTTTTCGCGAAAAAAGTATTCGTGCTAGCGCTGCTGTATTTCACGTGCGGCCGAAGTTCTTTGCATGACTCTGCATGCATATCCATCTCCCTTCTCCATTCCTCTTCTCCCGACGGGCTCCGACGTAACATTCCCTGCGGCACTCAAAAGCAGCACCGATCCTTCTATGAAGGCTCCATTAGCACGCAGTATGCTAGGTAAATACTCTGCGCCGCCACCTTAGTCTCATCTCCCATCGTCATCTCCTCATTTCGGCGGGAAAGAAAGATGGGGAGACAGAGGCGAACCGAAATCGAATGCAGCCATACTTACGTGTCCCGCTGAGTATTCAGGGTAGCGCGAGAAAGGCGTTAGGGATGAGAAAGACGGGTGGGATGGGAGAAGTAGGGAGCTGACGGTGTCCCGTGGCCGAATGCGACACTCTGGCGGACCCTATTCGCTGGGGCGAGCGTGTTGTGGTCGCCTCATCACTATGCAGGTAACGAGCTCTGCCGCCGCCACCTTCGGGGACAATGTTGGCCAGCTTCGCGCCTGTGCCATTGTTTTGTTATCGGGTGTGCGGGAGACCCACCGCCATACCCTCCGGGAAAGCCCGGGATGGCTGAAGTTCCCGCCTGTAAGCCTTCGCGGCGTTTCAGCTTACTGGGCATTCTTTTCTTTTGTCTGCATCGACGTCTGTTTTCCCGAGATCAGCGCATTACTTCTCGCGCTGGTCTGCTGCTTCTGTTTGCTCGGCTGTTTCCGCATGTATTATCCCCCCGCGAAACTCGTTTCCGGAGCAACACGTTTTGGTTACCCGTGTCCTCACGCGCTTACTATGCAGGAAGAAAATAGTGCCTGCCATGTTACGCTGTTCTTCTGGCACTTCATGGCGATGCCGGCGTGTGCCACATGAACAAAATACGAGAAAAAATCCAACTGGAGCAGCCTCTGCTTCGCGGTGTAGCCGGCGAACAAAGGGCCCATTCAGAGAGCGCAGGTGGTATTGTGGCGTTATTGAAGCATTCAGCCCTCGTCAGGCTTTTGCGTTCGAGAAAGGGTAAAGGTACACCATGGTCTTGTGTTTCGGGCTGTTCCGTAGCGTATTCAGTGGCTTGCGTACGTGGTCCTTCGGAGACACGTTGCTGCCTAATTCGATGCAAGTATCGAGCCTTAAAAAGCAAGACTTTCGAAGAGCTAGACCTTCATGAAAGAAAAGTTCTCAGTTTTGCTCCTAAACACTGTGCGTTAATAAAGGTCGTGACCAAATCACGAAGCCGCTGCAGTGACGAGCGCTCAGAAAGCAGTAACGTATCAGGTATCAAACATAGGGCATAGTGCACGCGGAGCTTTTGGTACGAGATCTGAATCTGATCTTTTGGAGAAATTTGAAAAGTCATGTTGACGGCATTACGTCATATTCATTATTGATGTTTGTTTTGTCAGCAGCTCTTCCAGCTGATCGCTTGACTCAGCAGAAGTACCTGTCGGCAAAATCAAGAAGTTTCCTGTTATAGAATCCTTCGCTTTGAATCTACACGATCACCATTACGACTAATTTCTTCCAAAAGGGTCGCAAAAGGGTATTGCTGACCTGTTTATATAGTGTCGTTTACTACCCCCGTATAAATGTATTGGGTATAATATGATATGTGCGTCTACTCATGTACACCTTTTTACTTATGTATTTTGCATGCTAATTTTTTGTATTATGTATAAGCCTATTATGTATAATTAATGTAGTCAAATTATGTATAAGCGTAACTAGTGCATCGTTTGTTAATGCTGCTGAGTAACTGGAGCTCAGTCAAGCTGCAATAAAAGCAGCTTTTTCTCCTGTCACCCTTTTTCGCTGTACATAGTCTGCGAAAATAAACTCATTTATTGATTGATTGATTGATTGATTGATAGCAGGAAAAATAGAAAGTTCCGTTTCTTCCCATTGTATGATTGGAACCTGCGAGACCTACACTCCATACCTTTGTTGTAAAGTGCTATATAAAAAAGAACAACCCAGTGAGGAGAACGACGATGTGATATTGAAGCAACTGATTTCTTCAGCTAATATTTAAGTAAACTGATGCAGTGGTCAATATTTTATGTAAAACTTTAAAACTTCAACAATTCTCGAAATACACAAAAAAAAGAAATAAGAACTCCGTCCCATTTCAAAACATTTATTAAATATAGACGCTAAGAACGACTTTCCTTATTGAAGGAAAAGTTAAAACCTCTCGACGATGTCTGGAGAGATCTTTTGTGTGTATACTAAGCAGAAAAAAAGGCTCGCATGGCAGATATAAGCACGTGCGCAGTGACCAAACTAAGGTTACAGCTACGTCTGAGACATTCCGTCCGCGATGCTCAATCTGGAGAACTCAGTGCTAGCATTAAAAGTCGAGCAAGGGTGGTGGTCACGAAACTGTACCACCCATTCCTTGTCGACACCGACGTGCGTCTGCATATTTCCAATATTTCCTGGCTGATTAGATTTTGTTCATTTCCATCTGCGAACGAAACGCTCAATGCATCTTTCTTTACTTTTACTTTGCAACGGCCGAGTTTAATTCAATGCCTTATTGTTAAAATTTTGCACCAACTAGAATGGCAAAGACACTGTTGGCCGTCCTTTTCACATGTAGGGTAAAGTAATAAGTGACCTGGGCGTTCCATGCCTAAGCCACTGTGCCTGATGGGGACTATATCCTAATATTTACTAGTGAATATTGTGTGGCAGTGTTTCTGCGTTAAGCTTTCGAAAAAAAAGAAAAGAAATGAAGTAGGCAAAAAGTCCCTCCTGGCTGCGCGCTGAGCAGGCGCTCGCTTTTTAATAACACACGCTTTGTCTTACCCGCCCTAAACCAATCTACGTTGGCTGAAAGGTGATTGTCGTCGACAGCGACTGGGGACACCTGCGGCCTGCAATATGGTTATTAAGGTTCATTAATCAGGACGCGAACGGAAGCCCCATTACTGCATTTTATCGTTTATACCTGCCTGCCATGACTGGTAATAATCATCACTGGCGGCTTCGTGTCGGGCTTGAACCGTAGAGCGGAGGCTGGCTAAGCTTGATAAGCCGACGCCTCCTCGCTGGAGAAGTCCGGCTAAAGCATCAGAACGTATGCTCTTTCTTCTCTCTGGTGTTGGAAGGATTTTTGTTTTGCCTTTAATGCTCGCCGTGTGGTAATATATTATCCTGATGGGAAGCAGAATGCTACACATCGCTGCGAAAGAACTTTTGCGCGCGTGATGGAAAGTACCCTTATTGCCTTCAAACACCGAAAAAAGTTGGGAGAGAAAGTGAGCCAGTTTTTCGTATTATCTGTACGCATACTTCTGAATTTTTATTTAGACCTCACTATTAGTCTAAGCCCTAAAAAAGAAAGCACTGCAACGAATAATATTCATTTGTGCAAAACAAATGCTTAGAAACTGGCAAACGAGTGGGATACTCAATAATTAAAGCAGCTGAGTCTGTGGAGTCGAAGCCGAGGGTATTGTGAATTCATTTGCGAAGATGCACATGGGGGAACAAGTCGATACAAAATGGCATTAGGTGCTGCGGCAAAGTGTGCCCTAATATTTTCGGAACGTGCACGTACCAAGCTGTCGATCTCGTGAACTATGTTTTCAGCGTTTGACGGTCGATACAAAAGGCTTCCTGCTCAGATGTAAAAGGTACTGCTGGCATCAGAAGCGAAAAATCAGCGCTAGATATAGAAAATGCTGAGCAATCTTTATGTATGTACTAGATTTGTTTACTTTACTGCACACTTTTTCTGATAAAACAAACGACTGTCAGTTCAGCGTAGCGTTAATGCATCAATAAAACAAGTAAGGACATAGCAATATTTCAATGTAAGCTATCCACTAAAATGGGCAACTTTTCTGACCTCCGCAAACAGCTGAGCTACACAAACTGGTCCTATTCATCACTGAATCTTCATGGCAGTGATGCATCTTCATTGCAAATAAAAATAAATTGCCTCTGGTAGCTGATTCCAGATAGCCGTGTTTGCAGCAGACAGCAATACTGAGGGAGACCACTCTTTTCGACACTTTGTACGGACCCTTAATTATGTAAACCACCCGTGGATTTCTCATTATTATTCTATTTCAGTCCTAATCCGAGTAGTTATTTTTCTTAAAGAATGCAATCAAGAGGTGTTTTTGTCTAGATGTGCGCTATACTATTCTTCCACCTCTTGATTTGTGTAGATGTCATTTTCGTTTCGAAAGTTGCATGTGGCCGTTCTGATTAACCATTTGACAATCGATCACGTTTGCCATAACTTAGGTTCGATCGGTCATAAAACCATGCCACGAAACGCTTGCCTTTCGCTGATACTTAAGAAGTCGCCATGGTAAAGTTATGGTCAGCAGAGACATTGAACGCCAACTCACCCTCTCGTTAACAACCCTAAAACTTTCTCAACCTTTCCTTCCAGGCATTGTTATATCGTTGAGTTTAGGCATAATTCATTTTTTTTTTTAAGTTGGACTGACGTCATGGTAAATAGGACAGAACTTACAGAAAGCGTGCACCTTGGTGAGATTCGCACTGCGTGTTGTCTCAGTAGTGACCGTAGTGCGTTCTGACCTCCTGACTATTCTATTACGTTTCCAATTCGCGCTGAATTTCGATCCCATACTTGGCTGAATTAAAAGTTAAGGCGTGCGTCACGTGCTTCATATTTGCATGTGTGAAAAAGGACACTTGAAGATGAATGATACAACAAGAAAATTAGCATAAATTTGGTCTGGCGCACTTTGGGGGGGGGGGGGGGGGAGGGGGGTGCTCGCTGAATGACCTCAAAAGGTCCCTGTGGCTGAGCAAATGCTGAGCTCGCCGATTATCATTGGATATGTTGTCGAAGATGTGACAGAGCTGCCTTTGGCTCACTGGTGTTCCATGCAAGAAAGCCGACGCCGACGCCGAGGCAGTGATCGAGTATCGATCTTTACCTGCAGAAACCTATTTTGATTTTTTTTTCTTTCTTGTAAAACGTATTTAGTAATACTATAACGAACTATTCAATGCTGTAACCGCTGTAACGATGATATATTCGCCTTCTTCATATCCGGTATGCCCCTTCTTCATATCCGAAATGAATGTTTTGAGTCAAATTCAGGTAGGAATGTGTGCAGCTCAAATTGATGCATCGTGTGACACTATCCCGAACGACCTGCGACAGACTTCGATATGGCCGTTTGAAGATTTCTGGGAGCACGGGTTTTGAGAGCAAAGTTCACCGGTGCGAATCCCCCCTGTATACCAGGTTCAGACACAACTAGCAATTTCGTACACCACCCGAAACCTTCTGCGCAGGTCGGGAGGCTCAGAACTTGCATACAAATGCTAGCACTTAGGGTTCTCACCACCTCAACGCCCTCCAGACCTGCAGAACAATATATAATGAAACGAAAGTATCGATCTTAACTGAGGTGCTCGAGCAACGCCTCGACGCGTCTGTTGTTACTACGCAACTGTCATATCTAGGTTACTACCTTGCTCACGTGGCATATGTACGTCAATTTGTATGCGACGGCCACACTGGGTCGCCATTTTAAAACTATTATTAACATTATGACCTTGGAAATTACTACTTTATCGATTGCCGTTGCGCTTGACAAAGCCGAAGCACTTTTTGCGCGCTTACGGCATAGTGAAATGTTTTCTCTTAGATTATGTCTTAGTGACCTGAGTGTTCAATATTTGCACTTTTACAACATTTTCAGGTTAAGGGTAAAGGTGTTTTCCTTTTTATGTTTTTGTAATATTACATCAATGCTTCCTTTCATAGACGTGTACGTTTCATGTTTGAAAGAAACTGCCTGTTTTCTTCTTCCTTTTCTTTTTTTTTTTTTTTTTTTGCGCAGCGCACCTTCTTCCTCCGCTTTTTGCTTCATCGAGTGCTTGCCATGAATCAGGTCCAAGTTCTATGAGAAGCCGATATCCAGTTTCCATTTCAGATCCATTTCATCCTCTAGAAATCAGCTTACAGATGTCCTTAAGGACAGACCTGATCATAGGGTCATCGCCAATCAAATCTGCCTATTGGCTGCATAGAGCTTCCAATAATTAGTTGGGGCGTGTGGTGAGCGTCAAAGGCTATCGCTGGGGGGCGGGGGGGGGGGGGGGGGGGGGAACGCTACACTGCAAATGCTGCCTCACGCGGCCACCACGCCCAAATGAAAGACAAAATGGGTAAACGGTCATTGTAAAATACGGCACTACAATATAGTTTCCGAAATGCGAGTTTCAAAAAGAAAAAAAAAAACATTGTCCGCAATGCTCTAGTGTGATGGCTAGTGCAAGACGCGTGTCCCTCACACACGCTCTGATATACAGAGCTGTCGTATTGTCCAGAGCTAAAGCATATACACGTAAAGGCACTAAAGCCAAGTGATACGTTCCAACCCTTCAATCAGAAAAAGAAAATACAAAAAAACTGACGGAAGAAAACATGAATGTGTACATACATAACGCTTGGCCCTATTTTGGCCCCGGCTTCTCTTTGTTCTCGAGAAAACTAATTTTGCACGCAAAAGCACACGACTGGCTGAAGTATCATGGTCAATAATACGATACAGTGGAAATCAATGTTTCACGAAAGAGCCTTTTGCCTCTCGGAAAACGGCGGCTCAGTGGCGCCCTTTTGCTACTCATTTGTTTAGCCTTTTCGGGCGGTACTCTGCTGGGGATCGTCTTTTATTTCCCCAGACTTCGCATTGATTTCTGACTGCGGTTTGTGATTTCGCGTGTAGCTATGCGCGTCAACATGCTTGTCCTTGCCTGATCGATTTTTCCTACGCTGCTTCGCAGTTGGGATATTGAAAAACGTTTTCTTGCTGCCAATTTCTTTTCCTCGTGCTGTTTTGCAGAAGTTTAAAATCTTCTGAATGCATGGAGAACAGCATGAGCAACGCCTTGCTGTTTCACTTGTTTGTAAAAAGTTTTGTTGCTTAACTCGTACTTCTCACAGGCAGTCAGCAATGATTGCTTTACTTCGATGGCGCTCGAGGTGCCCGCTCGAAGCTGGCTCTATATGTTGTGGTGGTCTCGTGCTACACTTACGCGGCTGCATCCATACAGCGTACAAACATTGTTGAAATGAGCCCTCTGGCATGTCACGTAGGAATGCAGGTCGACGACTAAAACCGCAAAGCTACATCGCGTCACGCAATGCTTTTAGCGTTCCTAATGCTAGAGCAGACACCTAAATCGCAGAACAACTGAAACTAGAACTTCGTGACAAATTTCCTGTCAGAAGACTATGCTGTTGTAATCTGTTGTAAAATTGACTGTCCAAGAAAAGTGCAATTCATGTTGGACGGTACCCCGATGGTCGTGTTGCCCCAGGTCAGGAATGCCGCGAATGTATCGTGCTTGTTTACCTAAAGGAAGCCATTTTAACAGCGGGCCGGTGTATTTACGGATGTCATGGAGGGAAAAAAGAAAGAGGCCAGGTTGCGGCAGACCTGTCACAGGCTCATGTTTGGACAGGAGAAAGAGGGAATGTGCGGGTGAGAGTTGCTTGCACAGGATTAAACTATATAGAGCATTATTCAGTGGATACGATGCCGCACCCATATCTAAAAATTTGCTTTCACTTAGGCCCCCAATAGATCATTGCTTGTGTCAACCAGAACCATTGCCGCTTGTCCTAAATGAGCTGATCAAGATTTAGCTCAAACAACGAAAAAAACAAAAACAAAACTTACTGAATTTTTCAACAATTTTTTCTTTTTGCTTCTTTCGAAAGCTCCGTCTCCCAAATAGCGAATATCCGGCTGTGGGGCCAAGAAACACGACAGAAATCTTTGAAACTTAATTCTTCCATATATTCTCACTTTCTCAGTGGTAACGGCACCTGCAAACACTGAGTTCGTTGACGTGACATACAGCTACTGTAGTAACTATTTTGGAGCTCTATGAACACGACTGCCCCGCCGCCTATGCCGCGTATAAAACATGCCATGACCTATGATCAACAGATTTTGTTAAGACTATAACTGTGTGTACTATTGTAACTTTAAATAGAATGTAATAAATAATGAAACTAAATAACCCCCGTCATACGTACCAAAGATACCAAGAATATTTTCTGTCTGTAGAAGCTGTGCCGTTGGCAGCTCCACCAGATGTATTGTGGCGTTGTTGAGTGAGTGATCTTCTGTTTTGAACACTTTGAAAGCGAATCAAATAGGATTAAATAATAGAATACTTTAATGTAATAAACTATATCAACAAAGGCTTCATTAGGTTCGTGTGAACACGTATATCATACAGCATGCCGCAGTGGAATAGTCAGAAAACGTAGTATATTCACTTCAGAAATTTCAATCAGACACCACTTATTAGCAACGAAAGGAAACGCCATGACGCCACCATCTACTAAAACCCGACTTCCTTCGTAATTTTAAAATACAAATTTGTGGTTAAACCGCGAGTGCTTCCTTCAATACTGCCGCCAAGGGGTGAGATCTACCTGAATAATGTGTAAATCATTATATTCATTTCCGCCAGTAGACTGTCACATTTAAATTTACTGAGATGGTCTTTGTTCCGTGCCGCCGCGGGGAGTCAACAACAGTACATATGCTCTCGTGGCCTCCAATCTTCTGGCCGTGTGAAAGGAGAGATGAGCGAACTAATGTCCTTCCGGACGAAACACGTCTCGTCGCTCAACTGTCGCACTAGCGTTTATGCCAGAAAACTGAAAGAACTTGTCCACTCCGCCCATAGGAAAGATGAAAAATGGAGGAGCCTGTCTGCCGAGGCCAATGAATGCGAAGAGAAAAATATAAACGAGAGAAGTTGACAAAGTTAACGGCGTGCATGGGTTTCATCACTGACATAGATTATGTCTTCTCCCCTGGAACCTTTCCAACGCTCGTACTCTCATCGTCTTCGTCAATTTTTGAAGCACGTGTGTACCTGTCTTGAGAAATGCTGTCGTTCGGTTTAATGTCCGGCGAAGATAAATTTGCTTCTCAAAATTCCCTCTCTGAAAAGCTTTATGGAGAGTTGGAGGAAAGAGGAAAGAAATAAAAAAAAAAAAATGGGCCAGTGTTTGAAGCTCTCGCTGAGTAGTCTCTCCGGTCGCACTCGCTTCGTGCCAATGGCGGCACTGTCGTTTGATGTATCTCAATTTGTCGATGCGTTGAGGAGTCAGTTCCCGAGCGAGTGGAGATATCCCTCGAGAAATCAGCACCCGTTTTTTGGCCAGTCCCCATGGCTCGGAATTAGTTTCGAAAACTTGGAAGAAAGATTAACTACGCGCGGGGATCTCACACTCATAGTGCGTAAAAGTGAGGAGCTGGTTCCTTCCACCGTTGCTTCGGCTATCGCTGACTTTCCATTCTTTCTTGTTAGCTTGCTACGGCCATGATACCATTAGAGTTCGATATAATTTTTCTCTCGATGTTCGTCCTTTACCCATTTCTGAGCCCAGCACTATGTTCACGAACGATCGAAGAAGAAGATTGAAGTTGTTTCATCACATCTCGGAGGAGCACAAAATCATTTTTTTTTTCAATGCCGAGAAAGTTTCGCTCGTTTCTTTTCATTTTATTTGACGCGAGAAAAAGAGATTGTTCTCAATAATATTCATCAAATCTTGCATGATGCTTTTAGCATAAAAAAAAAAAAAAAAAGCTCAGGCAGTTTCTGTTCATCACTATAGAACTGCATTTCTAAAACGTAGATTAGGTCGATGATAGGGTATAAATAGCTCTGCAAAGTTTTCCTTGCCGATAAATAACTAGATTGCATAGAATAAACAGGAAAAGGCTCATGATTACGGTGAGTGCTTAACAAATGAACCTCCGGGTTTGTTTTTAATTCCGAAATGCATTCATGGGTACAACCTCCTTTTAGGGCGTACGCTTCCGGCCAACAAAGAGGGTAAGGCCAACGCTTTAGCTTGAGAGTGAGCGTATGGCTCCGGTCTGGGTCGATGCTTTCGTTTTGGCTAGTTTTTCTTTTTTTATAATTTCTTTCCGAATCTTCAATGTTTACTTGTCCTCTCTCGGTGGGTTTGCATAGCATGCAAAAAAAAAAAAAAAAAACCTTTATTCCCCTTCCTCTCCCCCCCCCCCCCCTCCCCTTTCTTTTTACTTTTCCATTTGTTGTCCTCCTTTTTTTCCTTTCGTATCACCTTATCAGCTTCTGAGGAGCCTTAGCAGTTGTGTTGATTTTCATTCTAAGCTTTTGTTCTGTTTATTTCTCTTGATGTGCGCTCTTTGCATCCATGTCATTTGTTGCCCTGCCTGTGTCTCACTTAGCCGAAAAAAAAAAGGAAATAAAAAATTAAAAAGTACTCATTGGAAAGTGAGCAGCTCATAAATTGCCCGTCACTGCATGGACGCATTTCGTCCTACATTCTAGCAGTGGGCTAGATGTAAACGCTTAAATGGCTACTTGACTTTCATACCTATTGGCTCTGGAAGAAAACGTCCTGAAAATGTATACAATGTGCGGCTCGTGCCCCACATTGTGTACATTTACAAGGCCTCAAACAAATCCAAAATAGGGAATGTTTGCAGAACCGCAGGAAAGAGGGCAGAAAGTTAAGCAAGTTGTTTGAGATGCTTGGTTGGTAAAGCGCTAAAGGAACCGCGGATAACACACCTGTCCGTGACGCGTATCCGTGCTGTTTTTGTGTGTGCCGTTCGTGTTTTCTTCCGTGCTTTGCACGCCCCGCATCGAATGACAAAGGACAACGACGAAGGACAAGTCCGGACAAAGGAATTTCGCCTCAAAATGGAGGCAGGATTAGACATAGCCAGAGAGTGCAGTAACTTACTTAAGATACAGACCAATCAAGAGGGAGGGGGGGGGGGGGGGTATGCATTTGGCTCATATCAAAGACAACTGCTGCTATGGTTGGAAAATCAAGTTCCAAACGCGAGATTTAGAGACTACTTCACTGCTATAAAGCTGCCTTTCAGAGTGATGCCTTTAAGTTTTTTATTCCAGTTATGGTGCACCTTTCATTAAAAGATTCAAACACTGAGCTGTAGTCAAATATGAAGTATACTTTGAAACAGATGAATAAACAAGACGCAGAAAACACAATGACTTCTCAATGCAGATTTCGATTGATGTTACTAAGTTGGATGAGTCGGCTCAAAGCTCACCTTATGTTTACTGAATAATGCATAATGTGCTAAGGCATTTGGCGTACGCAGCCGGAGTAGGTTTAATTTGCCAAATGTTCGGGCGAAGCGCCCCGTTTCACATCACATCGAGCTGTTTCGCGGCAAATGCAGCAGTTCGGCGTAGCGAAGTCCCACTCTACTGCAGTACATCCGTCAAGCTTCCATAAAGAGGCTTACATAAACAAGGCTCTTTTTTTTTTAAGGTAAAATTCTTCGTACACGTTCCCTCGAAGAACTGGCTTTGAAGCAGAACGTATTAAGGGGAAAAAAAAAAGTGGACAGAAAGGTTGTGGAGTGCACAGGTTGCGATTTTTCTGACTACCTGATATTCACTTACGCTTTGATGCTTTGGTTGAGTCTCAGACATGAACAGAAATGTTGTCTGAGGGTATCTATCTTCGTCAAACCCATTGGAGAAAAAATTATGGAGAAAAAATTACAAGGGTTAACGCTGCTAAACCAAATATTAAGCGAAAGCATTAGCTGCGGGTGACCGAGCGTTCTTCTCTTTTTCTTCTTCCTCAGCCTTAGTAGCCTATAGGGGTAACGTGAATGCCAAGGTGCTAGCAGGCTGATTCTGACATAACCGTCGCATGTGAAACGAGAGACCCAAGTTGGCAGCTCCTGCCAGCCCATATATAAAGCCCCGCTTTAACCAAGCCGTATAAACGTATCCAGCTCTCACCCTAGTGTAACGTGGGGTGTGACGTCACAGCGTCACATGAGTGCGGCGGCGCCACGCTGAAGGTTTGAAAGCTAGATTAGTATTGCTTTCGCAATAATATGTCGCTTTTCATGTGTTGGACGCCTGCACGCAGTATCGGCCTCCAACACTGATATGGTCGAACGCTAGGACAGGCCAGGCGTCGTGCCAGCATTCAAATAGGGGTGTTTGCCACCAATTATTATGCCTCGTTTTACTGAAGCAGCCATATAATTAAGGTCGTGTCGCTTGAAATGAGTAGACAGAAGTAATTTTCTGCGGGCGGTTTCATTGCCTCAAAAGGTGCGTTACTTATTAGGATACATTAATCACCACGAGCCATACGTTTATGATCGCTAAATATTTGCATAATGAAATATCTTGCCTCAGTACTTCCCGTGTTGATTTAAGCAGCCTAGCGTTGGCTCCGATGTCAAAGTTGAGTCTAGGTCATGCCAGGGAACAGCAATACAATCGCTCATTCGCCGTATCAGTTTAGCAGAAAGCAAAAACCAGTTCAAGAACAGAAAACGCAAGTGAAGAAGCAGTAATTGTATCGCGGTTTACCTCGCACGTTAGCTAGACTTCACCTTGGCGTCATGTTCATTGCACGATTACTGAAAGCAAAACGGGGAACTGAGGAGGAAAAACTTATTACAAAAATGCTTAACGCGTGCAGGCGAAGGCCCTGTCGTGATCCATGTACAGTATTGTCGTATGTATCATCAACAAGGATAACAATATATAATTATTTAGCGTCTAGGCTTCTTTAAGGCATGAACTTCGCGAAGTTGAACTTCTGTAATGGCCCGAGACCCGTAGAACGCTGCACACAGTTGAGGTGACAAGGAATAACTCAACAGGCTCATCAGAAAAATGCGAGTAATGGAGGTGACAAGGTAAACAAGTCACGCATAAGGCATTCTCTGTCTCCGTAAACATTGCCCCTTCATGTAGTGTCTGGTTTTGCTAATCCGCAACAGTCTTGAAAAGACAGCTGCAGTGACACCACTTAAATAGATAAATAGATAAAACGAACAGAGTAAAACAAGTGAACAACTAAGACTATTAAAGAACTTTGTGGAAAATGGAGGAATTAGTGAAGCAATTATTAATAACGATAACAAGCCACGCTGAAAGAAAATATAAACGCAAGATGGTGCGAAGGTAAAACCTTTTTGTGCGGTGACACGACACCACTACTGTTTTGAACCTTACCTGCGAGCCTGACCGAAAAGGGCTTGTGAAGTCCCAACCGTGGAACAGGCGTAAGTGTGTGTGACAGGCCTGACATGTTTACTTGTGACTGGGATATGGGAATCAGCGCCGCCGCCTGAAAGGAAAGCTGGTCCCTCGGCCATGCTCCATTCGCTTGAACAGCAATATGTAAAAAACAAAACAAAACAAAAAAAAAACCTAAAATGGAGTGGATGTTTCGAGCGGTGAAGCGAATAGGGAAGTCCTTGAGGCTTATTCTGCGCAATACGTGGCAGTTAAAAAAACATACAACCAAAACAAAGCTGTTCGCCTTCTTATTTGGGGAATGTTTTGTTCCGGCCTTCTAGGTCTCGGCGCAGATTTCGTTGGAAAGGGGACCCTTAAGCTGTGACAAAGCGCGCGACGACAGTTCGAGGCTTCGGGGCACATCAAAGAAAGCCGGCGCAATTCTCCAGATATGAGTATAAATGAAAGGATGTGACGTCATAAATTATGCAGAGAGCAATTTCGCTTACCTAATTAACTTTCTTGCACGTTTTAAGAAGGGCTGGAATTTGAGGATGACAAAATTGTTTGCTTCGTGAACAGGAACGCCATCTTTTTCTCCTTCGATGAGGCTTACTGTACTCTTTGCAGGTTAATTCATCATCATTTCTTGTGCTGACCTTTTTTCTTTAGTTGCTCATTTAATCTTTGCTCTCTCTCTTTTTTACCAACGCTGTCTTCGCCTGGACAGACTAGAAAGGTGATTTAGCTATAAAAGGAAGAGTAAAACTTGAACATAGTAGAGTAAATATGACGATACAAGTACGGGAGATGTAAAATATAGAGAGTACAATTGATCAGCTTTTAAAGCTTTGTGTTTTACAAACATAAAGGAGAGGCGCAGAAATAAACACGACGAAGAAGTCCTGTCCCCAGGGTGTCTGATTATCATTCGCACTTGTCACAAAGAACCGAAATTAAAGGAATTCCTCTCGCGAGGAGAACAAGACTGTTAACGCATCGATGGCCGCAAATGTGAGTACAAATATCAAGGCGCGCTGAATGGCTTTCACGCTCTAGCTGGGAAAAAGAGAAACTTATTGCAAATTTTTTGCATCCTATTCCTTCTGCCTGCCCTGCTTATTCCTTGCAAGACACTGCGGCGTGCGTGCCCTCGGGCAGTTTAAGAGGTTTAAGGACTTGTCGAATCTCATTTTCGATGATTCAAAGAAAGTAGCCCAAAAAGACAAGGAAGAAAATTGGCTGAATAATCTCGAAGAAGGCACTGAGAGCATAACATATAAAGGCGAAGTAAAAGCGCAGGCAAATGCAACTCGAACACAGGGAACCTTATCTATAACGACTTGGGTCTCAAAGGTGCAAATGAGTGCGGTTATTCAGTACCTCCCCGCCCGAGGCTGTTCCAATCTTTCATGAGATGAGAGGTTTGTTTCGTTCAGCAGCTATGTTGATATTTTAGAGGGCAGCACTGATGTGTTTGGAGGGGTAATAACATAATAATATTTACTGTGCTGTTTTTCCTTTCGTCTTGAATAACGTTTATCATGTTTAGCAGCCATGTCGTACTGCCAGCGCAAATCGCTTTATTGCCAAAATTTCGTAGCTTGTAATAAGCCGCCTTGGGGTTTTATGAAAGACATCATCGTTTGCAGTCGTGGCTTGAGGCATACGATGCACGCGCGAGTGTTTTTATAGCAGTGTTTGTGATGTAAACGCGCCATCACATGAAGCGTCGTCCGTGGGACAGGCTGAGTTTTGGTTATATTTTGGGTTTTCTCCATCGTTGAGCAGTTCAGCGTGGTGTTCTAAAAAACGGTTTGCTGAGGCGAAGAAAGAGAACTGTGTGCAGATTGCGACGTAGCTTAAAAGTTAGGATTTTAGGACAACCATAGGAGCTTCTCCTCCAGCGTAATGTCCGATGCACCAAGATTTAGCGATTTGTCAAGCCTGTCTTCAGGAAATGTCAAAGGAAGGTGCATGAGTCAAGCGCAAGTGAAGGTGCTTGATCTTTTGCTTATTGGTGTCTATTTTATTATTATTTCCTTCATTTATTCTGGAGCTTTTCATTTTAATTTTTAATTAACGCAAACGACACTAACTTCAGCACTCAAGGCCGCGGCATGAGCAGCTGGTGGCTACTTGACAAATAAATAAAGCAGTCGCAACTAATCATAGAGTAAATCTCCAGGATTTCCTCGAAAACACCGAGGAAGAGGCAATCATAATGAGTAATAATCTACAAAGATCGAGATTTCGCTTCTTAAGTCAGTCATATGCGCCGCGTCTCTCATTATCAGGTAACAAATTATCTCCCTGAAGTGCACCCCACACCGTAAACAAAGATCAGTGCTAATAGTTTTGGTAGTGTAAATGCTCTTCAAACCAGGTGTGTAAATATTCTTCTAATAAATATGGAGCCAATCTAGAGGAACTGACTATTTTTTGCTTTATTCCTTTGCCTGATTGATGAACAAAAATTATGTATACTGTTTCTATCTCTCTTATACCTCCCATTTTAAATGATACTTTTTGGTATCAGCATTCTTTGAGTATCAAATGAAGTACTGAGGATACTGCACCTTGCACCGTTCACATCTGCACCTTGCGTCCCCTCTAGTACTGCCCACTCAGGGATAGTAGCTGCTATAGTATCGAGAACATTTTGTCGCAGGCACGCGGCTATATCGGCTCTTCTAATTCGTGGCCATATGCACTAATAAGAAAAGTCCTATTGTCATAATTTAGCAAAGCACTAACCTTCACTGAACAGTTGTTCTGAAACCTCCAAGGTGCTCCCATAACACCTGGTCTTCCTTTGCACGCGCCTCCGTCTCTCAGGGCTGCTACTTAGGCCTTGTGCGGAAGGGAGATATCGGCCTCGCGAATCGACTTGCAACAGCGATCAAACAGTTTCAAAAGCATGCTACTAACAAATTGTTTAGGCTTACGTGCTGTAAATCAACTTAAGAAACGATCGTTTGTAGACACGAAGGCGATCCTAAACACTGTCGAGCCGAACTGCCTCTTATATCATCCTGATTGTAAATTCATTATGCGCTAGTTCGTGTAAACTGTAGGCGTTAGATGAGCACGAAAATCGTAGTAAACTCTACTTGTGCTTCTGCGCTTTCGATAAAGGTTGAAAAATTAATTTTCTTTTAAATCCTAGATAAAAGGGAACCAAAATTGCTCGGAAAGTAGATACAAACTACAAGCAGATGACACTGGGCAGCTCCCACTAGTCCCCAGCCGTGATTTACGACAGCGAGAAGCCGTGCGTAAGATGCTATAGGGGACCCTAGCGCCTTGGTGACCTATAGCCTTATAGACCTATAGACCTTAGTCACCAAGACTGGTTCGCCGGCTGCGTGTGCCGTTTTAAAAACTGTTATAATAACTGTGCCGTATTAATAAATGTAATTCTATATTGATACACGACTGAGAATGTATAAACATTGCGCCATCTTTGCGATCCATCTCTGTGAGGAGTCAGCTAGCCTTCCATGTAATCCTGTAGAAACCACTCTTGTGTACGAAATGAAACAAGATGCTTCTTATAAATGGAGCACATATAGCCTGTTTAATAATTTGCGCTAGAGGGCAACAATCGATTAAGCTACCACAATATTAGAGTGTATTTACAAACAGTTTATTTCGGAGCATGTAAGATAGATATCTTGAATGAATTATTAAAATAAACATTGAGACCAAAGATAAAAATGCAAGATTATTGCAGCATTCCACTTCGTCGCTTCCAGCTTTGAATAAGGAGGTTCTTTCACCTAACCTAATGGCGGACTTGCTGGGTACGTAGGTGGAATGCATAGTTCAGCATGAGCATGGTTAGGCTGTGCTGGCAGAGCTGTAGTCGTGGTAAGTTTAATTGCTCCCTGCTGTATGCCTGCCATCAAGCGTGAGTGAGTTCGAAGACAAAACTTCAGAAGAAATCTGCCGCCAGTTTGTAAGACGCCAAAACAGTGACCCGAGGCTGTACGAGGCGCCGCTAATTCTAAGCGCAGCCGCTAAGCTGCTTCCACTAAGCCTTCGGTACAGAAGATCAGTGGCTGGAAGTCTCGGTTTGTAAGCGGGTTTAGGATATCCATTACTCCTCGCTTTTCGGCCTTGCGATGACCCCAGAAGTCATTGCACTGGACGTTTCTTACTTGCGTAGTACAGCAAGCTGACGTCTGGCAAGGGGAAGCTGCAAACCAGTTCCCTTATTTCAAAACGATACATAAAATTCAATTCACAATTGAAAGCTCGACAACATGGGTATGCTGGTGACATTATACATGGGCGTTAATGCCGAGTGTTGTATTGGAGACATATGTGTTGGTGGCAGTGACCGGAAGTAGTGCGTTTTGCAAAAGGCGCGGCATGTTCAGAATGAGAAGTAGTATTCCGTGCGTTTTCCGGTTCGCACATATATAATAATAACAACTTTGCTGTGAATCCTATAAGCGACCGGGTAATTTGCGAGACAATGCATCGACATCGCTCTCGGAAAACCTATGAATGGGACAGCCGGTGGAAGAGCGCATCTCTCTGAAAGCATACGGAACAGCCAGTGAAAGAATGCATCTCCGTGAAAACATTCCACTTCGAGGAGGTGGCACTGGAGCCGCTTTTAAATACAAGTGATGAAACGTTCGAAAACGCTTTCTTTGGGTTCTTAAAGGTTAGCAGAATTGCTTCTTCCAAGCACCAGATGGCAAGGAAATGAAGGCAACGCCGGCTTGCTTTAAAAAAAGGTGTGACACATGCATGTCCATGTTGGCGCAAGTATTACAGATTGAGTTCCCCCCTAGAGCCTTGTTGAGACGCTCCAGTCATGATTGTTATAAGTAGTAAAAACCAGGAATGAAACCCAACCGCAAATGTCCATTGGAGCGGATGTTCTCTTCCGTCGGCCTGCTCATGTAAAAGAGCCCCCTGCTTCCGCTACAGTTCCTGATGCAGACGCACCCTTTAGAAGACCAAGACAGTTGTTCCGTGCTGCCTTTACTGACGTCTTGCATGTTGGCGAATGTCTGTGAAGAATTGCTAGGCAGTGCCGTGATATTCCTCCAGCATCATCTCTCTGAATAACCACAAAGTAGCAGTTGCAACGAAATCCTGTCCCCGCCTTGATTAAAAAAGTTGCAAGGTCGCAGCTGGGTCGCACATGCATGATGCGAGTGCGGCTTGGTGAAGAGCAGATACAAAATCGGCTTTTATATCAAGACGGAAAGCTGTGGGGAAACGGCCAGTATCGCGGACCTCTTCAAGCATTGAGACGGGGATGATAACATCATCGATCGCAGAACTGTTTTGGCGAAAAACATCACTTTCTAAGGGAGAATCTATCCGTCTGCCAAGGAACCGTGTGATGCGT
This sequence comes from Amblyomma maculatum, assembly GCF_055883805.1. NCBI lineage: Eukaryota > Metazoa > Arthropoda > Arachnida > Ixodida > Ixodidae > Amblyomma > Amblyomma maculatum. The sequence goes on along the minus strand of NC_139347.1, from coordinate 104,040,557 downwards.
TGTAGATGATTCGATCTTTATGCTTGCCTAGGCAACTCAGTGGAAGTTGGGCCAGGGAGACGCGTAGCTTGTTGACTGCTCGCACATTTAGAAAGAAGCATGATTTTGGCCAGCTTCGATTCCGTAGGGACCTCAGCAGTCATAGAAAAGAAAAACGAAAGAAAGACGCTGCAATATTCCAGAATGTGGGGGCGAGCTGAATGAGAAAGTTCATATATATACTCAGTAACAGTTCGTACAAATTTATTCAGTACAGAAAGACGACGTGCCTTTAAAACGCAAGCAGAAGGTTTCAGGAGCTACAATATGAATCTCCTGTATAAACAGCGGCCGATGTAGTGCAGTTAGAAGAGCACCGGACGCGATATTCGGAGGTCGTGGGTTCGGTTCCCATCATCGGCACGTTGCTTTTTCTTCTACATTGTGTTTAATAATCTTTCCCCTAAACATATTGCATTACTAATGTATGAGCTTATTGAAGTAAAAATAAAAAAAAAAGACAAAGCACAATCCCCAATGCTTTCCTTGGCCTCGCCGACTGTTGGCTTCTCAAAATAACGGCTTGAGGGGCAAGTTGGTGCATCATCGTATTCAGATATGTGGCGCAAATAAACACAAACACAGGAGAAGGAACACAGCACACGCGCACACTACGAACTGTAAGAAGAACCAGAAAACACTTCCTCTTCTACACTCAGGCACGTCTCAACTTCCTCTTCTTCTCATTTTCCTCTTCTTTGCCCAGGGGGAAAAATGACACTCACTTCCTCGCAGACCTTAACCTTGTCCAAACATGGCGGTGACCAATCTCTTCTTCCTCTTCTTCTATTCTTCCTCTTCTTTCCCAAGGGAATATTGACACTTTCTTCCTCTCAGCCCGAAAACATCAACCAATCATGACAGTCACAAAATCTATACCGTCTTGTAAATCCACACCTCTACTTTGCCCAGCAGCTCCTACCACGCTGGACAGGCAAATATCACCACAAAGTCACAAGTCATTCACTAAAAACACCACCACACATATACAGTAGGATATGTCCATCTCCACCCCATAAACTTAAGTAGTCCTTATATAATGAGCAACTTTATCTTGCCAACATCTAAGAAGCCACGAGGCCCATGTACTTGAGGGGAAAAATTCAGTAAACTCCCATGGCCCCAAAACGTAAGATGAGTCCAAGAATACCAACTTTAGGCCAAGAATAGCAGCTAGAGGCCCGATAATAATCTCATCTTTGCATAACTCAGGAGGATTGCTCAATAAAATTAAATTCTTTTCTACGTAAACTCAACGAAGCTTCACTAATGCATCTCTCATCTTTCTTCTGTATCCAATACGCCTCTAAAATTTCGCGTGCCATCTTATCCCGACTCTTGCCTAATATGTTTAGCCTGCTGAACAACGGCTCACACTTGCACTTTTGGCAGTGCAAGGCTAAATTTGACCCTTTGCCATTTTCTATGGACTTCTCATGTTCCCTCATTCTATCATTAATGCATCTTCCTGTTTGCCCAATATATAGATTACCGCACGTCAGAGGAACCTCATAAATCACCCCCACCCGACATCCAAGAAAACTCTTAACATGCTTCTTATCGCATTGCCCTTTGTTTTTTCTTCCTATTATTGCACATAACCCACCCAGTTTATTGGGTGCAGAAAACACAACTGGCACCTCAAACCTACTAGCCACCTTTTTCAGGCCGTGTGCAACTCTATGTATATAGGGGATCACTTGTGGTCGTTTATTCCTCAACCTATCTGGCGATCTTTTTTTCCCTTTCATTTTTTGAAGCAAAGACTCTGCCACCCCACATATAATCATACCCGGGAAACCAGCCGCATCAAGTCTTTGTAATTGATTATTAAAGCTTTCCTCTGCCATATGTATACATGATTTTAACAAGGCCGACTCCAAACAAAGGGAAGCTATCGCTCTTTTTATAGTCTTTGAATGGGCTGATCCATATGGAAGTAGCTCTTTTTTAGCCCTGGGAAAATACTTCCAACACACTTCCCCATTACAAATTTTCATATTTAAATCAAGAAACTGCAATTTGTTGTCCACCGGTAGCTCATGAGTAAACGTAAGCCCTTTTCCTTGTATCTTAAAAATAGAAAGCACACTTTCCACACTATGACTCACTGCAGCGCCCTTATCCACAATGACCAAGAAATCGTCAACATATCTAAATATTTTAAAACCTGATCCATTAAGGGCTGTATAAATTGCTCTATCAACACAGGATAAAAAGATGTTACATAGAACTGGGGCAACACATGACCCTATACAAATGCCCCTTCTCTGCACATACAAATCAGACCCAAACGATACAACAGTGGACTTAAGGTAAAACTCAAGTAGGGCAAGAAAATTGTCCACATTGACACCAGCAGAGTTCTGAAAGTCTATAGTCCCATTACTTTCAATGCATTCCCGCACCGATTCAAACAATTCAAAATGTGGCACCGAATAGAACAAATCCTCTACATCAATAGAAAAAAAGTACCCAAGATTGGTTTGATCTTTTAAAAAACTGATCACTTCAAAAGAATTCTTAGTAGCAAAGGGATCATGAATCTCCAAACCTTTTAAATGTTTAAGAAGATACCGGCTGATCTGATGCTGCCACGCATCACGTTCAGACACAATACATCTGAAAGGCGAGTCCGGTTTATGAGTCTTAACAGTGAAGAACACATCCAAACAGGCCTTCTTGCATTCACTGATCCCTTTTGCCAACCTGGTTAGCTTCATATCATTACATAACGCAATAGCTCTTGTTCTACAAACTTTCTTCTTCACTTTAACAAAATTTTTCTCAATTGCAATTGTCGCCTTCTCTTCAAAGAGTCCAGCCGGTATCACAGCAAAACCCCCTTCTTTGTCCGTTTGAAGTAATCGAAGGTTATTCCTTTCAAAAAACTTCACGACTTCTGCAGTACATTCCTTTGGTACCTTGCCCTTGTTCCAGGACGTCCTCATAATACTATCAAGCCCATCCAGTAAGCATCGGTCCCGATCTTCACCAGCTTTATCCGCTATCTTTCTGTTCAAGGACAGAAGCTCACAAGCTGGAATCTTGGGCGGCACACTATATTTCGGGCCCTTCTTTAGGGTACCGGCGATTTTTTCTGGAATAGCGATATCCCCCAAAACAACCAACTGCCTCGGCTTTCCAGTATGCTTTTCCGTTTTTCTTGGCAGCAAGGCAACATATCGTAGCCACAAAAACTCTGTTGTCTGGGTCACTAGACGCCATGTTTCCTTCAATTTTCTTTCCGCAACCCACACAGGGTGTAATGTGTAGCATATAATACGAATCCAGTCTTTGAACATCCTAACTGTGTTCTCATCCTAACTACGCTCAGGTACATGTGCTCATCGCTCGGATTGCTTCTTCGACATGCCGGGCAAGATGCATCACCTTCTGTTTGCGAAAGGGTTTGGTTCCAGCAGAAGTGAGTGGTTTTTTCGGTGTGATTCAGCCGTCTGTTGGTCACGTTAAGAGGATTTGCCGAATTTTGAAATCTGAGTTATGGAGGCAAATTCGGATGTTCAAAGACTGGATTCGTATTATATGCTACACATTACACCCTGTGTGGGTTGCGGAAAGAAAATTGAAGGAAACATGGCGTCTAGTGACCCAGACAACAGAGTTTTTGTGGCTACGATATGTTGCCTTGCTGCCAAGAAAAACGGAAAAGCATACTGGAAAGCCGAGGCAGTTGGTTTTTTTGGGGGATATCGCTATTCCAGAAAAAATCGCCGGTACCCTAAAGAAGGGCCCGAAATATAGTGTGCCGCCCAAGATTCCAGCTTGTGAGCTTCTGTCCTTGAACAGAAAGATAGCGGATAAAGCTGGTGAAGATCGGGACCGATGCTTACTGGATGGGCTTGATAGTATTATGAGGACGTCCTGGAACAAGGGCAAGGTACCAAAGGAATGTACTGCAGAAGTCGTGAAGTTTTTTGAAAGGAATAACCTTCGATTACTTCAAACGGACAAAGAAGGGGGTTTTGCTGTGATACCGGCTGGACTCTTTGAAGAGAAGGCGACAATTGCAATTGAGAAAAATTTTGTTAAAGTGAAGAAGAAAGTTTGTAGAACAAGAGCTATTGCGTTATGTAATGATATGAAGCTAACCAGGTTGGCAAAAGGGATCAGTGAATGCAAGAAGGCCTGTTTGGATGTGTTCTTCACTGTTAAGACTCATAAACCGGACTCGCCTTTCAGATGTATTGTGTCTGAACGTGATGCGTGGCAGCATCAGATCAGCCGGTATCTTCTTAAACATTTAAAAGGTTTGGAGATTCATGATCCCTTTGCTACTAAGAATTCTTTTGAAGTGATCAGTTTTTTAAAAGATCAAACCAATCTTGGGTACTTTTTTTCTATTGATGTAGAGGATTTGTTCTATTCGGTGCCACATTTTGAATTGTTTGAATCGGTGCGGGAATGCATTGAAAGTAATGGGACTATAGACTTTCAGAACTCTGCTGGTGTCAATGTGGACAATTTTCTCGCCCTACTTGAGTTTTACCTTAAGTCCACTGTTGTATCGTTTGGGTCTGATTTGTATGTGCAGAGAAGGGGCATTTGTATAGGGTCATGTGTTGCCCCAGTTCTATGTAACATCTTTTTATCCTGTGTTGATAGAGCAATTTATACAGCCCTTAATGGATCAGGTTTTAAAATATTTAGATATGTTGACGATTTCTTGGTCATTGTGGATAAGGGCGCTGCAGTGAGTCATAGTGTGGAAAGTGTGCTTTCTATTTTTAAGATACAAGGAAAAGGGCTTACGTTTACTCATGAGCTACCGGTGGACAACAAATTGCAGTTTCTTGATTTAAATATGAAAATTTGTAATGGGGAAGTGTGTTGGAAGTATTTTCCCAGGGCTAAAAAAGAGCTACTTCCATATGGATCAGCCCATTCAAAGACTATAAAAAGAGCGATAGCTTCCCTTTGTTTGGAGTCGGCCTTGTTAAAATCATGTATACATATGGCAGAGGAAAGCTTTAATAATCAATTACAAAGACTTGATGCGGCTGGTTTCCCGGGTATGATTATATGTGGGGTGGCAGAGTCTTTGCTTCAAAAAATGAAAGGGAAAAAAAGATCGCCAGATAGGTTGAGGAATAAACGACCACAAGTGATCCCCTATATACATAGAGTTGCACACGGCCTGAAAAAGGTGGCTAGTAGGTTTGAGGTGCCAGTTGTGTTTTCTGCACCCAATAAACTGGGTGGGTTATGTGCAATAATAGGAAGAAAAAACAAAGGGCAATGCGATAAGAAGCATGTTAAGAGTTTTATTGGATGTCGGGTGGGGGTGATTTATGAGGTTCCTCTGACGTGCGGTAATCTATATATTGGGCAAACAGGAAGATGCATTAATGATAGAATGAGGGAACATGAGAAGTCCATAGAAAATGGCAAAGGGTCAAATTTAGCCTTGCACTGCCAAAAGTGCAAGTGTGAGCCGTTGTTCAGCAGGCTAAACATATTAGGCAAGAGTCGGGATAAGATGGCACGCGAAATTTTAGAGGCGTATTGGATACAGAAGAAAGATGAGAGATGCATTAGTGAAGCTTCGTTGAGTTTACGTAGAAAAGAATTTAATTTTATTGAGCAATCCTCCTGAGTTATGCAAAGATGAGATTATTATCGGGCCTCTAGCTGCTATTCTTGGCCTAAAGTTGGTATTCTTGGACTCATCTTACGTTTTGGGGCCATGGGAGTTTACTGAATTTTTCCCCTCAAGTACATGGGCCTCGTGGCTTCTTAGATGTTGGCAAGATAAAGTTGCTCATTATATAAGGACTACTTAAGTTTATGGGGTGGAGATGGACATATCCTACTGTATATGTGTGGTGGTGTTTTTAGTGAATGACTTGTGACTTTGTGGTGATATTTGCCTGTCCAGCGTGGTAGGAGCTGCTGGGCAAAGTAGAGGTGTGGATTTACAAGACGGTATAGATTTTGTGACTGTCATGATTGGTCGATGTTTTCGGGCTGAGAGGAAGAAAGTGTCAATATTCCCTTGGGAAAGAAGAGGAAGAATAGAAGAAGAGGAAGAAGAGATTGGTCACCGCCATGTTTGGACAAGGTTAAGGTCTGCGAGGAAGTGAGTGTCATTTTTCCCCCTGGGCAAAGAAGAGGAAAATGAGAAGAAGAGGAAGTTGAGACGTGCCTGAGTGTAGAAGAGGAAGTGTTTTCTGGTTCTTCTTACAGTTGGTAGTGTGCGCGTGTGCTGTGTTCCTTCTCCTGTGTTTGTGTTTATTTGCGCCACATATCTGAATACGACTGTTGGCTTCTTTCCTTCACATCACAGTCAGGCGCTCGAGAAACCCTGTAGCAAGGCGGGCAAAAGAAAAAAAAAAGGAAAGATGTCTGTATTCATTTTGTGTTGGGGACAGGTAAAAAGAAAGTAGAGACACGCAGAAAATCCCGTTTCTGAGGAATTTGCAACTTTACAGACGGCAGCGCTATTTTCTTCAGCTCGTACTGCGCCCTTGAGGCACGTCGAATGAACTGCAATGTCGTCAATGTCCATCCCCTTTTTCCCGCTCAGAAACACGCACACACAGACGCATACATTGGAACTCAAAGGTCGCCAAGGCGCAATCCTCGTCGCCATGGCGACGGGAGGGAACACTTCGCAATCTGAACGCGGTTCGCCCCTGCCGAGCACCGCGATGGCTCTTCTCGGGTATCGGCGGGGGCAGCGCGCGGCGGAAGTCGTCGTCCTTCGGCAAAAACCCAGACTCGATATTTGGCTGAGGCGAGGGAGGCCCGCCGGACTTGGAGACCCTGCGAAAGGTTTTTCGCCGTTTTTCACCTCCTCGCCGATCTTCGCCCTTCCTTCTCTTTCCCCCATTTTTTTTTTTTTTCTAATACTGCCGGCCGATCTCATCGCTCAGTTTTCGGATGGCCATGGTGCTCATTAGGACGCCGTCTTGACTTCTAGATTGCGATGTTCTTGTTCCTGGTGTCGTGGCTTCTTTTATTTACTTCTGCGGAGTAATAAACGCGACGATGTTCAGGTCTTTCGCATCGAAAGAAGCCGTGGAAAGCCCTCGTGGCTATACAGTTGCAATGTCCCATTGGGCGAAGGCCATCTCTAATGTTCTTGATTCCTTCAGGATTTTCATGCCGCGTCTCATCCATCCTTTTTGTACTTCCATACCTTCTCTTTTGATTCCTGTTTTGTTATTTTACATTCGGCATCCCATATGCCTCCAGGGAATACAAGGTGCCGCTGTATTCTGTATTCCTAGAATCTCCTCTTTTTAATGGATCGCCAAATGAGTGCCACGATGAGCGGCACTCGGCGACGCGCTTTGATCCGCGGACGTGCGAAGTGGCTTCAAATCGAGAGCGGCCGTAAAAAGGCTTAGGCACGTAGGCGGGAAAGTTACGAAATAAACGAGCTTATTCCTTTGAAATGTCTTCGGTGATGTGGGCTGGCATGAACGCTGTGAAACAGTCTATGTTTCATTCCTTACACTTTACAGACCTAACACCTACGAAATATTGCGTGGTTCTTGCGCAGTCTTGATGTATCCTAATGTGCGTAAAGAGATGAGAATGTTGGAAACGAAAAATCCTCAGAATGCAAGAAGAGTTCAGAGCAGCATTTCAAAGGCTTCAGTACTGACCCGTTTCAGCAATTGTTACGGGAATGTGACGTCAAAGATAGTGCATTATGCAAACTAAGATTACAGGTACGCGACACAGAAAACGCGCAGGACGAGGTCAGGCTCTAGACTGAAATTATATACAAATAGCACTTTGTATCGTTCGTGCGTGCGTGCGAACACCAATTCACACACGCACACGCGCACACACGCGCACACACGTACATACATACATACATACATACATACATACGTACGTACGTACGTACGTACGTACGTACATACATACATACATACATACATACATACATACATACATACATACATACATACATACATACATACATACATACATACATACATACATACATACATACATACATACATACATACATGCATGCATACATACATACATACATACATACATACATACATACATACATACATACATACATACATACATACATACATACATACATACATACATACATACATACATACATACATACATACATACATACATACATACATACATACATACATACATACATACATACATACACACATACATACAGTTTGCTCACGGTAAAATTAATTCAAAGTTCCCACACATTGCAGCTCAAGCAATGTGAAGTACATTTTATAGGTTTTTCATTTCATGTTGATGAAATTCGCTTAAGTAACAAAATATATCACGCGGCTACGTGCTCTATCGGGTGTTGATAAAACATATAAAGACGGTCTTCTTTCGCAGGCTTTTCTCAGCGCAACATAAAAAGTGCCGAGTTAAAACTACTTAGTGGTAAGCAGCAGGCACGAACCAGTTTTCTGGCGCTCGACAGACTTGTCACTAAAACGGAGCGTTTAACGTAATGCGTAAATGTTTGTTAAATCGTCGTCGCCTAATTAATGAAATAGGATAACTAAATGGCTCAGGACATCATTTGGCTCCTGACAACACTGATTTGATAGCAGTTTTAAAGATCGTTTTATTATTTAGCAGGAGTCAGAGGAAAATTACGCCCGTACCTGCATTACAGGAGTCACTTAGGAAGCTAATGCGGGTAGGAAGGAACGACTCCTCTGCGCGGAGGTGCAGTAACGTGGCTGCGGGCTTTGTTATCCACTTTAAAAGCTAAACTATTATTCAAACTCTAGGCAACTAAGCAATGAATACAGTTCCTGAACAACGAGATGAAATAGATGTACAGTTTTCCTTCTGCGCTGAAAAAGTCAAACCAGCTCATCTTATCCTGCTGAACTCAATGAGGCATCCATTCTCTTTACCAGGCTAAGAATAAAAATGGGAGAGCTCTGTGAAACTTTACTGCCCCTCCATAACCTAACAGCGAGCGAAATAAGAAAACTAAGATAAAACTAGCCTAAATAGCGCAAAAATAAAAGGCAGGGACCAAGGTTGCACACTTGGAGGAAAAGCAAGTAAGAGGTACGAAGAAGCCGGGCACACGGCGTCGCTGGACGCTTGATTTATTGATTGACTTATCGATCGGCGAAAGGATGTACGATGGGCCTCCGAGGAATACTCTGTCAAAGAGGCGCCAGAGGAAACAAATATACCGGTTGTTGATGGGAACGTCGTTGGCAGCAAATGGGGCTCAGGGCCGCGCGCACACACACACACACACACACGCACACACACACACACACACACACACACACACACACACACACACACACACACACACACACACACACACACACACACACACACACACACACACACACACACACACACACACACACACACACACACACACACACACACACACACACACACACACACACACACACACACACACACACACACACACACACACACACACACACACACACACATACACACACACACACACACACACACACACACACACACACACACACACACACACACACACACACACACACACACACACACACACACACACACACACACACACACACACACACACACACACACACACACACACACACACACACACACACACGCTGCAGTGAACTGGGAAAACACCAGGGAGCGAGTGCCAACAGGTGGCGTTCGTGGCACCCGATTAAAGCCATGATTCGCCAGCCTTCCCGAACCATCCACCACCATCTACCTATTCCTCGCCTATTATGCGTTCTGTTCGCACAACTTCCATCTTATGATGTGCACACCACGAGCTTTCGATATAACAGCTCTCAGAAAAGAGGATGTTAGAGCGACAACAGAGTAGGTAATCACCGTTATCAGCGCCCTATTGCGAACGAGTTGGGCGGGAGCCAGTGTGAAAGGAGAGATATACGCTGCAGAGGCCCCGCCAGTTCTCTTCTGGTGTCCGGGGACCGAGAAATAATTCGCTAGAAAGTAGCTGCCTCGTTGTCTGGAGGGGCCCGTAACGAGATGATTGTCTCACGCAGGTCCCTTGGCGCCTTTCTGGGATGTTGGAGCCAATAGAGAAGACGCCACCTCTGAAACGAGAGTGCCGTCGTTGCCGCTGTGCTGCTGCTTCTACTTTGGGTGCGTAGGGCCAAAGAGGGAGGAGCCGTTTGGTGAGCGGAAGGCGCAATCGCTGGGGAGGCGCTTACCCCGGAACGAGCTGAGTGACGGCAGCAGCGGCAGAAAGGGAGCCATTCATCTGGCAGCCTAATCAGGGCGACGTTAACTCAGCTACGCTCGTCAGCACGGGGCCAGCGCATGTCATTCAAGTGTTCATCGCGTCGACAGTAAGGAGGTGAAGGCTTCCCTAACTCCCAACAAGGGTGATGGGGAAGCGGGCTAGCCTATGGTTTTTTTTTCTTCCCCTTTATCTTAGAGAGTAACAGGAGAAAAGAATATGTGAGAGGCCACGGAGCGCATATCCCGCCATATACAGCAACTAGCATATTTTTTGAGCTACTTTCTCAGTAGGCCGAGTGTACTCAGGAATTCTGCTTTCTCTTTTTCCTTTCAGCAAGAGGTCAGCGAGGGGCAATGAATGATGGCCTTCTATAGGAAGTGCGAGTTTATCATCTTGCTAGCGGTGCGACGTTCAATGTAGGATGGACCGGTTCAGCTCTGTCCACTGGTAGACGGCTGCGGAGGGGCGTGCTAAGTGAATAGAGTCAGAGCGGATTCTGATATAACATACTCTACTGCGGTAACAGAAATAGTGCCCTTTACATATATTTGAGACTATATTTGGTTCGTCACATAATCCTTCCCTTCTGCCTTCCTAACCCACAAAATCAGCCACTCATAAACAAACCCAACGACTCTCCTAGTTATTTGTTTATCCGTCCCGTCATTCCATTCATTCGCCATCCGTCCGTCCTTCCATTCATCCGTTCTTCCACCCACCCACACACTTACTTACCTACCTACCTACCCATCCATCCGTCCGTCCGTCCATCCATCCATCCATCCGTCCGTCCGTCCATCCATCCATCCATCCATCCATCCATCCATCCATCCATCCATCCATCCATCCATCCATCCATCCATCCATCCATCCATCCATCCATCCATCCATCCATCCATCCATCCATCCATCCATCCATCCATCCATCCATCCATCCATCCATCCATCCATCCATCCATCCATCCGTCCGTCCGTCCGTCCGTCCGTCCGTCCGTCCGTCCGTCCGTCCGTCCATCCATCCATCCATCCATCCGTCCGTCCGTCCGTCCGTCCGTCCGTCCGTCCGTCCGTCCGTCCGTCCGTCCGTCCGTCCGTCCGTCCGTCCGTCCGTCCATCCATCCATCCATCCATCCATCCATCCATCCATCCATCCATCCATCCATCCATCCATCCATCCATCCATCCATCCATCCACCCATCCATTTAATCCGTCCATCCATCCATTTAATCCGTCCATCCGTCCGTCCATCCATCTATCCAGCCACCCAGCCAACTGATAGTACGTGCTGTGAAGACATAAGCACTGAGTAATTTCATTCTAATACAATGCACAAAAATCCTCCTTTAATGCACCTTAATTCACCGCTTTCTCCACTATTCTAGTTCAATCAAATCTTCTGCCCTTTGAATCCGCCGCAATCCACCTGAATCTATTCCCATTGTATGGGAACACATCATTGTTCAAAAATGTTCCGTCAACACAACGACAACCCACAAGCCATCCATCGAGTGACCCATCTATCCAGCAGCCTAGCCAATTTATTAGTAGGGTGTTCAGGAATACGCGCTGTAAGGACATAAGCACTCCGTAGTTTCATGCCATCACAATCCATAAAAATCCCCCTTTAATGCACCTTAATTCACCGCTTTTTTCACTATTCTAGTTTATTCAGACATTTTACACTTTGAATTCACCGCAATCCACCAGAATCTTTTCCCATTATATTGCAACCCATCATGTTCAAAAATATTCCGCCAACATCGACCATAATCCATTTGTCCGTCCATTCCTCCAGCAACCCAGCCATATCAATTACGAGGACATTTAAAATATGTGCCGTGAAGGCATAGGAACTAAGTAGTTTCATTCCATCACAATCCATAAAATCCCTTTTAATTCACCTCAATGCACCGTTTTCCCAATATTCTAGCCTAATCAAACGTTTTACACTTAGAATTCATCAGATTGTATTCTTATTAGGTATGTTACAACCCATCATGTTTAAACATATTTCGCCAACACCGACCACAATCCAGAATAATTCCATCTAATCTAACATAATCGTGCCTTAATTCACCTTAGTAGACTCTTAATCCAACACTATCCTACTGAATCCATCGTAATTCATCGAAGCACACCGGTAACTCTATACAACAAACCCTTATATTAACGAATTTCATCATCATTCACCAGCAATTTAATGGTATCCACTTTTAAACTAACATAACCCCGTGCCTTCGATATTAATAAATTGTCTAATGGACTACTGCGATAATGAGAGGCGTCACGTGCACCAACAGGCTCTTGGAAATTTAGCTCCGATCGCTGAATGGTCTGCGGCTGGAAAACATCAGAGTCCTGCTTGACCAATCTGATTTTTCTGAACGCCTTCTATTGGATAGTGGCGGCGTAGGGTTGCGTTTTTAATAGAGCAAGTACGGCAATCGCCTCTTAATTAATTCCCGACATTTTTTTCTGAAAACCATTAATTGAAAATTAAATGAATTCACAAATATTACACGCGCATTTTGGCTGCACATATGTTAATTTTCGATATTACCAAGGTCGACAAGTGTGGCTTTGCAAGGCCCCGACGAACAGAAGAGCGCATTTCTATTTTGCAGCCCTTATTGTTCTTGCACCGGTGTGACAATATCCTGGAAAAAAAAAACACGACCGCAAAATATTTTTGACTGCAATGGCCTATTTGCTTTACACCACTGACGTGATGCTATATGATTTTAACATTTGCAGTTCATGGATAATCATTCGAGAATGATGAAATTGTCCCTTACCTCAAGAGGACAGGGCTACTCTTGAAGAAAACACTTCTTGTGGGATACAAGTCCACATTTAAAGAGCATTACGCGATAACTTCAAAGGACACCTATTTTCACCTAAACAAAGAAGACTGAAGTGAGTCAGCTCCGCTCCTGGCAAGACGTGCTACATAAAAAAACTACATCACAGCTACGGACAGATTCTCTTGCTAATTGTAATCCGAATTCACAATTTTCACAATCCAATTCACATCAAAAAAAAAAAAAAATGGCGTTGAACGAGGCATCGCCTATGTCAACCGCACTTTGTCACGCGCCGAGATGAACTATTGCACGACTGAAAAAGAATGTCTCGCCATTATTTGGGCAGCTGCGAAATTTTGCGCCTATCTTAACGGTCGCCCCTTTTAAAGTGAACACTGTCCACCACTTCTTGTGTTGGTTGGCCAAACTTCACGACCTATCTGGGCGCCTAGCCCGATGAGACCTTCGACTGCAGGAGTTCGACCTCACTATCGTCTATAAGTTAAGGCATATGCATGATGATGCCGACAAGCTGTCTTGAGCCCCTGTCAAGCTCGCTTAACAAGACACAGACGACGTCTGCAGCCTTCTCGGAGCGGTCAATACTTCTAATTTCTCCAACTAGCAGCGGGCCGATTCAGAGTTGCGATCCCTCATCAATTATTTAAAAGGCCGGCCAGCCACCATTCCTAAGTGTTTCTGTAGGGGCCTCTCGTCATTTTCTCTGCAAAATTCTATAAGCACAACACTAGATCCGACTCGAGAGCTTATCTCGTCGTACCCACATCTATGCGAAAAGAACTTTTTTCTGCGTGCTACGACGAACCCAGTTCTGGTCACTTGGGATACGCTCGAACGCTTGCACGAATACGACAAACGTCCTACAGGCCCAGTCTTGGCAGCGCTGTTAAGCGCTATGTCCAGAGCTGTCAGCAATGTCAGCGTCGGAAGGTCCTGTCACCCAAGCCTGCCGGCCTCCTCAAACCCATTGCACCTCCGAGTACCCCTTTTGATCATGTCGGCATGGACCTTCTCGGCCCTTTCAGTTTGTGATGTAGTGGGAATCACTGGATAATCATCGCCACAAACTGTCTCCGTCGCTACGCCGAGACCGAAGCGTTGATGTGCGGTACAGTGCCTGAAGTTGCCCATTACTTTATGCCCCACATCGTAGTTCTGCACGGCGCTCCTACCTACGTTATTACTAATAAAGGGACTGCTTTTACTTCGTAAGTGATGGCCGAAATGTTTCAACTCAGTGGTACCACCCATCCCAAAGCTACTGCTTACCATCTGCAGACACACGGGCTGACAGAGAGGCTTAAAAAGACCATGAAAGACATGCTGGCGATGTATGTCGATGACCCGCGCAATACTTAGTTGTTACCTTAACCAGCTCAAGAAACCACCGGTTTCACGCTGTTTGCCTCCTCTATGGAAGGGAAGATCCGACGAAGCTTGACGCAATGCTCCCTCGTGAACCAGATAGCCAGCGTTCTTCTGTCACCGAACAGTTTGCCCAAGATGACAAGCAAGTACTGCAGCCAGCAGGCTTCCACATCACACAGCAAAACATCAGATTCATGGAGGTACAACCTACGCCACAGACACGCCTCCTACAACCCGGCGATCAGGTTTGGGTGTGACCTCTTGTTCCACGCCGAGGATTGTCGGAAAAGCTTATTTGCCGCTATTTCGGTCCGCATAAAATACTGCGGTGCCTCAGCGACGTCACCTACGAGGTGCGCCCAGAAGGCGCCGAGCAGGGACGCCGTCGGCTATCCCGCCTAGAGACTAACCACGTGCTATGCATGAAGCTGTTTTTTCCGCAGTAACGCATGTGCTACTCATGATGTCCCTTGTTCCCCGCGGTACCCGAACACTGCATTCTCAAACTTACTTTTTTTTGTTTGTGAGCGTTTATATGCACGTGTTCCTGTGCGTCTTCTGCTCTCGGCTGGACGTGCTGTCAACTGGTGCTGTAGCTGACTGCCTACTGAGCCCACGTCTAATCTGATATGTCATAAACGATGTGACAATATTGTAGATAACGACACATTTGTAGCCTGAGCACATTTCCCTGTTAACCCAGTCGAACGACTGTCCCACGGTGGCGTTTGGTTAGCGGGTCAGACTTGTGGCCAGACAGGCAGAGCATCACGATCATGATACTGACAGATTAAATTAAGGGAGCTGGCCTTAACCAATGAGCATATAAAGAGTATTATATTAATAGATTTTTGAAATATAAAAATGCGTAAATATTTACAGCCATCATATAACAGGGAAGGGTAAAAAAAAGGTATTTCGTGTCCTCTTTGGGAACTTCCCAAATTGAAGTTATAAAAAACAAACCGAAGTGAATAGTTTTGTTTTAGTACATGAGAATTTCATATATAAGATTGAAAACTAAGTGTGCTCCAACCTTGAAAGAACGAAAACATCCTATAAAATTCCTTTAATGACGTATAAGCACTCCAAAAAATGATGCGATGCAATCCAGTTACACGTTAGCGAGAAAACATTCACTCGTAGAAAAATTACGGCTACTGCGACTAACACTCATTGTTCTGTGCTTGTTTATATAGAGTTGCTGTTAATTTGCTCATGTCAAGATGTAATGCTGCTACATAGGACTCATTGGCAAGCTTGCAGTAAGTCTTATCACCGAGTGCTTGCCGCAGGTTTGGTGAAATAATAATGAATAAGTCATTATTGCATAATAAAAACTAACTAATTATCCTTGAGCGATGTCTCAGGTCACATATGTTTGAGAGGTGTACTTTTTGCTGGCATCAACAAACTGAACAACTGATGTAATAAACCTTTATTAAAAATTATCGACGGCGTGTATAAATTTAGAAAAATTACCTTGTGTAAGAGGAGGGCCGGGAATATCTTTTCAGATGCTTTCATGTAATTAGGATATAGACTACGTTAACAAACCTCCACTGATATAACGTATACATATTTCTAAATATCCAAGATAACCATCGCAACAAAATCTTTTTTTAAGCCCGCACTGCTTATAACTAAAATAATTAATTTTTGTCAAAAATGTTACCAGAAGTGGGTATATTATTCATTTATATGGCGAAGTACTGATGCTATAAAAGTGGTGTTTTCAGATACGATTACAAGTGTAACACCACTTAGGTATTCTGATATTTTTCTTTATATGTTTCCTTGAGGCATACCGGGGTCGTAATACCCCAAACTCAGACATTGCAGAAGGATGGAAGAGCATTTAAATCTTACAATTTGCTGACGATGTTAACAACAGAACAGGAAACTGTTTATTCAAAAAATTATCTTGCGTCTCGCCGCCATGTTGGCCTTAGTATGGCGACACTTATAGGAGGAAAGTTGCTGCTCGACAAGATAACGTGGTCATCGCTTGATGCGGCAGATTAAAATAATTTAATTGCACTCTGGCTGCTACGGCTGTGCAAAGTCATCTGCCCACCTGGTCATGAGGCTACGTTATTGCGATCTTTATGACTGTATTTATTATTGCGCCCGCCTTGAAGGCGATTATGATTCTTTTTAGCCCCAAAGAAAAGGTTATGAAAAATTGTATATTGTTTGTTTTACTTTATTTAAATAATATTTGAAGCCATTCTAATTCATATATTAAAGTACGGATTTCTGCTATCCGTCGAGCATTGCAAAAATCTACGTTTTCCTACTGTCACTTTTCTAATTACATTGTTTTTCTGCCGCTGTCCGCACCGCTCAATTTATTCATTGTAAGAAAACGTCAAGACAATACCTAAAGGCAACTGAAAAAGTTTGGATCGATACCGAAGCAGTAATGAGGTGCTGCTATCATACGAGATAAATCTGGGCGAATCTCAGGTTGCATAGAATATGATATTCCATGTCCCGAGCGGATTCAGCGGTGAGCTTACCAAGATAACAAAGCTTCATGTTAGCATACTTCATCAGCTACATCACATCGTGCTTCTCAGCCACTGCTATCTTTAGGTGTAGCTAAGAATGGGGGGGAGGGGGGGTATAACGAAAATCAGGTATTCATCTTCTTTCAGCTCATATGTAACCTGCAAATCTGTCATTCTCGCGTCACGAAATGAAGTCAAGATGTCGGCTACTACTGTGATTTCTTCTTTTCATATTTGTAGCACTGTTTTGCTCACCTGGTCCTCGCATTCAACTTGACACATGCATACGTTTACGAGACAAATCGGCTGGAAAAGGTTCAGTCATTCGTGCTGCACAAATGTTGTAAATCGCAATGCATCGTCTTCTGTGAATGCAGCTTGCTGTCCCTTCTAAGTGGCAGCGAAAAAGATTCAGAGAAGTACTCCCCCTGGTCGTAGCCAGTGGAAAGAGGCTTTAAAACATGTAGTACAGCGCCTTTTGCGACTGCATCCAAACTTTGCTAAACGGCGCAATATAGACTGCGCGTCCTATCAAGGGGAGCAAAATATTGCCGGTGAATGCCCTGCATTGAGCGCGCCGAAAGCGAGCGGCGAGCCGGGCAGGAGCTGAGAAATCAATATCGCCCGCTGATGAATGTGAATCCTTTGAGACTGCGTCCAATCAGCTTAGGAACGGAGAACTTTTCACGCCCGTACAGAGGAGTACGAAGCAGCGTCCAAAACCGGATTACCGACACGTCGAAAAAAGAGGGAAAGAGGAAGACGTTACACTGAAGCAAGTAAAAAAAAAAAAAACGTTGCGTACTAAGATGAAATCTGGGATTGAGTGTACAGGCTCGAAGATAATTTCATGAATGTGAAATGTTAACAATCGCCGGAAAAGGCTCGGAGCAGCGGGCCCACCATGCTCGCCAGAAATTGGGGCAGAGGCTTAGTAGGACGAGCAGTATACACAAAAAGAAAAAAAGGAACAGGTGTACAGCGCTATAGAAGGCGCGCATAAGAGACGCAGGCCGCCACTTTGACAAATTGAACTCCGCCCTTCTGGGACTGCAGGCTGCTTCGATCCGGCACTCGCTGTCACCAAAGATGGCGATGCATCCATTAGAGGAGCACTGCCGAAAATTCGAGATGGAAGGGTAATTTCGATGTGATGCTACCGTAGGCGCCCTTCCATAAGAGACAGGGAGTAGGGCCAAGACGCCATGAAGAGAGAAGCAAGAATGAGCGAGAACTGCAACGTTAGGATAGTACTGCCAACCTAATCGAGTGGCCGAGGGGTGCGCATTGCCCCGACACATATTGAGCAATTCAGGACAATGCTCGCCAGAGGCAAAAACAAAAAAACGAAGGACATTGGATCGTTGATTAAGGCCGACAAGATAATTCACTGCGCCCGGCCGTGAGCGCTATTAGGCATTGACCATCGTCTCGGCTTATCGGTCTCTGAGCAAATTCGGAGGGACGAGTCTCAGTAAGTATGTGAACGCTTATATGCACGCAAGCTTTTCTATGCTTCCAGGGCCTGCTGTGCTATCGGTGCTATGTTCGCTCACGGTTCGAGAGCGATCGTACTCTGCCCCGGCGCTACGAGCTGCGGTCGTAAAACCCTGCTGCGCGCGGTCCTACGGATAGAGAATGCCCCAAGCTCGCTTCTCACGGCTTGGATCTTTCTCTCGCTCTTCATACTCCCCTTACCCAATCGCCGGAAAGAAAGCTTCGGGAGCGGACCACTCGGGAATGGCTGTAGAGCGGAACGTGACAGCGAGACGAAGAGTGCCCCATGAATCGATGTGCTCGCTTGACGAACACGAAGTTCGGAGGCGCTATGACCGTAATGAAGGCAGGCTGTGCATGGTATGTTGTAGGCGTGCCGCCCATTCTTAGCTCACTCCTGGGCTACGCGAAGCGGTGTTCTGCGGGAAATAGCAGTAATCGAGAGATAATCCTCTCTGCGATCGGTAATCGGGAGAGAATTTTAGCTGCATTTGGTAATTGATAACTTTCAGACACTGCTTTCTCCAGCTCATTCATAACGGGCTGAAGAAAGGCAAACTCTGGTTTGCTTAATCCCTAACCAGCGGGAATATTTCGAAAACACTGAAATGTTAACATCCTAGCTGGCGAGGGATTAAGCAAACTTTGCGAAAACTCTGAAATGTTAAGGCTCTGATTTTGCTGTGATGTGACGTGATATGAATATGGCGTGATGTGATGTGACGTGATATTACTTTTATATCCACTCATTCCTTCCTCCAGCGGAGCGTAGCAAACCGGTTTCTTTTACCGGTTAACCTCCCTGCCTTTCCTCCTCCTCCTCATCTTTCTTTCTTTCTCTCTTTCTTTCTTTCTTTCTTTCTTTTTTCTTTCTTTCTTCCATCCTTCTAAAAGGTTAAATATATTTTGTGCAAAACATTCATTCCTGTCTGTATTCTCGAGTCATCTGATTAGTGGAAATGCCCTACCCAGAAGCGGTGACAACCAAACTGGCACCCGGCTTCTGTCCTACAACAACAAATAAAAAAAAGGACTCAAGATCAGGGAGAAAACGACATGCCTCAAAACGACCACGAGGAGATACGGACCCCAATTTTCGATAATTCACTTTTCCCAAATGAACTCCTTGCCATAAAATAACTTTCACCGGTTGACAATGCGACGACATCAGACTTGTTAGCTAAGTGGAAGGAAAGAATGGTATTTTAAGTTGTTGATTAAATTTCCCACCGTGTCATGTGTGATTTGAAGTAGGCTTGCCAGGCGGCGCTTTCCAGCCCCTATTTTGTTGTTCATAAATTGCCGTCTACTCAAATTTCAGGTTGCACGTGTAGGTTGTCACAAGCTGTTTTTTTTCTGCACACAGTGTCGCTCAAGTAGATGTTAATAGAGAAGACGGCACCCAAAGCGATGCACCAGATACAGGCAGTTTCACACGTGCAAAGTGAGTTTCCGACGCTTTCGTAGTGATAAAATGAATCAGCTTGCACGCCTGATTTTCAGCAGCCACCGCGGGTTGAAATCCCACTCACGGCCGTAGAGTACATACTTTGCTATCCTCTCATATGTGGTAGGTGATGCCACAGCCTGACGGCGGACAAAGGAACACGGATTTTTACTGCAGCCTTTTATCCTTTCACGTAATAACCATAAAAAGTAAGGGGGGAGGGAGGGGGGGGGGAGGTGCATGGGCTCAAATTTAAAACCGTGGCTGTAAACGTAAGGGTGCTAAAGCAACTCATCGAAGATTTAGAGTGTCCCGGCTTATAGGAAGGTCATAGAGTTCTTGGCGGCGAAAACGAATTATTTGTTTTTCTCTGGTGTGAACATCAGTGTGTACGCAAGATAAATACGAGTGTGGGACACATAAATAACTTGGTGGGTAATCGCACACAATCCTCAAAAAAATTTATTTTCCAATGAGCTGACTCAAAGCGATCTCTTTCCTTCAGAGCTTGAACTGGTGACCACAAAATTGTACCACACTATAGATGCAGATGTCTGCATACTTCTATAGAGTGCCAAAACGATGTGTCTTAAGGTGCGCTTTAGAGTTTTGGCTGAGTTTATCTGCAGGTTTCGAGTTATTCTGCGTTATTTCTGCATTATGCATTCCACAGGTAGCGCCACACACTCGCCCTCTGCAAATGTTTTCATTTCGATCTGTTCAGCAAGCGTCGTCATGTTCATGGACGAGAGCACTATGCTATCGGCGCCGCCGATCATGCCTCGTGTACAACTGCAACACACTTACGCGCTGTGCAGTAAGCATCGTCGTTTTCATCAAGTTTCTACTAGAAAATTCTCTCGCACTTTGCGATGAACATCTTCGTTTTGATGAAGTTCCATCTGCGCCGATCCTTCGTTTAACCAAGGTAAATATGAAATCTCGCTAAAGGCAGATGCTGCAGTTGTGCAATACAGGATGCCGAAACGAGAGCCAGACTAGCCTTTCGCCGGGAAGCTTACCATGTGCGGAAGCGGGCCAAGTTCGAAGCGGCAGCACCGATTGCGACTCAGGCTGATGACCAATGTTCGTAAATCTAGGTTCCAGGATAGTTGGATATGTACAATTTGCCGACATTCGTCGCTTTCTGGCGCGTTCGACAGAGCATATTCGGATGTCAGATGTAAACCACAATCGACGACAATATGCATGAATAACAAACTTCCGATTAAATTTCTAGGCCACCAGTAATTGTTGCTTAAACACAAAACGTAGTTTCTTTCTTGGCAGGCACTTCCTACATTGAGCCACCGTGTTTCCCTTTTTTATAGTTGACAGTCATGGCGCCACTGCAGCTGAGAACTATTCCGCTTAGCCCGTTCGATTCAACATGTGGTGCAACGTGGAAGACAAAGACGGAAAGAGGATATGTGGGTAACACATGCCGCTGTAACCTATATACGGTCATCGCCATGGCACACTCAAAACCGGATGTACACGTTTTTAGTGTGAAAGATCTCACCCAGCTGTCTGCCCAGAGCAAGAAAATTGTGTTGTGCTTGGGCCTTGTTACCCTAGCAACAGTCCGGCCTGTTCAATACCACCCGGGGAAAGAAACAAAAAAACTCATGGAGCGCTGTGGATTACAACCCAGCAATTAGAAACCAGTAAGAAGGATCGCCGTAATTGTCGATTTTGTTTTGCAGTCTCTCTTGCATTGATTTGTTACCGCTTGAGCGGTAGTTAAGACCTGCCAGAGGTCTTCCCTAGTCTTTATAAGGATGATAGAATACATGTTCCGAAGTTTCAGGGCTAGAGCCTTTTTGTCTTCCTAGAACTTGAAGATGGTGACTAATTTCTTTTTGGACAGCGTAAAGCACAGAAAAAAGTTTCAATTTACAGCGATGAGCACGCAAGGAAGCACTTCATTGTCAGCATTGGGAACTGCGTTGAGTGTTTCGCAAGAGTAAACATGGCATAATGCATTCTCGTCCATTAGGTCGGAGGATTTTCCTCGACAGGCGCCGCCGGGTTGGTCTAGAAATCCTAGTTCTTTGCGTGCCCTGCACTCGTACATTCCGGGCAACAAACCTTCCTCATCTGCGTCCGGAACGAGACAAGCTTAGCTGAAGTTGTACGGGAAAAGGCTTTGCTTCTCTGCATCACACCGTATCTGACGCGGCAACGACAGCAACGCATCCCCACGGGGAGCCTCCGAGCTTCTAACCGTGACTCGGTTTGAGCCATCCCAAATCCACCTTCCATCAACGGCATGCCTGGAATTTTAGAATAGAATTCTTTCTGGGGTTTACTGAGCGAGGAACGCATGTTTACGGGGCCTTTTATTCAAACATCTTTCTTGAGATTTTAGTCTGAACTACAGACATTTAAGACTTGAAATTTAAATCTGATTTCTTTCCTTCAACACTTTGTTCTGGGAAAGTATTGAAGTACTTTTGCTCCTCTCAGTTTTAGCATCTTTTCCAAGAATGCCTGAAGGAACTTATCTCAACACGTCGAGACTTTTGAGATAGGTATAGGTGAAAGTATAGGTGAAAAAGATCACTTCATGTAAAAATCTCATGTCTTCTGGAAGTTTGCAAGCATCTGAAACGTCTTGATAGACTCTCCAAAAACTGCAAAAACTATGCGGGAGTTCATAATTTTAGATGTTTTAATTCCTTCGACGGTGGCGAGCTCGGTTAGGAAAAGCATCGCACTGAGTGTCTGTTACGGACATGAGAAAACACGCGCTGTGTGATCCTGTGTGCATTTTCATCTAAAAAAACCACATTCGCTCCCCGTATGAAGTATAACAAGAGTGTACGGTACATGAAGAATGTCAATAATTATAATGCGTTCAGAAGAGGCCTTGATCCGGAGGAACTCGTCTGTTTCTTGGAGAGAACGGGTTTTCACTGCCTTGTCTGGGGCTTACGGCACAGGTGCAGGTTTCCTGTCTGGGCAGAAAGACTATTCAAAACAACCTCCCAACCTTTCCCGCCATTCAGCCACTAACCAACCCTCACATATGCCCTTGTGATGTTAGCCGGATTGCCATGTGTAATGAAGCGTGAATGCTTGTCCCATTTTGCACATGGTTATTAGAACCTGAGCTCTATTATCTCGTCAATTAATTTAGTCCTATCGTCGTCGTGCGCCGTTCATCGACGACGGCAGGTACGCAGCAAAGAGGAGAGAGACGCAATCTGTCGCTGCATATTTAGGTGAAGTTTTGAAGAATCGAACGATGGGCAAGTTGAGTTATGTTACTTTAAAATGAAGTGCAAGAAGTGGCAGAATCATAGGAATATTAGAACTCTAAAGCTTCGCTTTAAGAATGTTTTTACGGGAAGGGTCTTTAACACCGCCATTTTGCCCCGCGAATACATGTTTTCTTTTTGTTTGAACAGTCTTTTTTTCTTGGTGAACGGGGCGGGGGGGGAGGGGGTAAAGGAATGCACAGTGTCTCATCTATCAGTAGACAACTGCACTTGCAAGGCATACACATATTGTCGGTACAAATACCTAACACACACTAGCCTCCACGACTGATGACGATGACGAATGGGAAGAGCAAACGGTATGACACCACCAAAGCATGGTTACCACAGAATGTTGATAAGAAATCACACATGCGTTTACTTTGAAATCTCTTTTCTCAAATTATTTCGTGGTGACGGTGATGAATTTTTGGCCGAAAGAGCGAGCTGTATACTCTCCGCGCAAAAGGAAGGGGCGCAGGCATATCGCCAGTGCAGCTGATAACTATTCTACTGAATTCGTGAGATTTAACATATACTGCAACATAGATGACAAAGAAAAAGGAAATATATGGGCAGCGCATACCGCTGTAATATATATATATATATATATATATATATATATATATATATATATATATATATATATATATATATATCCTGGTACGCTTCATTTAAAGAAACATTTTATTAGACTCGACGTTTCGACCAGAAGCTGGCCTTCATCAGGAGTGTGAATGCAAGCGATGGGAGTAGGTTTTATATGCAAAGAGTGGAAAGAGAGACAGGTGCGCAGAGTACAATGGCATTGTAGTGATGGGTGGGGTAAAAAGCAGGTGCAGGCGGGGCGTGGAAGAAAGTGCAGGTGGGAAAAAAAAAAAAAAAGACGGCACATGGAAGGAAGCACAGTAATAGGTATGACCCCAGGCGACAAAAGCAGGAATTGTGTGACCTTCATTGTGTGTATGGTGGGGGAGGCTGACATTCCTTTGGGCCACCTGCAGTAAGCTTGACTTGGCCATTTTGGGTGTGTTTGAGGAAGGAATTTACGGGGTAACTGAACTTTGAAGTGAAGAAAGAATACCAGGGCTCTCATTAATACCGGCATGCAGGGCATTAAATTTAAATATAAAGTACGATTCTCGCTGTTCCCGTTCGCGGTTGCTATGGAAGCCGCTCTGGAGCAGGAAAACTAAGTTTGTCGAATTTGTGACTTTTCTGTTGCAGGTGTTTAGACAGGGGAAGGTGGGGGAGAGATTTGCTGTGTGCGCGATGGTTGTTGAAACGAATTCGGAAGGGGTTCTCGGTCTGCCCTATGTATTGCATTTGACACTCGTCACACTCGAGCATATATACCACGTTCCTGGAGTCACAATTCAAATTTCCGCGGATGGAGTGTTTAAAATCAGAGTGTGTGCTCTTTGCCGTGGTCGTTGTCTGCATGTGTTTGCAAACTTGACACCTATTTTTTCCGCACGGCATACAACCGACAATATCTGCTTTATCGATAGTAGAGTGTACTACATAATTTTGTAAATTTTTTGGTCGTCTGTATGTAACCCGCGGAACCACAGAAAAAATTTTGGAGAGGCGATCACTTTGTTCGATGATGTTAAAGTGTTTTTTTTAGTATTTTGTTGATGTTCGGAAGGTCGTTTGCGAAAGCTAAGACCAGGTTTGAGCGGTGTTCATTTTGTGCTGCCGGCCGGTCTTCCCCAAATGTTTCATTGCGATCAATTAATCCCGCTTTTTGGATGGCATCATCAATAATAGTTGGCGGATAGTGCTGGTGCTTCAGAACCTCCCGCATACGGTTGGAATTTTCCTCGAAATCTTTTGAGCGTGAGCAGATTCGTTTGAATCTTATTGCCTGAGAGTATGGAATTGATGTTTTGCAGTGGCGCGGGTGGCAGCTTTTAAAATGAAGGTATTGTTGTCTGTCCGTGGGTTTTCTGTAGACATTGGTGATTAGTGCCCCGTCTTCAAATTGAATTAATACGCCCAGGAAGTTAATTTGAGTGGAGGAGTAGGTATGTGTGAATGAGATGTTGGGATGTATGTTGTTAAATGAGGTAATGAATTGGATGAGTTCATGCTCGTTTTCTGTCCATATGATAAATATATCGTCTAGGAAGCGTTTATAAAAAGCTGGTTTTTTTTTTGGGTACGAGAGTAGGAAGTCAGATTCAATGTGATCCATGAATATGTTAGCATAGTTAGGCGCCATTTTCGTTCCCATGGCTGTGCCGCTGATTTGTAGGTAATACGAGTTGTTGAATTCGAAGGAATTGAGTTTTAGAACCAGATTAGCGAGTGATGCGATGACGTTTGGGCTAGGGGAGTTTGGGGCTTTGTGTTTTTCATATGATGTGATCAGAGCTTGGATCCCGTCCTCGTGCGGAATGTTCGTGTAAAGGGACACCACGTCAAGGGTCACTAAAAGGGCTCCTTTGGGGACAGTAAATTTCGATAACTCTTTCAGGAAGTGATTAGTGTCGCGTATGTAAGATGTATGTTTGGGAGGGATATAAATTACTCGTAGAGGGGTATTTAGGGAGTAGCCGATATACTGGATGAATTTCGTATCGATTCTTATCTGTTCATCGCAATAAACACCTTTTCAGAGCAGAATATATTGTTACCACGTAGTCAAGCTTTTGGCAGTGTTCAACATATTACCGTCATAAAGGGGAAAGAATTAAAGCACATATTCATCGCGCATTCAAGCAGGCGCTGCGCTTTCCATATTGTAATTTGTACCGACTGATAATGAAGGTCTACGCAGAAGCCAGAAAAAAGTGCAATTTTTTCTCTCTCTTGGGCAGAAAAGAGGATATCGGCGTCGTGAAAAAAGGAGGAGGGGGGGGGGCGATACAGTGATTCGCGCATTTCATTATGTTGATTATAGAAACCTTAAGGCAGCAAAGCACAATCTCCCTCGGTGACGGATGAAAGCAATAATGGACGTTTCAAGAATTCCTTTTACTCCCGGCGGTGCGCTTAGCGTCTCTTTCGGTAGAAGCTCAGCGCGCATTTTTACTAGCTATACAGTGCCCCACGAATGAAACGCGATATGGCAGCTCCTGCTTCGTCCTAACGGAAGAATTTTGCATTAACGCCTTGCTTTCGAATGCCGTCCTTCATTCTTTTTTTAAATTTGTTATGGAGTCGTGGGATTTACGAGGGCGAATGAAGGAGCGGCGTAGCTGATAGCCTCGAAGCATATTGTGGCGATACGCGTTGGCTGCTTACAGAAACAATGTGTAAAGGTAGGTGCGCTCCTCTGTTTGCTGCAAGCAGGCAGGCAGCAAAAGCCCTTGTTGCGAAAAGAAGACGCCGCATATTGCCACAAAAAGTGCTCGAGGCTATTTGCCACGCTCTACGATGTTACCAATGATAAATCTCATGACAGTACAGTGCCGCTCAGAGGTCCAGCAGAATGACGAATTGTGACGGAAGAGCTGTGGCAGCCAGTGAGCATCTGTCATATGCAACGAATGACCACACAAGCTTCCTCTTGCCCCTCCTCCTTGTATTCTTTTCCTTGGAGGGGGGGGGGGGGGTGGATACAACTGCATTAAGTTCGTGAAAGAAGAAGTCTTTCTTTCTTCTTTTTATAAGGTTTAAGATACGAAACCGAATTTTGCATTCATCACAGTCAGTACAAAATTCATTTTTGCATGAACGAAAAGCTTTCAAAAGAGTGTAGAAATTTAAAATTTGAATATTTTTCTACTGAGTAAAGCATCGTTACAAAGGGGTACGTTTTGGCGTTCAGTTCCAGTGCTTTCAGTTGTATTTTGTTTTATTCAGTTAATTTGTACTCATGTCATTTTTTTTTTAATTCTCATACGCCCGTGTGATATTTGCAATGATTTGTTAGCGTCTTTTTGCTACGAATTGTAAACTCACATTATATTATTAATATGACGTCTCAATGCAGGCTATGACAGAAAGTGGTGTAGAAGGTCCCGATACCGTATACTTTACTATAGAATTTCATACACATACTCAAGGGCTTACTGTACCTGAAAAAAAAAAATAAATTTAATGATACTGAAAATACATTACCATGTTTTACATACTAGGAGAACTGTTTCGTGCGAAAACGCGCTGAATGTTACGCTCCAGCAAGGAGAGGAAGTACGATATAAGAGCCATCCTGTAGATGAAACGAAGTAATCTTCGTCAGAAAACACGCATCGTCCGAGCCTCAGAGACCATTTAAAGCGTTCAAACAACAAGAACTCATTTAGCATGTTTTACTTAGCTTATTCCGGATTGATTTGTTTCCTGTTTGCTCCTGAATGCTGTTTTTTTATTTATTTATTTATGTTCAATACCTTAAATGCTCCTGTGAAAGGGTTTTACATTAGGGGTGAGCCTTAGGTGATGCAGATGAGTGTTTCAATGAAGAGCTTGAAGTGGACGTGATTGCAATGGCTAACAGCAGCAGTAGGAAGGTGATTGCACGTCCTTTGGTGTCCGTACAAAAAACGAGCTAATAGCAGTTCGAGCTAATCGCTGAGCATAGCAATAAGCTGCAGTGTTGATAACGGGCACATGTGCATACAAATACAGCGAAATCGAAATCGATCGATTTGACGCCGTAAGCGGCGACTACATAATCGTCAAAAATTGCCGGCTTTACGAAGAAAACAAAAGTAGTCAATGAGTTAGTCTCTGTTGTGAATGTTTGTCTGCCGACCCCCGAGAAAAACGCTTATATGTCACGAATAATATCTCACAGTCTATTAGCCTTGAACTTTTATTCAACATAATACCAAGACGCCGTGATTAAATTTGAGCACAGTCGCGTTAAAAGTACGTTCAAGGTATCTTCGTTTACACCTTAAATTTAATTAAATGTATCTCGATTAAAATAGTGGATAGTCGCCTTCGACCATTCCGCCCAAAGGCGTTAGAATAGGGAGCGGTCGTAGCTTGCGCGGAAAATTTCTTTTTGAGAGCAAACCTTATTTTCGTTCCTTCAAAAATGACACATGGGTGAAATGGAGGTTGGACATCTTAGGTCCTGGCTTCAAGTTCCTCGGTTAAGAAAGGATACGACGCGCCGTAAAATTTTTCTTTTTCTTTTTTGTGCTCATTTCGTTTTCTTTGATGCACACTTTCCGCTCACACATACTGAAGCGCTGTAGCTCTTGCTGTGAGCCCCTCGATAAAGTTTACATAATCATTCCTGAATTCAAATAAGAAGGCGAATAATAGATTTCGTTCCGAACTATTGTTGCCAACTAAACTGCAGATCATCAGAGTGAAATCATAGGACAGAGCTCACGATCTCCATTAGTCGTCACCATCTATAAAGCACATGAGATAAAAACAGCAACAATAGTGCGTTCGCTTTTTGCTTGTTGGATAGAGAGAATGTACTGAGTACGGCAGTTGTTCTCCCTGTCCTCAAGCGAAAGCGTACAACAGGACACTGGTTCAAAAGGGAAACGTCAAGGTCGATGAAAGTTTACGCGAATGTCATGATACTGATACGAACAAAGTTATTGCTGTAAGCAATGATCTAGGAACCTTTTGTAGAACGGCGTCAAGCACAAAGACAGTAAATCAGCGAAAAAAAAGTAAGTACGCATTCAAGACGGAGTCCCCGCAACACCTTTAACTATTAGATATATAGCTTCCTCAAAATTCAGAGGGCCGTAAACTAACGCAAGCTCATTTCAACATCTGCTTACAAATCCGATGCCAGTCACCGCTCGAAGTGGAAATGTTGCGTCGCCTTTGTCCTCGCGAGGGCGCTCAAACTCTGTGTCAGAGAGTTCGCCCATCAGGAACTCAACAAGATGCTTACATGGACTCACGGAAGGTGAGAGGGTGGGGGCGTTGTTGCCGGTGGTCCCAGAATAGAGACAAATAACGGCCGCTCCCTGGAGATGGGAAATCAGCGCCGCTAGAGCACATGCGTGTGGGAAACGGGCCAGTTCTCCGAGGAGCACCAGCAGCGCGGGTCGCTGGCTCCTCGTAATCGAAGGATAATGAGTCCACTTTGGGGAGCCGAGAGGTTAACACGCGCCTTACCGGCTCCGTTTCTTTGGCCTTTTTTGTCTCCTTCTTTTCTCTCTCTCTCGCAGCCCTACTGCGCCCTGTTTACACAAGCATCCACGTCCTCCGATTCTTCTTGCCATATACTCTTGTGGCAATATCGCGAGCAGTGCCCTGTGGCCGCGCCAAAAATTTGCTGCGTACAGTACGTGTTCGACGGCACATGCAAATAGGCTCGGAAACGGTGAAGGGGCGCTTTTACTTGTCGAGGCGTCGGTGCGGAAATTTAATACTGCACAGCTTTATTAAGCTAGGCCAAATCGACAAAAGGATTTCTTGCTCACATAATAATAGTATGAATGAGCCGCCAAAAGATGCGGTCGAAAGATGTGCTTTAGTACCAAAAGAGGGGTAAAATGATTCGTTAAAGAAAAGGTCATGTTCTTTCTGAGCTCGTTATTCTTTTCTTAAAAATCTCAGACCCAAACATGCAGTCAGTTTGCAAAGTATTGCGCTTGAATGCTGCAGTTTAATGGAGGACGTAACGCTGAACTGCAAAATATATTTACGCTGATGAGCTTATCTGACACACAGTGAAACGCTAAGTACTACAGAAGAGGCCCACATCGAATGTAGAAGGGACACACAGATGCCGTACTTTGCCCTGTAAGTATCCATATAAGATAAATGAAAACAAGCGGTTCTAACTACAACTTTGTTGCTGGATGTCACTGAACGCCCCGTGTTTACTCTCTGCTCTGCCATCCATAGCATAAGTACATTACGGAGGTGGAATGGAACGCAGGAAAGCATGCCCTCAAAAGAGACCCGCATGGAACAGCTTTTATTATAGGCAGTGCCGCGTGAATTGAAACAGTTACGCCTATTTTCCTCTTGTTTTGAACGGAGGCTAAAAAGCAGTATTCACCATAGCGTAAGAGTTGAGGCTTATGCGGGAATTACGCGATGTTGTCGCCGCAGTGGGAGTAGTCACCGCGCCGCGCCTCGTCTTGGACGACTCATGGGAAGCGCAGGGGAATTTCTCTTGCGCACCCATACTTCACCTATCCAACCTAGAGAAAACTCAGTCTCAACGCATTGGAAAAGATACGAGTATGCGATATGTTCTAATATAGAATGCATGTTAGCAGTTAATTTTCAGGAGAATGAGCGTAACATAGTTATAGGAGGCGGACCATATTGCCCGCTTTCCAGTCGCTTCGAAACTTCAAGAAATCTAAAGTGTAGGATATAAATATCAATAACATAGAAGAAACATTTCGGTGAATTGCTATCCGTATATAAGCACTGATTGAATATTAACCTAAAGAACAATACACTATGAGCTTTATAGTCACATTTTTGAAGCCAAGAAAATATATGGTTATAGTTTTTTGCAAAAAAAAAAAAAAAGGCATTAGTCAAGAAATGCAGCACGAAGACCCTGATCGCTTGCTGGTTTTGTCAGGACTAAACGCTGTCAAGTATCGAGCACTCGGCAACAATATTCTTGCAGTGAGGAGTGTCGAACCAGAAATGATCTCTTTTTTCCAGTTCCTTTTTTCGAAGCAGATAATATTCGGCAAAAAGATGCATCAGGTCTGAAAGGTCTGAGCAAAAGTTTTCAAAATATTTTCTTTTCTACAAGACGACAGGAGCCACGACTCCACTGGTGGTGCTTTAAGAGCAAGTAGTTATTACTATTCATAAGAGCTGCATACAAGAGCGCATTAGACGGGACATAAGGCGCACGCGCAAATTACAAAGCCGTCCTTAATAGCGCCCACATGTTTCAACGGGAGAACAGGACAAGAAGGACGGTGAACAGGGAACAGTGTCCCCTGAGGAGGTCGTGCGGTGCGGCGCAAACGTCAGGGCAATTGTGTAAAAGCGCCAGCTTTGCTCTAACAGCAGCGTCGTAATGTACGTTATTACTGCGCGATGTCAACCCACATTATGCGCATCCACGCTTTCTGCGCGGTTATTATTTCAGAAACTCGAAAATAAAGTCCTGCTCATGAACCAACGCGCAGGAAGGGGTGTTACTGGGTACTTCACAGTGACTTCGGCGTCACGTTAGGCCTCACCACTTCCGCCTTTTAAATTTAATTTGCTTCCGGTAGGGGTGGCATGAGAAGCCGTTAAGGCTTCGCTCGAAACAACCCAGTTGCCTGAACTTTTGTTCCCTGCAGTGCCAAACAAGGTAGCAGTACTTATGTGACCTGCAGTTGAATGAAATAATGTTTTATAGGAGTTTAATTGAAGCGATTTAAAAACCGTCTTGAAACTGAATTTCAGCTCGCAAAGTAGGTAAACGTGTTTCATACGATAACAATAGGGTAAATGTGGCGTTGCGTACGTCAGCCTTGGTTGGCCTCTGGGCGGTCGGAAGAAAGATGACCGACCGTGTTATTTGCGAGCATGAAGCACGAATTCTACAACCGTGGCCAGCTTCTGGATACCGGTTAGTACAATCGTGACGAAGGAGGAACTTAGATCAGTTTAACGATTATTTTGAGCTACAAGTGGCTGATGCAGAAATAGATAGCAATAATGTCTGATTTTGCTCTTTTAACCTTTAGCGGATGTGGCAAATACACTACCGCTAATTGCATTTCACAGCGAAGTAAGACACTCACCTGCACAAAACTTAATTATTGAAAACTACGCGGCGGAGCAGAAACGGCGCTTATGCGCGAGAGGTTGCACGTTTTGCTTTATACGTATCTATTGGCAAAAGAACCCCACCGAGCATTGACAGAAATATTTGCAGTGCGCTCTTTCTTCACTGGACTAATGTTCGGCTTTCATTGCTGTTCGATGCGGCGAATGAGAAACGATTTTTTATCAAATAACGACGATCACTGCGCAGCACATAGTACAGGAAAGGCTTTGTTTGATCATGTTCAACAGCGATTAACTGAATCGCGGTGTTCCTTATAAAAAAAAATGTAAAGAGGCAAGTCAAGGTGTGGAGATGTGCGAGGGAACAAATAAGAAAAAGAAAACGTGCGTTATAGTCTTCTCAGAAAAAAAAAAAAAAAGGCGCGGACAAGAAGTAAGAAGGTGCGAAGATAAGGGAAGAAGGAACGCTGTCTCCTTCCCAATTATTCCAATTAGCTCTTGCGACGTGTGCCGCCGGCAGTGGCTCTCAACGGTGCCAGAAGTGTGCGCACAGACGTGGAAGAATGGCCATCCAGAGCGGCTAGCGCAGTTCGAGATACTGCATGGGCGCGCGGCACGCAGGACGAATATATAAGCGAGGTGAGACAAAATATATTGCGGGACTGAAAAGCCGGGGCGAATTAGCAAGAGGACAGTGAATGACGTGTAGACGGCGCAGCGTAGAGAAGCCTGCCGAGCCTTAGAGACTCCGCAAGCAGAAAGAGCCGCTGTCGGGACCGACGTTGTGAGTCGTGCGACGCCCGCTCGGCTAGAATGCAAGAGAGCCTGTTAGTTTCTTATGGAAATGATGTCTTCACTCCCGAGGAAAGGATAAAAGGAGCAGCATAGCGCGGTCGATGCACAGGAGTAGAAATGTCAGTGTCAAAAGAGAGCAGTCTAAAAAAAAAAAGCAGTTAAATCTAGTCATCGTCGAAAGCATTGGCAGAATGGTGGTAGCACGGCTATTAGGTTAAAAGGACCGTGAAATAAAATATAAGTATTCATGCAATTACCGAAATAATAGAAAATACACGTGTGGCTGTTACTGCTTTCGATTTGCGCGCCGTTTGGAGGAACCTTGTAGACTTTTTCACCTTTGCGCTTGACGATAGGCTTATAAAGGCGCATGAAATGCATTTAAGAAGTGTAACGCGGATTGAACGATGGTTGACGGATGCTAGCAGTGGCACTCCGAGCAATGAAAGCCGAGTGATCAGCAATTATTCTTTGCTTTCCTCGACAGTGAACGCATGTTTTGTTACCATCACCTGCTTTAGAGTGTAGTGATTCGCATAGCACCAACTGAAAGTACCGGTTAACGAGTAAGAGGCATGAAAATTTATAAGAGAGCAAGTACATAATATTTCTCAGAAAAAAAAAAAACGTTTCTTTTTTTTCTTTAGTTAAGCGCAGGTGTATTGCGCTCAGGGAAGTTAGATGGGCAGGAGATGGAGGCGGTGGCAGCGCAAGATTTCGGGGAAGGCGGTTCCAATCATTGGCACTCTGAGGGAATAAGGCTGAAGCGAATGTCGTGGTGCAGGTGCGAGCTCGTGACACTTGCCCCTGATACTCTGGGACGGGGGAATGCATATCTCGAAAACAGCCGCAGCATCGTAAGGAAAACCTGAAGTACAGTTCTCTCCAGTCGCATTACCACGTCACTGTTGGGCAAGACTGCATATAATTGTACAGAAATAGACGACCTGCATTTAGACAATATGATCTGATGTGTTGTTGAGGTGCGGGAAATAAAATATAATGCAGCACATACAGTAAAAAACACAGCGCTGTACCATCTTTCCTGAAAAACATTTTTTTTCTTAGCGGCCTCTGCAAACTGTCATGGTGAATAGAAAATAAGCATATGAATAATGCTGAAGACGACTATAATAAAAGCATATCTAGAGACTTCGCCGTATATTGCTCTAAATCAAATGTTTGGCGATGACTCGGAACTTGAGTTTATCGGTTTTTGTCCTTTGCCACTTTGAAGTATATTTTTTTTAACAACATGCACTCGGAAGAAAAAAACCTTCCACTTTGGATATGTTATCTTTCATGATTGACGTCATGTTCCAGCGAAGTTCGCCTTAAATTTGCCAGAAATGAGAGCTAGTTGCATACTCGCCTATCTGCCGGCCTATGACGTGACAGGCTGTGTAAATATTTGATGTCAATAAATATATTCAATAGATTAATTTATTCGTATAAATATTTATTTTTAAAGTTCTAGACTAAATTTAGAAACCTTGCTCTTCGCCTCATAGGTCCCACCGTAAAAAGCTCGAAACTGAGTCCTCTTAAGCCTCATGTTTGGCCAGTGTCAGCTCCTGTGCAGCCGTGGCACTTAAAGAAGCAACGCTTGTAAGGACAGCTAAGACCGTTTCTTATTTTGGTAGACCGTCGCATCGGGATCTATAGGTGGTCTAAACTCATGGCATAATGTGGGAAACCCAGTACGATGCGGCGAAATCTCAGGAGTAATTTAGGGGCCTTTCCTGTCTGTATAGAAGACGTTGGCTCTGTGCCGCAGTTGATTTATTGAACTGAGTCACGCAATAGTAACCATATGTAGACTTTGTTGGCTTGCTAACTTCTCATAACTTCAGCTTGTAGTTTATTAAAATAATCAAAACGTCTTGAGCTAAATAAATAATACGAACAGAAATTGAAAATGTATAGGAGCGTATTATCATTGCATAGTCAGCGTTATCCGGATTTCTCACAAGAAAGAACAAGGGTCACACACAATACTGAACACACACTGCTGCCCAGTACCTGTCACGGCCTCTCTATCTCGGCTGAGTTCTTCATGCAATTTATTTAGTTAAGTTTCCGCTGGTTTCTGCCCTGCCTTTCTCAATTTCAACATTGCTTTGGATGCGGTCGATTTCAATAGGCCTTAATCTATCATGTCTCTTTAGTTAGGCAAGGGACCATCCGCTGCCTATTCCTGAAACTACTTGCAATCAAATATGAATTATATATCTGAATCATATGAATATTAGTTATATAAATCCGACTAGAGTCGTTTCCGTAAATCATGTTGCATCCACTCTCCTGTTTTTCTCCTGGGTTTCTTTCATTATTTTCCTTTCCGCGACCATTACTATTTTCCCTCTTTTATTATGAAGCCCATTCTTGAGTTTCCAGATCTCTGCATCTTAAGGTTAGCGCTGACAAGATCTTCACCCAGTTAGCAATATGTTGATTTAATTATTCGATGAAAGATGTCGAAGGGTATTCGTTTCTTTGAGGGGCAGCTTTATCATTATATCTGGCTGCATACATGGTTCAGTACAGCTCCATGATCGCAGAGAGTCTTCTTTTCTTCTCTTAGGCCTGCATCTCGGAGAAAGCTTTGATAGCGCAAATTCTGGACTTTGAGCCTTCTCGTACCGACTACAGTTGTTAACGCAGATTAACGAATAAAATATACGACACTGAAGCTTGTAGAGAAACCAAATATTTCGTAAAGAAAGGCACACAGATGAGCAGGTTGGTGCTAAATACGAGATTAAGGCTTTCCTTTCACAATGCTTTCATGATTGCTATCACCTTGCATGCTTTTACTACAGGTAACCCCATTCGGATTATTTGTCATCTGAGAAGGTTTCATTTTAAACCTGGTGCGGTATTCTTGAATAATGTAAATTATTATTGCTACCTTCCGTATACGGTCGATGTCTTTCACTGTGCTTACATTATGGCTATTACTTCGCATGTTTCTACTGCTGTTAACCCTGTTCAGAATATTTGTCGCCTGAAAAGGGCCTTCATTATTTAAACCCGGTACAAAGTCTTGGATAATGTACATTATTATTGCTACTTTCCTTATATGGCCGCCACTTTTTGCTATTGTTACTGGAGGAACATGAAACATAAAACACTGACTTTTTCGAGGTCACCAGTAACACACGTCGCAAAATCACGCCGGACTTTCATGGGATCTGGAATTTATTTGTGCAGTTAATCGGGTTTCAGGGCCCTAATTATCGCTTTCGTGATGAAAAAAAAAAAAAAATTCGAAGCCTTGCCCTCCTTTCACATACGCTATGTACTGAAGCCAAAGGTTAAAACAGTGACAATTATTTGGGCTTACCAGGTTTGGTGCCATGGGCCAGATTTCAAATGCAACAAATCTCCTTTGCTTTGAGTAAACATATGCGATAAGTGTCTGAATCGAGACCCCTGTGGGGGAATGTTAATGACCGCCGCAGTAATTCTGAGGAGAACCTGCCTTTCGGTCCGTACTTAGACGAAAGTACGAGGTAAGTTCAATTTTGAAACAAGTTGAAGTTTTTGTAAAACCGCTTGACGACTTCAACGACCAAAAAGTGTCATAGCACCCGTCTCGAATCAGCTAATTTGGCGGATTTAGACATTTTCCCTGATCCTCGGCTAGTGCTTTTTTTTTATTTATTTAAGACAAGCTTCGAAAGGCATGTTTAGTGAAACCTTGAGCTATCTTTTTCACTAACAACTGAACGCTAACAACTGATTACACTGATCACCGGCGTTCGCGCAGCGTCCCTTGTAGTAACACTGGGAGCGTCACGTGCTGAAGAAAACTACCTCTAAGCTGGGCAGCTAGGGCTGTAGAAAAAAAAAAAGAAATCTATTGTGATATGCGGATTGTAGCCGACTTGGGACGAATTTTCCTTTGGGGGGGCTCTCCGCAGCCACTTCTTAGGTTTCACGTCTAACGGCATGTTAGCTTGTTTTTGTGGCTTAGAAAATTGCCGCCATTTGCTGCTTTCAATACGACAAAAATAAACAAACCATAAACCATCGCGCTGTTAGAAACCCGTTTCTATTCGGAGGCAATCGTTCGACCATCTTACCATCTTACCATGTTGCATCGGATACAAATGCGTTAAGAGTGTTTTAAAGAGGCGCTCGCTTTTTGAGTGCGCGCGTCGTGCTAGCCACATCGTTACGCTCTTTCGGAAAGCGCAAATCTGGAATGTGAAGAAATAAAAACATCTGACTGCAGGAGGAGTAAAGCCAAAACCCAAAGTTCTATAATCAAAAACATATCCGTGAATAGCAACGGATTTCGTATTTTGCATATCGTTTCCACCAACCCCCGCAAAGTTGTAAGCACTTGCATGCTTCCAGCAGCATTTCGAGTGAAGAATTTATCCATTTTGATAGAAATGTATTGATGAATGCATCGAACCACGAAGCATCGCTTTTGCAGAGGGAGCACAAGTTAAGGCATCTCGGTGAAAGATTAAACCTCAGTAAGGTGCACATTCTTACTCAATCACCAGCAGACTGGAACAGAAACGATGTTGCTGACGAAATGATGAATCAAACGCGCCTAAGGGTGACTTTAGCCACCTAAGATAATCTTTCATTTTTTTATATATACTATTCAACACATTTTGCGAATAGATGTATGAAGCCGTCACTGCTGCAACCTGGTGACCATCAGTGAGCACCCGAGGATGAGTTAAAGTGTGGGCCTAAGTGAAGCCTTTATCGGAGAGCCCACCGGGGAGACATCTGCGCTGGGCGGGCTCAGGAAGGCCGAATGAGCGCTATACTGGCTACCTCAAAGAAATGTGGCAAATGCCTCAAAAAGAGCTGAATGTCTTAATGCGGAGTGGACTTCAGTTCTCCAAAGTCAACGCGCTGGTATATACGTACATATCTCAGTTTGATAACTTTACGAACTTACGCGCCAGAAAAAACAAAAACAAAAAAACAAAAACGTGCTAATGGGAAAGTTGTAAACCATATTGGGAAATGACAGTTTTTTTCTAACACCAATGCTTTAATATGGAAGCGAATTTACGGTAACTATTATAGAAAGTTTTCGTATATGCTCTGTTGATAAGGCAGTGGTGCTTTTAACAGCGCTCAATTGGTTTCGCTGACCTGGGACTTTCTGAGAACTTTTGAATTTTGTTACTTTTAGCTTGAGCGCTCTGGGGAAAGCAAAACATTCTTGAGATAATTAAAAGTTCCATGGTAGGTACGCGTTAAATAGACCAATCTGACACTGCGTAAGAAAAGCTACATTGTGCGGATGGGCAAGTATCTACCGATTGTTTCATGCGCTTAGGCGGTTGCGGTACAACGGCTCATGGCACGACAAGCAGACGACATCGCATTTTTAGCCAAGCTCCATGCCTGCATCCACGCGAGATCGGTGTGACTGAGCCTGACAAAGAACCTGCGCGCCTTCTTGGTAAGAAAAACCTTTTAAAAAAAGACAGTTCTCAAGTTCCGCTTTCCTGAAAAAACTTTGAACCGACCCTCCATTATTTTCTCAAACCATGATCGGCAGCTGATGCAAGGTATGCAGGGAAACAAGTCCAAATAAAAACTGTCCGGCTTGAGTCCTGAAGCAAAATGCAGGGGTGGCAGCTGTAGAATAAGTGCAGCCTTCAAGCAGCGAAAGACGCAAATGTAAAATTGAGAATGCTGACCAGCCGCGAAATCGAAGAGACTTCACTATGCGCTGTGCATTTTGCTTCAACAGTGTACAGAAGATGTAGTGGCATGTTGCAAAAATATTTATTTAGTTTACTGGTAATTTGTTGCCATCAATCAACAAATGCACGATGCTGGAGATCCGCAGAGAAAAAAAAAATTGACAGGAAGATAGCTCGACAAGGCTGCGGACCATCTTGAACTTGTCGTTCATCTGCACCGTAAAAAAAAGGGCATTACGCAAGAAAGAATTATTTGACAGAAGTGATGAGCCAGGCTGTGTACTAGCTACTTTGTAACGACATAAACTGTACTCAGAGGACCGGAACCTCGTCTTCATATGCAAACATCCATCACCATTTATCTTCTGTGCATAGAAGACGATGCCGTGCCGGCCATTACCCTGTGGGAGTAATGCAAAGCCATCCCGGTGTCTTCCCGCCTGGCATTATACCCAAATGCTGATGTGCATATCTGACTAGCAGTATGCAGCAACAGGATTCAAATGTAAGTACTGTATGGTCAGGATTAACCGTGCAAACGAGTATAACGATCCGATCGAAATCGCGATAAAAGAATTGAAACCGAAACGCAAAGAAATTATTTTTTGGGAGGAGAAATGGGGGGGAGAGAGGACACTTTAGTACGGCAGAAAAAACACCTCGTGAAACCAGCTGTGGACTCATAAAATGCTTTCAACTGTTTGAAACAGATAGGTTGGAACAAAGTTTTGCCACCGTTCGCTTTACAATGAACATATGTAGTAGATTGTCCTGCAAGTTTTTAGCTTTCATTGTTTATCATGATGGGCGTCAACGTTTTGAGCAGTATGCTCCATATCTGACAGGAGTTTCAAGAACGCTCTTGTCTCTTAAATATATCTAATTTTTTTTTGTATTGTCTGTATGAGCACGTTCTTAACAGTTCGCTGTGCACACTTATGGAAAAATTGTACGGCATGCAGTTTTGCAGGAAAATTTATTTCTGCGTGGGTGCGCAAATCAGGTCACAAATAAAAAATATTGACACAGGGAGTACATGAGCGTACCATCAGTTCAAACAAACACCAACTAACTGGTTTTCGAGAAAACTCTGAAATAAAGTATTCTCTGCGAGCATCATTTCATAAGTTTTTCTTTTAATGACTATACACGTCAGTAATAAAAAAAAATGAATCTTAAACGGTTATTGGAGCATGAACATTGCCTGGCGTTAGAAAACAGAGGACCTGAGAAAACAGGAATTTGAAATAAATATATGAGCCAGCTTGAGGTCAACTCGTTGCTCATGGCGACATGTAAGCAGCGAGCTAGGGATGAATTACAGAAGGAGCCTTGTTAGTACATGTTTGTTGTAAATAACGTATGTGCACATACAGGTATGTACGTGCTTGTCTCGTTCGCTTTTCCCACCTTTCTAGCGCTTTTTATTTTTTTTTCGTCAGGTTACAAAGGAAAAATAGGATAAAGGCTATTGAAAATACAAAAATAAATTAACTTTAGAATAGGTTAACAGCAAGGGTTCCTTATAATTCATAAATGACGCGGAACTATATTATAGTTTCATAATACTGCAAAGTGTTACTATGGCATTTTATGGATTAGCTTGTGGTAGCCAATCTGGCTGCTCCGATAGGCAACAAGCAAAACAAAAAGGAAACCTATTGTGGCACTAACTTCATCAGTAGGACTAGCTGGTAAGTATACTTGGTTAGCGAGCTTTCAAAGTGAGTTAGCTTTCCTTCTTTTGTAGTTTCTTTGCTCGTTCACAACGACTGAAAAACTTGAGTCGAACAATATTGCTAACAAGAAATTGGAAGACTGAACAGAATAGACTAAACTGAGACCCTGAAGAATCATTGCAGGGGCCACAAAAATTAGAGTGATGGGCAGCGTGCATTGGTCTCGAATTGCCTTACTAATTAATGAAACTTTGGAAGCTATAATCAAGCCGTATAACAGAGAGAATCCTACTGTTAATATTCCCTGCTGTTCGTACTAGGCTTTGGTCACTACCGAAGTGCTCTTATCACAAAAAGCGGCAAATAGCCTAATATAACATAGCTCATTTCTATTGCGAGCCTTTGCATCTTTGTATTTGACATTCTACAAACAGACATGAATGAGAAACTATCCTGCCTCAGTGCGACATCTTTCAAAAACGCCACAAAACTGTTTCCCCTGTCATCTGCGCTGAAAAAATACCCACAGCGGTCTGGAATCACAAATATCTCTCTCATCCCTCTCTCCCCCGTCATCAGCGCTGAAACGAGTTCAGCCGACATTCTGTGGAGGTCACTCTAGGAACGAAACTAACCCAGCTAGGGAAATGGTGCAGTATTGATCGAATGAAGCCTGCTTCGCGGTTAGTAACTGAGCTCAGACGTCGAGGGCACTTTTAACATTTTGCTTTAGAACATTGTCCTAAGTATCTCTTTTTTGGAGCCCTTTCCAACGTTGATACGGTTGGCCTAAAAAGGGTACAGCCTCCGGGTACACCGAACGGGGAACGGAAGTCCCTAACGACTTTGGAACGGCCTTCCGCCCAAGCCCAGCATCGCTTGTCTGGCGGCGGTGGCTTCAAAGCGCGTCTGTGGTCAGGCCATGCCTAAGAACGTTTAGCAAAAGAATCGCAGACAAGAGCGGCGGTAAAGGGATGGAGGGGAGTAAGGAGGGTGGCCAGTCAGCTTTGGGAGAAAGCTAGAAATCAGGTTTTGTGGAAGCCTTAGCGGCATCAAAATGAGGTTATCCGGATCCTGCGTATTTTCACCATTGTATACTCGCGTATTGGGTGCTAGTTCTGAAGGAGGCCGCAGCAAGACGGCGCATCTTTCGGCACGCACAAATCGTTGGCCTTGCTGGTTTCAATGAGAGCGTCTTGTGGGATCGCAGAGGAGACCATTATTAGGTTGCACCAGTAATGATGCCACGGTGCGGTGCATTGCAAAGATTCGCTTCCCAATATTAAAGCCATTGACCCGGCATTGAATTAGGATTTCCTTGCAGTCAACGCCCTTGATGGTTCGCTTCAACCAAACCTAAATCTTTGAGGACACCGAAACTAAGTCATTAGCACCACGTGTAACAATTGCAAGTGCCGCCAACCACAAGTAATATGCACAACAAGCACAGAGTCCAAAAATAGCAACCAATTTGAAGAATATCAAAGCAAACTTACCGATTCCACGTCGGCTGCAGGCACGCAGAGACCTCGTGAAAAGACCAGCCATGTTCACCTGGCTTTGATATCGAATATGAATGTAATGAATAAGATGGACGTCGTAACCCCTTTTTGTACTTTCGATCACACGCGGAATGCTAAAATTACCGAAGCGCGCACTTATTGACAGGACAGTAGCTGCAGATAGTTCCCTAGAAAAAACAACAACAGGCAGCTTGGGGAAAAAGAAGGCCGCCAGGCACATCCCAAACGAAACCACTCATGGACCAACTAATGCAGTTGTACCGTTTGGCGCTGGCAGCAGAGTGGTTTGCCGTGTGCCATTAGCCAGGAGTACAATATGCACGACACGTGGTAACTTTTCTGCTTTCATAATGGTGACAATAATGACATTCACGAGGACGAGAATGCACTGCATGGTTGTACCAACGTTTGCATCGTTCGTGCTCGGACTGCTTTTGTTGGTGGTTTCATCCGGTTTCGCGGAATAAAGTCTCTCTTTTGGTAGACTAATGTGCTGGTACTTTCAATGTCCTGGTACTCTGGCTCACAGTTTCCCTTTCACAAAATACATAATGCCGGTAATGAAACAAGCACTGACTTTGTTGTTCGTCGGTGCGCAATGTTTGGGTTGTTTCGTTCCCTAAACGCCCACTCCTCGCAAAAAATGTGATCTGTGAGTGCCTTAGAAACCGCCACCACGTTGTGTGTATACCAACATCATAGGACACACATGAGCATGCACATCGTTTTTGCCCAAATAGAACGCTCTTCGCTGCTTCCCGACACGTGGTCAGGTCATAAGTGAATTACTCTCCGAGCCATGTACCATAAAATATTAGTGATTATGAGCAGTATTAAGAAAACTCAATGATATTCGAATTAAATATTCTTAGAACCGTTTTTTACTGAGATACGTGTTGAAGAAAAAAATAGCAGCGAACTTCTCCTTTGGGCGCTTCTGTGTGCTGTTAAAGGTAAGATATGGGCTTCTTATTTTAAACACAGGCAAGCAGACGAACTGCGACCGGTGAAAAAATTACGCATCCTGTTAAAGCTGCATGCATTTCGGAGACATTGAAGGTCTTTCTCAATAGTGTAACGTGACGGCGTTTATGGCTCCTGTTTGCGGCTCCCCTTGCAGACACGGGTTTACGCATACTCACTATTGCACTCGTTTATTCACAGGTTCCTTCACTTAGTACTCTGTTATCTCACGCATACTCGTAATCATATAATTGTGGCCTATTACATCAAAGAAAACACATCCATCGGAAATAAAAAGACATGCTTTTATGCTCTGCT
This sequence comes from Amblyomma maculatum, assembly GCF_055883805.1. NCBI lineage: Eukaryota > Metazoa > Arthropoda > Arachnida > Ixodida > Ixodidae > Amblyomma > Amblyomma maculatum. The sequence goes on along the minus strand of NC_139347.1, from coordinate 103,997,765 downwards.
CACGTACCTGCTGACTTACCTGGAACGTATGACTAGAAATCTAAAGGCACGTGTTGGTTTGATTTCATCTTGCTCTCCCGTCTCGAAAAAGAGGCCCGAGTTGGCAGCGTCGGCCAACTTTATTATGCAAATTGGTTTCGTGACGTCACATCACCCGGGAACCAAGCTGTTCCCAGCAATGCCACCTGCCAACTGCAGCCAGCCGGACGCGTGCTCTAGAGTTTTGGCTCACGCCGCCGACAACGCCGACATCGGATTTGATGCAAACCGGGACCCTTTTTCTGCCTCGTTTAAAACAAGTGTTGTTAAGAAGCCAGATATGAGTGAGCTTGTCAGTTGAGGCTGTCTTAGAGTGAAACTTGTCTTGCTGCAGGAAAATGGGAACAGGCACCAGCTACAAGATACGAACCCGTGGGCATCCCAGTGAACATTGCAGACGGCAAGGTACCAAGGCCTAATGGTCATAGACTAGCTAACCTATGAAACACCCTCGCTGAATAGCAATGTTTGATTACATTTCCTGCTTGCGTATCGGAAATGCTAATCCTTCTGCCTAAATAGAGGCACTGAAGAGGCCTGCAAGCGTATTTTGCGGAAGAAATACACTCCGAAGGGGCTATAGTCTGGACTCCAAAGTTACCGCCAGCAGAACCCTTGTTATTTGTTAAGCTACGCTAACTTTCTGCACTCTATTCTCTCGAATTTCTTTGGACTGGTTGCGTAGGTGCAAATGTTGCACGATAATTTTCAGAATTCGGTGTCATCTACCCGAAGAAGCGCGGGTCTTGAATTATGCTAGTCTCGTGTAATTGTGCATGTTTTTACAGCAAACTGCCGAACCAATTTTGTATTTAAAGGGAAATATAGTTTTCCTGTTTATTCTCTCTTTTCAGGCAAGGCTTGGAAATTATTTCTCTGATAACCATAGCGACAAGCCTGTGGTTGTTGTATATATGCGAAAAACTTGTATTTCGGTGCCAAAATAAACATCTTGGAATATCTGTAAACTTCCTTTGAAGGTAATCTTCAGAAATGTTGTGGCGTGGCCTAGCGATATATCATGCTCTAATGCGTGTATGTAACTGCCAACATAAACGACACAGAATTGATAACCACGAGTGGAACACCGCTCCGCCGTGCCATGAGCACTGCTATACATTACCCTTCCAAACTTATGATGAGATGAACGAGCTTCACAACTTGCTGTATTAAAGAAGCCTGAGCATCACAACCTCGGAGAATCGCGGCAGTGTTTGCTAAACGAGGAGGAAATCTGCCGGCATCATCCATTCTCGGTAGTAGTGTATGAACGTAATGTCGCCGTAGAAAGGAGAGGCCTCGTTACCCTGATCTACGACAGCACGCTGCGTGCACAGCAGCGGGGCAAGCGATTTTTTCGAAACAGTCGTTAGAGAAATATACAGCGTTTCCTGGCAATAGTTTTCCGGAAACGATTCGAAAGTACAGTTACAAATTCGAACGGCGTGGAAAATTTTTCAACCATCACTGTTTGATATTTTCCGAGAATCTAAATAGGGTGAAATTCGATTCGGCATTCGAATGTTTCCAATATTCCCACTTTACAGAACACATTATTTTAAGACTTCATCTGATGCACGTAAAAATGTGAAAATGAGAGGAAATTCAAAATTCTATCTACTGCCTAGTAGTTGAAGACATTGAAAAGGCCGTGAAGTCCGACTTTTGACAGTTGCGAAAAAAAGGCATCCATATACTGAGCTGTATCAGCGCACGCTTAAAAATACCTGCTTTCGAGAATGTCCTTAGCCCTATGCTAAGGCGTTACTCACAGTCTGAGTCGCTTAATGATGCTAAGCGCTCTAGACATAAATCTAAACACGCGAAAAGGCAAAAACAACGAGGTAAATCATTAAGCAATGCAATCAGCGATATAGTGCTTGAAACATCACAAATTTATGTCCGGAGGCTGCAGCACAGGAAAAGAAGCAAAACCTTTGGCAACCAGAACGCCAACAACGCTTGAACCTTCCTTCGAGAAGAAGATCTGTTCCATTGTTTGAATGAAATGAGGTTTGAAGCTAGGTTGCAAACCTTTATCTAAGCCAACTACTTAATAATTTTAATTTTTTATTGTGTCTAATGGTTCCACGTTTGCGCGTGCTTGAGGTGTTAAAAATTGGAAATCATAGACCTCCCCCAAAGACATTAGGAAGTGAAAAAAAAGTTGATTTCGGCTAGCACAGAAATTCTTGAATTCACAGTCTAGTTAATGGATTCCAATATTTTCTGCCTTTATTCTTAAGGAGTGCGGTGTGCGTGGCGGAATTTCAAGGCGCCAGAAACACCTCTACCAAATCTATGTGGAATCACAAAAGTGCCACGCTTACTTTCAACGAGAGCGCTAGCTGCACGTATTGCACGTTTCTGATAAGAAGCACAGGGTGTAATGAAGGGATACTTTGTAAAATATCACACTACACAAAGCCATTTGCCCGTAATTTCTATGGCGATCACGGATCATTGATGACTTGTTCTGATTCCTTCGGTATTACGTCTCCTTTAGCACTTGCATAGTGGGTGGAACAGCGCGAAGAGACGAAACACACAAGAAGAGAAGTACAACAGACGTGCGCGTCTGTTGTGCTTCTCTTCTTGTGTGTTTCTTCTCTTCGCACTGTTCTACCCACTATGTAGTTGTGCCAACTCTCCCAACTGTCCATCCTCCTTTAGCACTGCTGTAACCGAGAACCATTACAAAGAAATTGGCTTTAGGACTCAGGGGAGATGAATCGCATGCACTGTTTTATACTCAACTAATTGCACTTAAATGCACCCACAGAGCCTATTTTGTATAAAGGACTGGAAGTGGACTACACAGCGCTCTCGGGCATGGTGGCGCTCATTCGAAGTACATCGGTGCAGAACATAAAACAAAAGCGTTTTCTGTGCAACCTGCACCTGATGGACACTACACAGTACGTTTCTTTAAAAAGTCAGGGAAGGAAGTGGAGCTTCGGCAAACTGCACAAAGGGAATATTACTGGCGAAATTTGGGAGACTCCTCGTCTCTTGCTTGGATATCATGGCGTCGTGAAGGTAGTGAAAGAGGCGAAACTCTGAGCAAATAACAAATAGGCTGTCATAATATAAAGAAAGAGAGAGAGAGAGAAAGTTGCAATCAAAGTGAAAAAGGCCGATTCTGCGGTAATTAGCGAAGTCGTTAGCTGCTTCAGCGCACCTTGGTGCTGTTTATCTCGTCTCTTGCGGTGTGGCCTCTTCGCCGCCTGTTCTTAACTCGGAGCGTTATCTCCTCTCCATTCACCAACAACAGCGCTGCATGGGCCGCGTCGCAACACTTCTCGGTCTTTTCCGCGTCGCTCACACTGCGACGGGCTGTCCTTTGTGCTTCAGCGAGCAAGATCTGCGTTTATTCGCGATAAGGTTCCACGCATGCGGTGCTTGGGCAGTGTTGTTTATTGCACTATGCGGTGGAGAACGCGGCCGCCGTCGTCCTTTCGATAACGCGACGCCAGAACCGCCGTGTGAAACCTAACCAACGAAAAGACGAAAAGAAGTAACAAAAAGCCCTCTTCTCTGATGCTTTCCTCCAGCAGTATGCTCAGCGCGTTGCTAGCATCGCCCGTCAAGCGCTCCTCAGCTGGTGGCGATGAGCGCGTCGGTCGTGATACTAATTACACGCGTCGCCTGCCATGTTTCTGCCTGCTATCTCAAAGAAGCTCTCCGATGGCGTGCAAGTGGATGACCTTTTTTGTAGCGCACGCTTCTCTCTTTTTTTTTTTCTATTTGACCCGCTTCTATCTCGTACTGCAGAACACGTATGGAATGCCTGGACTGAAGATTAGGAGCGCAAGGTTTATACATGAGAGAACGAGAAATTAAGACTTGATCAATAGTTGAGTAGAGGAATGGGAATCGATGCAAATAAATCTGCAGACAATGCTTTTATTTATTGATTCTTACCGTCGAACGTAGGCACGTTACAAAAACGCATTGTTTCTACTTACTCTGCACATTCTGCAACTGCTGATTAGAGTGCCTGAGATTCATGCGCGCCATCTTTTCCTTCTTTAATAATGACTAAACGCTGAAAGCAGGCCGAGCGCGTGGAAACAATTAGCCGTACTAGCGCTTGAGTGCCCTCACTGTTAATTTGGACGAAGTTAGCTGTGCATTGGGGCATTTCCTGTTTTTCTAAAGGCCTAAGAAAGTCGGCAAGTGTCTTTCTTATTCCTCGCGACGCGATGCGCGTGGAAGATAATTTTCTTCTGCACACGGCACCTCACTCACACGGCATCGTCAGCGGGGAGAAAACAACCGACTCCTCCCTAACAATTTGCGCTTTTTGCTCTGCGTTTCCCTTGTTTGCGATTTTGTGATTTTATTGCGGTTTACATTGCCTTCGTTAAAAGGGCAGTGAATGTAGGCGGGGTCGCTCCCTTGACTTCCCTACAAGCTTTTATCCCGCTCTCGTCTCCGGCAGCCAGTTCTCTTGCCTTTGCGTCAACGTGCCGACTGAGGTCACACAGTTGCCCAGCCCTTCACAAGCTCATGAAGACTGGCTGCCTCTTAGCGGAGAAAAATAATGTAACATCGAAAAACCTCCAGACACGGAGAGGCACTCCCGTGAGTTAACGCGGAGAACGAAGTTGCTGAAACTTCCTCATCCGTGCTCGCCTTACAACTTATCCCGGAATCGCCACTGCCTCTGCTTTGGCCACACACACATCAGCCAGGGAGGAGGGTGTCCCCCAGAAACAAGCTCTCCAAGAGACACCTACCCACACACGTCCGTAGAGTGAGCATGGAGAGGAGCGGAGGAAGCAGAACCAGTAGTTGACTTCACGGTCTTACTCATCACAGGCTGCGAGAAACGCCGCAAAACTTTGAGAAACGAGCGGGACACTCTAAAACAACGCGGACGTGAGCTGCAAAAGAAAGAAGGCGGAGACTTGCAATGGGCCGAAGGGAGAAAGAAAAGCTGCAGAAAACAGAAAAAAAAACTAAATAATGGCAGCAGAAGGCGAATAAATACAAAAAGAAAGAAATTCTCGATGCGAAGTCCACTCTAGCGTTTCTAAGAACGGCCGTCATGCCGCAGAGTCGAGGAAAGAGAAGATGGAGGGAGCATGGTGACCGTCGGTTCCTATGCGGAGATGTTGAGAGAGAAAAAGAAATACAAAGCACAGATATGCGAGAAAAATCGTTGCTCAGAGGAGAAAAGAGCAAGGCGACACAGCAAAACCCCAGTACTGCCGCTGAACGGGCCAGAGTTTGAGGGCTAGGGGGTGGACGAGAGGGACACGAAAGATGACTGGGGTACGCGCAGTCAACGGACCGTGCACCGGCTCGGCCGAGGCGCGCGCGCAGAGCTCTCAGGGACGACGCGACGCAACGCTGGCCGGGCCGCCTTTTGGCTCATGAGAGGCTCTTGAGAGCAAACTGAATTAAGGGTACTATGTCCGAACGACCACTGCTGCAGTCTCTATATACATGCCTAGCCATAGGAGCTTGCCACGACCTCCTTATTTTTCCCTGCCCCACTTCGTGTCTCTCTTCCCGCCTCCTCCTTCCTCTGTAGCATTGCTTACGCGAAGGTCGATGGCGCAAGGCCCTCGCTAGCAGGCTGCGGCCTGCCGAAAGAAAAGCTCGTGCTCGGTTCACCCAATTTGGCTGCGTGTTACTCGGCTGGCCGTTCGCTCGTGGATGCCTCTACCCGCAGTGGCAGTTAGGTGGATAGTGTCCCTTGCGAAACAGTCCAGTGGGTTGGTGTAGCCTAATTTGTCGTATAAGGCACGTATGGCTTGCAAATCATACACGTAGCCTTTGAGTGCAAGATACCCTCGCTGTGCCTGACTGGGCTGACGTACATACGTTGAGGCCGAGTGAGTAATGCATTTGGCTCAGAATGAGATACGTGGATTGGACGCAGCTGCGAAAAGGTCGCGCAGTAAACGTACCTCCATGGTATACAAACCGGAGGCCTGCAAAGGAAGTAGTTAAGAAAAAGCGTCGTGTCGAAACGCTACAAATTCCTCATAGACTTGGAAGAAACCTTGCGTCGAGCTGAGAAGCGTTACTGTTAAGTGTTGCTTTGGGGGGTCGAATAAGAAAAAAAGAAATATGAAAATGGCAGGAATAATGGTATAAGTCGTGTCTAAACTACAGGCATGTACGTCCGCCCTCGCCTTACTAGATCTCTATGGCGATCAAGTACGAAACTGTTCTTCCCGTGCTTATGAAGCAGTTTAAAATACCTATATCATGATATTCCTGCTCATTTGTCTCTCTAATATCTTCGATGTATTCAGCTCCTAAGTCCGGACATGTCGACTCTACGTGCCCGAGTTTCCTTTCTTCTGGGGCAGAAAGCCAGGTAAAATGCCGGGCAGAGAGTCAGGCCGCTTAATATGTGCGTGTGTTTCTTCTGACAGCAAGAGTTGGTAATGAAAATCATCGTAAGGCCGCGCGAAACACAAGACGGAGAGGAACAGGAGGCGACACGAGCTTTTCGTCTCGTGTTTCGCGCTCCTTTACGATGATTCCATTCCGACTCGCCCAATTTTTCGCACTCGGTAATTAAAATGCCTAACAATGCTGGATTTCCAAAGAGAACCTCTTATTGTAATACAAACGTGCAACGGCATTCAAAACTTGTTTGAACAAAGGAGGGCAAAGTCGTGATCAGCGTATATGGAGTCTCGACAGAAATTTAATTATTAGCCATGTTGTTCCCGCCACGTTGGTGAAGTGGTTAGGGCGCTGGACTACCGTGCCCTGTGATGTAGGATCGAATCCCGGCCGCAGCGGCCGCTTTTCGAAGGAGGCGAAAAGAAAGGCGCCCGCGTGCTGTGTGATGTCAGGGCACGTAAAGAACCCCAGATGGTCCAAATTTCCGGAGCTCGCCACTACGGCGTTCCTCATAGCCTGAGTCGGTTGGCCACGTTAAACAGACCCATAAATCAAACCAAACCTAGTAGTCGTATAAGGTGGATTGATGTTTTTATGAGCTGTGCTGGCCTTTTTTCATAGAAACAGTATTGGGATAAAAATACCACCTAATCATCGAATAGTATTTATTGACTACAGCAGATAAAGTGATCAGTTATACAATCATCCTGATCAGTCGCCAAGGCGGCTTGGTGATAGAGGTTACTTCGGAATCGCGCTTCGTAAGCCGACGCTCGAGCGTGGCCTGTTTCGCATAGATTACGTCCGGGGCGTAAGTTCCGTAAGTTGAGGATCCGCCCTCTAGCGTTGCAGCTGGCACTGTTCTCTCTGCTGCGACGCCTTCATCGTCTTCCGCACCGCGGTCGTACAACAGAATCGATTGGCTACAGGTTCGTCATTAGACGCAACTTCTGTTGTCTATGCTGATTATGAGCCTGGCGAACGCGGAAAGTATCATTCACATCACTATAACAACGCATGGCTGCAGTGTCTGCGCGCTACCCACGCGTATAAGTTTTTCTGCGTGTTATGTTATTTCATCGGGCCACTCACAGCGGCAATATGCTGCCTCTCACTCGCACATACTGTTATTATGAGCTGCAGCCGTTCGTGTAGTCGATGAATAGACCAAGACGCAAACCTGGGTGCGACATGGAGGAAGGAAAGAACTTAGAAGAGGCTCTGACGTCATTTTTTTTTTTTTTTTGAAGCGACGCTGCAACGTCTTTCCTCCTCCTTTACCCTCCGCCTGCTCTTTCTCCGCGACGCTCACGTATCAAGGGCACTTAGCAACGTTGTTGCTAGTGGCCCGAGTTTTCATAGCAACAGCGTCGCCGTTGCTAATGACCCGAATTGGCTAACCCTAAATTTTGACGTCACTTCCGCCACACTTTCTCCAATGCATTGGGAATGGCAAGGGCCTCTCCTAAGTTGTTTCCGTCCTCCATGGGGTGCGAGATAGCGGCAGCAACTAACGCCGGCGGCGCACGTTTTAGCCCTAGCATCCCTCGACAGTCTAACGCAGCGCCGTTAGTGAGGGTGAAAACGTTGGCAGAAAACCAATGGGCCACATTTTTTGAATATCTCTGCCCGTAATAGCATCTCATTTTCTACCTTTACTTCTTACTTTCTTATTTGTACCTCCGGTAATCTGAGTTCTTTTGTTTTTCATTTCTGGCATCCTGATGGGGATCGCAGTCGGGCTCTATTCAGCGGCGGCCAAGGGTTTTCTCCATATAGTGGCTCGTGTCATAAAACAAAAACACAAATACAACCTAAACTAGAGCAAAGACGCCGGCTAAACTAAGCCTAGGTTTCTGTCGTAGGGGAGGAGACATTCGAGCTATTGATGCAGATATTCTTTCTTGAGCTTCACGCAGCAATTTTCGTGCGCGCTGGAAACGCAATAACTTTTTATTTCGAGCAACGGCTCTGGCTTATGAAAGCATACGAGTTCTGCCATGCTACAGTGTGTGTAATCAAACAAGCGATGTTTGCAAGAATCACAGGTAAGAAAACAATTACTCGTTTTCTATCGTTCTGCGAGCTTTTCTCTCCTAATGTCGCGTGCTAAATTTAGGGCGTAGGAGCACTGAAGTCCGGCTATATGGGATCGCCCATCCGGGTCATGAAACATTCATTTGCTGAGTGTTTGCTCAACAGCCATGTTTCTCAACTACCCTGAGCACCGTGCAATATCTCTTTGAAAACGAATACAAAATTGCGAAAGGACAGCGCTGGGGGGCCCGAGTGTAGCCGTAATATATGCTTCCTCTACAGTTCATGTCGCGATATATTATTGCCTATCCCGCTCTCCCGATTTCGCGCACATCATTCTTCCGAACCAACTGCTGTTTCGGAGAGTGGTTTTGTGTCCAGGCGCTCTGACTGTTGTTGTCCCCGCCACAGTTGTTCGCGCGCTTTCTTGGTTACTCTGCAGGTAGCCAGAAGTAGCTCACACCGACGCCGTGACAATAAGACGTTTCTCGCTAGTTTCTTGTAGGGTAGTCTTCCTTCCGCCTCACCTCACCCGATCTGAGACAGAGCAAATGTAGATGGCTGCGGGGAGCCATAAAGAAAAAAGAACTGGTCCACAGAGCAAGTGTGACAGATACTGCGCCTTTACCTATCTGTGAACCGCTGGACAGGCCGCCATTGGAAACTGACCCTGGCAACGTTTAATGCAAGAACCCTAGCTAGTGAAGCTAGTTTAGCAGTGCTGTTAGAGGAACTAGAGGGCATGAAATGGGATGTCATAGGGCTTAGTGAGGTTAGGAGGCCGAATGAGGCATATACTGTACTGAAGGATGGGCATGTACTGTGTTATCGAGGTTTACCAGAGAGGCGACAACTAGGAGTAGGTTTCCTTGTCAATAAGTATATAGCGGGTAATATAGATGAATTCTATAGTATTAATGAGAGGGTTGCAGGCATCGTAATTAGGCTTAATAAGCGGTATAAACTGAAGGTTGTACAGGCCTATGCACCTACATGTAGTTATGATGACCAGGCAGTTGAAAGCTTCTATGAAGATGTAAAATCGGCAATGCGAAAAGTAAAGACGCAGTATACTGCACTAATGGGCGACTTCAATGCCAAGGTAGGGAAAAAACAGGCAGGAGACAAGGCGGTAGGTGACTATGGCATTGGTTCTAGGAATAGCAGGGGGGAGTTACTAGTTGAGTTTGCAGAGCGCAGTAACTTACGAATCATGAATACCTTCTTCAGCAAACGGAAGAACCGAAAATGGACATGGAAAAGTCCTAACGGAGAGACTAAAAACGAAATCGACTTCATAATGTGTTCAAGCCCCGCCATTGTGCAGGATGAGAGGTAATCGGGAAAGTTCGATGTAGTGACCACAGGATGGTGAGGTCCCGAATTAGCCTAAATCTGAAGAAGGAACGCAATAGATTAGTAAGAAAGAAACCCATCAACGAACTAACGGTGAGGGGGAGGGCAGAAGAGTTCAGGATCTCGCTACAGAATAGGTATTCAGCTCTAACTGAGGATGGCGACATTACCCTAGAGGCAAGGAACAATAATTTCAGAGATATCATTACCGAGTGCGTGGTAGAAGTAGGCGGTAGGATGGTTAGAGAGGATACCGGTAAGCTGTCTAAGGAGACGAAAGATTTGATTAAGAAACGGCAGAGTATGAAAGCTTCCAATACAACAGACCAGATCGAATTGGCCGAGATATCAAAGCTAATCAATAAGCGCAAGGTGGCCGATATAAGGAAGTATAACATGGAGAAAATTGAGCATGCTGTAAAGAACGGGGGAGGCCTTAAAGCGGTAAAGAAGAAATTGGGCATAGGCAAAAACCAGATGTATGCGATAAGGGACACGGCGGGCAACGTCATCCCTAATATGGACAAGATAGTCAAAGTAGCCGAGGAGTTCTATACAGATCTCTACAGTAGCCGAAGTAGTCAGGACCGTAATGAGATTGGCGGTAGGAAAAAACAGTCAGACGTTCCACCACTGACGAAGGACGAGGTCAAGAAAGCACTAGAAACTATGAAAAGGGGGAAATCAGCTGGAGAGGATCAGATAACTACATATTTGCTGAAAGACGGGGGGGATATCGTGCTAGAAAAACTGGCCACCCTGTATACGCAGTGCCTGGTGTCATCGACGGTACCGGAAGCATGGAAGAATGCAAACATTATCCTCATTCGCAAGAAAGGGGACTCTAAGGACCTTAAAAATTACAGACCAATCAGCTTACTGTCTGTTACGTATAAGGTATTTACTAAGGTAATCGCTAATAGAATCAGGACAACCTTAGACTGCAATCAAGCAAAGGATCAAGCAGGGTTTCGGAAACGGTACTCTACTATCGATCATATCCATACCATCAATCAGGTGATAGAAAAATGCTCGGAATATAACGAGCCCTTATACATAGCATTCATTGATTATGAAAAAGCATTTGACTCAGTTGAAACCTCGGCGGAGATGCAGGCATTGCGAAATCAGGGGGTAGACGAACCGTACGTGAAAGTGCTGGAAGATATATATAGTGGCTGCAGAGCAACCATAGTTCTACATAAAGAAAGCAACAAAATTCCCACAAAGAAACGTGTTAGGCAAGGAGACACAATCTCCCCAGTACTATTCACAGCTTGTTTAGAGGAAGTATTCAGAGACTTGGAATGGGAGCAGTTAGAGATAAGGGTAGATGGAGAATACCTAAGTAATCTGCGATTTGCTGATGACATTGCCTTGCTAAGCGACTCGGGGGATGAACTGCAAATAATGATTGATGACCTAGACAGAAAAAGTAGAAAGGTAGGCTTGAAAATCAATATGCAGAAGACTAAGGTAATGTTCAACAGCCTCGGGAAGGAACAGCAGTTTACATTAGGTAGCGAAATACTGGAAGTAGTTGGCGAATATGTCTACTTAGGACAGGTAGTAACCGCAGATCCGGACCATGAAAAGGAAATAACAAGAAGAATAAGATTGGGATGGAGCGCATTTGGCAAGCACTCGCAGATTATGACTAGCAGCTTACCGGTATCGCTTAAGAGGAAAGTATACAACAGTTGCGTCTTGCCTGTACACACCTATGGGGCTGAAACGTGGAGGCTAACCAAGAGAGTTCTACTTAAGTTGAGGACAACCCAGTGGGCTATGGAACGAAAAATGGTAGGGGTAACATTAAGAGATAGAAAGCGTGCAGAGTGGGTCAGAGAAATAACTCAAGTTAACGACATTCTAGTGGAAATTAAGAAGAAGAAATGGACATGGGCAGGACACGTAGTGCGAAGACAGGATAACCGATGGTCGCTTAGGGTAACAAACTGGATTCCAAGGGAAGGAAAGCGTAGCAGGGGGCGGCAGAAAGTTAGGTGGGCGGATGAGATTAAGAAGTTCGCAGGGGTCAAGTGGATGCAGCTAGCACAGAACCGGGTTAAGTGGAGAAATATGGGAGAAGCCTTCGCTCTGCAGTGGGTATAATCAGGCTGCTGATGATGATGATGAACCAATTATTATTATTATTATTATTATTATTATTATTATTATTATTATTATTATTATTATTATTATTATTATTATTATTATTATTATTATTATTATTATTATTATTATTATTATTATTATTATTATTATTATTATTATTATTATTATTATTATTATTATTACTGAACGACTGAAGTGAACTGAAGCGCAGTATCTGTGGCGCACATCCTGAAGGCCCAGTTAGACTTCGTGAAAGAGTGCATTCGCACCATAACACATGGCATATTTTGATTCGGAAAATTTAAAAGTACAGATGCTGGCATCCGAAATGTTTCTGTTAGTCTCCTGATAATGCATCGCCGCTTGTATATACAGCTCCACCTACGGTGACGTCAATGATGCGCTATAATCTTGGGCATCACTAAAGAATGAATATAAGTAAACCTCGATGATATGAAAATGATCGATTTCACCTGAAGAGTGTCAGAGAGTCAGCACAGAGATTAATGACGATCCATGTGCCGACGTGCCTTGATATGATGGCCTTGCTCGGCAGCTATTACATGCTTGCTTCTAGTATCAGGCCATCGTTATGTTTCTGGCGAGTTTAATGGCTTTTCTTCATTTCTTAACTGGTAGTTGCATGTGCGATGACAGCCCCGGGATGGAAAGAAAGCTAAATATAGCTGAATCTCTGGGAGATCACTCTAGCGGAGTTTGTACGTGTTCCAGCTGTTTTGTCACCTTCCTCGAGATGTAATAAAAAAAAGTTAGAAAATTTACACTTTGCTTTTATATCGACTGCGGTAAACATAATGCGTAAACCAAGATTCATATGGCAGGCGTAACAGTGGGAGAGAATAGTTAAAAATATACCAGGTGATTGAAGCGCCCTCTTTAATTAAACCACCAAAGGCATGCCTACCGCTGAAAGAAATGGATATCGTTTTTTTTTTTTTTGGAAATCCAGGCGTTCTGCTTCTTTGCATTTCATCCAGGTCAGTGGTTCCAAACCAAGTCGTTTTAAACAATTACGCACTCGCTTTCCCTTCTGGTGAGTTAAACAGTAAATGGCTGTTTATCACTCTTTCAACAAGAGCTCGTTACTGGCTGTTTTTTAGTCGCAGCTGCTGGCAGACTACAGTTCCGCCTGTCGCCGCTAACAGGGGTTTCGACAGTGTAATTTGCGAAACGGGGTTCTGTCGTCACACGCTACCCTCTCCTTTGCAAAGCTTTCACAATTTTTCATTTTTCTTTCACTGACAACTACAGAAAAAGCTCCGTGCAATGGGCCGGTGATGAACAGCGATTCGTTTGCGTGGGACACAACGATGTTTCTCCAAAGCGAAGAAAAAAACAACAATGGCCGCGACGGGCAAACTGCGATGAACAGCGCTCTGCTCAAGAGTATATGAATTCGTATCTGGGCTTGGACAACAAGCCTACGAGGCGGGCGCCGCAAAAGAAAGTAGGCGCCCGGCGTGGCTGGACAAGAAGTAAATAATGTGCTCATCAGTTCGCGAAGTCGAGCGAGAACTTTGAGGCCGTACGTTACGTCGTATTCAATTTACGGTGGCCGGGGCGTTCAATATATGCGGCCGCGTTGTCTGTCGCCTCCTTTTCTGCGTGGCGGACCCGGAGCGGTAATCCACTTATCGGATTATGTGGGCCCCTTTCGCAATCTTGCTTGGATGCTATGCGGTGGAGCTGTCGCCCCCGCGTTCGTATGAATGCGTTCAAATTTAGCGCCGCCTAATGTAGTGCGCACAAAAAAAAAGAGGGGGAGAAGTGGAAGGGGGTTATACGTCATGCCTTCCGCATCGAACTTGCCATTTTCATCTTTACACCAACGAAGAAGGGCAGCTGTACAGCTTCGTGCTACCGTTATCTCGACCTCTTATCAGCGGGCCAATTAGTACCGGACGACGCAGTGCACGGCTATCTCACTGACCATGTACGCTTGCATTAAGGCCCATGAACACAAAACATACGAACGTAAAGAGAAAGAGAAAAAAAGAATTAAAGGTTCAGATGTTTCTTAAGCGGAGAAAGGCGAAAGCCTACCCTTCCTCTCTTATAATTTGCCTCTCACTGTTTACCTCTTATCGGCGCTGGCTGCAGTGCTACGTATAATTATAATTGGTTTACGGGAAAGAAAGGCGCAATATCTGTCACACTTTCTCCGGCAAGTAACGTGCTCCATCGCTCTTGTCGCGCGGCGGTCCTTGGCGCGCGTTCAAGTGTGGTATTACAGATGGCAGGAACGCTAGACAAGAACTGATTTTGCGGAATTTCGCGGGATATGACAGATCTCACGCACAGATCTCGCGCACAAATCTCGTGTACAACTCTCGCGCGTGGAATTTCTTTCCATGAGCTTAGAAAAATATCCCGAGTTGTAACGGAGCCTAGTTGTTGCGTTTGGAATGAGGCGAAACGAAGAGGCATCCGTGTGCTGTGCGATGTCAGTGCACGTTATTAAAAAAGTTAAATTGGTTCACGGGAAGGGAAATGCGCAGTAACTGTCACACTTGCTCTGTGGACACCCGAACCGCGCCGTAAGGAAGGGAGGAAGGTGGGAATGAAAGTGGAAAGAGAGAAAGAGGAGCCGTAGTGGAGGGCTACGGAGTAATTTCGACCACCTGGGGATCTTTAACGTGCGCTGACATCGCACAGCACACGACGCCTCTTCGTTTTGCCTCCATCGAAACGCAGCCGCCGCCGTCGGGTTCGAACCCGGGAGCTCCGGCACAGTAGTCGGGCGTCTTACCACTGCACCACCCCGGCGGGGCGTTAAGATTTCCAGGTGGTCGAAATTACTCCGTAGCCCCCCCACTATGGCTCCTCTTTCTCTCTTTCTACTTTCACTCCCACCTTCCTCCCTTCCCTTACCGCGCTGTTGAGGTGTCCACAGAAACACGTGTGGCAGATACTGCGCCTTATATATATATATATATATATAGAGAGAGAGAGAGAGAGAGAGAGCGAAGGGTACGCTTCATTTAAGGAAACATTTTATTGGACTCGATGTTTCGACCAGAAGCTGGCCTTCATCAGGAGTGTGAATGCAAGCAATGGGAGTAGGTTTTATATGCAAAGAGTGGAAAGAGAGACAGGTGCGCAGAGTACAATGACATTGTAGTGATGGGTGGGGTAAAAAGCAGGTGCAGGCGGGGAGTGGAAGAAAGTGCAGGTGGGAAAAAAAAAACGGCACATGGAAGGAAGCACAGTAATAGGTATGACCCCAGGCGACAAAAGCAGGAATTGTGTGACCGTCATTGTGTGTATGGTGGGGGAGGCTGACATTCCTTTGGGCCACCTGCAGTAAGCTTGACTTGGCCGTTTTGGGTGTGTTTGAGGAAGGAATTTACGGGGTAACTGAACTTTGAAGTGGAGAAAGAATACCAGGGCTCTCATTAATACCGGCATGCAGGGCATTAAATTTAAATATAAAGCACGATTCTCGCTGTTCCAGTTCGCGGTTGCTATGGAAGCCGTTCTGGAGCAGGAAAACTTTAAGTTTGTCGAATTCGTGACTTTTCTGTTGCAGGTGTTTGGACAGGGGAAGGTGGGGGAGAGATTTGGTGTGTGCGCGACGGTTATTGAAACGAATTCGGAAGGGGTTCTCGGTCTGCCCTATGTATTGCATTTGACACTCGCCACACTCGGGCATATATACCATGTTCCTGGAGTCACAATTCAAATTTCCGCTGATGGAGTGTTTAAAATCAGAGTCTGTGCTCTTTGCCGTGGTCGTTGTTTGCATGTGTTTGCAAACTTGACACCTATTTTTTCCGCACGGCATACAACCCACAATATCTGCTTTATCGATAGTAGAGTGTACTACATAATTTTGTAAATTTTTTGGTCGTCTGTATGTAACCCGCGGAACCACAGAAAAAATTTTGGAGAGGCGATCACTTTGTTCGATGATGTTAAAGTGTTTTTTAAAGTAAAACACTTTAAAGTAAAACACTTTAACATCATCGAACAAAGTGATCGCCTCTCCAAAATTTTTTCTGTGGTTCCGCGGGTTACATACAGACGACCAAAAAATTTACAAAATTATGTAGTACACTCTACTATCGATAAAGCAGATATTGTGGGTTGCATGCCGTGCGGAAAAAATAGGTGTCAAGTTTGCAAACACATGCAAACAACGACCACGGCAAAGAGCACAGACTCTGATTTTAAACACTCCATCAGCGGAAATTTGAATTGTGACTCCAGGAACATGGTATATATGCCCGAGTGTGCCGAGTGTCAAATGCAATCCATAGGGCAGACCGAGAACCCCTTCCGAATTCGTTTCAACAACCATCGCGCACACATCAAATCTCTCCCCCACCTTCCCCTGTCCAAACACCTGCAACAGAAAAGTCACGAATTCGACAAACTTAAAGTTTTCCTGCTCCAGAACGGCTTCCATAGCAACCGCGAACGGGAACAGCGAGAATCGTGCTTTATATTTAAATTTATAGCCCTGCATGCCGGTATTAATGAGAGCCCTGGTATTCTTTCTCCACTTCAAAGTTCAGTTACCCCGTAAATTCCTTCCTCAAACACACCCAAAACGGCCAAGTCAAGCTTACTGCAGGTGGCCCAAAGGAATGTCAGCCTCCCCCACCATACACACAATGACGGTCACACAATTCCTGCTTTTGTCGCCTGGGGTCATACCTATTACTGTGCTTCCTTCCATGTGCCTTTTTTTTTTCCCACCTGCACTTTCTTCCACTCCCCGCCTGCACCTGCTTTTTACCCCACCCATCACTACAATGTCATTGTACTCTGCGCACCTGTCTCTCTTTCCACTCTTTGCATATAAAACCTACTCCCATTGCTTGCATTCACACTCCTGATGAAGGCCAGCTTCTGGCCGAAACGTCGAGTCCAATAAAATGTTTCTTTAAATGAAGCGTACCCTTCCCTCTATAACTTTTTAAGCGGCCAAGTACGTTAAATGTTCTCGTATGATATATGTATATATATATATATATATATATATATATATATATATATATATATATATATATATATATATATATATATATATATATATGCAGCAAAGTGACTGGATCAATTTTATGGAGTGGCCTTGCTTTATAAAAAGTAAACTTATGGAGGGGCCCATGAATTATTGCAGCACCACACTGGCTCCGAGTTTAATGTTAGCATCTGCACATGATGTATCGCGGCAGAGCTGTCCAAGAATTTCTTTACCTCCTACACCAGATGCCTGCAAGAACAATCACATCTGTACATTATCCTGTGCCAGTGCAGGTAAACTGAAAAATCATTCTCGTGTTCCTGTGCAAGCTGTGGCCTGACGTCATCTTTTCACCTGATTAGCTGCTATATTCAACGTTCGCCTCTCATTTGTGCCTGCTTTTGTTACCAAATAAACTACTCTAGGATGAATTGTCCACATTACCTATCCTGGATAAATGCAGTTCGTGTATTTGTTTTCTACCAAGGCATAATCCACGGCGCTCAATTCTTTCCTTGCACAGTGCCGATTTATTTCAATGCACTCCGTTTCTCACAAAACAGTAGTGGGCATAGTCTCCACGCAAGCAGAACCTTTGATAATCGGAACGTACGGGCTTCCTTCTGGGCATAACCTCGGTCCTACTACGCTAAAAATGCATCTCCAACTGAAAAACCTATGCCTACGCCTAACCAAACTCCACCGCCACAACCAGCAGCAACGTCAAAACCGCCTTCCACCGCCCACAAAACCTCCTCTTTCCCACCCCTAATACATGCTTGCGGCTGCATAAGAAAAAGAAAACAAAAATATATACACGTTAAAATCTGATCGAAAGGCCCAGTGGGAGGCGATCGATTTTAAATTGAAATGCGCAGCCTTTACCTGGTAATAAAATTTGCAGCGTAATATAGAATGTACGCTGCACATTTTTCTTTTCTGAACATTTCTAAAACAAGCTTAAATATCTGCAGCATTTTTCTTTAGCCTTCACGTTTTGGCGGTGAAGGTGACCACTGGCACTAAACACCAGTTGTCTTCTTTTGTTTTCGCAAAAGTATGTAATCGTTTGTTCATAGATTGAGTCCACGTGAAGATGCATTGGAGCCTTTTTTATCTTCATTCAAGCTTTTCGTGTATGGTTCGCAGGTACTGTAGTAACTTGTCAGCAAAATATACAACCCCTTATATCTCCCAGTACACAACTGCATGCGGTATGAACTATGTTCATTACCATCTGTGCATATAAAGGCTTTGACAGTTGGAGCGTTGTGCCGCCTCCTACTGGGACACTTTGTAAAATTGGCCTCCGAGATCGGAAGTCGGCTTTTTGGATATTTGCAGAAAAGGTGCCTTATGAGGACCACGTGAAAGTTGCCTTATGAGTTTTTTTTAAAATGCAGTGACATTTCAAAATGAAGTCAAATGTAGGGGCCACGTCATTTAAATTCTGCTTTACTTCTCTGCTGACCGGCACAGCCTGCTTTCCAGTACGAGCGTCATGAAAGTTTTATCCCTGGCTGTTCTGTTTTCACACTACCATTCCGCCAGCTACTGTTTCCATAATAATAAAGATGTGAGGAGCGGAGTTTTAGCTAGTGTCGTGCCCATAGATGAAATAATAAAAATGCCATTTATGTAATGAGCTTGTAGTTGTCATAGGTTATGCGGTGTGCCAAAAAAGAAATCGGGGACAGCTAGGGCGTCGCCGGGCTGCAGAAAGGACATTTTCTAAACGTAAAAATGATCTATTCAGTACATCTATAACATGATACATATATTGCAATATACTGCGCTAGGAAGGACAGAAAATAACATATGTGAGAGATTATTTCCCCAAACCTGTTTTTCTAGCTACTATTAAAATCTATAGCTATTGCTGATGCACTGTGCGGTCGGTAGTATTTTCTTGTAAACGGGAGCCCGATGAAGAGGCTTTTTGTAGTCAGTGCAGTCAGGCTATGAGATCTCAGCAATATATCTTCTAGGTGCATCATATGGATTTCCATTGTTTTTAATCCCTGGGAAATGGGGGATTTAGAGTAAGAGACAACGAAGCCTTACATGCGGGAAGAGGTATGTAGGGCAAACGGGGAAATGCATCAATACGCGCCTGCGCCAGCATAAAACCTCTTTGAAAGGAGTTCCCTCCTCCAAATTAGCACTACATTCCAGAGATTGCAATCTTAATGATCCCGATTCGTCGAAGGTGTCGAAAAAAGCATGCACTCCGAACCTTGATAAAGCTAAGATTATTTTCAGGAATCAAAACAAATTGACCAGAGAACTCAGTGAAGCTTATCACATCCATAAAAATAGTGACACGTGCTTTAGCACACCATCAGTAATTATCAATGATTGTGAACTGTCATATTTGGATCCTTAGCTGTGTGTTTTGGTTGTTTTAGTGGGAAGGGATAGCGCATGCGCTTCTGGTTGTCATGTGAGAATATATTTCCTCGTATGTTTCATTAAACCTTCAGTTGTTAGTCCGAGCGCTTGTCTTGTCGTCTCTTCTTGTTCCTCGTCCCCTGTCGCAGCGCCGGTCAAATATCGAAGTTCTGTCAATGAAACACATTTGTGCATGTGCGATTGCGTGCAAGCATATGTACAGGCTACGAACCGCAAAAGCTGCGCTTACAGTACACGTCTGATAAAAAGTGTCTTTGAATAACTAAAGAAAAACTGAAAGAAAGGAGTGGCATCGCCAGATCAATATCGTTGTTTGCATATTGTAGCCATCATTTGTCATAGGCAGGCAGGATAAAACAAATAGGAAAAAAATCGAACAAATGCACCGTTTGAAGATTCCCATGCATTGGGGCATTTTGTGCTTTGAACGTCTCTTCTTGAACCAAAATTGTGCGCTGAAACAGCGTGATCCCTGGCCTCATAGAGTGTGAGTGCTCGGCCAGCGGAAGCGGGGTCGATAAAGCCAGCTTTGAATCGTGGCAGAAAAAGCGCGCCTAGTGATGGATGACGTCAGCGGCCATCTTCTAGAGACTGACGGAGGAAAAAGAAGAAACAGTGCTAAAAGCACGATAAAGACTAGTATCCAACGTGTTTTGACTGTTTACTTTAAAAAAAAAGGGAGAATGCAGGGCCAGAGAAAGCGATAACGTGAGTAAAGCAACAGATGCACCGCCATCATCTTCCCGAAAACGTTGCCAGATAGAAGAGCACCTTCGTGTTCGAAAACTAGCATCCATGTGCACTTTACGCCCGTGCATTATGAAAGAACCTTCGCGACTTGGATCAGTATCCGTACACGTAGAGGAAATGGAAGTCGGGGAAGATAATTTCCACCGCGTCAGATCTTCACTTTTCTGCGAGTGCTTGTATCGATTACTTGTGCAGTGTAAGCAATCAAGGATTTATTAAAAATAAGACCAAGAGATTCTTGTATCGTACCACTTTTATCTCCAATATTTTTTTTTCTTTTAAGCGCGTTAATGGTATAGCGCCGAAGGAAAACGACTGAAAGGAGGAAGGAGCTTGTTATACTTTTTGTTTTCTTTTTTTTCTGTTTCCTTCTTTTCTGTCGTTCAGGAGTGCACTTACATCGAACGAAGGAACTGAACCGCGCTTCTTTTTTTGGAAGCAAACCGCAATTTGTTGTCTGTGACATTAAGGTTTCAGATTTCCAAATAATAAATTGCCAATTCATATGAGTACAAACCTTCGGTAATGTCTTCCTCGCATAGTCGCCGTCATTTTTTGTAAACACATGTATCACCTTCGGGTAAGCGAGCATACTGAAACGTGCGATTGCGAAAAGAATAGCGGAAAATTTCTACCAATGAGCTCTGCTTCAGTTTCAAGCTTGTCACTGTTTAAACTTGAGGCAAGCAGTGGGTGAGGGAAAATAAATTGTCTTCTATGAATACCCGCCTTTTACCATAAATACAATATTGTATGAAGATCTGTATGAAAGTGCGAAGAAATGTTCGATTCATTATTGGCTAGAGTATGCTTTAACCAGAACAGAAACCTAGGCTAGATAATGCATATTCATACTTAAGCAGCGCGAAATACTAGACACATGAGAAGAAAGAAAGAATAAAGACACAAACGCTTATTAGTGGTCAGCGCTCGTGTCATCTCTCTTCCGCTCTGTCTTGTCTTTCATGCTGCTTAAGAACAGTTTAGTTTTTATGGCTTGTCGGAGCACTTTGAGAGCCGCAGCACTTTTGATTTTCGCCTCAATGTTGGGCAACCTCACTGAAATTAACGTTCTTGCCATTTTTGCTTCAGGGCAAAATATAAGACCGCAATTATAACATAAAAGTTGGATGTTGAGCGCCGCTGACATTTTTTGTCTTCATTCTTTGTAATATGATATTCATGTTTCGTATATTGTAATGGTAATGGTTAGCATTAAACATATCTACCAGCGTTAGTGTCTCGCTAATTTAGCATACAAGAAAGATATTCTTGATGTCTGAAGCTGTAGCGACAACTAGTGGAATAGTCAAGTACCAGAGACAAAAAATAAAAACATGAGAAGAACCAGTGCGTAAGTGAAATATGAGAAGACATTTACCGTTTCTCTTTATTGCTTACACGCGCCAACCTTAATGCTTCACATCTGCTGGCTCCTTTAGGGGTCCTTGTTTGGTGCATGCGTTTTTGTAATCAGTTACGTAGTAGACATCAACCTTTGGCTCTTATTACCCGCACATTATCATTGGCATACATTTGTCAGTCACCACATTATATACCAACCAAGGTAGATATAAAGCTCCAAATTAAACAAGCCGTACGGACATAACTGCGTGATCGAGGGAAAGCCTGTAGAATCCGTGATGCAAAGGTTCCGGAGAGCGCCAAATATGCCCCCCATTTTCAAAGGCGAAGGCCATATTGGCAGCGCCTGAAACTCAGCCACATCATGTGATCATGTGATGTTGCACAACCCTATGTTCAGTAAGTGCATGGCCATACCATCTGTGAGCCAACACCTGCCTGAGGTATTTGCGTGGGTTTTCGCTCACTGAGCCAACGTCGACAGTGCCGACGTCGGAGTGTAATGGTCATTTCAATCAAAATAATATATCCGCTGGGTGACCCAGCGGCAAAAGTAACATCTCCTATGCCGATTCTCGCGATTGCCTCGGTGTGGGTTTTTTTGCCCCTAGTATCTGTATGTTTGGCTATCTCATACATACCTGACGGTTCAATTTCGGGAAGGCTGTCTCCATCTCAGGGTCCTATTTTTAGGTGCGTTAATTAGAAACTTTACGCCTGTCATCTACAGCCGGCCTGCATTATTGAAGAAGCTTAAAACGTTATTTAAGTCAGTTAGAAGAAACAAAACTGTGTTGAACCAT
Source organism: Amblyomma maculatum (assembly GCF_055883805.1). Taxonomy (NCBI): domain Eukaryota; kingdom Metazoa; phylum Arthropoda; class Arachnida; order Ixodida; family Ixodidae; genus Amblyomma; species Amblyomma maculatum. The sequence goes on along the minus strand of NC_139347.1, from coordinate 103,975,523 downwards.
TCTAGCTGTTTTGAAAGCAATCTGCAGCGATGTGCGAAACGCACGACTGTTCTCGACACATTCGAAATAAATGAACTGCCTCGTAAATCTTTTATTGAAACGAAGCCCTCTATCAGCAAAGCTGCTGCACGTCGTTTTCTTCTTTTAATACTGTGGAAACTCAGTGTCTGGGGATTCAGACAACAGCAGAAACAGTTAACATGGCTTCACTGAAATAAAAAAAGGAAGAGGGGAAACGGGCGGCTCCCGGTTCTACTTCTTGGCTTTTCACCTGTCACACTGCGCCATCGAAGGTTGTTCTTCGGTGCGTGCAGCGCTTTGTGGAGGCAAAAGCGGACGTCACTTGCACACGACTGGACACTATTGCGTTCTCGACGTCCTGGAAACGTTGATGTGACGTTCTGCGCGCATACGAATTTCATCACACCGTCATTTCCAGTTCTTACGTGCTGTTGTTCAGCAACATTTCTCGTATCTCTCTGCATTGCTCGGACGGTGATATTAATAGAATGCAGCTTTATTTTTCTGCAACCTCGTTTCAAGATATATTTTTGGTCGAGCTGTTGTGTTTGTGTGAGGCAGGGGGGGGGGGGGGGGGGGTTAGAGGTGAGGAAGGAACTCAGGGAGAAGATGAACGCGTAGAGCGTTTAAGTCTGGCTCTTGTATATTAAGCCGATCGCAAGAAGCCCGCTTCTTCATTTACTTGAAAGCATTTATAGGTTAGGTACGTACAGCTAGACACAGAGGCAAACATTTGTAGAATTTTTAACGATACCGTAGGCTGTGTTCAGCAAAATCTGGACTTACATGACGTCAAGCTGCTCGGTGAAAACGTAGTCGTTTTGTCCATTCTGACGATAAAGAGCTTTCATATATAATGCACTGCTGCTTTGCAACAGCTGGTCTCAAAAATTTCCACACATCTATTGCGCGCAAGATGTATGAGTTTGACTAAGGAGTAGTATGAACCCTCTCAATATGGTTTATTGTGACTTCTAAAACTGTGGGAAAATTTCAGCGACAAGTCCACTTATTCTTATACGTGCCAACTTGTCATTTACACACGTGCGCTTCGGTCTCTTATCTCGGGCAAATAAGCATATTTCACTCCGGGATGAGTTTATGTTTCGGTTGAGATCGCATTTACGAATGTGTAAAAAACGGGCTTTATAAGTTTTTTTTTTCACTTCCTTTCATTTTCTTTCATTTCTTTTTAGCCACGGTAGATAGAGCGCCTAATAATTAACGGATGCGCGTAGGCGTGCCTGCACACCACACTCATATAGGAGAAAGGGAGTCCAAAAGTGAGATAATTTGGCTCAGTATTGCCATATGTTTATTATTGTCGAATATATAAAAACAAATATAGCATGAAAATTGGTAAACAACTTGGCACCGCGCTGAGCGAATATAAAAAAAAAAAAGCTTATAGGGGCAGAAATCTTAAAATATTTGTATTATTTAAATTTCACAACGTCTCAATTTCTTCCTTGCTGCAAGACATAATGCGACAGAGTGCGAGGCAAAATGAAATGGCCTTAAAAATAAATAACAAAAAAATGTGTCAAATCTTGCGATGTATGCCCGCTAGTCTCCATGCGTGGACACCGACAGGACTTTTGTGGTCATGCTTGCTTGTCCAGTGTGACTAGCAGACACGAAAGGCACTTATTTCGCTCATGTCCTGACTCAAACTTCTTGATTGCACAGCAAGGCTTTGCTGCGTACGTTATTTTTGCTTTCCATTTACGTTTTCTACACATCCATGACGTTTGTTTTGCCTCTTTTACTATAAGTAATGTTATTCCTGCTCTTTTCCCGTTGAAGGAAAAACCTGATGTTGCTCTATCTGTTGTATGCAATCAAGTGATTTTCGACATGACTGTATGCTTGCAAGTAAAATATCGAGTTATGCTATTAGTGTGACTAGTCCTGTTGCATGCTTGCTAGGTGAAACTAAGTAGCAAAATGTCTCGTATAATTTCATGTCAAATTCTGCTCTAGTCTAAATGTCTTGCCTTATTTCATGTCGAATTCGGCTCTAGTCACTCCAGCACATCCATGCACAAACAAGCAAACATAGAGATTTAAAAACAAAAAACAAAACAAGATTTCGGTTACCGAATTAAAGTTCTGAGGCTCGCTGGAGACCACGATGCTCGTAAAATGGGCTTTTTCCAGATTTATTTTTTATCGTTACTTTCTGGAGAGCAGTGGGAAAATAGAGACAGGGAACGTATACTGCCCTCTGGTCTCACTATTTCCGGAAAGACTGCATTGTCTTTTCGGACGCTGCCGTGTGCCCGTAGCTCTCGGCTGAAATAACGGCGCTTGCAATATGAATAAGGCAAGGGCGAGGGTCACATGTAGCTCTGCGTTTCATTCATTTATTATTCAACAAAAACATTCGTGCGTCCTGGCCGAGGTACGCAATAAATGAACAACAAAAGATGTTCTGCAGTGTTTCTAAGGGACGGGGGTGTTGGTGGGGATCTGAGGTTAGGGTTTGAATAAGCTCAAGCAAGCAAGAGCAAGCAATAAATAACGCATCAGTTGTTTGAAATTGTGTACCCGCCTTTCTGCAAAGTTGACCGTTGGCACCTTTGAAGGGTTCTCGCTGTCTGAGAAATCAATTCCTAGTCCGGCAAAGCTACCGAAATCGCACTTTCTTCATACGCATTCAATGTCACGGCAGTTTTGAGCCACTCCTTCCTTTATTTGAGTGTTCCCATCGTGAGTTCCGGCTCACGTGTTCTCCTCTCCTGCATTAGGCTATTCATGTCCGTTCGCGGGTGGCATTGAACATATTCTTTTATTGTCCAGCTTCACTGTGCGCCATTGAGCGCTTTCCATGCATCGCGGATGGATACGCGCCAAAAAGGATGAATAAAGAGAGCGAGAGGGGGAGAAAGAGAACGCATTGTTGCTTCGTCTGCTAAGCCCATGATCCCTACGGACAGATTGCATTGCTGTCCATCTGGATTGGAAAAAATGCTGTTGTGCATTCAAAGTTCGGAAAGTTCTTGTGGTCGCTTATGGCGAGCAAGTTTATAGGTGAACGAAAGAGGTAGGAGGAAGAGTGGGGCTGAGAGAAATAAAGCGGAGTCGTGGTATTCCAGAGGGCATCTCGAAAGCCAGTCGGGTGCGCGATTCAACCACTACGCTGCCAACGACATATATGAGGACCAATCTCGAAGTCTCCTTTGTCAAAAACACGTTTATAAGAGCAGCCTTTGTTTTCAGTTTTGTTTATTGTCGGTTTCATAACGATATTGCGAGGCCCACTGCAAACAGAGGCAAAACACATTGGTGGCGACCCGGAAGCTAAACATCCTCAAGATCCTTGCACAAATATCACCGACGAAAAACAGAAGAGGAAAAAGGACTGAAACATATAGCTTGTAGAAAGGACCGGACATAAGACGAACGGCCTCGGAAAAAACAGCGATTGTCGTTTTGGCCGAGGCGTGTTTCTTCCATCTCGCAGATTGCACTATAAATCGGTTGCGCGGACCTCGACCGAGGTTTTTTGGAAGTTGAAATACTGCTTCCGCGTCTCCATGTGGGTCACGGTTGGCGAGAGAGTCCCACATTCGAGTTCCGCATCTGCAGAAGGACTGAGATTTCCGTGGCCATGAGCGTTGTTAGTGTCTGTGTTTATTTGTTGGGAGACTCTGTGAGAGGCGGCGGGACTTGCCATTCTTCTTTGCTTCGAAGATGCTCCTAGTGCCGCGACTTTGAAGTATGTACATACTCCCCCGAATATCTGCATCCATGTCGAACACAGCTCTGCAATGCGTAGCTACAATAAATCGAGAATATATATAGGCGAGCTGCTCTCAATACTTCGCGGCATAAAAATCAACAATTCTAAAGAGGGGGATCGCAAGTCTTTAAATTCAGTGCGTCGTGGCTCCTTCCTCTACTCTCTCACAAATGCTTACTTGTCCGCATCTGCCGAGAGGATGTGTTGAAGGACATGGGCATCGTGACTTTTTCTTTACCTCAATATTGATGCCTCTTTATGCAGATTTATTTTCGCTCGAAATTTTACACGCGAGGTCATAGCTGTTCGTTGAATTGTAAATAATGCAGCTATTATAGTTAAGCCTGTTTTTAATGAAGTGCGGGAAAAGTCAGCAACCTGGAATCACTAATAGCAGCAATTCTGAACCACACTGATAGCTTCGAAGAGGTTCTTCCTAACAAAAGCCCGCTCTGCGAGAACATTCCATTGTCCCTTCACGAAACAATATAGGAGTGAGTAGTTACTTGCAGTGTGTCACAACCATGCATTGTTGACAGTCATCATCAAAACCCTTCTCTGATCTGCTGTCTTGTTTATGCTGCAAACTACTCAGGTTGCTCGTGGCATTGTCTATAAGTGCATACATGAACGCGACCAAAGCATAGCAATATACGTTACCAAGTAGTGCTGTTTCTTGCTTTACATTTTTGGATTTGGCCTGCTCAGAAAGCCAAACATATGAATAAGCTACATAGTTCAAAAGATAATTCTTACAGTGTATTTGCTGAAAAAGTAAGGTCAGGACACTTAGGATACCTTCCGTGTAGGAAGGCGAAAAATTGCTATCGCAGCAATTGCCGATTACCCACGCTTCCTCCTTGGTGTGCGTACCTCGCGATCAGTAGGTTGATGCCTTCTCTACTCTTTCTGCTTGTCTGACAGCGCCCTCCCACTCCTTCTCTTCACGGCACTCACAACAATCATCGGTCTCTGCAAATGGCCGCCGCGCTGGCTAAATGTGGTGTAGCGGTGTGATTAGAGTTAGGCGCCGTTAGCTAGGTTCGATATCCTATATTCAACTAAACCAGCAGACTGACGCCAATTAGGCGACGTAGTAGTACGACACCACATGCATGAATGCACGAAGGACGATCGCGTCACAATTTTAATGCGAGGTCTGTTAGCAATGCCATAACCGCAAATTGGCGGCGCCAAGTTCTCTGCTACAGGAATATCGGCCCTACATGCCGTTCTCCTAATCTCCACCTCGGTAGCGCATCATCGGCTAGCATTACAGCTATATGGTAACTGTGAAGCGAGCGAATGACGACAGATGCGGAGCGAGCAGTTATCCCCGATGGGATGGGATGTGTGGTCTTTATTGGCTCTCGCTGCGACATGCTACACCCCCATCCACTTTATGACAAATGGTCACAATTAAGGTTCGACTCAAGACTTCATGTCCCGTCACCCGTTGCTATATATTCTCTGCTTCGTGAGGCTTGATCTCCTTATTAACGCAGCCAGGAGCTTAGACCACGTAGCAAAAAATAAATAGATAAACATAGTGGGTGGCCAGTTGGTCATGCATGCTAGAGACTATCGCGAAGTAGGGACACACAGGAGTAGAGAAAGGCGCAAACACAAAGCGTTTGTGTTTGCGAGCTTTCTCGTCTCGTCCATGTTACGGTTTCTCTCTGGCTTTCAGCACTCCCTTCTGGTAGCCGTCGGTTAAACAATGCGATTATAACAAGGTCTCGGCAAAATTTTGATGATTTTTAAATCGAGTGGTAGCTGGCTGTTCTTCGTACAGCTGTCTTTCGGTGAGGTTTTGCAATCGTTTAGCAGCAACTCGGAAGTCTCACTGTTATATCCTCCTTACCGAATACCTCCTTTTGACAACCATATCTTCCTTCGCTGTGAACGCTGTTGAAAAGCAGAAATGTTTGGAGAGAACCTGGAGGAGAGGTCGTCTAAATGATCAGTCATTTTGATCCTTGAAAAAGAAAACAGGAAGCGGAAAACGAGTGGGCTGTTGACGATGTTAATAGCGATGAAAGACTTTCGGTAAATGGAAGTGCATAGGAAAATAACCTGATTACGAGAAAAAAACAAGCTTCAACGTGACACACAAGAAAGGAAAGAAGAAAAAGCAACAGAAACGGCGGTGCACTTCGTGTGTGTCGTCTATTAGGTCGTAGGGAACCACCGTTCCAATTCCGAAATAGGGTCACGAGTAAAGGAGTCCCTAGTTCCTCAAGGCTCCCCAGTCCGATAACAAGGAGAACCAGGGAGCGCGCCTTGCTGGTTGTATGGCTGGCTCGTCTACTTGCAGTGGCACCGGTGGCGGAGTCGAAACCGGTCAGTCGTCGTAAACGTGGTGTCGTTAACGGTTTCCTCTTCCACTCCTCATCCTCCTTTCTTTGCTTCCGCTATTGCTTCTCCCGCAGTGTGCCCCATGCCTTCTTTCTCTCGACCGAAAAACCTCTCTTCCGTGAAACGCCTCGTCGTCACCGTTTGCATCGGTCTTTTTCGCAACCCTGAGCAGTGCTCGTACCGCGTTCCAGTTCCTTCCCCCGGGGGTGCAGAAGGAGTGGGCGAGAAAGGAGGAGAATGGCCATCAAGGCAAGCGTGTGTGCGATGCGGAACACTCTCCATTAACGCCTTCCTTCGACTCACCGCAGAGGAAGTCGCTGTGCGTGATCTCTACACGGTGTACTGAAAGAGTAACTGCACCTTCAGAGTGAACGCGGTTAGTCAGAAGCGCAAGAACGTCGGATAAAACATTCACAGGAGAAAAAGCGTCGATATAATGCCGGCGAAAGAAGGATGTTTTATTTTTTTTTTCTCATTTCCTCTACTGCATCTAATCTGACTGCTGAGTGCTTGTCGGGATCTTGTGAAGTTGCGAAGAGTACGTAGTTTATCGATGCCTGCGTCTTCATGTCCTGATATGATGCTTTCCAATGTAGTAGATTGCTCCGGAAATTTTTCCAGGTGAGCAGAGGTGCTATTGTTGAAATGCTGGGTTATGCGTTATAATCAAAGGTCATGTTCTTGTTGCTGATTGAAGAAAAACATAAGTGGTGCAATGTATATATTGTTACGGACGACAAGGAAGAAGCGGGCAGTGGCGCGGGCAGGAGCGCTCGCGCTAGGCCCGCCGCGAACATTGATTGAACGTCATCTACCATCGTCATCGGTCATGTTCTGTCTCCTGTCTTCATCGGCTTGCCGCTTCGTAACATTTGGTGGAGGTGCGGGGTACGACATACCCATCCTCGCCTTGGAGCATCGAGGCCATCTTCAAGCCGGGACCATTACCGAGGGCTCAGGGACATCGCCTAGCAGCTTCGCCCCAGCCCTTAAAGCCCAGACCTGAAAAACTACCACCGCCCAGCCCCCAGCCCGGACCTGAAGACAAGGAGAACAGACATACCAATCAGAACCGAAACGAAGGACCCGAAAGACCCGAATGACCCGAAAGACCCGATGGACACGAACACGCAACCCCCGCCCAAGCTGCCCGACGTGACCTCGAGCCATCGGTCCCATGTACTCTGGTGACGGATGGTTGACTACCCTCCCGGTCCTTAACTTCAGCTTATCAACTCAGGTTCTGCCCGAGGGAATTTCACTAGCAGAGCTGTCGCCGATGACCGATTGTGCCATTTCAGCTCTGGCTACCGATAATCCGAATGCCGTCCCTGCAACATCTCCCTCGTCCTCTACATCGCGCACTGATCCTGTTAAAAGCATGATTGCAGCTGATCTCCAGCCTGAATTCGCCGCAGAGTTAAAACAGCTTTTGCTCACCTACAGTGACCTTTTTGACTTCGGTACCCGCCCATTGGGTCAAACCACAGTTGTCAGTCACCGCATTGACACCGGTGACGCCAGTCCTATTCACAGGCGGCCCTATCTTGTTTCGCTTGCCGAGCGACGCGTCATCCATACAGAGGTCGACAAAATGCTGGCGAACAACATAATTGAGCCTTCCAGCAGCCCCTGGGCATCCCCTGTTGTGTTGGTCAAAAAGAAAGATAACAGTTGGAGATTCTGCGTTGACTATCGTCATCTAAATAAGATAACCAGAAAAGATGTGTATCCTCTTCCGCGTATAGACGATGCGCTTGATACTTTGCACGGAGCCAGCTACTTTTCGTCCATCGACCTACGTTCCGGCTACTGGCAGATCTCTGTCGACGAGAGAGACCGTGAAAAAACAGCGTTCATCACCCCTGACGGCCTCTATCAATTCAAAGTCATGCCTTTTGGCCTTTGCAATGCCCCAGCAACCTTCGAACGTATGATGGACTCTTTGCTCCGAGGCTTCAAGTGGACCACTTGTTTGTGTTATCTTGACGATGTAATAGTTTTCTCGTCTACATTTGAAAGCCATCTTCGTCGTCTTTCTACAATCCTAGCGCTTTTTCGCCGCGCGGGACTGCAACTAAACTCCAAAAAGTGCAGCTTTGGTCACCGACAAATCAAAGTCCTTGGTCACGTGGTTAATGCTGCTGGCGTTCAGCCTGACCCCGACAAGATTCGTGCCGTCAGAGATTTTCCCACTCCACGTTCATCCAGCGATGTTCGAAGCTTTATTGGCCTATGTTCTTATTTCCGACGATTCGTCCCGAATTTCGCAGCGCTAGCTCGTCCTCTCACCAATCTCCTAAAGAAAGACGTTTCATTCTCCTGGGGGCCTGAACAAGTTGCAGCTTTCTCGGAACTTATTGCTGCTCTCACAACTCCACCCGTCTTGGCCCATTTCAACCCATCTGCCAATACTGAACTCCGCACCGACGCAAGTGGCCACGGCATTGGAGCTATACTTGCCCAGCAACAACACGGCCATACAAGGGTGATTGCGTATGCCAGCCGCCTCTTATCTACGTCCGAACAAAATTATTCTATCACAGAGCGAGAGTGCCTGGCACTTGTTTGGGCTATTACAAAATTCCGCCCTTATTTGTTTGGCCGGCACTTTACTGTTATAACAGACCATCATGCCTTGTGTTGGCTTTCCTCCCTCAAAGATCCTACAGGCCGTTTGGGGCGCTGGGCGCTTCGATTACAAGAGTATACATTTTCCGTCGTGTACAAGTCCGGCCGGCTTCACCAAGATGCAGACTGCTTGTCCCGTCATCCCGTCGACTCCCCTAGCCCTACCGACTCTGACGATGACGCATGTGTCTTGTCTGTGTCGGCCTTTTCTAACATTGCCGACGAACAACACTTAGATCCTTTGCTCCATTCCATTATCCTCCGTCTGACCTGCGACCGACCTGATCCATCTCTTGCCTTATATGTACTCCACGAGAACACCCTATACCGACGCAATATGCGACCAGACGGCGCAGACCTTTTGCTCTTCGTTCCTCAACATCTGCGTTCCACCATCCTTGACCAGTTTCATGATGCTCCAACAGCTGGCCACCTGGGTGTCTCTCGCACATACGACAGCCTGCGCCGACGCTTCTACTGGCCGGGGCTCTATCGCTCCGTCCAACAATACATTGCCGCATGTGAATTGTGTCAGCGTCGAAAGAAACCCACAATTTTGCCTTCAGGCTATTTGCAGCCGATCCCCATACCCACTGACCCGTTTTCCCGTGTAGGTGTTGACCTTCTTGGGCCCTTTCCAGTTTCAGCCTCAGGGAACAAATGGATCGCCGTCGCCACCGATTATGCTACGCGGTATGCTATTACCAGAGCCATCCCGACCAGCTGCGCCACAGACGTCGCTGACTTCCTCCTAGAAAACGTAATTCTACATCATGGTGCCCCTCGTGAACTACTAACTGACCGTGGCCGCTGCTTTCTGTCGCGAGTGGTTGACGAAATTCTCCGTTCGTGCTCCGTCCGTCACAAATTCACCACAGCCTATCACCCCCAGACCAACGGCCTCACGGAACGCCTAAACCGTACCCTCACAGACATGCTGTCCATGTATGTGTCTGACGACCACAGGGATTGGGACGTTCATTTACCCTTTGTGACATTCGCCTACAATTCATCAGTCCATTCTACCGCTGGATACTCCCCATTTTATCTGTTATTTGGCCGACACCCGTTACTGCCCTTCGACACCTCGCTACCCGCGGCAGACGCCACCAGTACTTACGCCAGTGATGCCGTAGCCCGCGCTCATGATGCCCGCCGGATAGCTCATGCCAGGCTCTCTGCATCCCAAGACTCTCAAAAGTTCCGGTACGACAGTCGCCACCGTAATGTCCACTACAGTCCTGGGTCACTCGTCTTGCTGTGGCTCCCGTGCCGTCGCGTGGGCTTGTGTGAAAAACTTTTGCCCCGGTACACAGGCCCTTACCGAGTTTTGCGGCCCGTGACAGACGTCACATACGAAGTTGAATCTGTGCCTCCGAAATACTCGTCCAGAGCGCCATGCTCTGAAATAGTGCATGTGTCCCGCTTAAAGCCCTATTATGCACGTTCTGTTTCACAAACGTAGAACGCACCGGGACTGTGCTTTTCCCGAGGGGGGGTAGTGTTACTGAGCGGTATTCGCTGGCCGTGCTGACGAAAAAGAAGTGAGACAGTCCCCCAGAAGAAGAAGACGCAGACGAGTGCTGTGCTGTGCGAGTGCTGTGCTGTGAGCATCCTCAGTGGCGTGGACAACTGCCTTACTGTGAATATTTCCCGTAACAATATGTTTTTTCGACATAGCCAAAGTATTCGCGGTAATGTGGCCCTGGTAAAGCATAGACAATAGTAAGCTGAAGATGCAAATATCAAAACCTTGTATGTACGTTTAGTGCCATAACCGTGTCTCGGCGCCTACATTTGAGCTTCTGGGGAGATTTCTCAAAGGCAAATATTTTATCCTTTCTTAATGTCATTCTCATGATGCCACACCAACCTTTCTTATTGAGACAGATTTGCAGTTTTCACTACATCGAAAACCTTGGAGCCATCAGAGCTGGAATGAACTGATTGGCCAGACATTCTGGAGTTACTGAGGCCCCGTGTCCACGAATGAAGCACTGCTCAAGGCGGTCAATATCGAAGCGCGCCCCTTTGGCCCACTTGAGAATGTTTAGGTTCTGCCTCAACCCTCACTGAGTGTCGGGTGATTTTCTACGTAATGTAGCACCGGCACTGGCCCAAACACGTAAAAACATACGGCTGCGAAATTGAACGCTATCGCCCTTTCTTTTGTGGTGGGACTTAAGTGGTAACTTGTCTTTTCTTAACTCTAGCATATTTACTTCCCGGCTTTTCATCAGGCATTTCGTCAGGCATGGGGAAAGCCAAAGTTTTCGGTTTTCGCTGGACACTGTGAAATATGATGAGCAGACAAAAGCGATGTACTGATTTCTGGGTAGGGGAAACTTTTAAAGGTAATTACTGAACACTATGTTTCTCAAGGAACCCAGATGCATGGCGCACGCATTACAAGCATGTCATTATATAGGAGTCGATGGCTTCCATCTTTCTACTTCCGGTGGCAAATACTGTCAGAGTTGAGCAGCCGATGCGATGACAGTGGATTCTAGGCGTGACAATCGTTTCTCTGCGCCTAAGTGCACGCATCATGCAGGCCCACCAACAGTTCAGATGCGACCGCCATATACAATTCATGAGAGTCTCAGCCTCACATATCTATGTAGCCGCATAACACTTGTGCCAAGGGTGGTCACGATTATGCAAGGACTGCGCAGTCATCCGCACTTGGAGTGAAATGAACTGCAAAAATAAATATACCTTCCATGCGCATTATCGAAGCATTCATATCTTATTCCTAGCTCCCTTCGTATAGTATAAGTTTGGCTGTACGCCTCTGTTTCGAGGTATCCACCTAATATTTGAAACTCAGTGCTTGGAATTAGATATGTGAGGCATTAGGCCAGTCCTGTCAAGGCGAGGTAGCTGCTATGTGTGTTGCTAGTCATGTTCTAAGGGCATATGTAAATTTGTCTGTTACAAGTTCACTTGTGGTCGATGCGTTTAAGGAAACGCCTCAGGTGTATAGTTGTTCTTCAGTCAGCTCAGCGCTTTAGCTTTGCTTTACCACGCCCTGCCATCTTGCAAGTGTAAATATAAAGACTGACCTGTATATTTCATAATAGACATGCCAACATATTAGGAGAATTGTTTTCAAAGAAATACCCTGGAAATAATCTGAGAGTTGTCTGTTTCAAATATATATAGGCGTGGCAAAGAGTAAATGCCCTATATTAGTTCATTGCTAATGGCCACCAACTGTCATCCGTTCACTTTACTTGCACATGGCTATGCAACAGAACATACCACAGCGGCTCCCTTCTTTCGTGTACTCTGCTAATGTTACTCTCCGAAATAATGGCTGCGTTTGGGCGAGTTGGTTACACATGTAAAGCTGAAAAGCGCATAAAAGACACGGAAAATAGCAAAATACGGACACACGAGCTCTCGTGTATCCATATTTTGCTGTTGTCGGTGTATTTTTTATGCGCTTTTCAGGGTTAACATGTTCTCCGAAGTACTGTGAAAACCTACTTTCGAAAATCTATTTTATCCTCGCAGTATCATTCCTCTGCATCGCTTGCTTCTGTAAAGGGTGCTTTTTTGTTCGCTCGTGCATTGTGAGAAGAAGCTAACCCTCAGGGGAAGCTGAAGAAGCTAGAAACATTAATGTAGAATGACTTGGACAGATTCTGAGAAGCGACCTCGGTGATTGTTTTGAGCAATTCCAGAGACTTCAGACGCGCTATTTGTTTATTAAAATGCTGCTAATATTTTTATGAGACTGTTTCAAATACCGATAGAAGTGTCTAAAACAAAAAGCCAAGCTTTCGGAAGCTTGTGTATATACCTGTTTTAGAACAAGAGCAACTTGCTCATTCGTAAAGAAATCACTCTACGTGTTAGTAATCACAACTAAAAGCACAGCAAACGTTTGGGCAGGCTGGCGAGAATTCGTGATATAAAAAATATAATTCAGCGCGCAATAGTGCTGTCCCTCTTCTTGATCTTTGTTATTGCGCGTAAACAGCAGTTTAGTGTGAATGGTTTGCCCCATTGTTTTGCAAGGTGACCTACAAATTCCACATTGACTCTTTATTCGTGCCACCCGAATTACCACGGTAGCAATCAGGCTCTAAGAATTCAAGCAATTAGGCTTTCAGGACGAAACATTCCGCTCTTAGCACCATGCCTCCGGTTTGACTTGGTTAGGACTCAAAGTACGCAAGCACGAACCTATGAGCGAACTATGACATGCAGGCAGGCAAGCCAGGGCTCATATAAATCTTATTTTGGAAGAGAACGCTTAGTATCCGCGCAGAACGGTAATATGCAAGACACTTAGACCTGTAGGAGGGCTATCTTTGTATGTGTTTTAATAAGCAAGCGTATACGCCTCAGTAGTACAATACAATTCCTGAAGTGGGGAAGGGCATCGTGATAGAGTACGGACTATAGAAAGAGGCGTGTGAAATGTGTGTCCATTTTTGCCCGCGAGTACACACTAAGAAGTTACCATAAAGGGGCTCAAATTATATTCACCGCGCTATTAAGGTATAACTTACTGGATTTCTGCGTTTAAAATAGTTATGATTCCTCCTACATGCAACGCATCGACTTATGCAACACCCTTCAACTGCGGTCCACGCGACACTCGACGTTATACAGGATACAATGTAATCGCTACTATTATCATTATCCTTAACTGCATTGTCAATATCATTGCTACAATCATTCTCACGCTAGATAAGGAGATAAAGATCTGTTTCCTACGAGCCCGGCGTGGTGTACTGGTTTGCTCGCTCGGATGGGAATCGGAGGGAGATTGGTTCGGTTCCTGGTGGAAGCCGATTTTTTTTCTTATAGCCATACTTTGTTTTCTGGCTCCTTGAAGGTGAAATGTGAGTCGTCGCTGACCTTGGCCAGAGGTGGCGTGGAGAAGATCTCGCCGTAAAAGACCGAAGTGGTCTACAGGATCCGCATAATATTGAGCAAATATTTCAGATAACATGCAACTGTGATGAATGATTAAGTCATAAAAAATAAAGACTTCAAACATTCTCCAAACTTAGTAATATATTTCAGTTCCAGAAAGCTTTCGGGGTTGAGCCACAGATACATCACGCTTATCTGTAGTGTAATAAAAAAAAAAGCGTTTCATAAACTTTACGCAGTTCTGCTTTACGTGACAATGCGGCTATATGCTTTCTTTAATAAGCTGCTGTTTCTTCGCTAGTGCGTTTCTGTGCCTAAAAACATGCTCCTTTAAGGAAAAAAGTGATGCCCTTTTTAAAACAAAAGAATTGATAACATTACAAGACTCTATAGTCCTCATTTCTAAAAAAAAAAAAAGAAAACCCTACAGCCGTTTAACATCAAATGTGGCGATCATAGAGAAAGAGAGCGTGATTTGATCAGCGCAGGTTCCTGTATCAGAACTGAAGGAAGTACAATGCGACATTTTGTATTCTAGTTTTTTATGCAATTCAATTGCCTAATCATCCCATCATATCCACCCGCCCAGAGTCGAAAGTTTAGCGAATGAAATGTACGGCATCTAGAATGGGAGCTCTCGAAGGTTAAAAGCGTCGTGCGAACACATAAATTATCAAGAAAGCCTTCCCATAGCCTTTGACCACTTTTGTTGAGATTTCGGCAAGCGTCTTTGGAGAAGCCTTTGCTAGTTGGCAAATTTTGCGTAAAATGTAGACTTTCTCTTGTCAGATTCTTTCTTTTAGATTTTCGACTACATACCTCCGGATCTCCCAACGTCACTACATTATGTTCTGGAGGTAGTAACCAGACGCAATCCATGAAGCGAAATAAAGCGGAGACAGAGCGCCTTCCTCTCTGGTGGCATTTGCTAGCACCTTGTAGTACAAAGGCAGAGAACGCGCAAACGTCTTCTTTGCACCTGTGAATTTAGACAAAAATGTCTGGCATCGGCACCACACGATAGCAAGTCGCAGTCTTCTTCGAAGTCAAATCATCCAAAAACAAAGCTTATATGTGAGCAAGAGTCCATGAAAAAAATATTGCAGGTTTCCAACTTCGGGCGTATATTGATGTATATTACTCGCCAATTTTCGTTCTGCGTTATCCCTATGTTCCCAATATTTCCGGAAATGAGACTTTCTCTTTTCTCTTGTCCGCTCTTTTTTTTTTCAGGTACTAATAATTTTCTGTGATTTAAATCCCTACATATTCACGAAAAAAAAAAATGAACGTTTCTGTTCCTACCTTAGTTACTACTTCCTCCCTTTGATTAACTTTGCGAAAACCGTCTTGTTTTGCGGTGTCGGTCTTTGATTTTTTTCATGGGCGTTTTCACTTGTAACAATCCAGTACAAGCGCCATAAAAGCTTTATGTGAAGAACGAAAAGGAAATATTGCGTTTGGAAGTGCAAAATATGTAAAAAAAATAAACCTTCTTAATACTATCGGAGTCAATGGAGCACGTTGTGAAGCTGGCGATTATCCGAAGCGCTCATCAGGGTAAGCACTCGAGAAGGAATAGAACAGCGTGCCAGAAATAAATACAGTAAGGCAGGAAAAACAGCGAATTTCGGTAAGAAAACAGCTATTTGCGTGGTAGAATTAAGTGCAAGTGTAGCGAAGGTGGCTGATATACATCCTTGAAATAAAGCCTTGGTGTTTGTCCTTAATACTTGTACTTAATTTTTCCCGGAGAAGTCCTCAGAAGCTGCGCCAATAAAGTGAGAGATGCATAAGTCCTTCTGTTTTTCTGGCATTGAATTTCGTTTCAAGAAATTTGTTGCATTCTAGTCACTGGAGCAACCTGACTCGAGCCATCGCGGCGTCCAGAGCTTTACTAAGCACCACAGTGTAGGATAGCTTAGCATTTTTTGAAATTTGTGCAGACGGCCCTAGACTGCGGGCAGGCATCGCCTGCTCGACACCTTATTTCTTGAAATTGACAGTTATTGCAGAAGACTCGCGAAGACATCGTTTCTTCACAATTTTATTGACGTTGCGTCGTACTGGCGTGATAGAATCGTGATCATCTCCATACGCCCTTTTACGATGCCTTTCTTAGCAAAGTAATATTTTCCCGCAGGATAATGGCATGAAAAATGATACTGCCTTCCAAGCATTAACTTGCTGCATTCATACCGGAACAACTGTGTTCCGAGATGCACCAGTCGAGGGCAGAGACCCCTTCTACACATCTCACTTGCCTTCCGGCCCTGTCTCGTATTTGGAAGCAGCGGGGTCCATAGTGGTTTTTAAACATAAGACCCGCATATTGAGTAAATGAAGCGCCTGCAGGGGAATGGGCTTATGCGTATTTATGTGCAGCGAACCGACGTCGACCAAAATACGAACTTGACCACCGCTTCCTTCCCTATAGCTTCGTTGGTATAATAGCAGCGTTGAGCGGATGTACTTACTCAAGTATATTTTAATACGCTCTGCTTATATACCGTCGGTGCTATAAATGAGATGTTCGGGATATTTGAACTGTTTGTGACAATATCTTTATCGCCTGCGAAAATAAAACAAGAATACCCTTCGCCCCGAGGTGGCTGGAATTAGTTCCCTGCCAGCGTGTGGCATTAGACGGGCTGGTTTATTTATACAGGGATAAGCGTGGCTTTTTTGCCATTGGCATACACTCTTCTGTTTCAAATACTGCCCTTGTCTACTCGTCATACTTTAATCAAACATTAATATTGATTACATATTCATTCAACTGTTTCTCTTGGACAAGCCTCAAGGGACAAAGGCGGATTATCATTGTAAAAAAAGAGGGCTGGCTCCTTTCCGGAGGCTTTAAATCGATGCCGCAGGATACTATGTTTGCAAAGAACGAGGCTTATACCGGAAGAATAAATGAACAATATGCCCCACAGCGAGTCTGCGGTGATAGTATGAAGAAACCAAAAGTAAAAAGCGCCAAAAAGATGGGTATCAAATATACTTGAATTGAGCCTTTATAGGACAGTTGGTATTGTCTCACTTCCGTAAATTCGTAAACCTATAATTTTCCTAAAAAAAAAGGGCTCAATTTTAGAATTGGTGTTTCAATTGCACGCTTCCATTAATCTGAGAGCACATTTTTTAAATAATATCTTGCTTCAACTATTCGAGCATTTTTTAGTTTATTGGTTAATTTTTTACGTGCGGTAGGATTGGCTGATTGATGTATATACCTAATGTCACAAGTTGTAACTGTACACCTGGAACTAAAGGAAACCTTGGGAAATATATCAAGCATCGAATAGCCCACTTCATGCATCAACGACTTGTTGCGAACATTCAGGATGAAATTATTGAATTTTCATGAAATGCGCAGTGGCTAAAGATCGAATTGCAGAAAACAAACTGAGAGCTCTCATCTTATAGTAGCGCGAACAAAAACACACACAGGACAGGGTACAGGACGAGCGCTCGTCCTGTACCCTGTCCTGTGTGTGTTTTTGTTCGCGCTACTATAAGATGTCTGAAGTACTGCACCAACTAGGCCGACAACACATCTTACTGAAACTGAGAGCTGCAGCCATAAAGTGCCCATAATAATGCTGTGAGTCACGTTGATTAGTTTTACTTTCGGCTTGCAATAAACGTGAAATAATATGAGATTTTTTTCCTAACGTAATTGATCCTAGAAACAACTTTGTAGTTGTGATGTTATTTCGCAACAGGGAAAGGGAGGCGCGCGGCAACGTTTGCACGTCGTGAACACCCACAACAGATTATACAGATATGAAAATCAGGCTGCTGTCAAGGCAATTAAGAAGAATATAAAAAGTAAACCATGAGAGAGATGGCGGTATAGTAAGATTTTGACACGTTGGGGTTCTAAAAGTGAACTTTCAGGGAAAAATGGCACTTGCGAACTCAGGAGTTAACGAGTAGTGAAATGAAGAGAGAATGACGCAGAGAAGTGGCGTCAGAAGTTGGACGCTGGTTCCGACTCTAGAGGTTGAAATGAAAATGGAATGACTCTAGAAGGAAAGCTGAAAAGAAGTAATTGGTTGGAAAGAATGAAGTCAATTGAATATAGTTAAGGCCTTCTCTGGGCATAAAGCATATATAGATAGGAAATAAAATAAAATAAAATAAAAGACTGGAATGACTTGCCTGCCGACGTCGTGCTCCATACAGACCCATCAATGTTCAAAGCATCACTCGAAGCAATATTATGCCCTGAACCCCACCCTCCTTGTAATACCCCTTCAATGGGGCCTTTGAGGTTAAAATAAATAAAATAAAAATAAAAATAAGGATTAGCGCAAATAAGCCATCTAACAGTGTGAAAATGAAATATAAAGAAATGAAATGTATGTGGACCTAAAGAGACAGATTAAAGTGTTGTTGAAATTGAAGGATATATTTATTTTTCGTAGTGGTACACGGTGTCACAGACGGGAAAACGCTGCTTGAATGTAACTTGAAGGGCATCCTAAGCCCACTCGCTGAGGAGGCGTTATTGTCTCTGCTGCTCAATAGGTAGCTACAAGTGAAGCAGCGGCAAAAACAAAAGTAGCAAAATGAAATATTTTCAGCAGCATTTCAACGCTCACTGATTACAGCAAAAGAAGCGATAAAAATAAATAAAACAAACCCATCTCGTCATCCGAGTGTACAACACAAGCAGAAGTCACACGCGTTAATGTTTTAGACACAGTTTAAAGCAAGTTCCATCTAAGCGTGTCCAAAAAGGTAAAAGATGGTTATCAGGCTACTCCTTGTCATATCTTTTACGATATGTTATTTTGAATATTGTTCATATATTTTGGCAGAATAGAAGAAAATGATTGCATACCGTATTTGGTGCAACAAAGGGTAACGACTAAGGAACATGGTAGAGGGTATCATAGGTGGTTGAATGGTGAGATAATTGTAGAAGCTAGAGACTAGTTCTGTTCAGTAAGTCAGTTATGGGAGAAATAATGCTGAAGAAATGGCGACCCTAAACTGTGTAGGAAGTGTGTGTCTGTATTGACAAATAAGACCACTGACGCATTTATTTGTTGCCGAGTATGGGGAGAGTTATTGCTTGACCACTGGCTGAAGAAATTGCTTCGCCTTGTGTGCTAGGTAGGTAAAGAGTGAAAATTAACTGTATTTAATATTTAACATCTGCACTGACGCCCTTCAAACAGCACGGTTGCTCCGACATGCCAACCGCCGCCCAAAAATATGTCAAGGCATCCAAAAGCTTGCGTCGCGCATCCCGCAGTCAGTACGTATCGAGTGGGACCCACGGGATCTTCTGTCTTCCCATGCAGTCTTGCAGATTTTTGCGACCCGCCTCGTAATCCAAGACTCCTCATTGCCACGACTTCTTGATATGGATGACGCTACCCTTCTTTAATCAAGAAAGGAACTCCGGCGCAGCACACGTGTTCTTATCCCTCTGTATGCGGTAACCCTTCCCCTCAGTCTCATCCGTGCAGAGGACGTTGCGTTTCGGAGGATCCGGGTCGGGGTCGCCCTCACACCAGCTGTCACTCGGGAGTTGCCTCACCTAGCATACTTATATCCCCGCCCAGGGTGTCCGCCTGAAGTGCTCCAGTATAGTGAAATCACGCAGGACTCCTTCTGTATGGGTCAGTAGTAGTATTGCGTGTTATAAAGATTACCGACAAGCTTGAACTTTTCTGTGAATACAATGACCAGTAGATTCTTCGCGTTATGGAAGTTGTGACAAGAGAAACATTGCCACCTGGTGTTCGAAAAGAGCGACTTTAATGTGGAGTGGCAGGCGTCCTAAGCTTTCTTTGGGGAGAAGTTAAAAACAGCAGTATCGACAATGAAGATTCTCACGCGCTAGATGCGTGACAAAGGTAGGAGTACGGTTTCATACATTTGATACCAGAGACAAAAAAAAAAAATAACAAAGCGACTTCATTGCGGCGTAAGCCTGGGTAAGTTGAATCTTAATGGAAAATGGCGCGCCCCTTTTGCACTTATTACTGGGCGTGCAAGTTTTGCGAGGCAACTTTGCCTGAAATAAAAATACGGGTTTGCAGTCGTGTGCACAGGAATAAAGTGGGAACTATTATTATGTGTTGGCCGCCAACTGTATTCTAGGAGAAATCGACCGTTGCCTTGTTTGTAAGCATTCAAATAAAGTTGTACATTGAATTTAAAACGTCAGTGACACACTTTTTTCCGCTCGATTCCACTTTGATTATTATTTTCCCCGCTTCTGACTGACTAAATTTAACTGAGTTTATTACCTCACTTATTTTCGCAGTCTTACTATTGCAGCGTATTTTCAAAGCGCCAATTTTAGAACTCATATTAACATCAAAATAATGCTCGGCCTTCTATTCAGTAGCGTAATGTGTGCTCAAAACTTTTCGGCTCTATTTCTCCCACTGTAGCTGCCTAAAGTTAAGCTTGGACGCCATCTTGGTATGCTATTTTAATAGTAGTAAGGCTAAGCTAAAGATATTGCATTTAGTTTTCTACGGAATCCATGAACGAAAAATTGAAAGGTATTATCAGCGCTACGTACAACTGAACAAAAAGTTTATTTTCCTAAACAGTGGTGGAGAGCAGCATATTTATGCAATAATAAATTAAAAAACTAGAGAAAAGAAAAATATGACAGTATGGCATTTAGTGCCCATGAAATAAGAAGGCTAAACTTTACAAAGGAGTCAGCGTCTGAGGCTACGTAATGTTGCGGTAAACGCTGTCGAACGGCAGAAGAGTACATGCAGCAAAAAATAGTGACTCATTGAATCGCCGTTTTCTCGCGCTAAAAACTGACTCGCGATTTCGAGCAGCCTGCCTGCGACAACATAGCAAAGACTCACTCAACCGCGAACCCTATCATTACCCTTCCTTTTCCTTCCTTGCATCCCGATCTTCTATCCATCCACGTGCAACCCTCAAGGGTCGGGGAAGATGAAGAACAAGGGAAAAAGAGAGGTTCTCGTAGTACCCGCCCGCTTTGATTTTTCAGCCCATCCGTCTGCGTCTTCACTCGTGTACTTTTACTGTTGCATATTTCTCCGGCAAGGCTCCCTTCAAGACAACGTTGTTGAAACACTTCCCTTTCCTTTTCCACGCTCGCTTAGCAGAACCAAAATACTTTCTTGAAAGGCTGCGATCTCTTCGCCTTTCTCCTTCGCTGCACCGCGGCCATGTAGGGGCGGCTGCCTACTGAAACACAATAAGAACACCAGTGCAACACGAAAAAAGAAAGCAAGTGCTCCCGCAGCAGTGACGGCGGTGGGCGCTGTACAACATGTTCTTCGAACCACAGCAATAAACGCAGCCACACCAGCCGAAGGACGACAGCGTTTTCCGCCAGAGAACGTTGAATGGCTCCTCTCGGCACAGCGGTGAACTGCAATGGCCTCTGCGCGCGAGAGTTAGATGGAAAGTTAAACGGACGGAGGAGATGGGGAGATGGGGGTCTGATGTTGCCTGGAGGGGAGTACGAGGAGAAAAGGAGGTACAGCACGGGAGGCGAGTAGAGTTTATTGCCTTTCTTTCCCCGCCTTCCCTGTCTTCCAACAGTGAACATTTCGGCGAGATCCTTGTTCGTTCACTCTCCGACCAGAGCTTGCTGCAGAGCCCTTTCTTTCTGATCATTTTCGTGGCAACGCGTCGTCGCGCTCCGTTGTCGTCTACAATGTCCTCCTATTAAAGCGCAAATTGTGCGTGCACCGGCGCCGACTTTAGCCAAATCCTTCCTGGGCCGCCGCCACCCGCTTTTCGCCTCTACGGTGATCACGGCCCTTTTGCCATCCGGTGTACCGGAAGGCTCCCCTTCTTACCCTCCACCTCAAGAACCTACTTACTGCCCCTTCCCCTCCCCCTCCTCTTTTTCGCGCGTTTTGTTTCTCGTAACAGAGTCGTGTACAGTGTAGCGGAAGTAAGAACTCTTCGTGGAATATGCCTCGTAATGATGCGGTGCTCTCGCATCCGTAGTTGTTGATGCGTGAACAGGAAAAACCAGCAGATGCGTCTTCAACAGTGCAGGCAACAGTGGAAGAGGGAAAGAGCAACGGAACGCGCCGTCACGCGTGCCGCTCTTGTCACCTGAACATCTCTTACGGGCTCTTCTGTGCACGTCGTTCAGAAGAGGAGACTGGAAAACGAAAGCCCAAGAAAATGACGTGATGGCACAACGCGGATAGAAGCAAAACCAACTTGTAACGAGTTGGAAGTATACTTTGAAGAATTTCTCTGCGTGAGCCAAAGCTGTGTATCTGCACAAGCACAGGCATATGTAACACTACATTTTTATGGTGGCACCCAGGGATGCTGAAATCGCAAGCTCTTCGGCTGCAGAAAAGAGTATGAAAAAAAAAAATGAGCTGCTTGGCTGTATTCTGGGCATTGGCAATGCAGTGATACAGAATGGTCGTGACAGGTTACTCAAGGAGTCTAAACATACAGAAATTCGAAGACGATTCTGAAGACGCCGCAAGAGAGAACAGGTACGAAGAAGTCACTTTGAAATGAAGGGTGCTGCCTTTTCCATTCGTCTTTGTATCTCTGCTTTCTTTTGCGCCGTCTTCAGAAGCGTTTGTAATAGTCAACTGGTTTGCCCAAACCAGACCGTTACTACTAAATCCTGTTCCAGCAAAGTTTCCTTCTCCGTTTGCCGGGAAGCGGATGTGTGAAAGAAAAATCATTTACGAAGTGTTCGTTCGGCTCGAAGCTCTTAAACCCATTGGTAACTTTGCTTTCTGCAAGCTTCCACACACACGAACACGATATTCTGAGTCTTGAGTCTTGGCAAGCAAAGTTCGGATGTCATAAACTTCAGTGTGATAAATGATAATATCTGAACCTCTTGCTGGAGCCAGCCATGTCCCCTGGGAAAGGAGCAGTGCTTCGTTACTTATCCAAATAAAGGATAAAGGAAGTGCTCCTATCTTTTCTCTTTAATATATTAAAACGGTGGGCCTTTAAGACACTATGAACAAGTGTTACCGAATGTTGAAGGTGAAGGAACAGACGTTTAGGCATGTTGCTTTTCATTGGGAGGCAAATACATTTTGTTCCCATGTTGTTTACGCCTATTTCTTCAATGCCTGCGAGGATTTATGCATACAAAAAAACTTCTGCACTCTAGCGCTGTCGCCAGACCTTGAGTACATCACCCTGTTAATCGCAACATAGAAATACATTCGTAGTTATCGTATTTTGGGCTTCCTGATGCATTTCATGAGCTTATAGAAGTTTAACAGAAGCCTATGCTTTTGAAGTATCTGAAATGAACCACAACTGAACCATGTAATGAAGATACATTTTACATAGCTTACAATACTTTTTGTAGTTGATAAAAATCGATTCCAGAACAGTAAGTAGAGAAATGAAAGCTTTCCAAGCTAGGCCATTATGCATCCCGCAAACTGTAACGTTCATTCACCACCTGAATCACCTTAAGAATAAAGATGCCCGCCGGGGTGGCGCAGTGGTTACGGCGCTCGACTACTGTTCCCAAGGACGCGGGATCGAATCCCGGCCTCTGCGGCCGCTTTTCGATGGAGGCGAAAAGCAAGGCGCCCGTGTGCTGTGCGATGTCAGCGCACGTTAAAGAACCCCAGGTGGTCGAAATTTCCGGAGTCCTCCACTACGGCGCTCTCATAGCCTGAGTCGCTTTGGGACGTTAAACCCCACAAAACAAACCAAACCATCTTAAAAACAATTTATCTACAGCCGTAAGAATAAAGGTAACTAAAATGCGTAATCGAAGGAAATGAAGTCGGGCGCCGTTCTTATAGAGGCAAATTGCATGAATGCTGCGCGATGAATATTTTAACGTGAGCCTACCACAGCTCCGTGCTAGCGCACAATGTTATACATCTCTTTAATCAAGCATTTACGACATCCATTTGACAGGCATAAATATGACTGTAGTTGTTATGATGATTATGAAAGTTTATTCTTCTTTATGAAACCTAAAGATTACAGCTTGAGACGCAGTTGATCCTATTCCGTATATGGTAAATATGATATAGCTGAGGAGCACCACCGCCTGTTCGTACATCCCCTGCCACAAAACATGGTGCAGCGTATCACTACCAAATAGTTTCCCTTCCTTCCCTTACGGCGCGGTTCAGGTGCCACAGAGCAAGTGTGACAAATACTGCGCCTTTCCCTTCCTGTGAAACCATTATTATTATTATTATTATTATTATTATTATTATTATTATTATTATTATTATTATTATTATTATTATTATTATTATTATTATTATTATTATTATTATTATTATTATTATTATTATTATTATTCAGCGACTAGTTAGCCATAATATACAATGCAAGCACTAATAGTAGCATGCCTCGGCTATCGTGAGCGATAAAACACAAGAGCAAAACAGCATGAACCCCCAAACGACCAACTAGATTGGTGACATTCTGTGGTCGGTGAAAAAAGGAAAGTGATACAAGTGATCGCTTTACGTGGCTGGGAATCGATAGTTTCAAGATGTAATTGCAAATATTCGACGACTATACTCCCCTCACCACGTTATCGGTAATACTGAGAAAAGCAAAGGGGTGGGGGGAGGGTTTGAGAGCAGCTAGATCAGGGGCGGACGGATCGCAAATTAAGTCTGCGCACACTGCCCAACTGCATTCCTAAGCGCCTGTAGACCACGATGCGAGAGTGAATTATGACCACAGTCATGTAGTGCACCTCCATCCTGAATGTCATAAGTCGCTCTTACTCTACGCAAACTAATAAAACGGATAGGATAGGATTCACTTCAAAGACATTCACTTCTCTAGAAGTCTTGTGCTAGTCGCAGACGAGGATGAAGTGGTTCATTTTCCTTTTTATCACAGGGTCGGTGCCCCTATCTCAGGGCTCCGCTGAGCTTCGATGCTCGCTGGGCGTGCTGGATCAGACCTAGTTAGCAACCCGGATCGCCGCGGGAGAGCCGGCTCTCCCACTGTACCGCACTCGGATCTTTACGAAATCTATCGTTATTGCTACATTCCCACATGATATGGTATAACGAAGGTTTGCTACCACACCACGGGCATGTGTCCCGATATTGGGACGGGTAAATCTTGCTAAGGATATGCAGGTTTGGGAATGTTCCTGTCTGCAGCCTTTGCCAGTACACTGCCTCTTGTTGATTTAGATCACGATGAGGCGGCGGATAGCAGATCCGTACCACCTTATAGTAGTTCAGAATGTCGGAGTGCGTAGGACCGACTAGTTCGGGTAGATAGTCCGATTGGGAGAAAGCTCGGCGCGTATACCATCGATATACCTCGTCGGCGCCTTCGTTCCCCGCTATGTCGGTGTGTCCTAGCACCCAGGAGATATTGTGTGTGACTTTTGATGGGGTCGCCCTCTGGAGGAGCCTGAGCGTGGCGCGACCTATGCGGCCGTTTATAGCTACGGCACGCTTCTCTCGAATCTGTACGAATGGTAAAGGACGTGTTGCTTCGATACCCGGCTACCACCGCTGGAGCAACGGCCAGCTCCTCCTCTTCAGTTACCTTGCAATCCCTGACTGAGGCGCTAGATAATTCCATTAGGTTGGAATCAATGGCTACCGCCACTGCGCTGTTATGTGAGCTTCCTGTATAGGAGGCCGCGTCACTGTATACCATTGCAGATTTTTGAGCTAGATTTTGTTGTGCATACTTCGCCCGGACTGCCCTACGGGCAACATGCAACTTGGGGTCCATGTTCGGGGGAAGGGAGCTAACCTTTAGCGTCTGGCGAATCGCGTCCGGTATGCTCGCAGCACAATTATCGATTTCCGAAGTTCCGCCTAGCCCCAGTCGCCTAAGAAGCGAGCATCCCGTAAGAGTCTCCTGGAGCCTGGCTATCTGCGTGACCAGGTGGTATTCTTTATCTCTTTGAAGGTGTTGTGAACTCCAAGAGATAGTAGGTTTGCGTTGGAGGTGTTCATTGGTAGGTGCAGGGCTGTCTTGTAAGCTTTGCGGATGATGATATCGGCACTTTGCAGTTTTCCTTTGTTGAGGTTGATGTACGGGAGGGCGTAGCTCACGCGACGGAGCACGAGGCTCTGAACCAGGCGTAGGGTATCCCCCTATCGCATGCCGCTCCGCTCCTGCGAGACGCGCGTGATCATCCTGGCGACCTGAGTGGTCGATTGCTTTAGAAGGCCAAGCGTATGGCCGCATCGCTGGTTGCTCTGCAGCCACATTCCCAAAACTCGTATCTTGTCTCGTTTGGGAAGTACCTATCCTTCGAGGGAGACATTGAGGCTCCCTTCCTTGTGTTTCCTTTTGTGAACTTGCAGGAGTTCGAATTTTTCTGTAGAGCAGGCGAGGCCTCGTGCACGGACATATTCTTCCACGCAGGTAGCCGCTGCTTGCAATCGTTCTTCTTTCTGGCCGAGGGACCCGGAGGTAATCCAGACCGTGGAGTCGTCAACGTACATGGCGTACTGTATGCCTTCAATCGTCTCGAGTTGTCTCGCGAGTCCCATCATAGCCACGTTGAAAAGTAGTGGCGAGATGACGGACCCTTGAGGTGTGCCTTTGTTGAGGGTCCAGAATTTATTGCTACGAAGGTCTCCGAGCCCAACCATTGCAGTTCGGTTGGAGAAAAAGGCTTTCACATAGCTGTGAATCTTCTCGCCACAGTGGAGGTTGTCGAGTCTTTCTATTACAGCCGCGTGGCTAACGTTGTCAAAAGCTCCTTTGATGTCGAGGGCCATTACCGCGTTCTCGCCTATGCTCGGGACATTGGTGAGGACTTCCTCTTTGAGTTGTGTGATGACGTCCTGGGTGTAGAGTTGAACTCAGAAGCCGAACTTGCGGTAGCGGTACAGCTCTTCGTCCTCCATGTAATTTTGGAGTATCCGAGTCACGACACGCTCGTAGAGCTTGGCTAGGCAGGAGGTGAGATAAATAGGTCGGAGATTTTTTATCTGGAGTTTCTTACCCCGTTTTGAGATCATTACGACCTCTGCATGCTTCCACTCCTCAGGAACCGTTCCTGCGACCCAGTGCCCGTTGAGGAAGGTGGCCAATTGGTCGACCGCCTCGTCGCTGAGGTTGGTTATGAGTGCGTTCTGGATCTTGTCTGCATCCGTCGCAGTGTTGCGAGTGCATACCTTTATGGCAACAAACACTTCTTACCTGGTGATCGACCTGTCTAGGTGGGTGTTCGGTCTCCCCAGGTATGGTTTCGCGTATGCCGCAGTCAAAGTCGTGTCGTAGCATTTCTCTTTGACTTTATCTAGCCGTTCATCCAAAGTGTGGATGAGTCTGCGGATAGCTTTCCCGCTTTCGGCCCTGGTTTGGATAGGGTCGAGGAGGGTCTTGAGTATACGCCACGTTTTGGCCGTGCTGAAGGTGCCGTCCAGCGAGCTACTGAACTGCTGCAAGCTCTGCCTGGCCAGTTGGGTCGCGTACTCCTCCGCTATCTTGGTCGCCACTTCTGCAATCTTGAGTTTAAGTTTCCTTTTAAAGCGCTGCTTATTCCAGCACTTGGTGATCCCTCGACGTGCTTCCCATAGCGTGAGGAGCCGAGGGTCTACCTCTGGTGTTTGCTCGGTGCGATCCACTTCCTGCGTGTACTGCTTCTGGATGTCTTTTAGTCGTTGACACCAACCATCTATAAAAGTAATCTCTCTTTCCAGGTCCGTGCATGCCTTGCGGAAGGCCGGCCAGTTTGTGATCTTGGCCGTGCCGAGCTGGCGCTTGATGTTGGTGGCTGGTTCGTGACCTTCAGGATATAGTGGTCACTGCCTAGATTATACAGCAGATTCTCCCCCATTGCGTGTTCCCCCCCCCCCCCCCCCCCTGGCAAACGTTAGGTCTGGACACGTATCCTGGCATACCGAATCGCCAAGGCACGTGGGTTGAATTTCGTCGGTTAAGAGGGCACATAGGGTCGCTTCCGCTGCGTCCTCGACCTCTATGCCTTTCTGATTATTAGGGGGGTATCCCTATTGCTGTCCGCGAGCGTTAAAGTCGCCTACAATGCGCAGCGCGTTGCTTTTAGCAAGTTTGCTGGCCCCTAGAAAGAGTTTATGAAAATTCGCGTCCCGCTGGTGAGGCGGTCTATAGAGGTTTACGAGAAAGACATTCTTTTTCTTATGCTTCTTGGAATAACTTCCGTCACTAAGTTCTCAATTTTGGTGATGGAAATTGGGGCAAGGGCCATGGTTACCAACTTTTGACCAGGGTTGCCGTGCGTCCGATATCGTAGCACGTATATCCCCTGAGCGTCGGTGTCGTGTTAGTTTCCTGTAAAGCTATTATATAAGGCTTAGAGTCCTGCGTGTGTATAAACTGCATTAGGAGTCCCTGTTAGGAGTCCCGTCCTTCAGGTTTCCATCCGTCCTCTCACCATGTTTTCTTCCTGCGTTATTTGTAAGGTTTATCTCTCTAGTTTGTGATTTGCGATACTATCTTTTGAATTGTTTTTTCTGCTCTTGAAACGTACACAAGGTTATTGCAGATACTTCATCATACATAAGGAATTAAGTTTTGCGCCTTTGGCTATGCGTGCATAGCGCTACGATTAAAGTTTGAGAGCCCACAGAGTACAAAGGTGCACACATTTGTCTATGTACTCTAGAGCGGTGTGCTGCGGCGCAAAATGAAGTTAGTTGTTACGGCAGCTCCTTTGGTACATAGAAGGCACGTGCGTCTGCCTAGGCGATTTGCATATCTATTCGATTTGAGCAGTATCGATCGATTTCGCTAGACAGGCCTGCTCACTGTGTACGCCATACAGCCGCAATATAGGTGCCATACTGCCCTCCGCGTGCTCTAAATCTCCACAGCATAAAGGACGCAAGGAGCGCTTTCCACGGGGAAGTATCTGCTCTGTAAAAAACTCCCACGTAAAACCTTTTGGTGCTGACGGATTTTACTCAGGCTGTACATATGGTTTCTGTCCATACATATGGTAATAATCATTGCCTTTAATGTTCGTGTCCTCTCGTACCTAACTTAATTATTTGCATTAGGGATAGTAGGTATAAAGTTTAGCTCTTCTGACAAAATCAATAAACGTCGCGCTTCTACAATAAAAAAAGTGCAGAAAATATTTATTCTCATGACGTGCCAACCTTTGCTGCAATTTTACATGGATACATCAAGATAATTACTTCCATATTTGTCTAATGTATGGGGCTGTTTGGCAAGTAAACAGAAACCAAACTCACTCTTGGAGACCCATAGCAACGCATTCTCACTCTTGTTGGCGGCAATGAAAAAATCAGGAAGGTTCGTTTCAGAACTAGAACGGACTGAAACAATGGGTAAAATCCTCGAACATTGCTCTTCTTCTGACGCCGCATTTTACCATCGAGGAGTTGCGAAATAAAGCATCTTGATTTCTTAGTTCATTTAATAATTGATTCCTGGCGTGTTTTTCTTCCGTTATGCTACCCGAAGGCCGAGATATTTTTCTCTAAAGGCGATCCTCGGCTCCTTTTCACAGTTGCCATACTCTCATTTTCTTTCGACCACGCACTGGTGGATTTATTCCATCCTTCTTTTCCACGAGAAGGCAGGCGAATATTGAGGTTCTATTTCATGGATGCCTTTCCAAAGTCTTCCCAATTTCCCCACAATCCCTAGGGTTACCACTTGTGAAAGTGGGAAGCTGCGCGGCTTTGAAACTCGCGTGAAGCGTTTACCAAACTTGCTTGGCGTATGACATTTTTGTGCAAATTTTTTCAACATTGTTTCGCACGACTGCCACGAAGTCACGAGCCACAGGCGGTGAGTGCCTCGGCTCCGTGTGCTCTTTGGAGCAACTAATATGCTGGTTCTCTCAAAGTAATTTTTTTCCGTGAACGAAAAACGTTGCAAAGGGACCTAACCCAACTTTGATACTACAATCTCTATAGCAGCCGTGCTCACTGCAAAGCCAGAAGTCGTCAGCGGATCGAGGTCTTAATTATATTAAACAAGCAGCTAAAAGCAGAGCGAATTCTTGAAACGCCACTAGGTGTCATGATCACTCGTAGGGGATCCAGATGGCTCAGAAAAGAACAGAGAGGCGAGCCAAGGTGCATAATTTAGACTTTAGCTGCTTTTGCCACTGACCGCGATTGTTTCCGAAGTCTGGTTACTCAAAAAGTCTGGTTTGCGAGCGAAAACTCACAGGTTCGCCTCTGGCAGGTAGTAGTCAGAGGTGACACCACCAGAATCGTATTGGCCGCCGTGTTGGGGGACGTCATGGGACTACATGACGTGGGCGGCTTGGTAAGAGCTGGCAACTCGGGTAGCTTTGTTGAGTTCAAAATTGAACCCATCGATAGACCTGCGCGTAGAGTCAAACACGCGCTGCCTAGGCCAAACGGTCCCATTTGTGTAGCCCGGATACAGCGGAAATTTATACTTCTACGGGGTTTGAAGGATGAAAGAAGAAACGGACACAAGTAGTTAGAATATTTTACACTGATGTTTCAAATGTAAGTCGACAAGCATCCAGCTGTAGATGAAACTTGTAACATTATAGTGAAGGGCCTGTTCGTTCTTATAAATCCCACAAAAATGCAAGCTCCTTCATTGTCTCCATTATATCGTTCTTTCTGCAACGTACAGGAAAATATCTATATCGGGTGGTCTTTCACCTAGTGTGAGGCCTCAGTATTTCATAGTAACGTGAAATAACCGAGGCACAATTAAGGGCGTAGTTATTACGCCACATAGCAAAGTTTGTGAGCTCGAATGATGGTACGCGCAAAGGGAGCCTCATACAGGAATGAATGAAGCTGCCGCGTCACTGTATAAAATGCATCTTCACAACCCCCCTCCCCGAAGAAATGTATTGACGTTATTAAACGGAAACTTAGATATGTAGGGTGTGTCTTTCGCATGAGATATTTACAGTAACTACCCTCGACAAGTCCACCATTTGATGAGAGGGGAAATGATGTTTTCCTTGTTTTGGCCATCGGCAGCTTAGTGGATTCACACAGCATAAATCTGGAAGCGTATGGAATTCCTTCATCAAACTCTTTGTCTATGTAGTAACGGAAGGAAACAGCACATCCGTGATAGGCCACTGTGTAGCGCGCTGAACGCCACCCAGTAATTGATGATTTCCAGCAGAGAAAGGGATCGTGAAAGCGATGCATTCGCGCACTTTTTGGATGCGAAGAGAGCGGTTGCTATCAAGTTTTAAATCTCTACTTCGCGCGAATGTCTGCCGCTCTGGATACGCTCAGCCAACGACCAATTGCTTTCCGTGAGGCTGGTCCGCGTGTGGATGCATTGTAGGCGACACACTATCTCTGGGTTTCGATGCCGAGTTGGTCGGAAGTTAATGAAGGCAGTCGGTGAAAAATGGCGCGATTACTTATCAGATCGATCACTGCAGGCGCGTTTTAGGACATTATGCAGCATAGGATATATATTTCTAACGATTATCTGTTTTTAACTATTGTATTTTAAACAATTGATATGGTGTTTCCACTTACCTAAACATTTTGCGAATATTTTTTTTTTTGGAGGGGGGAGGGGGACGTGAATAGGTTTTGACTTACTGCAGATGAAAATTACACTATAAATTCTTGTACCACTGCGAAAATTCACACTGACACAGTTCTTCTGAAAAGTATTTGCAAGTACCCTCATTTCCATGCTTGGCAAATGGTTGCACAGGAGCGAGTCCTTGTTACCTGTCACCAACTGTACATCTTCCCTGCAAGGAAAATTATCCTAGCCGGCCCAACTACGTTCTTCATAAAAAGCCTTATTCATATACAATGGAGAGGTTGCGAGTCTGGAAAAGGCAATTAGTGAAATGATAGTGGAGGAAAGAAAACAGAGGAGAATAAAACAAAATGACAGGGAAAAGGCTCTAGGAGCAAAGTTGCAGAAAACAGCGGAAAACAAGATAAAAATATCAGCACGAATAGAGCTTGAAAAAAACTAATGCGTGAAACATAATAGAATATTCCAGCGAGAAAATAAGAAAAAGCCATTCCAAATAACAGTAGTCTCATAAAGTCTAATGACGTCTGAACTGAATGCATCTAAATACAAATGCTTAAACTGGACGGCCCAAGTAATAAAATATGAACAATTTAAAAGAAGGGTACGCAGGTGACTCGTGCGGTGATTTCATGTAGTGGTCTCTACTGTAAAGTCATTCAAGAAGCACGTGTGAGCGTTGGAGGCCGTAGTCGCACCAGCCGACCAGCAGTGGAAGTTACCGCTCGCTGCCAATAGGAGCTGCTGTTTCGGCGATACTCGCAGTATGGTAAATCGAGCGTAGCGACACAAAGCGTGAGCTATGCTCTCCAGGGCACTTCGAAGATTGGACTCATAGGGAGTTCCTCGTGTGAACCGTGATGAGGTGTTTTCACGTTTTGCTCAGTATTCGGCTGCATACAATGGAAGGCATTCTGCACAATTTTTTTTTTTAATCACGAAATGGCAAAGCTGTATTCAAAGTCAATGCATTGAAGTGGCACGCTATGGCCACTTAAATCAAGGCCCTCGCGAGGCTGCACTGACATCAGCAGCTCTTTGGCATCACTTCACGAAGAAACACCATGAACATGTCGCTTAATAAGAAAGCCTTGCGTACGTTTCCACACAGGGTACAAACTTGGGAGCCTATTGCGTTACAAGCAATATGGAAGAAGGCTTTCAGTGAAGATTGCTGCTAGCCTAAAGAACAACCGCTAATCAGCTGACCAAACTTGGGAGTTTATTCCACTGTCCTCCGATTGGTCTTCGCTCGTCTATGTTTTTTTTTTAACGTCTTTATAATTTACCCATGTTTTACAATATGCTACTTAAGAAACCCAAACGGGTTACGACTCGTTTGATTTGGTACATATCACAAAGTCCACTGAATAAACACTAAATTATTGAATTTCAGATTATTCAGCCTAATCGCTCCGCGCTACAAGGTACAGGGTGATCCACTTCTAGCTATAACACGGCCATGCTTTCAAAGCATCATTTCGTCCAACCCGGCCATTCCATGAAGCTAAGCGGCAGGCTATGCGAAGCATCACCTCCTCGTTCCACTGTGCATATATCGCTTTGCTTCGATAAGCGCATACATATGACGCAATCCTGCTTTGAAAGCAGTTACCGTGTTATAGCTAGAAGTGGATCACCCTGTAGATTCTAACGAAACGGTCGGATGTTGAGAACTCTGCAGAATTCATGGCCTTATTTTAGCTCTTATTCAGCGAATGATAAAAAGACAGTTTAAGAATGTGTTCGCTCAGGAAAGATTACGGAACAAAACATCTGGTATTGAGAGTGGTTATGAAATTTAATTACAAAATGGATGCTTTAAGTGAATAACCGTATGGCGCACGCTGCTTTTGTTTGCGCACGGTTTGCTCAAAGAACATTTGCCAAGCATCTGTCCTTAAAGCAGCAGACCATCACCTCAGGTTCTAGGTTGGACACATTGGAAACCGCTACTTTGGAGGTGGTAGCGGGATCAGATCCTGTGCTTCTCACATACCTAGCAGTTGCTCACGCCACGTCTCTGAGTGCAATTGAATAGACGAAAACATACTTCGTTTTCTTGAGGGAAAAAGTACCATCACTTCTAACTATACTACTGCGCTTACTTTTCATGCTGTTTTGTTTTTATTTAGCATTGCAAAGATAACTTCAAATATGAGGAAAACCACAGGGGAAGGCTGCGACTTCATTTAGCCCGCCTGAGGTTATCTGCGTACACTGATACCGCATTGGCTTTTTCACATTTTTCCTACGTGGGAAACTGGCCGCCACTACATGGGGATCAAAACGGTACCAGAAGCTGACTCCCTGGAGGCTACGGTAGTAATGGTTGCTAGATACAGCCATGGTTAACCTTGCGAATTCTAACAGCAATTACCCCACCGTGGCGGCGCTTATAAATTAGTGTCCACATGTCAGAGATATACAAACTATCACACGTAATAGTGAATAGCCACTTCTGATGTCACCATCTTGAGTCCAGATACGGATAGTGCAGAAAAATTAAAAGAAGGTATGAAACCTCCTTTCTACAAGACCGGATTCCACACGGATAGGCGATGTCCTGAACATAGAGTTCTTTACACTACCTAGAGGGAAAGCTGAGGGCGCTGCACTTCAGCCACCATGGGCGTGCTAAGAATCATGGGCCGGTGTGCTACTTGTTGCCGGACAGTCGGTTTTTCTCGGGTACGTGGAGTGGCGTTACTGCGATGTTTCTTTTTCGTCATCATCATCATCTCAAGGTGCGTACATAGACCGCAAAAGCCATAGCAGCGAAGGCGCAAAATCAGACGTCGCCAATAAAAGGTTTCTGTTTCCCGAAATGTCACTTAACAGAACGGTTTTCATCATCATCATCATCTCAAGGTGCGTACATAGACCGCAAAAGCCATAGCAGCGAAAGCGCAAAATCAGACGTCGCCAATAAAAGGTTTCTGTTTCTCGAAATGTCACTTAACAGAACGGTTTTCGTCATCATCATCATCTCAAGGTGCGTACATAGAACGCAAAAGCCATAGCAGCGAAGGCGCAAAATCAGACGTCGCCAATAAAAGGTTTCTGTTTCCCGAAATGTCACTTAACAGAACTGTTTTCGTTATCATCATCATCTCAAGGTGCGTACATAGAACGCAAAAGCCATAGCAGCGAAGGCGCAAAATCAGACGTCGCCAATAAAAGGTTTCTGTTTCCCGAAATGTCACTTAACAGAACGGTTTTCGTCATCATCATCATCTCAAGGTGCGTACATAGACCGCAAAAGCCATAGCAGCGAAGGCGCAAAATCAGACGTCGCCAATAAAAGGTTTCTGTTTCCCGAAATGTCACTTAACAGAACGGTTTTCATCATCATCATCATCTCAAGGTGCGTACATAGACCGCAAAAGCCATAGCAGCGAAAGCGCAAAATCAGACGTCGCCAATAAAAGGTTTCTGTTTCTCGAAATGTCACTTAACAGAACGGTTTTCGTCATCATCATCATCTCAAGGTGCGTACATAGAACGCAAAAGCCATAGCAGCGAAGGCGCAAAATCAGACGTCGCCAATAAAAGGTTTCTGTTTCCCGAAATGTCACTTAACAGAACTGTTTTCGTTATCATCATCATCTCAAGGTGCGTACATAGAACGCAAAAGCCATAGCAGCGAAGGCGCAAAATCAGACGTCGCCAATAAAAGGTTTCTGTTTCCCGAAATGTCACTTAACAGAACGGTTTTCGTCATCATCATCATCTCAAGGTGCGTACATAGAACGCAAAAGCCATAGCAGCGAAGGCGCAAAATCAGACGTCGCCAATAAAAGGTTTCTGTTTCCCGAAATGTCACTTAACAGAACGGTTTTCGTCATCATCATCATCTCAAGGTGCGTACATATACCGCAAAAGCCATAGCAGCGAAGGCGCAAAATCAGACGCCGCCAATAAAAGGTTTCTGTTTCCCGAAATGTCACTTAACAGAACGGTTGCTTGGCGGGCTAGTTGGTTCATATCTAACTTGTATTGCAGCGCGAACCACAAGAAGGGACGACGACAGACAGAGTGAAAAGAGCGCTGACTTCCAACTATTTATTTCTCTGATATGCCACGCATTTATACACATTTGAAGCTTCAGCAGGAAAGAGCAGGAAAAGAAATCAGCATAAAAGGCATAGGCGATAGGACAAGGCCCTAATCACCATCGATCCAGAAACGTCAGCTCTTTCTTGGTTAGTGCGACTGATGGCATTCTTACACACCTTTCCTCTGCACGTGCTATGTTTACCGCCTCAATTATCTCCCTGACACACTGATCATTTTGTCGAGCAACGATTGTGCTTTTTTGGAACGCAGGCACGCAAGGTGTTCTGCGGCGACGTGTAGACTCATCGCCACAATTACGACAGTGCGTGCTAAGATGGCCCTCGACTCTGTCTGTCGTCGTCCCTTCTTGTGGTTCGCGCTGCAATAGAAGTTAGTCACTTAACACTTCCTTAAGTAATTGCACAACCATAGATATTTCCAAAATGTTTTTTCCCTTTAAAAGTGTGCCTATTAAGTGCGAAATATTGGTATTTGTGCTGCTCAAAACTAAGCCAAGAGGAGAAAGAGCCATTGTTTATATTGGATAAATTTCGCACTGACATGTTGTTTCTCTCTCTTTTTGCAATTTATAGTTACAATATTCAATGTTAGGACATTATTTACGGTAGAACAACGTTTATCTTTGCATTAGTTTTGGCCAAATGTTGTAGTTCTACACTCGGTAGCTCTCCGGTCCATGATGCTTTGAGCGCCCATGGTGGCTGAACTGGTCGTCTGGAAACTCCATGTAAACTCCAATAGACGGCAGCACAGCTCTCCCTCTAGGTAAGAGCAAGAAACTTTATGGTCCTGAAGTGAATTGGCGGGGTACTTCTATTTTTTGGATGGAAGGGAACACACCCTTTCAGCGCTCTATCCTGCACAGCACATAATGTAGTGTTCAATATCACCTCACATAGCACACGCGGAACACACCCGAGACGATGTCAGGCCCGTCTTATAATAATAATAATATAATAATAACTTTATTTCACCACCACAAAGTACATGGTGGCAGGATGCCTACAGTAAAAGCTGCCTCTTGGGCAGCTTGACAAGGCCACCAATCAGGAGTACGAGCAAAGCCCTCACGAATTATATGCAGGTTGCCTAGGATCTTTTTAGTACTTTGGTCACCCATGACTCGTAGGGTTTATCTACAAAGATAATTGAAATTCCTGATGAGTGTTTCACTCAAGAGAATTTGTAGTCTTGAAGAACTCTTCTTAATGGATGTCTTAATCCAGCGCTTGGCTAAACTGTCCGCCATTTCATTATATGCCTATGACACCTATACGTGAGGGCATCCATTGGAAACGCATTGAAAAGCCTCTGCTGGGCAAAGTACGCACCAAACACAGATAGCTAAGTGGAAATTTAAATATTGGGAACCCGGAATTTAACCTTTTAGGGTGGGTTTAGAATCCGCCCGGATCACAATAGGTTGAACCGGACATGGCCGTAGCTTTCGTTCAGGGTAAATTCGAGTAATATTAACTAGAACTGACTTTATTTGTCCAGATCCTCACAAACTCTGAAATTTCAACGAATGAAGCCGTTTTGATTCACCAGAACTGTTCAAATGAATCTCTGAATCAATATGATCCCATGTCATTAAATCCTTCTACCTCTCACACACACACACACACACACACACACACACACACACACACACACACACACACACACACACACACACACACACACACACACACACACACACACACACACACACACACACACACACACACACACACACACACACACACACACACACACACACACACACACACACACACACACACACACACACACACACACACACACACACACACACACACACACACACACACACACACACACACACACACACACACACACACACACACACACACACACACACACACACACACACACACACACACACACACACACACACACACACACACACACACACACACACACACACACACACACACACACACACACACACACACACACACACACACACACACACACACACACACACACACACACACACACACACACACACACACACACACACACACACACACACACACACACACACACACACACACACACACACACACACACACACACACACACACACACACACACACACACACACACACACACACACACACACACACACACACACACACACACACACACACACACACACACACACACACACACACACACACACACACACACACACACACACACACACACACACACACACACACACACACACACACACACACACACACACACACACACACACACACACACACACACGCACACGCACACGCACACGCACACGCACACGCACACGCACACGCACACGCACACGCACACACACACACACACACACACACACACACACACACACACACACACACACACACACACACACACACACACACATATATATATTTGGGCTTGGAACCTTAGAAAAATTGAGTGATTCTGTTCATGAATTCAATGCTTAATTTTTGCGATTGCGTAATTGTTATTGAAATGCATCGCTTCGTTTTCATATTAAAATCGTCAATTACTTGTCAGCGCAAGCTAAACATCGCAAAATATTAAGTTTCAATCTGTCGGAGACTTAGACTTTTTATATCAATACGCAAAAATGAAGCATTTTAAGATGTGCCGCGATTACTTACTAGTTATATTTAAAAAAAATACAGCTTATTGCATTTCTATGGTAGTCTTAACTGGTCGCTGAGAGCGGCGAAAAAACTTATCAAGTTTGTAGCACTTGTCAGAAGCTTAGTCCATTCAAATCAACACATGCACAAGGGTATCTTTGCATCGCAATTGGAACCTGCTCTTGAATCCTGGACCTGACAATATGTTGCGAAAGACCCTATGATCGGTCACGAAATTTGTGGAATAAAATACTGCAAAAAGGAATATTTTTTATGAGTCGCAAATAAACTGAAAACTTATATTGCCTGACGTTTTCCAAACAAAGATAGCTTGCAAGCTGCTGGTGAAGTACATTCTGAAATTTTAGTGTTATTCAAAGGCGCCATCGGTTATGGCCGGGGACATCAGTGACTTCAAAACTTTGGATACCCACCCTTTCGACTTCTTGGCTTTAATTTCAAGACAAACAGGTAGTCGGTAATTATAGCAAATAAAATACAAAAGCGCCGTAGAAAAGCTAACACTGCAGATATTTCTCTTGCTGCGATACTGCCGCGGCATTTAGGGACACAGAGATTTCAATGCTGCTTTCTATACAAATTTTCTTTTAAATGTGCACACAGCAGCTGCAGGATGTATGCTGCTATGCAGAAATAAAGCATGCCTGGTCTGTTGCCAGTATGAATAGGCACAAGATTCCTTTCGTTTAATTGCGCTCGTTGTCTCTGGCAACCAATGAAAGCTCATCCAATTAGTTGAATTAAAACTGAATTACAGCAATGATCAAATTCCGAGTGGCTGCTTAGGCTTAATGAGTGATGTGTGGATGTAGTGGCGTAGCTTCTTTTTTTTCTAGACACTGGGAGCCTCTTTCATGAATATTCTAATGCAGTGAATGAAAGGCTGAACTGGATGAGTGTGAATTTATGAGGAGCACATTATCTTCAGCTGCGGAGCGTATGAACTCTTTTTCGTTTTCCTGCTTATGAATGGCGCTGACCTAAATTTTGTAGCTGAATCATTGCGACACGCTTTCATTCTGGGTGCTTTGCGACTGGGGAATTTATTTATTCTTCACTGAAGTGAGGAAAGTGGCGGGGGGAAGTAAATGTCTGGGGTAAACTAATATAGCAAGGGAATTTAAGCTTAAAAAACGCCGGCTGGAGTAGACATTTTTCTTCTTGCTTCCAAGCTAGTTCAGTTAGTTTTTGTTTTTAAAAGTGAAAAAAAGAAAGGGAACAACAAGCGTATGAACGGTACTACATCCAAGGCTTATGCAACAATGAGGGTACCATTTATTTTGATGAAAGATGTGAAGACTCTTAGACCAGTTCCCATCCACAGATTTCAGGGCAATGGTTAAAAAAAAAATAAGCAGAATAATACACAAAACGGAGCAAGAAAAAACAGAAAATAAATGACAATTAGCATAGCAAATATATATTTCATGGTTAAACAGGTAGTAATATTAACAGAAAACAAAAAGGAAGTGTTGGAACAAGGATCTTAGCCTCATGGTTTTCAGACATACTCCAGTGCTTTCTCGCTACGATATTGCTTAAAATGAACGCTGGCATATTTATTTGATTTTGAAGATTTCCACAATATATCTTTCGGGGCTATGGCTTCCGCAAGCACAGTCATACAGCCAAACCAAGAAACTCCCATAATGTTTGGAAATTGAAATCGAGATGTACCATAACAGCGGTCACTATAACTGGTTTAAAAAACAGCATCGACACAAAAAACCGCAATCGAAAGAAATCGCATCTTCACCGTTTGGAGCCTTCAGATGACGGTGATATATTGAGCCGAAAAGAAAGCAAAAAATACGGCAAGGAAATTGAAAAAAAAAAAAAAAAGGGCACGGAAGTGCAGAAGCAGCCGATGTAGAGAAATAGAAAGTGCAGCAGGAAGCAGGGGCACAAATGCAGGGGAATGAAAAGGCAGGCACACACCACTGCCGCGGGCGCATAAATAAGCTGTGCCCCATGGTTTCAGAAATCCCCTCCACCGACTGTCCGCGTCGAGATAACGGCTCCAGGAACGGTCACCCTTTCGCTCGAACCATGCAGTGTCCTGGGGGGTGAGAAGGAGCAGGGGAGGAGGGGGCTTGCCCATCGGCCGGAAGGATAAGGGAGGGTGTTTGTGGCGAGTTGCGGGAGAGGGGGGAGAACCGGGATCGCTTGGTCTAGAAAGCAGGTTCGGCGAAGGGGACAAGAAAGGTAAGGGGAGAAAGCAGACTAGTTTTACGCGACCGGGCACCACCAAATCGATCGACTGACACGTCCTCCTTTGTTGCCTTTTCTTTTTCTGTTTTATCAGGCCGTATTGTTTGGTTCACTTTTTAGATGCTCCTTTCTTGCGTTTGTTCCTTTCACCACTTCTGGTTGCCGGCGTTACCCATGCACCTCACTTTCCTTGCATAGTCTTTTTTGTTTGCTGGTCGACCCTTTCATTGTTCCCAATATTATTTTATTTCCTTTCCTTTACCTCATACCTGAATTTGCTTTCGATTGGGCTTGGAAAAAACTTTTCTAGTCATTGCATCCTAGTAGACTCGTTTCCTACAACTCCTCAGACTACAACGCTCCGTTCTCCCAACACAGCTTTTTGTGTCTCTCTCCTCCCTGTACGTCCTCTTTTCCACATCCTCCTCCTGCACACGAACACATAGACACCCCGGTATTTTTCTGTCATCGCCGCCCTCGACGCCGCTTCCGGTCGACCAGGTCTGTACAGTCGATTTGCTGCAATGTCTCCCCCTTCCGTTTACTTTCACTACACTCCCAGCTCTTCACACCATTCTCTTCCTTTTTTCTTCCGCACCTCTACATATCTTCGTTCCATCGCCTCAAATTGCTCGAGTTTTACGCTGTCGAGCCTTACTTTCTCAATTGCGGTCGTCGTCTTAGCTTTATGCATTTCTTCTTGACGGTCTCGTCTCGCACACTCTCTGTGGTTCTCGCGGCGTCCTGTGCCTGTTCGCCGAACGTTATTTACACAATCATGCGGAGTAGCGGTGGTCGTTCCCAAATCATTGCCGCTGTTAATCTGGACAGGAACGAGATACGCTAAGAGTGCGCAAAGATCTCCGTTTTGCGTACGCGGCGTGCTTTAGTTTAGGCTTACCGCGAGGTCCGAGGCACCGATGAAACTCTTCGTTCAGTTCACTGATTTTTTTGCCTATGCGGGGCGCTGTGAGAAAAGAGTCACTATAACACGTCACGGTTGCGAAGTCTAATCTCTGTATCCAATTTGATTAGCTTTTGATTTTTGTAACCAGTACACTACGCCGCGTTTAGGTTACTTGCAGCATTACCCACGGGATTGAACCATGTATTTATAAATTAGCGTCCCTGACTTCAATGTCTGTGATAATGATGGTCGGAATAGACGAAGGTGTGTATCGCTACGACTCAGTCATTTTTGCATGCTGAGAAAATGTTCGAAACAAAATCAGAGCTCTGTATGACACTACCGATTTTGTTTGTTAATAAAACGAGCCGTGCAGTCAGGGACAGGAAGGTCACTAAGCAAAAAAAAAAAAAAATAGCTTTATTTGAATTGGGAAGCCCTACCCTATATTCAAACGTTTTGTGAAGTTTGCATGCGCCGCGTACGATCCTTCTATTACTAACTTTATTGAAACTCTAGAATCTGTCTAGAATTGTGCTGCAAGATTTAGTTGTTCCGACTATTCATATCACAACAGCGTCTCCGCACTTAAATCTCGGCTTAACCTTCCTTCACTGGCCTGTCGTCGCAAGATCGCTCGTCTTTCTTTATATCACAAATATTACCATACTTTTGATCCTGAAACTAATCCTATCAAACGTGCTCATCGCATTTCTCGTAACTCTCATCCTAACGCCGTCTATCCGAAGTGGCAACCATCACCAACTTCAGCCAATACAAAACCGCCATCGAGGATATTTTGCATTCATATTAAATTGCACAGCCCACCCCTCATGTAATGTCCCCGGACCTTTTAGGAATAAATAAATAATGGTTTGGTTTGGTTTGTGGGATTTAACGTCCCAAAGCAACTCAGGCTATGAGAGACGCCGAGTGGAGGACTCCAGAAATTTCGACCACCTGGGGTTCTTTAACGTGCACTGACATCGCACAGAACACGGGCGCCTTGCTTTTTGCCTCCAATGAGGCAATGCCGCCGAGGCCGGGATTCGATCCCGCGTCCTTGGAACCAGTAGTCGGGCGTCGTAACCACTGCGCCACCGCGGCGGGGCGAATAAATAAATAATAATAATACGCTCATGTTATACAAGTCGTTAGTGCAGCTCATGGAATGCTAGCTTAATGCTGTGCACTAATATTCGCAAATCACCGACAGGTAACTTGACCTCTGTTGAGGCCTGAGTTACTGCGTATATCTCTATGGGAGCATATAAAATATACCCTTAGGGAGCTTGTTCGAAAATTCTGTGTTAGAATAAAATGCGATACTCATGCAATGTTCGCTACATTGAAAGGAGAGGCCCCGATCATGGTAAAAAGGGGGAGTCTAGACACTATAGACAAGCGGGGGAGTTGGTGAAATATACTGAAAGCCGCAAAGCGCAAAAACAAGCACAGAATAAGGAGAACCACAGGACAAACAATGACTCACAACTGAAAGCCTACTCGATGAAACCAACACAATATATGGGAAAAGTTTCCAACCTGTCAGCAAATGGACAAACCAAAAACACGTGTTGCTACATGGAATCAAGGAATGCAAGTTAACTATCGTGTGGTAAAAGAGATTGCTTGCTAACACACAGCCTTGTTTTTTTCTTCATATGAGGCTTCCATGATCTCACGTGTTAAGTGGGTCGGGGGAGTTTATAGAATATCACAGCAAGCAAGGTAAACAGGATTTGCAGTCACGGACATGATCAACAAGATTAATAGATTTGTTAGTGTCCAAGTTATTTGCATGCTTTTCAAGCGTGTATGAATGCACCACCCCGTCTGCCCAATGTGCATTTGTCCTCGTGACATTGGAGTTAACCGCGTGAAAAAAGAGAGTCTATTGTGTTTTAAAACACGTATTATCTAAGATTAGTTCTTAGGGCTTAATTCTTTTTTTTGTGTGTGTGTATACCATGTACGTATTTTTTTATATGACCTAACTTGTTTTTTGTTTGTTGAAGGATATATTTCGACTGATTATTATTTGTACTTCCAACTTATATCGAAGCCTAAGCTGTTGGGGATGGCTATGGATGCAGATTTTTTTTTTTCGGCTCTGTCTTTTTACGTTTCTGCAGATCTGAATTAATGAGAAAGGAATTGTCTTTATTGAAAACGTCGAACAACTTTCAATAACAATAATGCTGAAAATATTGTTACGTGGAACACCCAACGTTGATGAGGGCACCGATTTCACAACACTCAGCGTCGTCGTCTTCTCGGAGTCTTCATCAATCACGAACAGCGAATACAGCTAAGTAACAATATTTACATATAAACAGTTCCCAACTTCACCCCCACCCCCACCCATACCCTCACCCCCACCCTTAACCGCTCCCCCACCCCTACATCCATGAAGCAACTTAGTTCTGCCGCAAGGTAAACGCCTACCGTAAGCAGAAATAAAGACGTAATAAAAAAAAAAACAGTTCCGTCCACTCAACGGCCAACTAAGAGACATTGTCCCAGCCAGATTGTTCAGGGTTCATCAGAACATAATGGCATAGCCAGAAGGCCAAACGCGTAACTCACAATTCACTTCTATGCCCTACTCATGATAGTATATTGTTTTAAATACCTCCGTTTTCACCTCCAATTTAGCTTGACGACGGAGATATTTCATTTTATCTAATGCTTTTGCCATCGGCTATAGGTATCTTAGTATTTCCTCAACGAAAGGTACTCGGAAGAAAGTGTCGGAAGAAAGGTGGCAAGAGTGCCTCTCCGCTAATGCCTGCGGGGAGCTAAACGGTAGGCAAAGGTAAAATTCACTAAAAAGTTCAGTATTGAAAGGAAAAAAAAAATCTAAAGCCTCCCGAAGCCCTGGGACGACCGTCAACTTAAAAGGCTATCTTGCGGGCGTTACTTTCTTGCACGCGAAACTCGGTCCTCACGATAACAAGAGTTCCGCCGCCTAACTCGGAAATTCAGCAGCGAAAAGAGAGAGAAGCTCTTAGGTGCTCCCAAAGCTGAAATTGGACGCTGAGAGGTGCCGCGCTGCACACGGCAGTGGAGCGGCCCTAGGCACCACTGGCGTACGCTCCAGCGGGCCAAAGCGTGCTCAGCACCCAGATTACTCCTGGGCGCGTCCAATTACGATGGCGCTGACTTCCATCAGAAGTTCCTTGGCCGGCAGTCGCAGAGGGCGGTGAATTTGCATCTGCTTCTCAATAGAAAATGGAAGCGGTGCGCGGAGCTGTTCGTCGAAATTTGTTTTTGTTTTTGTTACTAGGACGTTCAAGAAGTGATTGGTGCTCAGCTCAGGTAGAATTGCACTTATACGTGCAGTCCTGCGATATGTTACCTTTCCTTCTCACCACGAGCGTATTTGTAGAGGTAGCTGTTAGGTCGCGTTCATCAGTAGGTCATAAAATTGTAAAACGGAGTGGTCTGATATATACGGCATTATTTGCCTACTTCACGTGAAGCTAGCTTGATTCATGATACAAGCCTACAATCATGGTATGCTAAACCTGGAAAGCTGGGGCATTTTCTCGTCTTGCTGCAATACCACAATGCTGCGATACCGTCAGTTGTGAAACCTTAATACAGCGTATACATTCAGGCAATTGCACAGGATACACTTCGTAGTGAGACTTGCGAGCCCTTGATCGTAAAGTGGGTGACTGTCCCCCACATGAAATTGTACTAA
Source organism: Amblyomma maculatum (assembly GCF_055883805.1). Taxonomy (NCBI): domain Eukaryota; kingdom Metazoa; phylum Arthropoda; class Arachnida; order Ixodida; family Ixodidae; genus Amblyomma; species Amblyomma maculatum. Next base: position 103,930,827 of record NC_139347.1, on the reverse strand, counting down.
AGACCCCTTACAACGATTCCACAACAATAAATAATCCTGCATAGATAGAGTGGGACGTTTGCAATTCATCGCAGCTACATCTTATTCGTCTGTCGTGTACAAACAAGCACTGCACGTTCCAATTGAAAATACACACGAGGTCATGTAACGAAGCATAGACATTTATATCATCTTTCAATGCATATCAAAAATATGTGCGAAGAGTGTCGCAGGGAGAAAAGGGATTGCCTCGGCGCTTAACATTTGCTGAATATGTTGCTTCCCGAACTATTAAAAGGTTGCACTATAACGTCTGATGGAAGCCTCATGCAATGAAAGACTCAAAGGCGAATGAGAGGTGGTTAGGACGGTATTCTTTAGCCTTTAGAAACAAACCGGCTATATCGAGGGTATGAGAGACATTTGAAGTAGTTGGGAAAACAAGTCACGGGCACGCAATGTCAGTGATACGAAGCTGAATGAATTAGCATGTCTGCTCCAATTTCATGCGTTTTGCGTTGTTGAACTTAGTTCATCCATACCATTCACAATTTAGATTTTTGTTTCCTTAAAATCTCGTGAAGTGCTGTGTTAATTGCTTCGTGGTCACCAGATAATGCTTCCCAGGCCATTTTCAATTCATTTTTGCCGTCTTCATCAACTTTCATTCGCACACAGGTCAGTCACAAAGTAAAGCAACGCAGGAACTTGGAAACGGAAGTCAAAATTTTAAACGTGGCCACTTCGCAAAATGTGCCTAGTGAAATTGTCATATGTTTCAGGGAAATACCCCAAGGTGCAGCCCATTTATATTGATGCAGTAATTACTCATTGCTATCGTACCCGACGGCAGCGATACCGCTACAAGGAAAAAAATATGCAGCTTTTCATCCATTAAGGTTTTAAAGGCTGAATAACTTTCCTTTCAATATTATGCCTGAGCTCATGTGAATGCTACTGAATAATTACTACCTTATTCCATTAGCCTTGTAGGTCGGAGGGGAGGGAATAACTCGTCTCTCCGGTGGTTTCAATCGCTCCAGCACCTAACCCGATCCGCTTGTGCAGCCGCGACGTGCCGCAGGCCGTAATGAATTTTCGGACTGTTCTACGTAGTTGGTGCCGGAACGAGCAGTGGTAAAGAACAAAGCATCTCATTTGCGCCCGTGTCTAGTTCCGGAACTTTCTATATCTCCACACATTTTGCCTGCAAATCCCACTGAGCTAATATATATTGATGCCCTGAGCCACTAGGTTTAGTCCTACAATTTATTTGTAGAGAATTAGGTCAATTATTCGTACTACAATACCCAAAAATTATGTGGCACCGGAGATATTTGACCTTGAGTAGCGACACGCAGTATTGTTGGGCGCCGGAAATTTTGACCTATTTGCACTGAAACTGCCAAGGTTGAGCGCTTGATCTTGACCCGAGATATACTGCAGTCTAGGACTTCGGAAAATTTCGACTACCTGGAGGACCATCTAACCACGTGACTAGGCTGGGGTTTAACAATTGCTTCGCCGGTGTTTGGTCTCCCAGTGTCACCAAGTGTAAAAGGGAGCTGGTCCAAGGGCGTCAGTGGGTTCGATCCCGACCGCCGGCGGCTGTGTTTCGATGGAGGCGAAACGTGGTGACGTCCGAGTGTTGTGCGATGTCAGTGCACGTTAAAGATCCGCAGGTGGTCGAAGTTGCTCCGGAGCCCTCCACTACGGCCGTCTTTTCTTTTTCCGCTTTCTCTCCCACCTTCTTCCTTCCCCTACGGTGCGGTTCAGGTGTCCACAGAAACAAGTGGAACAGATACTGCGCCTCTCCTTTTTTGTAAACCAATTATTATTATTATTATTATTATTATTATTATTATTATTATTATTATTATTATTATTATTATTATTATTATTATTATTAAGGGAGTCAATGCTTCGGCGCAGGCGTCACCCTGTGTGTAGCCATGCCTAACCCAGCCTACGCTCTAAAATACAGGTTTAACTTGGAAAAATCACCTGAATCCTTTAAGGCGAAAGCCCTGTACACCAATTATAATTATATGTACCAATGCAACGAACACGTATAAGAGGCAAATGATAAGAGAGGAAGGGTAGGCCTTCGTCATTCTCTACTGGAGACATCTAAGAAAACCTCTAATTCATTTGTTCTCTGGGAAACACGCTCCTGCAGGGGCCGTTCACGAACCCTGTTGCAAATGTATATATAAATGTTGCTGCCAGACTTAATCCCGACCTCGGCGGCTGCGTTTTGATGTAGGCGAAACGAAAAGATGTCCATGTGCTGTGCGATGTCAGCGCACGTTAAAGATCCCGAGGTGGTCGAAATTACACCGCAGCTTTCCACTACGGCTTCTCCTTTTTCTCTATCCACTTTCATCTCCCACCCTCCTCCCTTCTTTTACGGCGTGGTGCAGGTGTCCACAGAAACAAGTGTGACAGATACTGCGCCTTTCCCTTCCTGAGAATAAAAAAAAAAGTCTGATGGCCCTCATCACATTCGAACGTTGTTCATTGTGGTTATGTGCGCGCGCGCACACACACACACACACACACACACACACACACACACACACACACACACACACACACACACACACACACACACACACACACACACACACACACACACACGCACGCACGCACGCACGCACGCACGCACGCACGCACGCACGCACGCACGCACGCACGCACACACACACGCACACACACACACACACACACACACACACACACACACACACACACACACACACACACACACACACACACACACACACACACACACACACACACACACACACACACACACACACACACACACACACACACACACACACACACACACACACACACACACACACACACACACACACACACACACACACACACACACACACACACACACACACACACACACACACACACACACACACACACACACACACACACACACACACACACACACACACACACAAACACACACACAAACACACACACACACACACACACAAACACACACACGCACGCAGGCACGCACGCACGCACGCACGCACGCACACACACACACACACACACACACACACACACACACACACACACACACACACACACACACACACACACACACACACACACACACACACACACACGTGCGCGCGTGATTTTTCCTGTGACTGCTTGTAATATGTAGTAGATTGTACGAAGTACTGATTCCGGCGGCTCTCTCAGAAAATAAAAGCGGCAAAACCTTGTACAACGGAGCATGTATCGCGGGAACATAAATTCATATACCCCGCCATGACATTCCCCAGCGTCCTGTAAGTACGCTCCGGCGAAAAGAAGTAAACTGACTAAAAGCGAGCAGGAGCAGCGACGTCCACGTGCCAAAGGAAAGCGGAATAGAGAGAAAGAGCGTGCTCGAGGCCACAGATCAATCAGCCAGAAAGAGATATATTTTACCCGGAAGAGCATATATATCTACCGTATCGTTTTACGTCGGAGGAGCAGTTTCCCATTGGGGGTTTTCGTATATCTAAAACATATACCTGAAAGATAGCCTCGACATGCAAGATAAACAGCATCATGGCTTCAAGAACTGAGATAAAAAAAAAAAATTATTTTCTTTTCTTTTTTTTTCCCTCCGCATAAATGTCGGCTTGCAGTACACACGTTGATGAAAAGGAAAGATTGACAACATCTTTCCCTTATCAAAATCATCAGATTGAAATCGATAGTACCATGGTTTCAAAACGCTTTTAAAATTAAAAGCAAGAACGTTGTGGTACGCGAGAAAATCAAGTCGAAATGCAAGTTTTCGGCTCTCCTACTGAAGAGACGATGGAATATAGGGGAACAATTTTTTTGCCCGTTAATGGTTTATTTCCATATATATATTTTGTCCTCATTAGTTGAACCTGTTATCTCTGTTACTGCCTTTGATTAAAAAGATTTCTTCAATGTTTTGAGAATCCATCGTGTAAGACAATAGCTGAATACAGAACAAATGAAGCTGGATATTTTCCACGCACATTTGTAGATGCCCTAGGGAGCTTGATTCGTCTGGCGGCACTTTCGAAGCGTGTTGCGATGAAATCGATCTGATAGAGCCTCCGAAAACGGTGGAATTTCGGCCGTTTTACCTCTCAGAAGAGGAAGAAATAATTTTCTTTAGCCTCAAGAAAAAACGAAAACAAAGAAAATTTACTGAACACGCAGCTTTGCTTGTAATCTTTATTTTGTGGGGGCTAGATTTCGCGTGTGTGAGCTGTTAGAGCACTAATACACACATTAAAGGGAGATCGCCACTATCATAATAGCCGAAAAGACATTCTTCAAATTCCACTAGAACTATTAGGCCGGGGTGCCATTGTAACCTTACTATCGTTGATATTACAATGAGATTCAGCGGATTCGTCGTTGCATCTGTAATCTTTCTTTTGTTTTCTTTTTTTTTTTTTTATTGAGAGCATTGACTGACAGGCGAGGTTTCGTTCACTAGGAAGCATTATTACGGGAATGCACAAATGATTTTCAAGCGAATAGGTTTTCTGACTATGCGAACGCTATGCGTATGCACCTGACCTACTACGTAGGGTCAAATGCGATGAAAATATGCTAACTTCAGAGTTGAAATAATATGCAGGAACACTAGGATAACCTATTCAGATCATTTTGCTGCAAAGCGGCTCATTTTAGCAAGAATGTCATTACATAGGCTGCGCGCTTAAGCCATATATGATTGATTCATATCGGATATGCTCTTTTCTTGTCAGGCTTCCGATTATTTCTGTGCTGATTCCCACTCAACGGCATGCTACCATATACCCCAGCATAAGAACGTTGATTTTTTGTTTTGTTTTATTGCACTCACAGCTGGTTTATTAAGAAAAGGCATCAATTTATGTCTGCCTGAGGACAGCTGCTTTTTCTTTATATTTTTGAACTGCTTGCGTTTATCACCTGAGTGAGTGATCCGTTTTGGTGCCATATACTTATTGAAAAAATGAACCTGAGATTTAAAATGCATTAATGATTGATCCATTATTAGTTTTTGGGCAATAGCCCGCTATGAAGCTTGGCATATATGATAACCATTCTTATATAGTGAATGAAAGTTTAGTTAGGCAAATTTATTATTCATTTTTGTTCGGGCTCGGGCACCTGAAATTTTTTGTACCTATGCTGCGAGGAGGAGGAGGAAGATGAGGAGGTAAGGTAGGGAGGTTAACCAGTAAAAGCAACCGGTTTGCTACCCTGCACTGGGGGAAGGGGATGAGTGGATATAAAAGTTGTGAGAGAGGGATAGTTGAAGTTAATACAGTCACATAAGAGACACGCCACATCACATCACGTTACAGTCATGTCATGGAAAACTCATAGTCTATGATGCGAAATTCTCTTCTAGCCAGTGAGCAGCAGGGCAGGCATTCAATCCGATTTTTGAGGCGTATTTGCACAATGATCCCTGCATACGAATGCAGCCGGCATGACACTATTCTGTAGCACAGCTTCTATTGGCGCCAAAAGCTGTCATTCTATCCGTACGCATATTAGTACAGCCTACCAAGCTTTGACGGCAGCAACATGTTAGCAGAAAATTAAAAAAAAAAGAAAAACCTAATGAATGACCCGTCTTTATTGCGCAACACGCTGTGTTGTTTGGCCTTCAACTCAAAAGCTGCAAACGAGCGAACGATAGGCTTTGACGAACTCCGGTAAGCCTCTCAGTCCTCTGTGCGCGCGGTGAAAGCACGCACAAAAACGTCGCAACTGGGCTGAACACAGTGAATAGGCCTTCGTCACCATTCAGGCATACGAGTTCCTGAAATTGATTTCCGCGTCTGATGCCGAACTATCCCGCGATTAGAGCTGTCCTACGCGTGAGGGAATTTTGCACATGCAGCTGCCGTGCTCTCCGTGCACATAGTAGTTGGAAGCCAGCCAATGCCTGGTCGGAATAGAGAAATTGAGTTTTCGCCGGAACGCCGATTTCGCTATTGGAATTCGCAACGTGGGGCCCCTTTTGCGCCCTCGCTACTTTTCCCACATCCTGCTTCCTTTGATGTAGTGTTGCGTAGCTTTTAAACACATTCAATACTTTATTTTCTCATTTTCTCTGTATTCAAGATAAGCGCCCCACGAGAATTCGCTTTCCTGTGAGAGATACAAGAGAAAGGCGAACACAGTATTTCTGATGGAAATGCACGTAGGCCTGTCAATGCTTACCTTTGATATTCGGAGCATGAATATTGCTTTCAGAGCTCTCTATAGAGTTAACTTAGGAGGTTGTTTTTAGGTAGCTCGACGTTTGATGCTAAGTTAGCAGTTTTTTGTTTTACTTAAATGGATAAGAGCTAAGCGGGAAGCACTAATGGATGGCGAAAGCGTTTGTGTATCAATTTTGTTTTAACGCATAATATGGGATAATGTATGGGAAACATTAGGAAGGAAAAAAAAAACACTGCAATGTTTTATTATGAATGCATAAAGGAGCGGCTGAGTTGAAGACACTCAGTAAGCCGTAAGGACTAGACTGAATGCTTTGAAGCATTCAGTAAATACAGCGTTTAAAAATTAAAAATATTTGCCCACTGCTTGTTTGCGCACGTCACTTACACAGGTTAGCTATGCATATTGTTTTTATATACAGATGAACAGAATTTTATTGCTGTCAAATGAAAACATTCTCCTAATGTGACCTTGTACTAAAGGTAGCGTTAAACACAGGTGCATCATTACTTCAGTCTCTATGTGGCGAACCTTTGAGTGCTGTAATGAGTAAAAAACTTGATGCGTGAGTGAATCTGATCTAGCAGTTAATTTATCCTGGGAAGAATTTAGTAACTTTCATTTACTCATAAAACGGTAACGTGTGCTTGCTTCTTTACCCTGAAATGACGGAATGAAATATCATGCAGCTTTTCGCAGCGCTAAAGGCTATGATGGGAGCATTGCAGTTGCGCGTAAGTGTGCGCAAAGTTCTCCGGAAATTAAAAAGGAGGATAATGTATTCGCTGGCATTATGCTTGTTAAGCCTTGATTTGCAAAAAAAAAAAAAAGCATGAAAAAAGCTAAACCGGACAAAAGCTCTGCATTTTTCGCAACCATACGAAAAAATAGCTTATGAGAAGACTTACTCGAAAATGATCTGGCATCGCTCCAATGCTTACGCTTCGGTTCTTTACAACGAACAATGCGTCCGTGGATAATTTACAACTAGAAGCCTACAAAGGACGTCCATGCTTCTTATAACACTTGCATATGCGTTCTTAGTCTTGCATTGTGGGTAGAAGAAATATTTATTGCCTACAGTTATTTGATAACGAGTCAAGTTTCTTTGCGGCCATCATAGTGGCACGCGCACACTGAGAATTGATAAATAAACGCTTTTGAAGCGCGCCGTAAATGGCGTATGGTCTCTCTACTACCAATAGCACCAGGCTGGCTGAGAGGTGGCATTCCAAGTCTGATCAAGTAAGGTGGATGTCAAGATATGCAATGAAAGAGAGGCGAGAGTATGGGTACTCGCTTTCGTAGAAATTATAGGACGACCTTGCTGATTGTTGCAGAAATAGCATCGCTGCATGGCTATATAGGCTAAATTTTAAATACGAATTTCGAATTTCCTCGGTATTACAAAATAAGCGAAGAGCTTGCTTCCTACCCTTTGATCCTGCACACAGCCATTGCAGTAACAACCGCGCGCCTGGCTTCTGTTGCCGTAAAGACGGGCGCGTAGGTTTCTTTTTTTTTTTTTTTTTGCCGCACAGCAACGCGGCTCAAAAATGCGCGCCTTGAGTGTGGCTGACGTTCGGGGCATTCGGGCCACGTCGTGGGGTGCATGCTAGCGTGTACGTCTGGCGTGCGGTATGCATACGCTCGGATTCAAAGCACCGCTGGTGAAGCCCACGTAATGGAGGCTTCGCTGCATTGCCGCACTTGAGGGATAGGGCATTATGCATACGTAGCGTGGTCACGTATTGGGCTTTCTGTGCAACGTAGATGGGAGGCTGGTATCGTAGGTGGGAAAAGGCGAGCCCCAGAAGGAGAGAGAAATGTGCCATCGGGAGATGTAAAGGAAACATTTCTTCACCTCCTCATTTGCACGTCATATCGTTCGTTTAAAAAAAATAAAAAGCAAATTTAAAAAATGCAGTGACCGTATAAAAAAGAAATGAAGAAGAAAGGCCGACAAGCAAGACGCAGTCTGGAGCAGGAAGTAGGCTTTTCGGCTCCGACCGTCAAGAAAAAACATTTTTGAGGAGATATTATGATGATCACTACCTGCAATACTGCTTACTGCGAGTGACGTGTCTTACAAAGCAATAGGCTAGTGAAAATCATCACGTTGGGGAAGCCATATAAATCAATAATCTTTGTATGATAACTATCATCTTAAAAAAAAGTAATAAAAAGAAGTCAATGCCTTTCGTGTACGTTCAACATAGAGCCTGTCAAGGTTTGCTGATTCGTAGGCTGAAGCTATTGGACTGTCTAATGCAGAGCAGGAATGCATAAATATTACCCCGTGCTTCCCTCGTCCCCCCTCCCCCTTTCTAATAGAAAACAAAACAAGACTTCTGGTCATAGCCGTCCGAGCTTCATAGGCCGTTATGATGTGCGTATTGCACTAAAGAAACACAACTCGGTAGTAAAAAGAAAGAACGAAAAAATTCTGTGCCAGTCTTTTCTTTAAATTTATTCGAACGAAGGAAACGCATTGTTTCGAGGGTTATAAATAATGTACTGAGAATTCTTCTATTCGCGCGCAAAAAAAAAAAGGTGGTCTAAAATGTGAAACTGTGGTGAAACTTGAAGCTCGCTAAAAATAAATTTGAAAAAGAGCTTGTGCAAGCATAGTTCTCGCGTATATCACAGGTAAGAGATAAAATACTGTCATGATGATGAATCGAAAGTGCTCTTCGTTACCGTGCTCGCAATATTAATGTTAACGTAAAATACAGCCAGGATTATATCCAAGAATCAGAAGTGGTTCTCGACGAGCACTACGAAATACTTTGCGAATATCCATAAAGAATAAGCGATTCTAAAAAAAAAAGAAAAACAAAAACAGAAAAGAAGAGAGGAGAAGAGAAGGAAGAGACACACCGAACATGTCTGGATGTTAGAGGCGCATTTTCGCAGAACTAAGAAAATTATTCGATAAATAGAATATCGATAGCCTGGCGGCCTTCGCAAAATTTACGAGAACGCTAAAAGTGATCGTGTGGAAGTTATTCCAAATGGCGTACTTATAGCTTGCTAGTATTTCGTTAGAACAAGGCTCAAATACGGCTATTTGATAGTACATTCGGACGGTTTGACGCAGTAGCACTGAGCACTTCATTCTGTGAATGGGGCACAAATACTGCATGACAAGCGAGTTTTTTCTATGTAGGCCTTGCGTCTTGTAATTAAATGGCGTATAAATAAATGGAAATGAGGCACTCGTTATGAGAGATATACAGAAACAGTTGACACCAAAAAGACCAGAAAAAACTATTACATTTTGTTTTGTTTAGAATAATGTGAAAAGAGAAAAGTTACCTTGAAGATAAAGTATCATAACGTGGAAGAAAAACAACCATCAATTGCCGTTTGCACCTCAGCAACCGACCTCCGAATTTCCCGGCCTGTGCTCGACCATCCAATCTACGGCGACAGCTGTTTAATCTTCTATTTTATTCGTGCAACACATGTCTGGAAGTGCTCGCCAGTCGTGCGTGCAGCTTCCAGTTAAGAGTGACGTTCTTGAATGTGAAATGCTAGATTTTGTTTGGAATAATTAGGTGTGAGCGAGTTTTTCACCTACTTATTTGGTAGAAGATTCGAGTGCGGTTACTATATGTCCTAGTAATAGTTTTTAACTGGTTACATTATGCAGCAAAAAACACTGGAAACCGCAGCATATATTTCGTACGTTTTTTCAGCCATATAACATGTCCGCGACATCACCATTGAACAGCATCAACAAAGTATCTACAGCTTTTGCCTTCTTCCTTCTTACTGGCGCTTCCACAGCTGTGTTAGTTGCTCTCGTAAATAGGAAACATTTTCGCCATTTGGTGGAATGCAGAATTTCCGGGGAGCTGGAACAAAGTGTATTCCAAATTCGGAAATGAACCTCATCTTTGAGCGTTTAATACTAGCATACAGACTTTGTCGAAGCTCTATGAAGGGCTCGTGTTTGTGTAAATCTGTGCACTGAGCAGCACAAAAGCCCTACGACACTTTGAAATTATGGAACACATTATTATTAGCGCAGCTAGAAATAAGTTAACGAAACGGTGAAAACGAAAAGTGGCAAGACCTACACAGGAGACCGATAAACGTAAGTCGAGAAAGTCATCGTTATTGGCGATGCGAACAGCAGAAAATCTGGCATATGGAATTTTAGTTATTATAAAAAAGGCACACCTAACAGGGTGGAATAGGAAAATCCTACCTAGTTGGTTGGAAATATTTGTGGAAACAGAACAGAGTTCACTGTGTTTTGAGCTATTTTAACAACTACGGTTCGGAGTGAGGGACGCACTATAGGACCAGCGCCTAACATTTAACCTCTAAAAGCGACTCAGGCTATGAGGGAAGCCGTAATGGAGTGTTCCGTAACAATTCCTGATTGTGCTTTCCCGCTTCAGATCAAACACCGACCACGAAACCAGTACTTGCTGCAAAATATTGTTTGGCTTTTACTGATGTTCGGATAAATACGTTTTACCAGGCAGTGCAGATGAGAAACCCGATGCAGTGGAGACTCTCGGCTTATGTCTGCAAACGTCCGCCGTGAAAGCGGAACCGAACACGTTTTGTAACCTGCCTGCAGAGCGTACCCGACGAAGTCAACATCGCTAGTGCCGAGTTTTGTTGTACGTCGGATAGCCGCAAAAATGTGAGCTGGTCCCAACTTTGATGCCACATTTTTACCTTCATGTGAATCTTACCATGACGTTGCACAACGCCGGAAGCCAACTTGGTTCACGAAAGTTTTGCTTTTTATATTCATTTACTTACATTTATCTTAGATAACATAACCTAACAATATTTAGGATTGGCCATACCCTCAGACAAGCAAGGAGCGTACTTGTATGAAACCTATTCTCAAGACGTGTCCAGTGCGTAGGAAGGCTATGCCGCAGTAGAAATCGCGCCGCTGAACACAATGTGCTTACTATGTTTTTTTCTCCAAAGCATTCCTACAACGCGAGCAGTGACCATAAAACACCAAATCCGCTTTAAAATTTACCTTGCCTTTGTCTCCAGACGATCGCTTCAGACCTCGAAAAAAAAAAACGGGCTCATGTATGTAAGTTGCGACGTAAACATAGTATCAGTTAGCCGGGGCGCGCCTTCGGATGGTCGAGAGCGCGAGTAGTAGACGCGAGCTGCTGTTACTATTTAATTCGGCCGTAATCCGATTCCTTAAGATTGCGGAACGTGTAAACGTACCCATTTATGACGAGTCAATTCGATGTTGCTTAATCCCCCTTCCCTCATCCCCCCTTTTTTTACGCATAGTTTGTACTTCCTGAAATGCACTGATCTCTGGCCGCTGCCGTATCCTCACTTAATTGACTTGTGCGGGAAATGAAATACGATTGGTTAAAATAAACATGAGGCAAATGACAAGTATAAAACATAATGTAAAACAGGAGCTGGAGGATGAGGAAGACAAACGGGAAGACCATATGCAGTGATAGACCACACGGGGCAGGTATAAAGTCACGCTTAAGCAAGCCTCAAAAAGAGCTTGAATGGCCTAGGAGTAGCATTATCTTCTCATCCGAATTCAGAGACACGAGGCGGAAGCTTCTGCCAAATCGGTCACGTCACGTAGAAACATGACGTACCACAGCCCTCTTACCAATCAGTTGCCGGCCACATCAGTGTTCCGCTGCCACCTGCAAGCGTCATGACTGTGATATTCCGATCACAACACCTACGCTGAACCTTCTCGAGAAAAAGTCCTTAAACACGGTCGGGCTAAAATGTCGATGTTTTAATTGCAGCCTAATTTACGACAATATATCATGTTGCAGGTGCTGCTGTTGTAAAGGGACGCGAATAAAAATTCGAGCCACCATTATTGCCCTAGGCTTTAAATTAAAAGGAAACAAAGGTGCTCGTATAAAGCCATCGATCAGGTCCACACCTCGAATGACGCTGTCGTTCCTTTGAAAATGCCGTGAACACATGACCATCGATGATGTAAGGGGTTCCCCAATTAGCAGTCACTGCTCCCGAAGCTTCCTTCTTTCGAGGAACCGTCAGTGGGAACGCTGTTGAATAATATTTCTCGGCCTTTCCGTCGCTGACGGACAATGAGGCATGCAGCAGTGTTTCCTTGATTTTTTTACATGACGCTCCCAGGAGGTGCTCCAAAATTGCTTGCTGCGTAGCACTCGCACGCAGCGTGAATCTGACGAGCGATTTATTCGTCGGCATGGTCGCGGTGTGGCAGCAATGTGGCGTCAATAACGTGTAAATTACCTATATTTGTGAGTAAAAATTATATGTAGTACATCTGAAGACGAAGACAATGCACTCGAAAAGGAGCGAACAAGCTATTCCACACGCTGCAGATCCTCCACGGACTAGCTCGCGACACAGCAGCAGCGCGTTCTCAATTTCGTGTAAGAGGCTGATAACCCAACGGTTCGACATTAAGCAATCGCATTTTAAGATGTCAATTTCGGCCACTGTTGTTCGTTGATGTGAAAAGTAACCGCTTGAACAAAAGAAAGCACAGCCACCGATTTTTCTGTTTTCGCTCGAAGAAGTAGACCGGACTAGTAGATTCTCGACAATTTGTATCGGAAGTTTTAGAAATGCTTTTAAGTATCATTCATTTCCGCAAAATAACAATGTTTAAATTTTGGATATAGTGGAAATTAAACATCGACCCGACAACGTTGCGTGCTCTACTTCAGATGCTCCAAAAGGTCTCAGTAATGGCTAAATTGTCTGGATAAATACAGGTCCCTGTCGGTACAGTTATTAGAAAATATCGGTTGCCAAGATTAAAACATTATAGGCAGCTTGGGTTTGCCATACAGGCTGGGTACTGTCCCAAATTACTGGTAGAGAACGCGTGGTATTCACTTGGTTCTATTTTTTCCGTGTTCACGCATCGAAAGAGTGCTGTATGGGAATGCAATGAAACCAGCACCCCTTCTGCTCAATTTTCTTCTCTACTGAAGCAGTGTTATGCGGTGCAGGTACTTTAAAGCTTTTTAGCTTACTCTGGTATACCTATTTTAACGCCATTGAACTGGAATTGTTTATAAAGCTGTCGTCGACTTTTACCAAGTGTAACTTATAGGCGGAACATTTTCTAAACCGTGGGGCAGTATGAGCGTCCTCGGTGCCTTGAATGTCCGACGTTGATTCGCTGAGAAGATGCATAGCGTTGTTCATAAGGTATTACTTTGAGCTTGAACTTTTTAACTGCACAGTTTGGCTGGGGGTGGGGGCAGTAGTGGAGGGAAGAGAAAGCGAATTAAGGAATATTGTAAGAAGTTATCATTATGATATTGATGATAATAATATAAGCTCCTTAGAAAATGCAAGCACGAAAGCGCAGACCAAAAATGATTGTGAAAGCATAAGTATGGTACACGCGACATAGCCTTTCTCTTATAAAGTAAAGAAGAAAAATATACGCAGCGGACGGATCACGATGAATAAGGAAGACAATGGAAACGCTATGTCATTTCATATTGCCCCAAAGTGCTCCTAAACTGCGCGATAGTAATGAAGGTAGAGGCCGCGTTTACTGGAAAGCATTGTTAGCTATTCATTTCATGCGTACTCAAGCCGCGTTCTAGGCTGCAGGTTTCAGTCTAATCGATAGTTACCGCACAACCTGATTTGTCCAGGGCAGTTGAAACAGTGGTAGGTGGTGTCAGAGTTAAGCCTGACTGTAAAGTCACGGCTTGCACGGCTATGCACGGCTGACTACTTCGCTTCAGCGCTGAGACCGAGAGATGCAGAAGGCTGGTATCTCTTGGCTGCTATCACACATTCGTTTAACAATCCAAAGCCTTTACGTTATTTATGCTCTAGAGAATCATCTTACGAATGGTATGTTATGTTGGCTATAAACGTGCTTGTACCATATTGTTGTGCATGCACATTGTTAAGAAAATTAGCGGGAAAATATTCTAGAAAACCTACATGTCTCAAGCTAGAAGACCGAAAAATCAAGGACGCTTCGCAGGATGAACGGGGATAAGGTGCTATCGTCTTCTGAGGTGTAGATGGCAACTAGAATATTTCCAGAAAAAAAAAATAAATAAGAATCTGAAGCCATCGTGAATGATCGCCTTCCGTCACTGGACAGGAAAAACTGAAAAGAAATTGCAGACACGCTTATTGAAAAGCCATTCTTCTGAAAATTCCCCGTATCGGCGACAAACATACACGAAGAGATTTATTGGCAACATGAGGCAGGTAGCAGCTTGAAACCTTTATTTCCATTAATAACGAAGATTTCAAATGGTCGGTCCTTTCTCTTGAAATTGTATTCTACTGATGCTTAAGCATTGAGTTAATATTGTTTCTCCCATCCTTAGTATCAGCACAGAGGACATCTGAGCTACACCCCGACGGAAGAAGAGGTAAACGGTACCGGAACAAAACACCGTGAGACTACTAAGAAAGTGCAGTAGAGGAACCGCCAAAAACAAGTCTACTCTCTCGGGGGACTCCCGATACTTCTGGGATCCACAACCTCGACAAGTGACGCCGGCTAAGGAATACTGTGACCTCTTAAAGCAATCGCCTGAACGCTTGCCTCGTCTGCCGGTCTGGCTAAGAGTAATCGCTCTATGGTGTTTACAACACGGGTCACGTTACCGACAGTCTCTACTTTGCACATATTTGATTCTTAATTCGCCACATGCTTGGGGCGGGGGGGGGGGGGGGGTGCAAACGATCATTTGCATTTCTGCTTGCGCATTAAAGCTGCTTTGTCATCTTAATTAATGTCTCGACACGAGCTCGGGTAAAACAGTGTTCGCAAGTTTCTGAAACCCAACTATACCCGACAATATCAGGATTGACTTCCGGACAACATTTGCAATATTTTCTGCTGGCCACGACCTAACCTCGCAGCAACAAGCTGCTTCCTTAACACGTCGATGTTTGCTTTCCCCAGTAATAAAATGCCTCTATATCGACTCACAGCCTTATTTTGAGTAGAAAAACAAGATGGTAGGTTAATCCGAGGGTCACCGCATCTTATCGCATATAGCACAATACATTTAAGTGCTGCTTTCATTTATAGTAAATCACAAAGAAAGGCAATAGCCGGACCGTACTGGTCAACTGAATCAGGGATTTGGGCCAAAGGGAACGCTCGGCCGCATCAGGCCCATGCCGGTCGAACTGAGGAGTCATTAAAGTTTGGCTCGAAAATCCGCTTCGGTTTCTTTCCAGGATGTATGCTGTGATCCGGTCAGCTTTCGCAGGAGTACAAGAAAGCGCAAGAAAGAGTGATAGCAGGACTCCTCCCTTCCCTCCTACTCCGCTCTGGAGAGAATAAAAGTAAAAAAGCGAAAGCAAAACACTAGCATCCTCTGCGGTGGCGCGGGACGATGCGTTTTCCCTCACGAAGGCTCATTATGCGGCAAAGCCGACCTTCGAAGCGGAGGATGGCTTCTAGTGCTCCGGTTGTTGCGACCGTCGGTCGGAGAGGGAACACGGGGAAAGGATGAACTTCTTAGAGTCGGCGCGCCGCATCGTGGTTCCACGCGGACAGCACGACCCCACCGGTGGCGAGAGAGGGAAGGAGCGCGCGTGCACACTCCGAGTCCAGATTGCATTGAGGATTTGAAACGCATGCTTACCGCGGGCCGAGCCTCTGTGTAATTAAATCACCGAACGCGCACGAGTTCGCAAGCTGCTTTCCTGATGACGGCCCTTCCCGTGCTTTTCCCAATTTCCTGCACTCTCCCACTCTTCGTCTTATCCTCTCTCATCTTCTCCGTTCTACCGTTCCCACTCAACCCCCCCCCCCCCCCCCCCCTCCGATACTTATGCAACCCATCCTTTAAGTTATCCCGGTACGCCGATGTCGAATTTGCTCTCCCGAGCTTCCCTGCCTCCTCTCTAGAGTGTCCTGTGGTGTACTGCGCCTGAGCCCTCTTCGTGGCGTCCCATTTCTACGCCATGAATCCTGCTTTCCTCGGCTGCTCGCCTTCGCTCCACCTCGAACGCTACCGAAGTCATCGCCACGTGCACCATAATTACGATGCGAGACCAAATTTCGCAGGTTCCAGCGCAGCGACGCAATGGGTTTTGTAATTGAGGTCGACATTCCGCTGCATCGAATATCGAACGCATGCGTGTTCGCATATTTATAGATATTTGTGGTTCGGAATGTGAAGGGAAACGTGGTTGATATGCCCTGGAGCGTCTGCTTAGTTCAAAGCACAGAAAGCTATGAAAGAGTTCTACCCTACTGCGATAAATTAGTATAAATTTTCATTATTTGTAATGAGGCTCCCCAACAAATTATATGTTCTTGTGTTAGTAGTAATAAACAGAGCACGAAATGCAGACATTTTATTTCTTAAAAAAAAAAAAATATTTCGAGCGATTGCCTTGTTATGAAGCTGTAAAATGTTATTATTTGGCGGATAAATAATATACCTAAATATATTTAACGGAGTTGGGGAAGAACACAAAGATACAGGGTTCTTCACGCATAAAAATCTTACAACTAAGTGAATACACCATACGGTTTTAATATCTCGCGTTTTCTCACGAGACGAAAACATGAATAGTGAGGCTTCGTGGATGAAGGAAACGTTCTTCTTTTTTAGTAAATGGCATGTTACAGCACATAGAACGTAAAGAAATGTTTTTCCTGATACCCGTATTAGTACAGACATGTCTATTTTTACTAGTATATAGATATATTTTATGTCATGTACTTGAACTTCCCCTTTCCGTTACAGTCGGAATAAAGTGACGAGATGTGCTTATATATCAGAAAAACACGTAGGCAACGCGGGAGCTGCTGAAGAACTGTAGGGCATTTGTATATCTTGTTATACCTAAATAGTAAGAAAGAAATTGAGGAAAATTAGAGTATGAAAGCAATACGATATATTTACATTCAGAGTAATCTTCGGCTAATCCGAAAGTGCTCCTAACTGCACTGTGTATTGCTAGCTGACGAGCGGCTTCCGCTAGGTGGTATTTTGAGGTCCGCCGCATAATGTACTCAGCTGGAAATGATAATCCATAAGAGATCTGCAGAGCATACAGTTGTTGCATCACCCAGACATTTACAAAATACGCGCTACATCTCCTGCATGCTGGCAGTGTCAGGATATTTTGGTCACTCGAAAGATCTGCATTGTGGTACCAAACACGGATAGCACTTATTCCTCAAAATTATTGCTTCCTGAAGTTGATGACTCCGGCTACGAGTACAGGAGAATTGCTTTTCAACGGCTCAGTCTATCCAAGAACAAAATGCAGTGTTTGCTGGGGTTAAGAGGCGTCGTTCTTACGGCCAAGCTTTGAATGGACTCATGAAAAAAAAAAAAGAATTAAAAAGATTCTGACACAGACAAACTCGTTGACAGCATAATTTCCGCACGAACTCCCCATCTGCTATCTAAGCGGTCAAGACAAAAAAACCATGCAAACAAAACATCAGAGCTTGACAGAATAGTCGGAAAGAAGCATTGCTCTGTTTGCTCATGTTCGATATCTTGCCGCACTTCTGCTATTTTTGAACATGGCTTCACGAGCCGGTTTCAAATTGTTCCTGTTTTGAAAAAAAAAATGATATAAATATATAAATTGATTAAATTGTTTACTTTATGCGGTAGTTACTTGTTATTCACAAAATATAGAGACCAAGAGCACTTCGTAATATGACCCCACTTTGTGAAACGAGGTAACCGACCTTTCACGAGGGCGACCACAGCGATGAAAACAGCGCAGCAGAGTGTCACTCGGACCATCGGCCCAGCACCGGCCATCGCTGTCACGTCATCGCGCCTTCAGCCCAGAAGACATTGAAGTCAGTGGCATAGTCACTGTGTCCTAAAAGTTAGCTGTCACTACTGTCAGCGGTTGTCCAGAAAATGAAACGTGGTTACCGCGAAACCACTTACAGCACTCACCGAAACACTCACTTCACAAAGTGCACAACACCGCCGCTCCGCCTTTCAGTGTAGCAGAACGAACTATTTCAGCACGATACTAGGCGCGGGAACCCTTACAAAATTGCCTAGGGCAGTTGTCCATCCGACGCGGCCGCAGCCGTCGACGCCGCAACGACTATTTGACGCTGGACTCGCGGTCAGGCCTGAGCGCGCTTCTTGCTTCGCCTCCGCGCTGAGTAAGAGTTCTTCGTCGGCCACCCTCCACACGGCGAGTGGGAGGAGTGGCCTTTGCTCTTTCTGTCTTCCCTAAATTGCGGTCCGATGTATTCCGCACCGTTCACTGCCGCGTTCAGGGGACGCGGTGTGCGCTGGACAAATCGTCAGCACCACGTGACGCTCGCCCCCTTTGCACCAAGCGAACCGAGCGGTATGGCGGGCAGACGCTTCGCAGCCGAAGGCAATCTGAACGTCGTCTGCTAGCGGCGCCGGTCGCGCGGGCAGAGGCTCCGTCCATCAGCCGCTAGGAGCCGCAAGGGCGCGGCGCTGATGTCGCCGAGAGCAGCGGCCGGTTGCCAAGGCAACCGCATCTGCGTTAGCTTTTGCCGTGGCAGATGATCCTGCCAAGACGTCGCGGGGGCAATTGTTTCGCTTTTTCTTTTGCCTTTTCTCCTTGCATTACTTTTTTTTTTTTTTCCGGCGGGGCACTCCGACGAAGACTCTTCTTTCGCCAGCCGCGCAGCCGCCAGGCTTTATACCCAGGCTTCTTTTGCTCTATTTTTTCGTGTAGCTGTCTTTCAGCGCCGTTGCGCTGGCCATTAGAGTAGACTGTTCGCTGATCCTCCCTATCCTTTGTTGCCAGAATCGCGCCTTCACCAACCAGTCCCCACCTCATAGAGCCGGACGTTGAGCGGCGACATTAGCCTGTTTGACGTTCGTGCGGCGGGTTCCGAAGCGAGCGTCGGAGAGCTTTTTTTCTCCTGTTCTGTCGACGAATTGCCGATCTCTACAGTCTCATGCCAGATTTGCCTTTTTTCCTAATCCAAGATGAAGCTAGTGTGTTATCCCTTCGTTTCTTGGGCATAGAAGTAGATAGCGCCACTTTTAGCACGCGATCAATTCTTTTCAGAAGGATCTTTTATTCCTGGAAGTTATTTTCCGCTGTACTCCCTACCTGATTTTCATTCCGCTTACCGTTCACGTCAAGACACGCTGCTTAATGCTATGTTATACCGCAAGACGTCCTATCCAAAGGAGGCTCTTCCGATGAAGGTCGATTGTGAATATTTTCCAGCATCTTCCGTGGGTAATAATAGAAACGCACGTAGTCTGGAAATGGTACTCACAGTACACCAAAAGAGAAAGCATGAAATAGAGAACAAAAACTTTTCGGAGCTGCATTAAGTGTTTTTAACTCTATAACATTAGCAGTATCATGCAGCCGAAAACAGAAGATGCTGGCACCGTCGGTGTCTGTAAAGCCGCTTAGGCTGATACTCCAGCTATGATCAAAGTCTTTATCTACACGTTAATCAAATAATCAAATATCAAGGCTGGGTGAAAGTGACTGGGTTGCAGTGGTGATAGTGGCTTGTCGACGTTACAGGAAGCCATAGTGGTTGCAGTTGTACACCACGTTATCTAGGCTGCAGAATGATAGAACAAATTAAGGAGAGGATAGAGGAGAATGGATATTGAAAGGAACGAAGAAAAAGCAATAAAAAACAAACCGAATGAGAAGGCGAGATAGACGTATGCGCAGTATCTGAGTCAGCTCATATGTCTATATCGCCTTCCCACTCATCCCGTTTGTTAGCGCTGTTTCTTCGTTCCTTTCAACATTAACCAACCAGCCTGACAAAGTCCTATTCTTGAAGAATGTTATCCCGTTTTCTTCGCAACAAACCATTTGAAGGCGCCTAAAAGTTTGACTGAGAAATGTTGGTTTGACAAACTAGACGACCAGTTTACTTGTTTTGCTTGCAGTGTTTTTATGTACGATGGACATGAATCTACCATCTTTTGTGCGTGCAGTAAAATACAAATGAATGAATTGGCTCCCCCATTAAAAAGGGGCTCTATTGAGAGTCCTAATATATCTATAGAACAAACATAAGAATGAGGTCATTAAGGAGAATATTTCAAGTAGAAAGCTGGAAAGGATGATTGAATGAAACGGAAAACGAAAAAGGAAGGAATAAAAGCAGAAAAGAAAGGGCGGAAGGTTCTTGCTATGCATGAACGCTGGAGCGGCTAGGTACAATAGAATTGCTGATGATTGAAATTGAAGCCAATCTGCAGACCAAAAAGTAAGAGCACGATGCAGTAAAAAAGAAGAACGAAAACCTGGACGAAATGATTTTCCCAGTAGCATCCTTACGACCTTAATATTTACAAAATGCTGCATAACAGTACCCTGGGATGAAGCAGAAAACCTTTTGACATAACGGTTGTGATTACCGCTAATTAGTATATAAATGATTTGTGTATGCAAAGCCCGGCTTGAAAACAAGTTTTTTTTTTTTTACGTAAACTTTACAAACCTTTTACACTCTAACAACCTTTCATGTTACGTCAAAATTACTGTTCATTACTTAAGCTCATTTACTATACAAGCAACCAAGCAACTGTGTATTGCAAGCCAAAGCTTAGAAAGCAAATGCTATAATTGAAGTAAAAATTGCCTGTCTTTAGTCTCTGCACGAGTAAATTTTTTATGCTTTTGCAGATATATAACCATTTTACAGACGTAGGATAATTTGGCCGTAGTTACGTCAAAGGAGTGTTAACTTTAGCGTGTCGTATACTAGCAAATGGCCTCAATGTTTATTCCGTCCTAAGCTTTCAGCGAATAAAAGCTACAAATAAAAGCGGCTCTAGCAACTAGGGATCACCTTTAACATACTCGAAGCCTATGAAAAGTTTTGCTTACTTCATTACATTTGCCTTTATGCGCAAGTTCATCATAAGAATAAATTCGCTGTTGCTATCAGTTTTCGTGCAGTGTCTCTGTCTATATATGAAAAATGTATTTATTGCGAGATATTATGTGTATTTCCGCTCCCGGCAGTACACTCTCCGATAAAGGTCTTAATGTTGAGAATGTTGCACAGTGTACATTCTATTGGTTCTTTTTTTTTCACAAGTGTTTGGCTCTATAAAGAAAACTTGGGATAAAAAAGTTAATATCATCCAGAATTTACGGCTTGATAAACAGCTGTGACAAATGTGGTAGTGCCCCCCCCCCCCCCCCCCCCCCCCCCGCCTGAACTGCTTCATGTGTAAAAAGTTGTCCAAATGTTGCACGCCTAAATGTCCCGGTGCGTTCTGGCTGGGCATTGTCCAGTTTTCGAAATCTCTCAGTTGGGATCCCTCCAAACTATTCTACCAAAACGAGAAACGCTTTACCGGCTTGCGAAAAAACGGGAGAGAGAACAAAAGGCCGCTATAGCCTCACACCATTAAGGCAGACGGTAAGTGTCCCCCTAATGTTTCTGTGTGTTCTGCACGTGCTGAGCCACACACGTAGACGTGCTTCACCTCAGGGTGCGAGGAGGGGGTCAGGGTTGGCAGGTGCTCTAGTCTATGAAAATGGCGCTCGTGCTGGGTCCCTATGTTCTTCATTATCCAACCCACACTTTGTAGCCCTTACTAAGAGAAACCGTGAAGACTGCCGTAGGCCCTGTTCAATCAAAGAGGCACACAGATGTAGCAGAATAGGCAAAATGCTTTCTAAAAGAGCGCTATACCGTGCCAGGACTGCCGAAGTCGTTAAAACTTGTATATATTGCAAGGGTGAGCAGTAGATCCCACCGAATGAATCATATAATACAATAGTCGATACACTAATAGCTGAATCCGCAAAAACGTCAAAAAGGCTCCAAATGTCGGTGCTCGGGTAGAAAGGAGAATGCAATTATTATACACCATAATACCAAGACAATAACCTAAGAGTGATTGCAGGACCACACGTTTCGAGACTGAGCACTGGATGTTCGCAAAGCAAATGAACGCAGTTTGAGTAGTTTAAGCATCGTCCATGACTTTTGCGGAATTCTTCCATGCCACCAGAAATAATCGCTGATGTTCAACTGCGAAGCGGGAAGGCCGCGCTTGTCAGCACTCTTGTCAGCCGAGCTTTCACGCATGTTCACTCAACAAATCATTGTCAGTTAGGAACTAAAAATCTAGTGTCAAAAGAGAAAACACACCAGTAATTTAATTACTCGGGCCGGATTCCCAAAGTAGGGTAAGGGCTTCTGAAACTACGAACACAACAGAAATGAAATGTATAGGAACTAAACCATATAAGAACTATACGTTGGCAGCAGTGCTGAAAATCCGGCCAGAAGTGGTGGTACCAGGTTGGCGGGAAAACCCGGCTAGAACCGGCTATCGCCCGCAGAGTGAAAGGCCAACCAAGATGAAGGAGACGACGTATTTTTGCGAGTGAAAGTGTCCGTCCGCAGTTCAAAAGATTTTAGCGAAGAAAAAAAAGGAGTGCTTTTGAAACTTGAGGTCTCCAAAATGTGCCGGAAGTGTCTGGCAAAAAGCAGAAAATTGACTTGTGATGTACTTACAATACCGGTTATATTCTTTTGCTAACATCTGCAATTGGTTTATGCCGGTTACGTTTAGTCTGGATGGAACACTTCGAGTAAATGACGTGCAAGAGAATGTTGTCTATCCAAATGATGAGCAAGAGAATGCTCTTGCTCGTCATTTGAAAAGACAATCTTTGGTGAACAATCATTTGCCTTTTATATGAACGTTTTGTTGAGCATATTTTGTAGAGGTATAAGCAAAGTATGCTAGCGAGATGTGAGCGAGAAGCGAGGAGGAAGCCATGCGTGGACCTACTGCGAAAAAGCGATGTGAAGACTTTAGGGGCTTCTCTGGAAGCCAGCGAAATATTTGAGCACTGTATACGCAATATGAGTATAGCACAGTGCTTTCTTTGCCTAACGTCTGCGCCTACGCGCAGATTTCTTTTTTTGTCCACTAACGAATACCTGCGACTGTTCTCAGTCGTGAATAGAAGTATTGAGCAACGTGTAATTAAGTGTGTGTGTGTGTGTGTGTGTGTGTGTGTGCGTGTGCGTGTGCGTGTGTGTGTGTGTGTGTGTGTGTGTGTGTGTGTGTGTGTGTGTGTGTGTGTGTGTGTGTGTGTGTGTGTGTGTGTGTGTGTGTGTGTGTGTGTGTGTGTGTGTGTGTGTGTGTGTGTGTGTGTGTGTGTGTGTGTGTGTGTGTGTGTGTGTGTGTGTGTTTTAGAGAGGGAGATCGATGCACTGGAAGCTAACCAGATGAAAGTAACGGTTTGTCTATAGTGTAGTGGTGGGGAGCAAACAGATGGAGAACTGATTGCTTGAACGTGGAAAAAGATATAAATCGCTAAGTGTGCGCCATTCGATATGTCAGCAATAGCTTTTTACATATTTGCCGCGTTCCTTACTATGGTGCGTGAAGGTTTTCTTTCTCCATTGAAATTGCCTGCCACCTATGTTCAGGTCTACTCGAACACATGCCGATAGTTGTGCACTTGTGGCTGAGGAGACAGGTTGGCCTTTCGCATCTCGGCTTCAAATACTGAACGTCCGGTTTTTCTTAAATGTTCGATCAATCTATTTTAACTAAGCATTCCAGCTGCAGAAGGGCGTGTAATAAAAATATCCTGTCAACACAATAAACATAGCGTGTTTGAAAAGTTGCGGCGCAGCGTCCATGAAGTCTCTCTCTAAATATGCTTAAACCTCAGCTAAGATGGTAAACATATTGATCCCCAGCAGCAGCACCATCGGTTAGCTTCGGCAGACGCCTGCAGTAGCTCAAATATATGTGGTCATGGAAAGCATCTGCGTTGTTTCTGTAACTATATATAGGTCCGTCAGCCTAGTGTTTCTCAAATGGCTGAAGTCGTAGCTTTGTGGCATGAGCATCGAACCTGCATGTGGGAACGCCAAGAACTAGATCTCGAGGGGTCCGTGAAACGTTTATCTTCAGGCTAAAGCTTTAACGACCCGTCGATTTTGTGGCAACGTTCTGCATCATTCTAGAACTTGACGTACTGCTGCGCGCCATGAAAATAAGTTAAACAGTCAACCTTGCCCTCACTCATGACCCTAGCCGAAAGTGTGCCTCCAGATGACTTTTTATAAACTTGCGCGCATACACATTTGAGCTGTGACCATCACTCAAAGGGCTAATGCCGTGTGCGCGCAGTGGTTAGGGCGCTAGACTGCTGCGCCCAACGAAAAGGGATCGAATCCTAATGGCGGTGGCTGCTTTTAGGTGGAGGCAAAAAACAAGCCGCCCGTATGCTGTGCGATGTCAGTGCACGGTAAATAACACCAGGTGGTTGAAATCTCAGGAGTCCTCCACTACGGCGTCTCTCGTAGCCTGAGTTGCTCTCGGGAGGTAAACGCCATAAAACCAAACCTATATATGTCTCGCAAAACATAAGTAATCCTGAGCGGGTCGTACAGTTTACAACGCCCAAAAGCTGAGAAAAGCATTAAGTGGGAAGATTGTAATATTGTTACCATAAAAAAAAATCGGTTATTATACGCTACACAACTTTGCAGACACTTTGAGTCAATCAGGAGACTGCGTTAAGCATGCTCCTTTGCGCCGCGTATTCTGATCGCCGCTTATGCAGATGGGGCTGCAAAACGTATAAATAGATGCTGTCTACGTACAAAACCCTGAAACACCATTGAGATGTTCTAAAATAGTATTTTCGTGACAGTACGTTGTCTGTCACGTCCAAATAAGGATTCGGCAACAGTTTTACTAAAGTTCAATGACAAACCGCCCCAAATTCTTGTAAGTGAAGCTTTTTCTTTTCTATTCTTTTCTTTTTTTTTTTTTTTGCTGTTCTGAACAGTGCATTAAAGATAGCCAAGAGTACGCACTTGTCATTTTCTTACTGAGAAACTTTGAGCAAAACACACTAAGCACATATATGAGTACGAATTTCACGGTCATATACTCAGATTTTTATTATTTCCTGAAGCCATCGTAGGTTCGAACAATCTACAGAATAAGGTTGTCATCTTCATTTCGTTAGCTGCTTTTCTGGACGGCTTCTCGTATGTAGAATGCAAATATAGGTGAATCGCTTTGAAGATTTGTCTTTTTGTTTGCTTCCGTGTGCGAGATTCATCTCACTGCATTGGTTTTTCTCTTTACGTAAGGTCTTTCGCAATCAAAAATGGATTTGCCTTTTCCGCAGTAGCCAGCATGTGCGTATATCTGTTTTTGTGAGTATATAACTTTTTCCTGTCCAACAGTGGCCTCCAGCATCGCAATGGCCCTATGTATTGAATAGAGATTGTAAACAAGAGGATGACCTGGCGCCAGCGCACCGGCACGAGATGCGAGCGCCAGCTGTTCCAGCCAGCGCCTACCTTGAAAGCACCCACCTTGCAAGCGCTTACCGTGACATAGCCCTAGCAAATGAGCTTACCCTACAATAAACCTTGTTATAAGATAAATATATGGCACCATGCGTTGTTTCCGGACTCACAATTCACAATCATCGCCAAAAAAATGAAAACAAATTACGCTTATAACTGTAGTTGCGTGGAGTCAAATGAAAGCCCTACGTGCCGTTTATAATTAAGTGCGGATTAAAAAAAAAAACACAGTACGAAAGGAAAGTTCATTCCAAAGCTTAAGTTGTTTTCGAAAGACTGCCGTAATGTCGACAACAGGACGCTTAATGCGAAAGCATTATTTCGCCATGTTCGCAGATTTCTTTCCGCAGATCGCGTCCGCACTCCGTGTCCGCAGATCGCGTCCGCAAAATCTTGTCTGCAGCAGTTGTGAGTAATTGAGAAGCAATAGAGGTTAATGAGTGGTGCCAATCGATAGAGGGCTACGCATTGTTGTGTCCAAAACATAATTAGGCCAATAAGTTAATTAGGTAATTATATAGAGACAAAAATGTAAAAGTTGTCCGCAGAAATTGTGAGTAATTGAGAGGTGGTAGAGGTTAATGATAAGGAGTAAAACCAACGGAAAGACGCCGACAAAGAGAGAAGCACCCAACACAACGCTGCCCTGACAACTGAGTTTATTGCTAAGAAACTGACATTTACATATACCCTTCAGCGAAGAAGCAACGCATGCGCACGTGACAAAAGAAACAATCAAAATGACATTCACGGGGAAAATTACCTTAACAGCACGCTATCTATGTGCGCTGTAAAGAGCTTAGGAACTGAAATTCTTTATCGTACAAGGTAACAGAAGTTTCGCTGACACAGGTCTGATCATTTTAATAATGTGAAAAGCCTCAGGATTTCGCGTTGCCTCTTGGTTTTTCCCCGCCCCAGGGTGACTGTTTCTTTAAGCAGCGACCTGCATTTATGCTTGCGGCAGTGTTTCGGCAAATTGGCCCCTTTCGTCGGAAAGTAAGGATCTTTCATGTTCTCTTAGTCGGGCATTTAAGCACTGACCTGTCTGTCCGACGTACATATTCCCGCATAATAATGGAATGCAATAAACAACTTGAGTTACACAGGGTACAAACTTCGTCTCGTGGTTCACCGTGCACAGTGACTTTGCCTTAATGCTAATTCTCCTGCACAAACTAGCCAATTTACGTGGAGTGGAAAAAACCAGTTGCACACCTTGACGATTGGCAACCTTCTTTATGTTGTGTGAAAGCGTGTGCACATAAGGCATGACTTCGATATTTCTTGCCGGAAGCATAAATGCAGGCCGTTGCTTAAGGAAACAGTCATGCTGGGGCGGGGAAAAACAAAGAGCCAACGCGAATTTCTGGAGAATTTTCACATCATTAAAAATGATGAGACTTGTGTCTGCGAAACTTCTGTTACCTTGTACGGTAAAGAATTTCTGTTCCTAAGCTCTTTACAGCGCACATAGATAACGTGCTGTTGAGGTAATTTTCCCCGTGATTGTCATATTGATTATTTCTCTTGCCACGTGCACATGTGTTGCTTCTTCGCTGAAGGGTATATATGAATGTTAGTTTCTTAGCAATAAACTTCGTTGTCAGTCCAGCGTTGGGATGTGTGCTTCTCTCTTTGTCTGCGTCTTTCCGCTGGTTTTATTCCTTACCAATATGTACCAACTGGCCTAAATCTCCACTCTACTGAAGAGGTTAATGAGTGGTGTCAATCAATAGAAGGGGATGTAATGTTATGTTAAAAAAATAATTAGTCCAATAAGTTAATTAGGTAATTAATCAAAGGCAAAGAATGTAAAAGTTAAGGCGAAAATGGTGTGATTAGCCGATGGCGTGGCGCCCCATTTGAATGTATCAAATGCCCAAATAGGTAATTAATTCAGTCAATTAGGGTGACGCCAAGGATGTGACGTCAAGCAACGAGAAGTCGTGCATAGTTAACTAGGTTAGTCTATTAGAATGACGTCAAGGAGGAGACGTCACGCAACCGGAAGAAGAGCCGAAAAACGGCATAAGAAGGGATTTGCGCGCAATTTGAAAGCACCAATGACTAAAATGGGTAAACAAGAAGGGAATTAATGTGATGTCACGCAACAGGAAACAGAGCCGGAAAAGGGCATAAGGAAGGATTGGCGCGCAATTTAAAAGTACCAAAGAATAAAATGGTATTAAGATCGTGTATCCCGATGTTTGCCGGAGGATTCCCATCTAGTAACCCGAAAGTGCTCAGCAAACGGTGCCGTCGATACCGCTGGCCAGCGGCCTGCACAAGTGGCCGCGGCGGCGATACCATTCGTCGGGGTTGCGTTCTCCGTTAACATAACCACAACGCTATCCGAGACTGGTACCCAAGGTTGGGCGATGCCAGCCGCCGCGGTGGAAGCGGTAGACCACTCCCTGACCTTCCCCCTTCATTAGTCTAGGCCCGGCGCTGTCACCTAACCAAGCTGTTGTTGTCTCCGGACGGGCAGTCTGGGAGAACTCAAGACTGCTGCGCATTCCTCTGTGTGTTCGGGCTTCAAAGATAAACACAACAGAAATCCTCCCAGCGAAGAGGTTGTACCTATCCGCCTCTTCGACGCTTCCCAACGGCAGCCCCGAAGAGAAAGCTACGCTCATTGGTCGAAGAGGGCAGGATGTGAAGGACTAGACTCTATTTACGAGCACCCGACCCCATTGTTACTGTCATTCCTCTACATTACTTTGATGATGTGTCGTCGTTCTGTGCTGCTTTTTATGTGCTGAGAATGAGAATATATTTCTCTTAATGCTTCTTAGTTCCTGAGGACGTGTCTCATCTTTGCTTCTGAGGGCCAGCCCCTCCGCAGACCCGAGCCACAGCTACCGTACTTTCGACACGCAACAATGGGTAAACAAGAAGTGAAATAAGCAATTAGAAGCAACCAGAGGCAACACACTGCAACATCATCCGTGCTTTCGCATTACGCAGATTATGCGGATTCTGAAGTGCTCTTTAACGTTATTGTATACGCAAGAGTCACAAACGTCAACCTTGAGAAATAGCGCATGTAACATGAGTTCATGTTACAATTTTCAGAGAAGCGTATGGAAAAGCATGTTTTTAAAGCGTACATGGCCGAAACGTTAATTCAGATCGAGTCTTAACATGAGTTCATGTTAACACTAGATCTGAAATTACGTTTCGCCCATGTACGCTTTAAAAACATGCTTTCCATACGCTCCTCTGAAAATTGTATACTGCCGCAACATTCCGCAGCATCTTAACGTCGCCTCTTCACCCATCGCATCTTTGGCGGAACTACTGATACTGCTTGAACTAATATAACTACTGAGATAGAGTGTGTGTGGGCTATACTTTGCTTTCAAAAAGGAGACGGCACAAAGCTGACACTCGTCTTCTGTAACGGTCACTGACGATAAAACAACTGGAATCTTGCAAAAATGGGCGATTAAAATTGATACTCTTCGTAACCATCACCATCAGCATTACTAGGCAGGGGCCAAAGTTCTTAAAAATGAGACAGTTGGAAAACTGCGCTGTGCGGAGTAGGCCGAAACGATCGCCAGTCAATCTCAAAGCGACCGCAGTGCCCGTCCCGCTCCATTGCAGTGAATGGGTACGGCAGATAGTTTCGATGCCACTAACACTCTTCTTTCAGCAAAGAAATAGAAAATAAAGCTGCGTTTGCGTTTTTAAACACACGTTTGTACGCGTATGAAAGCTACCGCGTTTGAAGACGTATCTCAAGTAGGCAAGCAGCAGGCGACACGGTAGAGCCGCGTGTGCAACCTCCTTGCTTCAGACGCGTCGGTAGACGCGGTGGCTGTCATATGCGCACAAAGGTATGTTCAAAAGCGCAAACGCAGTTTTATTTTCTGTTCCGTTGCTGAAAGAAGAATGTTAGTAGAATTTAAAATCTCCACCTTACCCGCCCACCGTAGTGAAGGGGGAGGGACGATGCGGTCGCTTTGAGATTGGCTGGCGGTCTTTGAGATTGGCTGGCGGTCGTTTGGACCTACTCAGGACGCTGCGCGCCAGTTCAGTTTTCCGACTGTATCTAAGAACGTTGGGGGGGAGGGGGGTAATAATGGCTCAATACTGAATTTACAGATTCAGCAGGTGAAGTTCATAACAATCGCAAGCTGGGCTCAAAGCGAGTCGCTTTTTGAGACGATGTTTATGTTGTTACGGGGTGGCAAGCCGATGAACACAATTAACAGTGAGCAGAGGGATGATGTCCGATGACCGTGACATGGTGGTGGTGGCCGAATTTTATTTGAACCACTTAGGTGGCTCGGTGACAGAGGGTAGATGGGTGGGTGAGGGTTTATATAAGACCGTGAGATTAATGAATCGCGGTGGAACTAGCGCGAGCGCTCCTGCCCGCGCCACTGCCCGCTTCCTCCTCGTCCGTAACATTACCGGGGGCCACCGATCGATTGTCCCCAATCGTGAACGAGGAAACTTATCAATGTCGATGAGATTCATGACATGATGATGGGCATGACTGGATGATTTAAGATAGAAGAGGAAGAAGGAAGAAGACAAAGGCTTGCCGCCACGATGATTCTCGGATGAAGCCTGCAGCCTATGACACTTTCGAGCCACAGCTCGCCAAGATTCGATAGCCGAGGACCAGGCACGCACCGTATGGTATTGGCAGGGGTGATGTGTCCATGTGCGACGGTGTCTTGGGTCGCTGGGGACTTTGGTTGACACATGGGGTCAGTGGGGCACATGGTCATTCGGTTCTCTCGTTGTGTCTTGGCGTCGTGTGGGTGCAGTATCGGGTCTGTCACGCCTTCGTCATGTCATGTGATCGGGGCGGGGGGTGGGACAGGGATACGGTGAGGTCGCGTCATGTCCAACAGGCTAGGGACCAGCCATACGATGCATTCGAACCTTCTGCCGACGGCTCAAAATGACGCAGGGAGCCGAAGCCCCAGGCTAGGATGAGGAATGATGGGGACGTATCCCAGCACCTGCAACCAAAATTTTTCGGAGCGGCAAGCCGATGAACACAAAGAACAGAGAAGAGAGGGGATGTTCGATGACAGTGAGATGATTTTATTGAATCACGGCGGCCGTAGCGCGAGTTAGGAATTATATTGTTACGAACGAGGAAGAAGCGGGCAGTGGCACGAGCCGTAAGCAGTAGCGCGAGCGCTCCTGTTCATGCCACTGTGCGCTTCTTCCTCGCCGAGAACAATTGATTGATTAATTGAATGTCCTTTATTGAATGGGAAGGTTCATGGTCATAGATGGGGATAAAGGGGCGGAGACAGAATTTTCATGTTTAGGTCGTGACTAAAATCATATTGCTCTAACTAGGCCACTAAGGCAGCCATACGTTTTCATATATCATCTGTGTTTTAGCATCAGTTTCTAGAAGGTACCGATAGTTCAGGCGGTAGGGTTTGATCCCGCAGCATCCAGAAGTAAATGCAGGGCAATCCCAGAGTTAGAGTCGTGCAGTGGGGCACGCAATAATTTCCTTTGTATATTTACGCCAGCGGGCCATAATACGTGGCGTGTAAGCCACATGGGCAAGGAGCTTATTCAAAAAGACTTCTTGGCTTCGGGTGAGGTGGGTTCTTCTCGTAAAAGGTGGGTCTGGTGTGGCCAGCTGCATTCGATGCTGTCTGAGGCTACAAAGACTGGTCCGAGTATAGTGCATAAGGGTAAGAGAAGGGTTGTGTTACCCGCCCAAGGTCAAGTAAGGATGAAGCAAGAGGGGTGGGGAAGTAAATGTAGACATCCCACCTGCCAAGGAAGCTGCGGCGTGTGCCGCCGCATTGCCCCTGACTCGTCCGAGTGACCTGGGCCACTCAGGAGTAGCATGCTAGGCTTTCCACCAGGCAGACATTTCCTGTTGCCATTAAAATATCTCTCTCTCTCTCTCTGGGCCACTGAATAGCGACAGTTCTGGTCGCGAGTTGGTGGCGTTTAAGAAGGCGCCGTATGGCCGTAGCAGTTGTATCTTGTGAACCCAGAGTAGCGATTTCCTTGTAAGCTTTATAGGAATCAGTAAGAATACGTATTGAACCAGCTCCGGTGCAAGACACTCCTGAAAAGGCTCCCCAAATCGCGAGGAGTTCACAATATAATTGCATACGTAACAAGATAATTACTAACTCAGTACATTCTTAACTTTTTATGTCATATTTAAAATTTCAGTGTGTCATTGCTTTTATATGTATTGTTCATTTTCTCCGTCATGGCTTTTAGCAAACCTTAATAGTAGGAATAAATAAATAAAAACCTACGACCACGCAAATCATTGCAAATTTGCGCGTTACCTTTATTCCGTTTCATACCTGTGGTAGAACGCTGCGACGGCTGCGCTAGTATTCTGCCACAAAAGCATTAAAAGAAAATCCCTTTATGCTGGTTCGGTGCATCAGTTCGCCTTTAGCATATTCACAATACCCGCCTAAAGCGTTTTAATACTTTTCCATTTTTAACGCACTTTTCAATCGACTTTTACGTCCCCTAAGGAGTCTGCCTGGAGTGCTTAAGGGGTGCCGAGTGAAGAAACAAAGTAATGTGAAAATT
Organism: Amblyomma maculatum; assembly: GCF_055883805.1. NCBI lineage: Eukaryota > Metazoa > Arthropoda > Arachnida > Ixodida > Ixodidae > Amblyomma > Amblyomma maculatum. The sequence goes on along the minus strand of NC_139347.1, from coordinate 103,898,744 downwards.
TAAGGCAGGTACTGGATGTTACTGATAATACTGGCTCTATAGCTAAGCAGCAAAGTCATATTAATGCTTAAATGGAAGCTTATTGTCCCTAAGGTATCAGCTGCGTTAGTATTCGTTTAAGTTTGCCTATTAAGTTTCGTACTTCAAAGAGCAAGCAGTCTAGACAGGTCTGATCAATTCTGTGCATGCGTTTTTTTGCATCCTGTTATTTGTTACCATGCGGGGCACGTTTGTTGCCGCGGTCATATTTTAGGGATATGAATTCGTGAACTGCTGTTTTTATTTACTTTGGTTTGGTAATGTGACCTATGTTTCGAATGCGCTTGTAACGGCGTTTTTTTTTTTTCTTTTCATACCCTATGCTTGACAGCTGTATTAATTATTCGAATGTTTTCAAGGCGTTGTTCGCATTGTCATCTGGCCGACATTGCCATGTGGGCTAGTTTCAGTAGTATAATCGTTCGGCGATTATGAAACAATATTGAGGTGGCAGTCAAACACCACCCTGTGTTTCATGCTTTTTCTGACATACGTTCCGATTGCTTCACGATATGGTTTCTGTAAAGACATATTCTATATTGTATTCGCACAAGTTTAGTGTAAATTCCTAGGGTTGACTCGCTCTCCCAAGAGTATCTTTGTCATAAAAGCCAAAGATGCTCCATGAAATGTCGAGAATGTGGTATGCCGAGGGGATTGCCTATATCCAACATGGAGAGTACATCACGTGACCTGCTTCTTCTGGAGTCGTCAGACACGCCGAAACATCGCAGTTGTGTTAAAATAATGCCTGTCAGATGATGACGTTCATCAGCCTACCTCGCAGCTGAGAATATAAGCCGCGCTCGCTCGCTAGACAGATGCGCGATGGATGAAGATCGAGACGGACGACGAGCGCACGTACTGTGAACGGCATCAGCGGAGGCTGCGCGAGCAAGCGTCGACATTCCAGAAATAATCGCATGGCATGAGGCCGCCCGACAACGTGCGAATAAAGCAAGGAAAGCTAAACGAGCGTTCAAGACGCCTGAAGAGCGTTAAGTGGCGGCGCGAAGTCTCGGATCGGCACATACGCCGAGTCACTGGTGAACCACAAGGAGAAGACCGTCCAACAGTACAGCAAGAAGTCGAAGCTCAGCGAGTGTATGAAGGTTAAGTTCGACTTTAACAGACTAGCCAACGTGAACCGCCATTGATCTTGTGTACCAAGGAGAGCCCATCCCGTCTAGATACGGCGTGTTCAAAATTGAGAAGGTGGCAAATTTTTTTGCAGACGACTGATTGGGCTTCATGTCTATAAAGCGTAATATTCAGTAAACGCGTGTTTTACACACGTCGAAAACCGTGGCAGACTCGATGGCTCAACCAATGCAGTCTAACATATCGGATAACCAAAGATATACGTCGAAGCTACGTATATGCTTCCGCAATGCTTCCTGATGTGCGACACTTTATATGGATAAGTTAAGCATGACAGGTGCTGAAGTTTATTCAACATATTGTGAGAGAGGTTTAACTGAATTGGCGTCTTTTAGTAAGGTGTATTAGGTCCTGATCTTATCAATATCCTGTCCAGCTATTTAGCAATTACTTCAACTGCAGACTACATGATGACGCGTACACTTGAAGATTATTTTCCATTTCTTGAGAACTGAAGCCATCATTCTCAACCAAAAAGGAATAACTGTTCCCCATAGAGACCCAAAATTCTTTGACTTCGTTTTTTTCTGGGAACAAGTAAATGGTCTTATATGTTGCTAATTTGCTCCGTTACCGCTTAATCTGTAGGCTGAATCGATATCTTACCACAATCTGGTTCTCGCTGCCCAGCACCCCAACATTCCGCAGATGAAAAGATGCGCGTACAATATGAAGTCTAGATGGGTTTAGTTTCACTGCTCGGGCTCTCTACTTGCTTGCTACCGGTTCCCTTGTTTGCAGAGGATAAGATAGTGTTAGCATTCATGATCCGTACATTATCTCGCTCAGCCAACTCTACTAACAACTCTAATCTGCTAGTCCTAGAGCCTGTGCTATATTCACCCTCTGCCTGGTAAGCCCTGAAGTGCCCCTACGTACAGCGTAGTGAGGTTTTACTTTATTATTTGGCGCATATCAGTATTCATAAAAGCTACTTATTATGTCATTATCATGACCGGTATATTGGCGCTAGGGCTTCTACCATCCTAAATATGCGCTTTTTTTAAGCCGAACTATGTTAATTCTCACCCTCTCGTTAATGCTTTAGAGTTCATCTGCGTTAATTGCTATGTACGTATAGTTCGGGAAACCCGGACATAGTTTTTGTCTAACCGCTAAGCCACGAGGGCATAGCACGTGGCCAAGTTTTGATCTTTATAGGCATCAGCAGTTGTCCTAACTTTTATAAGACTTGCTCTCCTCGTTTATTACACGGTTGAGCCCCCCCCCCCCAAAAAAAAAAAAAAAAAAAAATAAATAAATAAATAAAGACCACTGCTCGTTAAGTATCAGTGGTTAAAGTGCTAGAGGTAAATCATTTTACCAGGCTCAGTTCGCAAACATTGTCTCTGGGGATCCAGAGATTATTACCACTTATAACTCCCTGCGGTCAGATCTGACCGCCGGGTCTGTCAGCAGCCACTCAGCCGCTGGGGACTGAGAGCCGATGGTTGCCCAATGTGGGTAATAAAGTAGGTAATGGAACAGTACTATAGTAAAGTGGTCCATTTCTATCTGTTTACATGATGTGTTGTCGGTTTTGATGAGCAAAGGCCGTACCCCGGGGCTGCTTATTGAATTTTATAGCGCTCAAATATTTGTTTATTCGGAGAGAAACTGAGGCAGAAACGAGATTCGATACCGCGGTGCTCCTGCAAACTGGTCTGATTCTCGACCTTTTCTCTTTCACTGCAGTATAAATAATGAGAGAGGAGGGAATGTGAAAGCGTTGTGCATGAAACAATGTGTTTTTCAGCATCAATGTATGGGCAGACGAGCTCCTGGAGAAATGTTACAGTCATATTTATTCCTCCAAGAACTATGTCCCGTCAAATGCAAAGTACATACATTCTGGAGAAAACAAATTTAGCTTAAGTATATAGTTGAGATCACATCGCATTTTATTTCTGGTTATTCTCTCCTCCGGAATCAAATTGATTTACAGTTTAAAGCAAGCAGACGGGAAGGCTGAGAAGTTGTCGAATGTTTGAAACAAGTTTAGTTATGAATAGTTTTTAAGTTCAGGTTTCAGGTTAAGTAGTCGGCACATCATCTTTTGTTTATTTTTATCTAGTCCGCCGAAACCAAATTGAAATAGGTTTTAAAGAAAGCTGATTGTGACGTTCGCAAACAATCAACGGTTTTAAACAAGTTTTGAAAGGGACTTCTCTATGCTACAGAAAAGAAGTTGATCATTGTCCCAAATTGAGCTCGCCGCAAAGCTGGAATGGCTTTGTAATGAAAGAAAACATCACAAAGTCAACTTCAGGGCACCATCAGATGTGAAGACGTTAGTTTGTTTCTAATATGCGCAAAAGCTTTGTGCACTAAAAGGGCGGAGACAAATATATAGATGACCCAAGAGGATGTGTAGAACGAATCGTACTTTCTTCGTCTGTGTTCTGAGACTGCGACATGACTGCGCTCACTGCAGACACCGTGTTGCTGTAAGTTATTCTCAAGAGAACTCGTGCACACAGCTGCGTTAAATTTATATAGGAACTAAAAGAGCGTGAAAATAGTATCCTTGCTAGCTTACTGCACTTCATACTGTGGTGCCTTATCCGCAACCCACTTTCGCAAGTGTGGCAGTGATTTAACGCCAGACAGTGATTGCACAAGGCTGCAGAAACCACCTCTGCAAACTCGTTTCCTTTACCTCGTCCCTTGTTAGCGGCAGGAGACAGGGGGTTGCTGATGAGAGATAATGGACGTTTCGTGCGAGCACCGACCGTCCGCTGCATCCCCCGCACTGACGCCGGTTCTCTGCTATATTGCATTACCGAAGCGCTTAGCGAGAGTGCGTGCTTTCAGGTTTTGATGGGTGGTGGTACTTTGCAGAACACACTATTTGCACACTGCGTGGGAACACCGGCGAATGTAGTTGCGTCCTGTTTCACATAGCCAAGGTGAAATTGCGTGTAGCTTTCTCAGTGTAATATTGAAAGTAACCATGACAACCCTTCATTATATATAAGCGCAGAGTGGCTCTCAGTAAATATCAGGAGATTGTATGACACGCAGTATGCTGACATCGTAAGTTCCAGCACGTGCAACATGAGTCATACTTGGCCATAAAAGTTATAGGTCGCCTAACCTACATTCTATACGAGATCAGGTTCAACGTGTACAACGAGATTAGCGTGGTTTAACAAGGCCAGAAGAAATAATAAGTGCACCTTTATGTCACAGGTATTTTTTATGCTTTCCCATCGCAATAACGTGCGCTATGTGCAAGAACAAGACACGCTCTGCGAGAAAATTGATTTGGCTGCATACTGTTTCTCAGAAAGTTGTCGTGTTTGAGACAAGTTCCAGATACTTTTGAACAGTCCCGCAAGAATGTTTTGAAAAAGCTTTTTCAAACTTTCTGAAAGGCATCAAAATGACAGCCACGACTATACCGCATCGCAATCCTCTCTCTTCCCAATCTTCCTGCGCATACATTCAGCCAAATATTGATTTCATCACTAGCTATAGTACGTATATTCAGCTCCAACCTCGAGCCGACAGATGCCATAGAATTATTCTGTATTGCTATCTTTCTGTCAGCAACTAAGTGTGTGGAGTTGATTTCTGCTCGGTAGGAATAAGGTTTCCACCTCTTAGAAAGCTCTTTTCGCAAGATGAATAACGACGACAAACATAAGCCAATAAATACCTGTTCAACTACCAATCGTATTTGCGTCCTAAGCCGTTCACCACCATATCTGGAGAGTCTGTTTCAACGATGAAACTATTCAATGTTTCACAACAAGTACAAAATAACATATGAAAGATCGTCGGATGATATTCCATAAGTTAGTGTTCCAGGGACACATACGTTTACCCGGAGATATCCAGAGACAAGGGGCCTTGGAACGCGGTAGTTTAAGAGTATTAATGACGAAGTCAGCCTCTGTGTATCTACTTAACGTGGGAATAATAAAAGGACTCAGAGTATAAATCCGATATTTTAATCACACTGAAACTGACCACCGGGTTATTTGTATGTATATTATTTTCTCAGCCTGATAGACTCCGGTGCGGTTAAATATGTAACTCTTTTAGCGGATAGGTTGTTTTCCTATTTTCATGGTGGTCGTCTAAAAGCGAATATTTCAACATCAAAAGCTGTGCCACTGATTAGTGTTTGGAAATAAATTGTGGTGTAGCGTAAACTATGAGCCAAACGTTAAATTTGCTATAAAGTTAAATTATTAAGCTTATAAGAGCAAATTTGCTGAGGCGATTATGTTCTTCATTTTTGTCCTTGCCTACGCAGAGTGGATCAGCTCTTCCCTATAAGGCTTCTTTACAATTTTGTTTACGCCTCAAGAGAAGCTGTTCTCGATTCTCCGACAGGACCATAAAGCCACCGAGTGGAAAATGGCTATCACTGAATATTGCTGATTAAACGATATGAACAGCGTTTGGGAAAGTTTACTGACAGAGCGGGGTATCTAGGTTGATTATCAAAGTTACCCTGACCTGAGTATGATTATGAACAGTTGCAAATTACCACCTGTTGGTCGAATTTCGCAAGAAAGCACGAACTATCGCGTTTCATTGCGCGTCCTTGATGCAGGTAGAAACCATTTTCTCGACAAAGGCTGGCACGGAATTGGCAGCTTTGTGTCGAGGTCGTATTGAATAGAGCATCGAGAAACGCGAGTAGGTGAACCAAGCTCAGTTACGACAATCTTTCACGTGCCGGTTAATATCAAGCGATGGGATAACTTTTCATTTCGCCTAATCAGCGTCACGGGAAACGGCGCCAGCGGAGAGCAACTGCTCAGAGCTTTATTACAGCCAGGCGTATCCATGGCAACAATTACGATGTCGACAATCGGATAATCGAAAACCGTTGTTCGGCTCATGCCTGTTTTCCTCTGGGAAGGTAATTTCTACCGACGATTGCGAAATATTTCGAACAATGGCTCTCGGCGAGAAATCACGCGCATGTGCGTCGGTAAAAAAAAAAAGAAAAGGAAAGCATTCCTGGCCTTAACCGACCCGCTGCATAATTAAACGAGTGTGTCGCGCTGCTAAGAAAAAACTAACAAAAAGAATGACTTGTTCAAAGCAGAAGTGCGAGCCAGGCGACGATCGACAGGTGATGCTTCTCAAGGAAGCCGTACTATGTTTCAGCAAAGGTTAGCAGAAAAATTCCCTCCTGGCGGCGTCTGTGTACAAAGCTATTGGACATGCTACCCAGGTCATTAAGAGCCCATTAATCTATCATCAGCCCGAGAGGCTCACCAGAAGAAAGAGGAACAACTATTCTTCACACCACACTTTCTTTTTCCTCTTACTATGAAAGAGCAGTGCGCCAAGGCAAGAATCCGGAATGAGGACGGGAGCCATTCAAAGGATGCAGGCGAGAGTGTTGGAAAAAAGGAAAAAAGCAAGAAAAACAGGCAAAAGACGATCGTTGCGTCTGAGCCGGAGGGTATTCCCGAAGCTTCCCCTCCGGAGAAGTATTGATCAGGATTGGTAAATAAAGAGCAAGTAAGATATTGGACAGGACGTTGGAAATGAAAATAAAGATAGGAAGAAAGTGGGGATAACTCGTGTGAAGAAAGCCCAACACTGAAGGAAAAGCGCGTAGGCAGGTATGGCGGAGAAAATCCCGTGGCGACTTTGCAGCTCCGATAGACGGCGGCTGGAACAAGCGCGCTTTTCCCCGCTGACGAAGCAGCAGCATTGGCCGTTGGCGACGCGCGAGCGGTCGACAGCGGGTAACGGAGGCGGGAGGCGCCGCGTCCTAATTACCTGCCACGATTACGTCTTCCCTCGTTGCGTTCAGCGCACGCATGGCCTGCGCGTGGAGAGTGCCGTCGGCAAACAGAGGCTCCTGAATCTTTCCCTATAGCACGTTCCCCCGTCCCCCACTTCCCCGCTTCATGCTTCCTCTCTGCACGTTCGCTATCGTCATCGTGCCGTGCACGAGGTAATGAATGGAACAGGGCGGAGACTTCTGTCCGGAAACGGTGCCAGAACTGCTGCTGCGACAGATGCGTACGCGACCGCGCCGCCCGGGGTATGTTCTGCAGGAATACTTCCACCCATCTCCTTCCTTCTTCATCCCCATCTCAATCTCCATCCTTCCGCCCCGACAGATACAAGCTCTCGAGTGCGCCCAGGCAGCTTCTCCGTATGCTAATGCGAAGTCGGTACCGAAGCTCGCGTTTGCATCGATGGAATTCCGTGGTTCCTGATATATGACTTGTTTCGAGCAGCTACTAAGCATAAGAAAACGATTGTTATGTTATACTTGGTTAGCTTTTCTCTAAAGATGTGTTCTGTGGACGGTAAGAAAGAGTCAGGGAATAACGAACGATTTTTGCTTACTGGTGGCTGGTAGCGCTATTGAAGAAGTTTGTTTGGTGCTTTAGTGTCTGATGAAACTTTATATTCTAAACTCAACGAGAAATGTGATACAAATTGCTGTGGTCTCCAACTTAACATTGGAAGAAACGTGGCGCAAATTTAGCGCAATTATCTGTGCAGAATATGGCTTCGGGTACGACATCAGCTGCCGTCAGGTTATCAGACCTCACTGTTGGCAGAGGGGTTTTGCGACTGCCAATAACGTAATTTAACAAACTCCCTTGTACGCGATAAGGTTAAAGACCTGTGATCCAGGAAACCTGGTGTAGGCGTTGGCGGTGTCGGCATCCTGAGTGACAAATCACAGGCACGGATTGGGAAGGTGGGCGCTGAGAGTTATTATTTCCGGGAACTGATTGACCCTAATGTTGTGCAACATCACACGACCACATGGCATGGTTGATTTGGCAATAGCTGGAATCCCGGGATTCTTTGTTCAGATGGGAAGGTGAGGAGGAACGAATCTTCCAGGACGACAGCATTCCGAGTAAGACAGTCTAACCCTACGCCAAGCAAGCACGTTCGTACGGATTGACTTTAAAGTAGAAATTTATATCAAGCCCGGTTATCTTTCACGTCATATTCTAGTTTATGCCTCTATACTACAGAGAACGTCTAAGATATTAGTGTTACAAATTAACCGATTAGTGATTAAGCCAGGGACCATGCTCATGAAAGCAGAACATCTGCAGGGGTTATAGGCGGGGCGTAAGTGTGCACCACCCCGCCCCCTCGCCTTCTCCCTCCCCCTTCCAATTTTATTTTCTTTAGTAATTGCATTACTTGTTGTATCGAGAGCAAATACCTGTTGTGCCGTACATTTAACACTACAATTTCTGCCTTCAATCAAATAATGTAATATGCGGGTTCGACTGTTCGGTATCTTTTTGTTGCTTCGGCAGCCATCATACTGGACATCGCCGTACTAAAAGTCGGCAGGCGTACACCTCCGCGATGTTTAGCACGCCCGTGCTCCACACATTAGATTGTCGCATCCGCCTGTTTACTTGAGTGGTCTCAAAACATGCTGGATCAGGCTACTGTATGGTGTTTGTAAATAGTTCAGAGCCCAGGGGTTCTGCTTCCGAGCCTTGTAGCGGCGTTCATTCAGCATTCGCGGACGTTTTACCCTTTGGATAAGGTATGGCAATAAATGTCCTCAGCTAAAGGTGATTTGGAAAGCTGGGATTGTACTGCGAGCTGCAAGATGTGGTTCCGAAGCAAACACCCTAAACTATCGACAAGGACTGCACACCATCAAGCAAGCGTTTGTATACGTGGGCTTCAGTGGGAGACGATCTGGCTCGTGTAAGTCTAAGCAGATCTAGTTATGAAAGACCGCATATGTGTTTCGAATAATGCGTGATGGCCTGGGGTAGCAGTACGTGGAACTTCAGGGGAGGACCAATAACACCGTAAGGCCCAAGCAGTGAAATACGCCCTAAAAAAGAAGTGTAATTTCAGGAGCTCTTTATTAATGATCAATACTTCCGATAAGAACTCTACAAAAACTGTTACGTTTTCTAAGAGAAACGCTGTTAAAACATAATAAAAATTTGCAAATATCAACGTTTTTGCTTGTGTAAATAAAATAATATTGTGCAAATATGAGAGAACCTGTAGAAAATAAGACGCAAAAATAAAAATGCATGACTACAAGAGGATTAGGTTATTTTGCTGGTGGTGTTAGGTTCCGCATTAACTTGCTTTTCATACGGCTTTTCTATCTCTGGTAGCTTCCACTTCGACATTTATGCAATAAATAGGTTGGACACGATAGCTTCTGCAATTACGGTAAAATCCGTGCAGGTTTCTGAGCAGAAAGGAACGATTATCACCCTTTATCGTATTGGGAGTTAGTGATTGACGATATAGTATCGAGCATCTGTATCGAAAATCTATTTCAGTTGTGTATCTCGTATCGGTATCGGAGATACAATTTTTCTTGGTATCGAGTATCGGTATCGAATATACTCTTTGAAGTATCTTGGCCAGCCCTGTTTTCCACGTCGGTGAGTCAGACCACATGTATCGTCACTGCCCGTGTCGAGAACTCGGCCTTCGAGGATTAAGCAGACGTGATCCGCGGCCCCGTTACGGTAACAGCCGCAGGAGATCCAGGAATATATTCGAAGTTCTCCATTGTCGCCGGTGCAAGCTTAACGTCCATCGCGCTCGCCGTCACCACGTATCCAAGTTCCCCTCCCCGCGGGTCTCGCAGTCAGAGCCTGTTCCCTCTTCCTAGTCAGGAAAACTGAGTACGGCGTCGCCTGGAGGTGGAGTTGCCGAAGTCGATCGAAATGAAGATCCTCCATGTATAAGTTACAAAGTAGCGCAACGAACGATTGCACCCTTGGAGACACAAACGGATCTGAAGTTTCCAGTAACGTTAAGATAATAATCGACTCTCACGAAGTTGCCGCGCTCGTTGACAGCGGTGCTGATTAGTTAGTATTTAGGGAGAAGTTTGCCACTGACTGCGAAAAGTGACTAGCCCGTGTGATTTCCCCTGAATACCAACCGCGGGAGGCCACCTGGTATACCTTGAGGGGAAATGCAGCGCCCGCATCGAAATTCATGGTGAGGCCTGCCCCGCAAAATTTGTGATCTTAGAGCATTGCTCTAAAGCTGCTATTTTGAGAATGGACTACCTTCGCGAGTATGGGGCAGTGGGGCAGAACAAATTGACACTCTGAACACGTTCCCTATCGCCCGGACGTCATGAAACGAACCGAGCTGGGCTTCGAGTAGACTCCGAACATGTAAATTTGCTGTCGCTGTTGATAGTCCTTCTTCCAGTTACAGCCGAGACATCATCTTGGGGCGAAGGTGTCATAGAAGGAAATGTTGAAATGTTGCTTACGAAGGGAATCGGCGCTGCGAGACGGATAGTAAACGTTAACGAAGGGCGGCCAGCCTCATCGTAACCAACTTTAGGAATGAGCCGCAACATCTGACGTAAGAGACAGCGAGGCTGTTGCGTTTCCTGAGCAAGACGTGTCGTGTCGGTCTGCAAGAAAAACAGGCCCTGCTACTGAACCTAGATTAAAAGCTAGAGTGCTCTTAGACACGCGATCTTCTCGAACTTTTACATCGCTACAGCAATTGTTTTACCACGACATCCAGGATTTGCCAGACGCCTGTCACAAAATACACAATTATTGTCGATGGCGCAATACATCCGAGTCGCCAACCATCATACCGGATTTCCTTGAAAGAAAGAGAGACGATACAGGAGCGAGTGCATGAAATTCTGAACGATGGCGTTATCCAGCATTCCAACAGCCCGTGTACTGCACCTGTGGTACTGGTAAAAAAAAAAAATAAAAAAAGACGGGTCGCTTCGGTTTTGCGTAGATTATCAAAGACTCAATAAAGTGACAAAGAAGGATGCATACCCATTGCCCCGAGTCGACGACACCCTCGATCACCAGCGTCACGCTCGATATTTTTTGTCGATTGATTTGAAGAGTGGATGCTGGCAAATTGAAGTGCATGAGCGCGATCGGGAGAAAACTGCGTTTATAACACTGGATGGCCTCTATCAGTTTAAAGGAATGCCGTTTGGTTTATGTACTTCCCTTTCATCATTTCAACATGTCATGGACACTGTGCTTGCCGGACTGAAGTGGCATACCTGTCTTGTGTATTCAGATGTTGACGTTATATTTTCAAGCACATTTGTCGGCCATCTTGCTCTCCTCGAAGCGGTTCTCCAGGCTATATGGAAGGCCGGCCTCAAACTGAAGCCTTCAATATGCCTTTAAAGTTAACGTTTCTTGGGCATATCGTCAGCCACGCGGGCGGGAAGCTAGAAAAAAAAGAAGCCGTAATGTCGTTCCCACAGCATTCGTACGAAAAGAGTCTGAAAAGGTTTCTTGGTTTGTGCGCCTACTTCAGACATCCACCATTTTGCCCAGATCTCCGCGCCCCTGATCCACCCTACAAAACAGTGTGCTGCCTTTGAGTGGAATGAGGAGCAAAAATCAGCGAACAGCCAGTTAGAACACGTCTTTCGAATACAACCTATACTAGGCCACTTCAATCAAGCTGCCGACACTGAACTCCACACAGACGCCAGCAACAAGGGACTGGTGGCAGTACTTGCGCAATCGCAGGACGGCGCTGAGCGAGTTATTGCGTATGCTAGCCAAGCTCTTTCCAAGGCAGAGTGTAAATACTCCACTACGGAAGAGGAGTGCCTCGCTGTGATCTGGGCAACATTCAATTTCCGACCGCATCTCTATGGCCGCCATTTTTGCGTGGTGACCGACCACCACTCATTATGTTGGTTGACCCACCTGATGGATCCCGCGGGGCGTTTTGCTCGATGGAGTCTTCGACTGCTAGAGTACGACATAACTGTCGTATATAAATCCGGCCGAACGCACTATGACGCTGACTGCTTGTCTAGAGCCCCCCCCCCCCCCCCCCCCCTGGAGCCGGCGCCAGGAGACAGTTATGACGCGGACAGCTTTATGGCGGTCTTAAACACGGTAGATAAGGCGGTTCGACAAAGGCATAATCTGCAGTTAGGCCAGCTAATGGCACACCTCCATCGAGACGACAATGTGGTACCCTATGCTTTCCTGCGTGTCCTACCCACATTTAGAATTCGGAACTGCGTCCTGTACAAAAAGACAAAAAGAACTTCGATAGCAGCCAGGCAACGTGGCTTCCTGCTGTGCGGGAAGGTCTGCGCAGCGAGATATCTGAAGCTTTCCATGATGATCCTAAAGCTGGGCACCTTGTTTACAGCCGAACACTTTCAGTACTAGCTAAGCATGGCCGTCAGCACACAAGAACTTGTCGCGAGAGCCAACGGCGGAAGACGCCACCCACACGTTGAGCGGGCCTGCGGGAACCGCTGAGTGCCCCGTTCCACTTAAATGGAAATGACTTTCTTGGCCGATTTCTCACGTCCCAGTCTGGCAACAAATACATCATCATGACGACAGACTACCTGACGCGTTATGCGGAGTCCCTCGCAGTTCCTTCTGCCTCGGCTGCGGAGGCAGCCAAATTTTTCATTGAGTATTATGTTACGCCATGACGCACCAGCCATTTTGATCGCTGACCGAGGCACCGCATTTCTGGCACAACTTCCACCCACAAGAGATCCTGCGTCTAAGCTGTACCAGCTGCCTTCAAACTACTGCGTACCATCCGCAAACCAATGGGCTTACTGAGAATACGAACGAGACAATGGCCGAGATGATCGCCATGCACGTGGACGACGACCAACGAAATTGGGACGAGGTGTTACCTTATGTTACGTTCGTTTATAACACTGCAGTTCAGAAAACAACAGGTACATACGTCACTTTTACAACTGGTGCATGGAAGAAAGGTGGCTGCAATGCTCGATGATATGCAGCCGCACAAGCCGCCTGACGGCGTCGCCGATGATGCTCGACTAGAATGCGAGCAAGCGGAGGAGGCCCGACAACTGGCACAACTAAACATACAGCACCGACAACGTACCGACGCTCCTCACAGCAACCCCCTGGAGACATGACGTTGATTTTAGACCTGGTGATAATGTCTGGGTTTGGACACCGGTTCGCAGTCGAGGCCTTTAAGAAAAACTTATAAAGCGCTACTTTGGACCGTATACGGTTATTCGTCGCTTCGGTGACCTCAACTACGAGGTGCTTCCCTGCGGAAGCCGGCCATCGTCACGCTTTTTCTCCGCTCCTGAAGTTGTTCGCGTTGTCTGGCTTCCGCCGTATTACGTGTGACCCTTGATGAGCCCATCCATGTTTTATCCGCTGCATCTTCATCGCAAAACAACACGTACGGACACTATGCGTGTTTGTGCGGTTGTTTTTGTTTATCCTTTAGCTTAGCATCGGGACGATGCTTATTTCGGAAAGCAGTGCAGCGCCGGAAAAAGAACCGCGATCGCTTCGACGAAGACGACGCTGCTTCTGTGACTAGCACGCGTGCTGGTTTCGCTGCTGTTGCGCTGCCCTGTGCCGTTTTACTACTTACCCGACGTCTATACTGCAGTCGTGTCCCTGTGCGTCAGGACATGACAATATAAAGTAGGCTCCAACTTCACATAAATCTTCACGCACACGTCTCCATAGTTATTTGTAACGGCGTCCCGCAAAACCGAAATACCTGGAGCTGGGCTCACATATTGCATTGCTGTGTTATCAGCAGCCAACATATTATTTACTCATTTGCCTCCCAACCACGTTGACGAGACTTAAGAATTGGACCACAGCTATGACCTTTGTATCCTTTCTGTGACGTACTCCGCTCGCTCAGTACGCTTCAAGCGATCAGCTTAGGAACCTGAAGTTTGCTATTCTCTCCTACGACCTCGCTAGTAAATGGTGCTCTTTCTGTTCTAAACGAAAATACAAAAACGCTCACGGCATCAGGCTTTTAGTTACTGTCATCACACGCAAAAAAAAAAAAAAGAAAGACGAGAACGGTGCGTGACGCCTTATTTACGGCAGTTTTTAGAGGGTTCGGAGATACTCTGACGGAACGCTGGGTTTAGCGAGCCACCCTAAGCCGATTAACTGCAAGGTGGCTGTCTGCTAGCTAATATTAAAGGGGGAATTTTTAAGTAGATTATTAAGGGATGCGCATTCCACATTATAAGTTGTGCATACTGCTTCCTCCACACTTTATTTCTCCTTTCGGTTCTCGGGCTGAAGACCGCTACAAGAGAGGGCGCGGTCACCGTCAGCGTTAGCGGCCTCAATGCAGCCACTATAGAAGTCATGAGAGCTAATTACTCCAGGCCAACGGCAGTATTTAGAAGCGAAAACCACCCAGTTCGCTCAGTGGGAGGAAAAAGCAGCCTTGGAGTAGGGTGTGACAGAATCGAGAGACGCCTCTTGAATCACAATTGTGTATTTCACAATTGTGTGAATCACAATTGCTTCGTGCCTAATTTTAAACTTTGCATTTGTATATTGAACAAGAGCAAAATCCTAGTCATTTAGGGGGTACTGGGTGCTCAGGAACAGCCGGAAATTTGGGAAAGCTGTTTGTTTCTCGCTGTACTCGGCTCTATATTCAACGCACACTTACATAGCTGAGCTCCATGGCATTAAAGAAGGTGTTTCTTATATCCTGCACCAAAACCCAGGGAAATGGGTTATTTTCACTGATTCCAGAACATCTATGCAAATCCTGTATAACCTGCTGAAGATAACCAATCATCAGCCTGTTTTCTTTCACATCGAGTATCTACATTATTTGGCTATTGCCGCAGGGCACTGCAGAACATTTCAGTGGATACCAGCTCACTGTGGCATTAAAGCCAATAAAAAAGCAGATGAATCGGCTCGTAAAGGCCCCCAGCGTTAGAGATACAATTTGCAATTTTTTCACGAAATTTGATGCATTCCAACCGGCAAAAAAATTTAATTCCGAAGCAAAGTAGCAACTTTGGAGCTAGCTGACACATCACTACGGATTTCATTACTCATTAACAAACCAAAGCGTAAGAAAAACCGACAAATGATGAGGAGAGGACAGGAGAAGTGAGGAGAGGACAGGAGAAGCGCTTGTCCTGTCCTCATCTCATCCTTTGGTGTTTTTTTGCGCGTTGCTTTGCTGACGATGAACCAGCACGCCCAAACATTTTTTCTTCTCTACTAAGTTGACTAACATCAAAGATCAAGATTCCCACCGAAATTTCCTCGCAAACTAGACACCACCGATTTCGCCTGAACTCTGCATGTACAAATGGCTTGAGATACCGTTTTGGTCAAACGAACGGTCCGCGTTGTAACAACGGCGGCTCGATTGAAACTGTGGAACATATCCTGCTTGAGTGCTCTGCGCACGCTGACGAGCGTGCGTACTGTGAACATAACATGGAGAAGCTCTCCCCAGTTACTCTAGCAATGAACAGTGTTTTAGGACACTTACCCTGCCCTAGCAATGGAGACTCGCAAAGAAATTTTCATTTACGTATTTGAAAGAGATTCAACTTCTTGACAAACTCCCCTTGCATGGTACACCCTCAGGCATATTTTCACGGCGGGAACTCTGGCGCATTTGCAGGATTATGCATTTAATGACTGCATTTCATACCATTATTCCACAGCGCAGCTTAGAACGTATTTAATGGCCGCAATTATATCTCCACCTTCATTTCTTTTATTTTCCTCACCATTTTTGTTTCCATCTTTCCCTCTTGAATTCCACTTCCTACGCAGTGTAGCATGCGACAGAAATCTAAATGCCGGCTAAATTCTCTGATTTGCATTAAAGGATCTCTATCATGTAGAAAGCAAATTTACTTCCTGTTGAGGTTGGTGTTCACAGTGCTATATAGCTCGTATGTGAAGCCATGGGAAATTAGGTACAGTACGTCAGCTGTTCACTGAAGCCAAACGTTTGCTGAGCTTGGCCACAAGCGCAAGAGATGAGGTTTTTGGCAAGTACTCATGTTCCAACGATATCATATTATTGTTGTTACAAGACAGGAAAAAGACATTCTGTGTTGCATATTTTCCGTGAACTCCGGAACTACCATCGCCTTGAGAAGTTCTTAGTGTAGGTGGCACTGGTCGCGAGGAAAGAGAGGAAAGCAAGAGTGAAAGTGAGGAAACGTAGCGGAGGGCTGCGACGCAATTTAGAGGACCCGCAGATACTTAACGTGCACTAACATCGCATAGCACACGGTCGTCTCTCCGTGTCGCCTCCGTCGAAACGCAGCCGCCGGCGGTGTAGTTCCAACCCTTTTTTTAAGCAGTGGTAGGAAATTGTTATTTATTAGATAAATATAAAAAAATAGAAGGAAGCATGTTTGCCAGACCCAATATCTTAAGCACTTGCCAATTGGAGTGACGGAAATTAAGGGATAGTTAGGAAGCGGGTGAAGAAATCGAAGAGGTGAGAGACCGGGTAGGTTAAAAATGTAAAAGAGTGTATTAGAAGTAGAGCGATTTGGGCGAGTTGGCCTCTATCCACATCAAATAGCGCAACAAAGCCGGGGAGTAAGGGAGAACGACACAGGACGTCTTGTGTCGTCCTTCCTAAGTCGCCATGTTTTTGGCGCTGTTTGATATCTAAAAGCAAAATTGTTTTTTATCTTTAAAGCAATAAATGCCTTTACGACCCGTTGTCAGCGCACTGTCGTAAAGGGCATAGCGCCGAAAGGGAGGGGGACAGAATTCGAACCTGAACGCTAAACGAACAATCATTAGCTACCTTCTGGCGTCTACTAGGGAGTTGCCACCGAGGCAGCGCAAAGTGAAAAGGGATGAAAAATATCTCACTTTATGATTGATACCTGGAATACACTGTCAATAAAGAGGCAAACGTAAAAGAAATTTCGCACAAGTGAAGAATCACAAAATTGGAGAGAGAGAGAGAGAGAGAGAGAGAGAGAGAGAGAGAGACAGAGAGAGAGAGAGAGAAACAATTTTTATTTCCAAACGAGTGTGATCATTAAGGCATGTCAGCCTGGAATGGACCCCAGGTGGAGGCGACGCTCTGGGCCCACTAGAAAAGCACCAGCTGTGTCTTCTTGCCTGAGCGGATAAGATGGTCTTCTCCTCCATCCCCATAGGGTGTGTGCCAATGTGGCCGTTACAGCACAGTCGCAATTGGGGCAAATAGGGTCGTAGTCCCCGTCCGTAACCAGGGTCTATCTCAAATAGCTGAGAATGGTATGTGCTTGAAGTTTACGCAGTTTACCTGGTGCTGAGTTACCGGTGTTAAAAATGGCCGGAGCTCTGTACTGAGGCTTTCCATTACGCAAAATCGGGGATATCGCTCCTCGGTGGGCACCTCAAACTCGTCATCAGAGTCGATAAGTGCTCAAGCATGAGACGCCTTTGAGCGCTGCAATACCGCGCCCCCGCATACAGCACGGACGCACAGCCGGGTTAGCAGGGCTTTATGCAGGAAACCAGCGCCTGCAACTCCGTATTTGAATCTCTGTCCGCCGCGATGCATGGCGACAATAATCCCAAGTTCATCGCCGTCAATCTAGGCGCCCTCCCTGTCTGCACATGCAGACCTGTCATTGCGGCCGGGGCCAGTTGGAGAAATCCACTAAGCGTGGAGCGTTACAAACGATGCCGCTTTTAAGAGTGCGTATGCTAAAAATGAAGCCAGGGGACAGGACAGCACCGGTAATAAACCCATTTCACGCTGACATGCTCTCAATTACGGGAGAGGAAGTTTTCTTTTAAAATTGTTTTCACTTACGGAGTTCAATTGCTGCTGTTACACATTTAGCGTCAAGTTCGGGTGTCAGTTACAACGAAGTACAATATCAAAAGTATCATTAGGCAAGTCTTTTGCATGCCTTTGAAGCCAAAGCTTTACTATGTCATGTAAAGCGGAAGTCGCCAAAGTCGCTACTGCGTATGCCCCGAGCAGCAAGCGCGTCGCGTGTGACGTCAAAGTAGCGCTGCCGCCGACTCCACATCATCGCTGTGGGCGTCGCGCAGCGCAGTAGCTACAGATGACGTCATTACTCAGCTATATTATGAAAAGAAGACAAGAAGGGAGGGGTTGGCTGCTCCTGGCCCTACGGGCTGGGAATGGTGGGCCCCCACCGTTTGAGGTGGGGCTGCCACCGGTGGTTGTACCTGTTGTGCGGTGTCATTGAACCCTCCACCGTTTCGGTGGCGGGCGACGGCTGTTGTGATGCGCGTCTTTCTCCCTCCTTCTTCTTTTATTGCGAAAGCAATACTATGCCAGGTTTCGAGCCTTCGAGTAGCTTGGTCCGGTAGTTACGCTTTACACCACATGACTACTGACATCATACCAGTGCGAGAGCTGGGCTACCAAGTCGGCTCTTCAGCGTGGCGTGACTCGTAGCCACGCCTTGCATTTCGCGCTTCTCCAACCAGGTGCGCTGTAGTCTAACAGGTAGTGTAACGTCATAAGCGACGCGAAGATGGGACATCAAGTCGGCTCTTCAGCGTAGCGTGGTAACTCCCTTGATGGGGCTGCAATAGGTCACCGCCACTTGAGGCGGGGGCTAGCCTGCCACCCACATTTTATCTCTTGTAGGCCGTCATTGTACCCACCCCCGCTTCGGTGATGGACAACGGCTGTTGTTGCGGTGCGCGTCTTTCTCTCCCTCTTCCTTTTCTTTCTTATCTATTTTCTCTTCAGTCTGCACGAGGCAGCGGATATGGCTCAGCTACAGAGCCAGTAGCAGGCCCGTGCATTTTATTTTCCTTCTTCCTACAGCCACAATACCAACAAGACAGTTCGTCATGTTGCGTGAGAAGCAGAGGAAGAAGGCGGCTCGCCAGTGTTAAGCCAGGAAGCAACAACGAGCTACGCAGACAGAGGAACAACGTGAAGAGCGTTGAGCCAGACTTCGTGCTTAAGATGCGGCTCGGCGAATGCGTGCTTCTTCTCAAGCCACCGTAGCAGTTGCTTTCTCAATCTCCTAGGCTTACCTACCGCTAAGCCACTGTGAATGTTTTCTTCCTTTATTTTCTCCTCTGTCCTCACGAGGCAGCGGGGGAGGCTCAGCTACAGAGCCAGTAGCAGGCCTGTGAATTTTCGTTTCCTTCTTCCTACAGTCGCAACAACGTGTCCTTAATATGAATGATGCACGACAACAGAGGGCTCCACTAGTAACCGCGCGTTCAAGCTTCCGCGAAACACTAAGTCGAACCGGATCTAAACCACAGCAAGTTTTTTTAACATTGCCCCTAGCATATATCTGTTCTCTCCTAATTTTATAAGGTGCCTTCGATGCGGTTGCAACCGCCATGGCTCCAATGCTGCTCCTTTCTCCTTAAATGGTCTGGACGAATTTCGTGATCTGCTAACCTTTTGGGCAATTACGGTGCGTAACTGCAATGAATAAACTGTCTAATTTAATAATAATAATTTGTTCATAGGAAAGAAAGGCGCTGTATCTGACAGACTTATTCAGTGGACACTTGAACCACGCGTTAGGGAAGACAGTTGGGAATGAAAGCGGAAAGAAAGAGGAGCCGTAGTGGATCCGGCGTTGAATCACTGTTGAGGATCCTGTGCGAGAACAAATACAGGCTTTAGGGCCAGGCCCTGTTTCCAGCTACACGCCCGCTGAAGGCGGCAAAGGAACTTATTAATCCGCACGCAATAAGTAGGTATGGTGACAGCTTTTGTCACCAGAATTCTCATCACGATTACATTCAAATAAAACGAGTTATAAGAAAAAGAATGATTACATTAGATAGGGGATCAAAACATCTCTCCGAGGAAGTAATTTGGCGCATGTGGGTGAATTAGGTAAATGATGAGAGCGAATTACGTCAGTAAGACGTCAAAGTAGCCGGGAGTGGTAATGCTGCCGTTCAATTGGCGTCACAAGATACTTGACTTTCGGTGACATGGCTACATTGGGTGCCCTTAGTTAATAAAGTTGTTGAAACGCGATTGCCGCGGTAGAAATTTAAACCGACATCCGAATGCGGCGACCGCTGAGTGGTTTCTGTAAACGATACCACTGAGGGACACATTTCAGCCTCAGCTAGCGATGGTAAGTTCCCGAAAAATTTTCGACAAAAATAGAAACGTCGGATGTCGGTTTAAATCTCGACCACGGAAATCACGTTTCAAAAGGAGGCGAACTGAAGCCCACTTGATTCCTCGGCGATTTTCACTCGGATGGCCAAATTTAAAACCAGTGCTCCATTGCATCTCTCGTTTTTCTGTGCCTACTTTAACTCCTTCCTTCATTCTATTCTTGGATAACCATCTGAGCATTATCTTCCCGTTAGTCCCGGTATGAAGAAGATGACACTCTAAGCTACACGCGACAAGTACCTGAAATCTGGTTCTGCAAATCACCCACTAGCTGTCACATGAAAAGAAGAAAACATACCTAAATCCACCATAAGCAACATCTGCTTCACGCCAAAACTGCGTTGGCTATAGGTGACGGGTTAATTCGTAGAAAGAATATAGAGTTGGTAGGAAGTGCTCATCTAATCGGTATAACGATCATGCTTCTTTAATTCGGAAATGCTGACAACACAGCCACCTCAGCAGATAAGTACGACCTTGCAAGCGATATGTATAGTAGACGCTTCCCGGGTTATTGTTATGTTGTCATCTTAACAATGAAAGGCGTCTGGATAGAGCTGAATCTGCTTTTCATTGTGCAGCTTGGCATATTGCAGGTTGCCGCATCTCAATATTCTTTGTTCGTTTTTCTATAACTGTCCTGAGTGCAATATCTCTTGCCTATAGACTACCAACGACTGCTACATATAGGCCACGTTGGGGCTTTGTGTTGGTAAAAAGCATCGTTATTTGCTTCGTTGGTTGGTACAAATTCTGTGTAGTGACTCGTGTAGCGTTATTGAGAGGAGATGGAAAGCTGCGCAGGGAATAGCAACAATAGACATTAGCAAAACATATCTTGGCTCGGCACTTTCGTACTAAGCGCTACGAAATGAACGGTGAGAATTGGAAACTTCATGCTTCTATTTCTGTGCTAGTTTCTCCTTTTGTGAGTGTTATGTGAAATATAACACAATGTATTTTCCGCATCAAAAGCATTCAGAAATGTACACAAACCCAAGTAACATCTATACATTTGTGGAGATGTTTGCGGTCGTTACGACCCCTCATTTGCTAGAATGAATATTTGCCGAAAGTAACCGATTCGACCATTCCAGATTCCTTTGAAAGCAAACCTTAAGAAAGTAAACATTACCAAAGAAGGCATTATGGCGACTTGTGCAACTGAAGCGTTTTGGCGTGTCTTCAGATGCCGTAGCGGCCGTGAAAAATGTGGCTCACGGCCTCCTGTAAGCTTTCTTGTTGTCTATCTCTAGAATTATATAACGCAGAAATGTAAACATGGAACGCTGCTCTGGATATCACCTGTATTTCCTTTCCATTCATTTCACTGATTTAATCAAAGTATATTCATTACAAAACAACTATAACCTGCTGAAAATTGTCAATCGAAATGATACTTACGAATATTTTATAGCTGAATCTTTTCACACTCCTCTGTAAGAAGTATATTTTCTTGTGAAAGTTACCAGCATAGAGATATGTAATGGTGAAGAAGTTTGTTTAAAATCTGCCCATTCCGCACGACATGTTCGCTTTCTTCGAGGGCTTTGCGCATGACAGAAGCTGTTTGCGGCGCATGTTTTGTAAATAGGTTCTTTTCACGTTTTAAGTAAAGACGATCATTGCCATTGCATCGTGTGAAAAGCGACGCAATTCGTGCTAGCAGAGTAGCTACGCAGTGGCAAGATACTCTGGCTTCCTAGCGAAAGTAATTCAAAAGAGTAATAACCCATTTTTCGAGCGAAATCATTAATCTCCGAATCTATAGCATGTAAAGAATAGTCTCCACAGAAGTATAAATAAATATTTGAAAACTGCACTCGGATAATAATAATGTGAAGTAAAACTTAAAAAAGGCGTGAAAAGAACACATCTCTCATCTGAGAACAAAGAAGCTTCACTTCCTAAGAAAGATATATCCTTTTTGAAAGCGGAGAGTATGATATGGCGTGCGGATCCCGCTGGTTGAGCTAAACGGTCCGAGTTGGGTACATTGAGTCTCATTGGAGCACGAATAGTGAAATATGAATCCTTATTTTGTGTCGTGATTCTGCTTACGGTAGAGAGCTCGTGTTTCGGCCGCGTTTCCGACTACATCATTGATCATCCATGGGCTGAAAGTAAATTTGCTCGCTTCTATTTTGACTTTGAGCTTATCCAATATTGCGAAAGAAGAGAACATTTGTTTCTGCAGAGTGAATAAGCGTTCCCTACATAATTCAAAATATTTCTTTCCCTATTACATTGTGAATCCTTTTCGTCTGTTCTAGCACAAGGTGGGTGAGTATGAGAGGGCGAATAAGGTTTACACCACCAAATATTGATGCATATTCACTACAGGAGTATGAAAGTAAAGCAGCTCTCGTGTTTTCTTATATGAATGCTCAATAAAAATTAGGCCTGAAAAATATAAATCGAAACGACCTAGACGGATGCATATATATCGAGCTTTAAGATGATCAGTAAGTATTGCACAACGTATCGTTAAATCACTGTATAAAAGTTAGCAATAGATAAGATATATCGTCAGCATGAAAGCGAAAACCCTGCCGAGGTGGCGCAGTGGTTAGGGCTCTCGACTGCTGCGCTCAAGGAAGCGGGTTCGAATCTCGGCCGGGGCGGCCGCTATTCGATGGAGGTGAAAAGCAAGACATCCGCGAGCAGTGCGGTGCCAGTGCACGTAAAATAACCCCAGGTGGTCGAAATTTACGGAGCCCTCCGTTGCGTTGTTTCTCATAGACCCAGGCGCTTTGGGCTGTTGTACCGCGTTACCCAAACTAAACCAAACCAAACAACCTATCTTCGCTATTAATGTGCTTCTTGAATAACATGTTCCCATCCGGCGTAGCGACAGGGCGATTCCTTGATATTCCTTACTAGTTCAGTTAAGTTTAGTTCAGTCGTTCAGTCGTGTCCGGCTCTTCGTAACCCTATGGACCATATCACGCCACGCTTTCCGGTCTCTCACTATCTTCCTAACATCACATAACTTCATCTGCAGTGCCTCGAGGATGCCATCTAACCATCGCGTTCGCTGCCTACCCCTTCTCCGGTGACCCTCAACCTTTCCCAACATCAAATCTTTCTCCAGCGACTCCTCTCTTTTCATCAGATGACCAAAGTAGCTGAACTTTAACTTTAGAATTGGACCCTGCAATAAGAAGTCAGGGTTTAAGGTCGACAATATCGACTTATTTGATCTTCTGGCAGTCCATGGAACTCTCAAGAGTCTCCAGCAGCACCACAATTCAATTCGTAGATTGCTTTGCATGGAATACGCAGTTGACATTGCTTCGAAAATTAGCCAATACATGTCATACACAAGGTGCCTAATCTTGTCAATTGTGAGCTGCAGATAGAATCGCTCCTCTCCGACTCAGCTGCACTTAATTTTGGGAATACGTTTGGCAGGTAAACAAAAGCCGATTCTAGGCTTGAAAGTTAGGTAGGGTTCCCCGCACGTCATTGGCGCAACGTAAAAAACATCGAATGCAACATCCAACTAGACTCTACGTTTACGCCGCAAAGTGGTTCTGTATTTTTAAACCCATCATCGCGTGCTCAATGCAGCAAAACCCAATCCTCTCCAAGCACGAGAAATAATATTAGAATACGGTCAGGAAAAGCGCAACTTGTGTCGGGTCGTAGAGCATCGTACCATATGTCGAATTACCGGAGAATTTAAGATTCGATATACAGGAAGACATTCCTCTTCTTCTGCACATAGTTTACGCGGTTACAACTCGCTTGTTGTATGGTCACAAACTCCAAATCTCTGACTTCGATATGTCCGCGCTTAACTATACCTAAACTTTCCATGCATAATTCAGGAATTCGTTTGAGCTTCTACAAACCGTTAAGTGCAATGTTTAAAAATCGGAAGCAAGGGCGCATCATACTTTTTTTTTTCATGGCCTTAAACTTTGCCCTCTCTTGAAGTAATGTATGGTCTTCGGGTCTTACGTAAATTAGAAATTTTCTCGCCTACCGCTTTAAATACCGTTTCCTTCTCACGGCATTTATCATAGGCATCGTTTAGTCATAAACACGAATATTTCTCGCACATACGAAGTTTTAATTGTAGCCTTTGTAGCATTTTTAGCTTTCTTTTGTAGCTTTCATTTGTAGTCGTTTGGATGCTATTGGTAATTGTCAATGTGCAATCACTTGCTTACTGCATCTAGAACATGTGTATATAACGCTGTTTCGCCCCGCCGGGGTGGTGCAGTGGTAAGACGCCCGACTACTGTGCCGGAGTTCCCGGGTTCGAACCCGACCGCGGCGGCTGCGTTTCGATGGAGGCGAAACGAAGTGGCGTCGTGTGCTGTGCGATGTCAGCGCACGTTAAAGATCCCCAGGTGGTCGAAATTACTCCGTAGCCCTCCACTACGGCTCCTCTTTCTCTCTTTCCACTTTCATTCCCACCTTCCTCCCTTCCCTTACGGCGCGGTTCGGGTGTCCACAGAGCAAATGTGACAGTTACTGCGCCTTTCCCTTCCTGTGAACCAATTTAACTTATTTAACTTTAACGCTGTTTCATGTGACTGCCAGTTGAGTTTTGCGACACAAATCTTTGTGGATGTTAAAAAAATAAGAAAAGGAAAAGAAGAGCACAAAAGCACTAAGAGCATTGCTTACATCATCCCGCTTTGTTGTGACGAGCAGTATGTCGGAGAATCCGGTAGGTGCCTGATTGAAAAGCTTCGTGAGTACAAAAAGAACATGAAGACATATACAGGCAGTAATCTGGCTTTACATTACAAAAAGTGCGGATGCGTGTCTTTTCTAGATAAGTGCTCAATAGTTGCGAAAAGCAGATAAGTGAACACTTCAAGCCATGGAAGCTGGGCGGATCACTAGATTGCAGAATAACTGTGTTAGTGGTTACGACGCTCGACTACTGTTCCCAAGGACGCGGGATCGAATCCCGGCCTCGGCGGCAGCTTTTCGGTGGAGGCGAAAAGCAAGGCGTCCGTGTGCTGTGCGATGTCAGTGCACGTTAAAGAACCCCAGGTGGTCGAAATTTCCGGAGTCCTCCACTACGGCGTCTCTCATAGCCTGAGTTGCTTTGGGACGTTAAACCCCACAAACCAACCAACCAGTTCTCGTTTTATTTATATGTTCAGAAGAGAGCTATTGCTCCTCAGTTCCTGAGTGAAAAAAAAGCCGTCATCTTTACATCGGTGCGTGCCCCTTCCACTTTTCTTGTTCTTCGCTTTCTTTGGTAGCGAGAACTACACCATTCGAGCCGCTTCACGAGGTCAGCGTGCCTGCACGCTTAGCCGTGGCGCCACGGCTCCGCCAGCTGTGCGTAGGCGTCGGCGCGCAATTGGTCATCAGTGGTATAGTACTAATGTATTATGTCTAACTAGTCAGTAACCAGTACCAAAGACACAAGTCACTAACTAGTACTGATTAGTTATTAGTCATGTCTAGTCATGAATAAGGACAATGACTTTTATGACGTCATCACATAGTGACGTCCTCTGCTGTGGCGTTATGACGGACATTCGGTCATGTCTAATAACCGGAAGTGACCTCATAATGATGTCACATCAGGTCATGACGTTATGACTGGTGATGACGTCTCCAGGCGATTCACGCATTTACGAAGCTGACCCCGTCGGGCGCTCGATTTCGGCGTCCGTGCGGCACCATTGATTTGGCGCTTCCTCGAACGCCACCCCACACAGCATATGGAAGCAGACTCAATGCAGCAGGTATCAGCGGCGTATCAGATTGGTTGACGCAATATGTCTAAATTTTACGCTCATAACTCTCGCCTCTAATTTGTCCGAAATTTTGGGTACGCAATAAAGAAAAGTATGCTTTTTACATATATTACCTGTTCATATGCGTACGCCTTAATAAAAAAATTAGAACACTGGTTTAGAAAGTTCTAGCTGCGCCACAATACAGCGTCGCAGTTTCGGTGCCTGTTGATAATTATCCTCATGAATGAAGCATGCGAAATCAACCAGTCAGAGTAGATAAGAAAGGCTTAGCCTTCATGAAAATTGCATACGCAACTGCTTCTCTGTGGTCGATGACGAATAACAGCCAGGGAGCAGAGTGGCGGACAAGAGAAGCCTCGAGTAATCAGATGTGTCGTGCTGTCCACCAAAAACGCCAGCTCTGTGCTGTAGCACGAAAAAGAATTGAGCAAAGAAATGACTAGCAGAAATAGAAATAACAAATAAGACAGCAAACCCTGACAGCAAACCCTGACGCTAGATCTGATACCGAGCTGACACACTGTCTGTGCTTCACGATGCACCCGTAAATTTTGTTATTTCATATATGAAGAAAGCTTGAAATATTAATTTTTTTAAAAAACTTTGTTTTGCTGTCAGTGTAATAATTTATCGAATATAGCATCCTTTTAGAGTTAGTCGTTTTATAGTTGCTTTTTTATTGAAACAAGACATTTCTTCGACCACATAATATTAAGGTAATAGCCTTCACACGGTAAGATTGGGCTTCATTATGGCAATTATCAAAAATAAGAAATGGGTATAGACATGGCATGTAACGGGAAGGCAAGGTATATCCAACGGTCTCCAAGCTCAACTGAGAAGATTCGAGGAGAAAGAAATCGTTGTAATAGCAGGCCAGATAGTTTTATGGATGAGTATAAACAACTTGACTGCATTAGGAGGTCGCAGCTGGCAGTGAACCAGGTCAATACAAACATAAGAAAGAGGCCTTTGCCTTCAAATGGGCGAAGTTAAAGCTGTTCATAAAACAATAGCCAACTATTTGCAGTGCATGTCTAAGCCAAACCATATAGCGATCACTTCGCAGAGTCGATTTAGCTGTTGTCTTAGTGATACCTCTGCCGGCCTCAGAAAACATTCCCAGAATCGCCCCAAAAAAAAGCCTGTATTCAAACATAGAGATAGCTTGTGGGTGGTGGTGGTGGAAAACATTTATATAGGATACAAATACAGGAGGTTATGCATGAGGTGACCCTGAAGGGGCCAACCCTCACAAACACTAGGTGGAGGTCCCTAGTTCGGGACCCCAGTGGCGTCTGCCGCCGCTCGGGCTCGCCCGACTGACTAAGGCCCGTTGGGCCTTCAGGTCGTAGCAGCCGAGCAGGGTCGCCTCCCAGTCCTCCCGGGTTGGGTTGGGGTGAGGGGGAATAGCCGGATTTGAGGGCAGGCCCACACCATGTGGTAGATGTCCGAAGACACCACCCCACAGTGCGGGCAGCTGCCAGAAAAAGCAGGGTCGAAGTGTTTTAGAGCTGCCGGGCACAGCAGTGTGTTGATATAGAGGCGGAGTAAGAGCCGCTCATCCGCCTTTGAAAGGCCTTTACATGGGCGGGGGTAAAGGCTGTGGCTATATTGGTAGTAATTTACAATATTGCCACCTGACGGTTCGAGGTAGCGCGTGAACGACGAAGAAGTTGGAGACTCGCGCGCTTCGGCTAGCTAGGACTGTGAACTCTTGAGCTTGTGTCTTCGTGTTACCGTTTCCCGGGAACCTCTGTATTGGCTGTGTGTATCTGCCCCTGTTGCCGATACCCATAAATCCCTGTCTTCGTGACAGTTTTGGTGGAGCCGCTGGGTAATTGTCCTCTCAATGTCTCACACCCCTCCGCGAACCAACGACACCGAGCTTTTGCCTGTGGACACGCCAGTTCATCGCGTCAGCCGGAGGAACCTGGGCCTTCCTCCCGAACACGGGCCCTTGGAGTCCACTTCAACAACGAACCTCCGGCCAGCCACGGAAAGCACTACGTCGGTCATGCAAAGTACTCCTGTTTACCTTCAAAACCACCGAGTGCCGAAATCGTTCTATGGCACTGCGCATGAAGACGTTGAGGATTGGCTAACTCAGTTCGAACGAGTCGCATCCTTTAATCAGTGGGACGACAACTTAAAGCTACGGAACGCCATTTTCTGCCTGGAAGACCATGCCTTGACATGGTATGAGAACCGAGAAGGCACAATAACATCATGGCCTCAGTTCCGCCGTCTTATCGTAGAGGCGTATATCAGCCTGGATAGGCGCGAACGAGCAGAACGTGCTCTGCAATCTCGGAAACAGATGCCAAACGAGTCTGTCATGATGTATGTTGAGGACATGACGAAACTATTTCGACGTGCGGATCCCAACATGTCTGAAGAGAGAAAGCTGCGCCACCTGATGCATGGGGTTAAAGAACAGCTTTTTGCTGGTCTTGTACGTAGCCCACCAACTACAGTTACCTCATTTTTAACAGAGGCTGTCACCATGGAAAAGATCCTACACCAGCGCCGCTCGGCGGTCTACGACAGCCCAATCCTCGCTACGACTGCTGCCGAGCCTATTACAGCTGCTGTAAGCAATACTGAACACCTCCGCGATCTTATTCGGGCAATTGTACGCGAGGAACTGCAGAAGGTTTGTGGCACGTTCCAACCCAGGGGTGATTCTCTCGCACATATGATCCGCGAAGAGATTCAGCAAGTCACGCAGCCATCTCTGCATGTTGCTGAAGCTCAAAGTACCCCTGTTCCTGATTATTCTCGTCCGACTTACGCTGACATTCTCCGACGCCCAGTTCCCGTCCAAGCTCCGTTGTCTACGTTAGTTACCACCAACCCAGTGCATGCCCGTCCAGCAGCCAACGCAATACATTCCTGTACAGCAGCCAACGCGGTACGTGCGGCCACCGCGGTCAAACATTCAACGAACGGACGTCTGACGGGCCCCTCGGAGCCGCCGCCTTTGCTACCACTGTGGGGAACCTGGTCACATTTTCCGGTGGTGCCCTTATCGGGAACTCGGACCGGAAGGTTTTTACACTAACGCACCTAGACGCACGTTCGGACAACTACCTCGTGACATTGGAGACAACCTCGCACAAGAGAGCCTCCGGATGGCGCACCGACAATCCAGGTCTCCATCCCCACGTCGGCAAACCCCTTCAGCAACTGGTGACTTCCCGCGAGCACCGCCTGGTCGCTTGCCAAGCCCCCACCGGGAAAACTGAGTATACCTCAGGGGGCGGGGCCGCTAAATGTCAGCACAAAGAAGTCCCCCCAATGAGAACAGATATGGATTTTGGAGCAGAAACGACAGCGTTTGGTTCACGAGACCGGCTATCGCTGGACATCCCTGTGTGCATCGATGGTCATAATGTCAGCGCTTTAGTGGATACCGGAGCAGACTTTTCGATTTTGAGTGGGAAACTGGCAGCGAGCCTTAGGAAGGTTATGACACCATGGTGTAGCACGCAAATACGCACGGCTGGGGGGCATGTAATTACTCCTATTGGACAGTGCACGGCTAGAATCCAGATTCGTACGTGAACGTTCGTTGTCACCTGCGTCGTTCTCCGGGAATGTTCTCGTGATTTGATTCTCGGTGTGGATTTCCTGCGGGAATATGGCGCCATCATCAATCTCCGACAGCGAACGGTCTCGTTCTCAACGGAGAAAGCGGCTGCCAGCCCCACCGATGGCCAACGTACGTGCGCCCTTCGGGTTTCAGCCGAGTGTGTTTCAGTGCCTCCCCGCTCCAGCGTGTTTGTGAGTGTTGTGTGCGACGGGCTTCGTGACGGGCCGATAATAGCTGAAGGCAACCGTTCGCTTTTATTTTCTCATGGCATCTGCTCAGCTCGAAGCTTAATTATTCTCAGCAATGGTCACTCTGAGCTTCTCGTCACGAACTTCACGAATGAACCTCGCCACCTCTATCGCTCTACTGCCATCGCTTTCGGCGAACTGTTAAAGGAAGTTTCTAAATGTTTTGCATCTGACATTATTGATACTCCCAATGTTCTAGACCACATCGATGTTAGCAGTGACCTTTCTTTCTGTCAACAACGCGCCCTACGTGCCTTACTGCTGGAGTACTCCCCGTGCTTTGCCTCATCATCGAAAGTCCGGCAAACTTCTATCACCAAGCATCGCATCTTAACGTCTGACGATGCCCGACCTATTCGACAGCAGCCGTACCGTATTTCGGCCAAAGAACGTGAGGCAATTCGGACACAAGTCCAGGAAATGCTTAATGATGATGTTATTCAGCCGTCTAAAAGTCCGTGGTCGTCGCCAGTCGTGTTGGTTAAGAAAAAGGACGGCACGCTGCGCTTTCGCGTTGATTACAGGAAACTGAATGACATCACAAAAAAAAGATGTATATCCGTTGCCCCGTATCGACGATTCACTCGATCGACTTCGCAACGCCAAGTTCTTTTCCTCCATAGATTTAAAAAGTGGTTATTGGCAGATAAAAGTGGATGAGCGCGATCGGGAAAAGACTGCCTTTGTGACACCCGATGGCTTATATGAATTTAAAGTATTGCCTTTCGGTCTATGTTCAGCGCCAGCGACGTTCCAGAGAATGATGGACACCGTACTTGCTGGTCTTAAATGGCAAACCTGTTTGGTTTATTTGGACGACGTCATCGTGTTTTCAGAAACGTTTGACCAACATCTTCAGCGGCTACGAACGGTATTGGACGCTCTTCGCTCGGCCGATTTGACACTCAAACCGGAAAAATGTCACTTTGGATATCAGCAGCTAAAATTTCTCGGTCATGTGGTTAGCGCTGACGGTGTCCGGCCTGATTCTGATAAAACAGCCGCTGTAGCCAATTTTACCATCCCTACCACGAAGAAAGCAGTCCGACGTTTCTTGGGCCTGTGCGCGTACTATCGCCGTTTCATTGCCGATTTTGCCAAGATTGCAGAACCTTTGACGCGCCTGACACGTGATGACGTCCCGTATGTCTGGTCTTCCGAGCAGCAGGAGGCATTCACCGAGCTGCGCCAACGGCTGCACAACCCTCCCGTTCTTGCACACTTCGATGAGGACGCTGCGACCGAAATTCACACCGACGCCAGCAATGTCGGTCTGGGTGCTGTTCTGATCCAGCTCCACCAAGGCGAGGAAAAAGTGATCGCTTATGCCAGCCGCACCCTTTCTCGGGCAGAATCAAACTATTCAACTTCTGAAAAGGAGTGTCTCGCCGTCGTTTGGGCCACAATGAAATTCCGACCTTACCTCTACGGCCGTAAATTTAAAGTTGTGACGGACCATCATGCTTTGTGTTGGCTAGCTAGTCTTCGAGATCCATCAGGACGTCTTGCTCGGTGGAGCCTTCGTATGCAGGAGTTTGATTATTCTATCGTTTATAAATCCGGACGTAAACACGAAGATGCTGACACACTGTCTCGATCACCCGTGGAGTTGGCCCATGACAGTACGGATGAAGACGCCCATTTTCTTGGCATTATCAGTTCCTCTGATTTAAAGGCCAGGCAACGGGCTGATCCAGACCTCAAAACTGTGATCGATCATCTGGAGGGTTTCGATTCTACAGTATCTCGACTGTTTTCTAAGAACTTGTCATCCTTCTGTACGCGCGACGGAATCCTCTACAAGAAAAGCGCCGACAACAGTGACCGAGCCTATCTTCTAGTCATCCCTGCAGATCTCCGCGATGAAATCCTTCATGCTTGCCATGATGAACCCACCGCTGGACACTTGGGCTTTGCACGCACTCTTACCAGAGTGCGCCAGGCCTACTACTGGCCCAAACTTGCCGCCAGCGTTCATCGATACGTTAGAGGTTGCCGCGAGTGCCAGCGACTCAAGACACCGCCATTGAAGCCAGCGGGTTTCCTGCAGCCTATTCCCCCACCGCTAGTACCATTCGACCAAATTGGTATGGACTTTCTTGGCCCTTTTCCTCTATCGTCAGCTGGCAATAAGTGGATTATCGTGGCTACAGATTATCTGACACGTTACGCGGAAACTATGGCGGTGCCACGTGCAACATCCTCCGAAGTGGCACAATTTTTCATGACGCAGATTGTCCTTCGCCATGGCGCCCCTTCATACGTCATCACTGATCGTGGCAAGGCATTTACAGCGCGTCTTCTTGAAGAAGTTTTCCAACTAAGCCAGACACATCACCAAAAGACTACTGCTTACCATCCCCAGTCTAATGGCCTTACTGAGCGACTAAACAAAACAATAGCGGACATGCTCGCCATGTATGTCGATGTCCGGCATAAAACATGGGACGAGATATTGCCTTATGTCACATTTGCATATAACACGGCCGTCCAAGAAACAACTCGATTCACTCCGTTTCGCCTAGTATACGGACGCGATGTACAGACCATGCTCGACGTTATGCTGCCATGTGCGGCTGACGACCAGCTGCTTACCGCTGACGGAGAAGAATTCACCAACTACGCTGACGAAGCTCGTCAACTCGCCCGTAATCACATTACAAAACAGCAAGCAACAGATGCACGCCGATATAACGACCGCCATCGCTATGTCGTGTTCCAGCCTGGTGACAAAGTCTGGGTGTGGACACCAGTCCGGCGCCCAGGCCTGTCAGAAAAACTTCTCAATCGTTACTTCGGACCCTACAGAGTGTTGCGTCGCCTCTCAGAAGTTACGTACGAGGTTATTCCAGACGGAACTGTACCGAGTTCTAGTCGTCAGTGCTTGTCTGACCTGGTGCATGTGCTTCGCATGAAGCCGTATTTTACCCGCTGAAAGCCGTATTTGCCATCCGGATCAGTTTTTGTTTCTGCGAGCTTGTGGTTTTTTTTTTTTCGAGGGGGGGAATAATGCCACCTGACGGTTCGAGGTAGCGCTTGAACGACGAAGAAGTTGGAGACTCTCGCGCGCTTCGGCTAGCTAGGACTGTGAACTCTTGAGCTTGTGTCTTCGTGTTACCGTTTCCCGGGAACCTCTGTATTGACTGTGTGTATCTGCCCCTGTTGCCGATACCCATAAATCCCTGTCTTCGTGACAATATCTTTGAATGTATAAGCCGGATTAGGATCAGCGTCCTGGTCGGAGGGGGAGGAGGAGGCGAATATGAAACTTCCTAGCTTTCGCCGATTTTTTCGACAGCCTGCTAAAACAATATCACGTAAATTCTGATCATTATGAACAATACAGCAACTTCATACACGGACACATGTTTGTTTTAAAATTTTCTCAGTGGTTTGAGGTCACCAAAAATGCCAATTCATGTTCGGGATTCGCTTAGGGCTCAAAAATATGCTTCCCAAATGAAAAAAAAAAAGTTTTAATGAAGTTATCTTACATCGACATATACTGAGGTCTGCATTACGAACAAACATTCTCGTATTTCAGAAATTATGAAGACCCAAAACCTTGAACATGTCAAATGGTATACCTTAATAACGCTCACTTGGTAGATATTGAATCCCATGCGGGCTCATAGAATTTCATTTTCAATTTTACGCCGCAGTGTAGAATATCCTAATAAAAGACAGCCTTACAATGAACAATGAGCCTGACCAGCTGTTCCGGGTTTCTCATGTGTTCGGGTTTTTCCTTTCCTGTAAAGCAATTATGGAGCGCCGGTGGACTTTGATGCGTCCAGCGGAACGCTGCGTTTGACAAGGGGCGCGTGATGTACCGCAAGCAGCGGTAATACCTAGGATTTCGCAATTCTCCACTGCGGATTATGTTGTGCTCTGGGAATTTTTCATACTGAAGTTGGTTGATTTCTTCTGTTTAAATACTTTCTAACCATTCCTACCCATGTGCACACGGAAATCACTCGTTTTTTCGCTCCGTCATGTTCAAACGTTTCCCATTTTCAGCCACTGCAAGTTAGACCTACCCCCTGGAAGTCATGTACCACGTGACTCCCTTTGGATATCCACATTATCCCTCCCGGTTATTTTAACGGAAGTTGGCTGACAGCCATTTTAGCTGTCAGTTGCACGCCTAATTGGCTTTAATTATATTCACAATATACTCATGTCAACCAATTTTGCAGACCTTTCAATGACGCTCTATCTGATGTACCATTCTTTTCCCGATGTACCAACTAATTACACTTTTAGAGCTTCGACAAAGCCACACCCATGCGAAACCCGCCTACATGACTATACAATGCTAACGCAATAAAATAGAACCAGGAACTCGATATTGGGCGTTTAATAATGATTCTGTGCTTTGAACATTCATCATACGCCATTTTAATGCGCTCTAGCATAATGTTCCCAACATTTGAGAACTGCAGTATGCAGTATTTTGCCGATATTTGCCTGTAGCCTTATTTAAACCCTATGCTCAAACCAAAAGCGAATTGAAGTGCCACGCGCTCTCGAAAATATGCCTTGGTTCAAGTTGCCTACATGTGTACATTTTTGCCATACCGAAGTTTTCCTTGCAAACAAAAAACAAATGAAATGCTTGATATTTGACATATTTAAGACTTGGGGATGCACTGCTTGTTAACAACGCACGATGTGTCAACAGATCGGGACTTTCTTTCTTTCTTTCTTTCTTTCTTTCTTTCTTTCTTTCTTTCTTTCTTTCTTTCTTTCTTTCTTTCTTTCTTTCTTTCTTTCTTTCTTTCTTTCTTTCTTTCTTCCTTTCTTTCTTTCTTTCTTTCTTTCTTTCTTTCTTTCTTTCTTTCATTCATTGCTCCTATTTCTCTCTCTCTTTTTGGTTATTTGTTTTCTTTTTCTTTTGTTCGTTCTCTCTCTCTCTTTCTTTCTTTCTTTCCTTCCTTCATTTCTTTTCTTGTCTGACTGAGGAGATTTCAATATTAAATGTCTTGAAATCGAATACAGTTTATTTTCACCTCTGGAGTAAATCAGTTATCCAAGCTTTCATCAGTATTCTTGATCCGTCTGTGAGAAATTCGATGTCTGTAATGAAATTATTTGATGGTCATTTTACAGAATATATGTAGCGGGATCTGTGTACTAACCAATACGCTGCAAATTTCACCAAGCACTCAGCCTTTCCGTCATTTTATTCAACAATGCATTAAATTACTTTCGACGCGCTAATGTTGGAGGAAGTGGCGATTGCACTGGCCGCCACACACTGCGACGCAGCCTACATAATATCGGACTCGCAACAGGCCTGCCGAAATTACATGCGGGGTAGGATAGCGCCACTCGCCCGCAGAATATTATTGGCACATACGAAAAATCCAGATTCGGCTACTAATAAAAAACAGGTTAACCATGTGGGTTCCCGGTAACCAGGGGGTGGAGGGGAACGAGACCGCTCACGCGGCTGCCCGAGCGTTCCTTCCCCGGGGTTCCGCTCAATCCTCCGGTTCTACCGAGGCAACCATACCAATCCCGCTCATAACTTATGCGGACATTACAAGGTATTTACGCCTCTGCAGGAGGGTACTCCCGGGACCGGCCAAAGGTCTTGACAGATATGAAGAGTGCTACCTTAGACGTCTCCAAACCGGGTGTTTTCTAATGCCCGCCATACTAAAACTCATGGACCCAACATTCACGGGTAGGTGCAAATTCTGCGGGCAGTATGCTGACCTATACCACATGGTGTGGGCCTGCCAGCAAAATACAAAAACAAAAGCCATAAAACAGCTAACTAGGGAGGGCTGGGAGGCGGCCCTGTCCAGCTCGGACCTGGAGTCCCAGCGTCTACTGGTCCAGAGAGCTCGGGCAGCGGCGGCGGCCAGTGGCGTCCCGGAATAGGGTCTGCCACTCAGCTCCACAACGAAACGCATCTCTCTTCCCAAATCATTTCATCGTAAATAAATGTTTTCTCCTCCTCCTCCTCCTGGCCTAAATTTAACCGTCCTGTAAGTAAGGCCATCGCTACACTGGAAGTGAATTTTATGTTGTTTGTAATGTGCGGT
Source organism: Amblyomma maculatum (assembly GCF_055883805.1). Taxonomy (NCBI): domain Eukaryota; kingdom Metazoa; phylum Arthropoda; class Arachnida; order Ixodida; family Ixodidae; genus Amblyomma; species Amblyomma maculatum. The sequence continues at coordinate 103,863,010 of NC_139347.1, read as the reverse complement.
GGTAATGTGTTTGTTGTTTGTCAATATGGTGCTCGTTTTAGTCAAACCAATAGTATCTCTTAGTTTGCGCCCTTAATCATGACGAGTGGTGTAGTTTCTGGTGAATCTTGAAACAAAATGATTTTATTTGATTTCACAACTGCTCAGATCGAACCGTTCGGAGAACTACTTGGACAACATGCTTTAGCGCGCACACGCAGAGCAGAGACAGAGAGAGCGGGAGTAAGTTATGCGGACAGCATCGCCGTCGCTGAGTCATAAGCTGATGCTCCATTTGCTATCCGAAGAATGACGCCCTAGTACAGTGAGAATAAAATGGTAAAATATATTTTAGAGCATACTTAGCAGGACAAAAACAAAATGCAGTCCACAGAGCTAAAATTTAAACAAATAATAAGTCCCAGAAAAGCTAGAATTTTTTTCTTTGGAGTAAAGGTATAATTAAGGTTTAGTGATCAGAATAATATGCATCTGGAGTGACGAATGAGGGGATTTGTGGCTTATAATAGATGCACTTTGTATCTTGTGCAATTTGGTATGATATATATGATGACAAAGATCGGAGAGGAAAATAGAAACAGTACGAGACACAATGACGTCCTGAGTAAAAAAACAGATAATAATGACACCGGTTCAGGAAGCATCTATATTCATAGGCACCTGTTAAAGAATCTTTTTATCAGTACATAGGCTGCACAAGTGAGGCTTCAAACAGTAATTTAGTTATTAATCAGATGGCAATTAGGAATGGTGTGGCAACAGTATAGCCTAACTAGGCGACTGCAGTGTGAATATAGCCCCTGTGCCGACTTGCATACCTATTACATAGCAACGCATGTCATTTGGGAAACACACTCTTTCTGAATATATTGCAGAGGGCTTCTTTTTTAAATACCCCAGTAGGAGTTCGGTAATATTTGAGCAAGAATTACAACTTGCTGCACCCAAGGGGACTGTCTGTGTCCGTGTCTCCTATCGTCCTCGTCGTATGCGCTGCACAGATAATGCCTAACCATCATGCCCATGTGCTGTGTCTGCACTCAAGTACACGTGCAATGACCATTCATTTGTAATTAAAGTCAACTAACCCTTGCTACAATTGTACTGAGGGCAAAAGTTGAAAATTAAGGAGGAGCATGCGTGCATAATATTTAAGCCCGGAAAAGGGACCTCGTTGTATGTAATTATGTGAAATTATTGACCTGGATATAGACTAGCTGCGCGCACTTTCTGGCGCGCTATATCACATCCTCAATCACAGGGTCCAGGATGCAGTGACCGGAGTATTGTGACCGACATGAATAAGCAAGACACGCAATAAAAGGCTAGAAGTAACAAAGCGGAAACTTAATATAATTGCTGCGCGAACGGAGGTAAATGTAGGTACATATATGTATTCTTGTTGGTTTGTCTTTTTGCTTTTAAGTAAAGGACATATTCTGGGGTACGCCACGAGTTCTGCTCCCATAGAGGATGAGAGTTACTTGTTCAGTTGGCACTTCGAAGACATCGGTGTGAACAACAATTCGTTTGATAAATAGCGTGTTATATATTGATTGCTCACTTACATACTACAGCTTTCCTCATAGTAGCAGGCGTTGTGGCCGTAAACCGTACACGCAGTAAACCTACAACAGCGACAAAACTAACCTGATAGAAGCAAAATATAAATAATAAATGCAAATGGAATCCTTTTTTTATGTTTGCTCTTTGAACAACCAGAATGTGCTACCCGCTAAGTTTTTTTTTTCTTCCTCAGCACTCATCCATGGTTTTCGGTACAGCTGGACGTATCGCATAGTGAATAGCCTCTCTTTTTCATCATAGACGCATAATGCGCAGCATTATGAATCGAAATGGCGCAGCCTGCCATGAGCCCAGAAGCTGCCTGTGTCCACAAGTGTATGAGCGGCAGGCATTAGCATGAAAGATTATCGCGCACGCATCGCTGAATGCTTTCGCTCATGACTGCATGCCTGGACGTGTTCTGTGATGTGCTTGGCTCCCAAGGCACTGGTGCTAGGCCCTGAGTGCAGTGCTTGGGAAGCAGACGTGTGTCTGACCGCTAATTACAGCTCGCGGACGGGAAAGGGGCAATGCAGCGGAAAAGAGCCAAGCCGTGCCACTCTCCCTTCCCTCTCCTTTTCTCCACATCCGACGCTGTATGGAGTTCGCGGCTTATTACCGCAAATCCCAGGAGGGTGCTGGTCTCTCATGACGGACGCGGAGCCTGGAGTCAGAAAGACGGAGCTCGGCAGCAGTCGCAGCAGCGCTACGGCCTGCGGCTGCCGTCCTCTCTGCGCGTTCATATTTATGCATTCGGATATCCCATTGCGGTTTCCTTGCACTTTCTTTTCTTCTTGATCGTCCATTGCTGTTTATTTGGGATCGGAGACCGATTGTCAGGAAGTGTCATATAGGAGCGCATGATAAAAGATAGATGTTTTAGTTCACTTCTTCTTAAGCACTGACACTTGCTGATAAGTCATGCCTCGTTTTAGGCATGCAACACAGATTTCCGTGGAGCTGCCGACATAGAACTTACGCGGGTGGCCGAATAGTTTTGCGAGCGTCTATACGTTTGCCAAAAAAAGAAAGAAAAACTAGAGCAGCTCGCGGTATCAAGCCACAAACGTAATTTTTTTTGCCAACGTAACATTTGAAGCTAAAAATCAATACAGTTTCTCGAGTAGGTAGCTGTGTTGCTTGTTCTTTGATGTCTCTTGCATTTGTTTAGAAAACATATTGCGCAAGCACAGTTTTTGTGGTCATAAACTTTCTTGTGAGGTTGAAAAGTTTCAGCATTTCAATGACTTGATATTTTAGCTATCACAAAAGGACGTACAAAATGTCATAAGGGCGCTAAAATATTTTGGTTATACACGAAAACAAACTCATGGCGAACGAAGTAGAGACATTAAACACGTACCACAGCAGTTTTGATGTTTACGTCAGGCTACATTATCAGATGTATACGATGAATTTTGTGAATTGTTTTTCCCAAGAATAGCATAATTTTGATACCTCTCGCAAGATATAAGTTGCTTTGCAGCAAATCACAAGGAAGCTCTTCTCAACAGCAGCTGTTATGAACGGTTTCGATGCTTTTTCTAATTGAGTAAGATAGCATAATGAATTCCAGTTGCATAGAGCTGCAAGACGTCTTGTGCACCACAGGAAGTTTTGTTTTTGTTTTGCAAATAATCAGTTAGTTAATTAGCTACTTTTTTCTAATTGCCTAAATATTGACTTGAGACTATAAATGTGATTCTCAAAGTTGGAGAGAACCTCCAAATGATAGTCTCACGCGTATCTTTTCCCAGAGTTCCAAAAAGCCCGCGAATTACAAAAGCAATCACGTGATCAACATATTATCGCGCATCGATTGTCCTGCTATCAACGGTGCCTTGAGAGAACAACATCAGCTGCAGCTGTGGGCCGCAGCGGAAGGCCGATATATATGCGCTAGTTTCTTCGCTCACGTGATCCAGTGGGCGCATGTGACGGTGCAAGTTGCAGCGAGCGCGGCGAGCTGTCTGAGCGGGTTGCAGTCATCGCCAAGTTGTCAGCGTAAAGCTGGAACTGGGCCATCGAAACTCGGCCGCAGGTGATTTCGCTTCACTGAGTCCACAGCTGAGAGCAGCATAATCGTGGCGTGCGAATGCGCTTAATTGTGATGTGATTGATTTTGTTTTCGCGGGGCTTTCTTTGGAACTCGGGAAAAAAAGATACACGTGCGACTCTATATCAAAATAAATGAAATGTTTTTTTTTTTTAAGGTACTCTCCAAATTTGAAAGTCATATTTATTGTTTAGATGCGATAGTTTGTAAACTGTAAAGATTGTCTTATTTGCTAATTAGTAAATTCCAGAATAAAACTACCTGCGGCGCACCAGAAGATTGGTAGCTGTGTACAAGTTTCCCTGGTCTAGCTCAAATGTTTTGTTTTTTAACTCTTACCTAAACTCAGCTTGGACACCCTGTATATTGGAAACATTGAGGACACACCACACATTTGTTCTTTTGAACATGCTCTGTTTGAATAGCACAGCGGCGCTTCCCGGTCGCCTATCTCTGTCTGCCCGTCCCACTCCTAATGCAACGTCAGAGCAATTTGCAAGATGTGAACATAGACCACCATGTAATAGCTGCAATAAGTTTTATATCGCAAACTGCACTATAACTGCAAGAGTATATGTTTTATTTAATCAACATCTCCAGAATACCGGCTTTGCAGATAGTTCGTTTCTAGTATGGTTTCCCAAGGTAGGGTGGCCGGTAACTTCGCGAGTTAACACAGTGTGAATTTTGTTGTTTCATCACGTGGAAATGAAACTGGTTCCTCATACCGTCTGGCAGCACCCTTGCGACGACGATCTGCTTACTTGTCGTGAGCTGCCGCCCACATGCGCGAAGCCTGTCGGCTGCGTCTGCTCTGAAAAAAGGGATCGACACGTAATCGCCGTCTTGGTGGGCGGTTCGCGTGACTTCGTCCGCGTGGAGATTGCCCGGTATGCCGCTGTATCCGGGAAGCCATAGGTAGATGATGTCGTGCTTTTTTTGATGGTATAGTCATGGAGTTCTCCTACTTCTGCGAAGAGTTGTTTATAAGCTCCACGGCGGAGAGCAGCTTGCAAGGCTTGCAGGGCTGCTTTGGAATCCGTGAAAATAGACCGCTGCTGGGGGCTGTGCTGACTGATATGCCTAACTGGGACACGGAGAGTGGTTAGTTCTGCGGCCGTCAGAGAAGTCTGGTTAGTTGTCCTCACTTTATTGTTTGTAGTCCTCGAATCCGACCGCGGCGGCTGCGTTTCGATGGCGGCGAAACGAAGTGGCGTCCGTATGCTGTGCGATGTCAGCGCACGTTAAAGATCCCCAGGTGGTCAAAATTACTCCGTAGCCCTCCACTACGGCCCCTCTTTCTCTCTTTCCACTTTCATGCCCACCTTCCTCCCTTACCTTACGGCGCGGTTCGGGAGTCCACAGAGCAAGTGTGACAGTTACTGCGCCTTTCCCTTCCTGTGAACCAATTATGTTTATTATAGTCCTGGCGGGTATGACCATGGAGCCTAAAGAACGCACGGCGATCACTGAGCCGTCGGTGTAGACGTGCAGACGGTTTTCATGATGCTCATGAGTATTCAAGAGTCACTTGTTCTAGTTCCATCGGTGATAGTTCGACCTTCTTCCTGATGCCGGGTATTGAAAGAAGCACACGGGATTGGCGCAGCCTCCGTAGTGGAGAGGACGGTCTAGGAGCGGGTTTAAACTGGGACGGCAGAATAGCGCGATGTGGATCAACGGTCTCTGTAAACGATATACGTCTGGTAATAGGAAGGCTGGCCAAATGATGACAGGGAACTCGGGAGATGCGCCGGAAATGTGCCCGAAGGACGTCGCTGAAATGAAAATAACTAGGAGAGGAAGATCGGGATGGGGGGAATTCGACAAGTACTCGCAAATTATGACAGCTTACCAGTATCGCTCAAGAAGAAATTTTAACAGTTGCATCTTGCCTGTTCTAATCGATGGGGCTGAAACATGGAGGCTAACGAAAAGGGAGCGTTGCACGTTTATAATGGATGATTGCTTCTCACCCTACGCAGCGAGGGCTCGCCTACCACCGACGGTTGTAGCAGTTGTCGGTTGTCATTGCACCCGCCGCCGCTTCGGTGGCGGACGGCAGCTGCTCTAACATGCGTCTTTTTCTCTACATCTTCTCCGCTTTCTTCCTTCTCTACTTTCTCCTCTGTCCGTACGAGGCAGGGGAGGTGGCTCAGCAACAGAACCAGTATCAGGCCCGTGCACTTTCTTTTCTTTCTTAACAACAACTAACGAAAAGGGTTCTGCTTAAGTTGAGGACAACGAAGAGAGGAATGATACGGAGAATGGCCGGCGTAAAGAAAGCCTGCAGAGGGGGTCAGAAAAATAACACGTGTTAAGGACATTGCAGTGGAAATGATAACCGATGGTCGCTAATGACAGCAAACTAGATTCCAACACTAGGAAAAGCGTAGCAGGGGGCAGCAGAAAGTGCGTGGGCTGATGAGGTTAAGAAATTCACAGGTGTCAAGCAGATACAGATATATCAGGACCAGGTTAATTGGAGTAGTATGTGAGAGGCCTTCGCTCTGCAGTGGTTATATTCCGACTGATGTTCCGGATCTTTTGTTTTCTATTCTCAGATGAGTGGCTCTCGGTTCTGCTTCGAAGTCGCCGGAAGCTAAAATGATTTCATGCTTAGAATCATCGGCGCGAGTTCGTTGGTTCCTAATTCGGGTACTCGAATTCAGCAGCAGATCGTCTTAACCATGCACTGAGCAACCACCGCCATTTCGTGCCGCATCGGCCAGATGGCACCACAACTAGGGTTAAACTCGTGGCCCCCGTGATCAAGCGCGCCGTTGCGCCGGAGGTGGTCGGGGAAGCCGCGGTTAAACTGCCGCTAGTTGATGCGACGGCTCCCAGATGGCACCACAAGGACAGCTGAAACTGCAGACCATCAGGCCCACAGCAAGTTTTTGAATCCTCGGTTTCGGGAGATATTAGAATTGTAGTCAAAATTATCTGCCTTTTTCAACTAGCACATTCCCTAATATTATTTACTACACTTTAGCTACACACCGACTAGTCTTCAAAAGCTTGGTGCATTGACTGAGCGGCGTGTGAATTCTTTGAGAAGCTTTTGCGACGTTGGCATCATACGAGGTTTCCGGTGGCGCTGGCGGCGACCTCGCATATTAAACCCTTAGTAGTTATCTTTCTAGAACTAACCAAAAGTTCGCATTTTACTTACAGCCAGGCACAGAATTCGGCGGTGAGGTCGGCGTAAATGAATAAAAAGATTAGCCGACGCTGAGGCAGCGATAGATTAACGAGCGCCATTCGTAGAAGCCTCTTTCTTTTCTTTTCGTTGTTGCATAAACTGATTTACCAATGCTGTTCAAAACTTTGCTTATATCCGGATCACCTTCGCTACATCCGGTATACTCCTTCGTTATATCCTAAATGATAGCTGCGAGCCGAATTTATATAGCAATGTGTGCACCACGTAACGACTAATCGTTTGATATCATCCGGAACGTCCCGCGTCAAGGGGTTCGGCCGCAATGACCATTTCCACGCAGATTTCCTGGGGCCATTGCTTGATACAGCAAAGGTGACCTGCGTAAATATCCCGGGCAGACTAGGCCCAGGCTCAACTAGCAGTTTTGTGATTCATGACCCTCTAATTCATTTAAACCGCCCGAGCCTTTTGCGTCAAGTGAGTGACCCACAAATATTATACAAATTGTTGTACTGAGGGGTCGAATCTGTCTGCCAGACACCTATATATAACAAAACGAAAATATAGGTCTCAATTACGGACCTTGAGCCCCGCTGGAACGTTTCCGTTGTTGCTATGCATCTACCGCGTGCTCTCGTGGTGTAGTTTCATTTTGGACACGTGTTATGTACCACCTTACGTTGTCGCTATGTGACGGCTATGAAGGGTTGCCATATTTAAGCTATGGTTAACAAGACCTTTGATTGCGTAAAATATGACCTTCAGAAACGTTTCTAGTAGAGCTAAAATGTGATGATATATTCAGATGCAACCATTTCTTTGGGCAGACAGTCGATGCGGCTTTTAACCTAGGCAATTTATTCACTGCGGGCTTATATCGGCTGCGATCACTAAAACTCACTGTGGGCTTGGTTGGGTTATCAGTACATTTTAAGGAGCTTGGCAGTTGCTCCTCCATTCCTGCTACCATTTTCCGAAGAAGCTTTGCAATGCTCCAAATAGACCTTTCCCTTTCAGGTTCATCTAGGTTCTGAGGCTCAATTTGGAGCCTCAAAGCGCGCCACTATACTCCAACGTTTCCATAACAAAATTTGATGTTGTTGCAAGAGCTGCATTACGCGCCCGACTTTCAGTATTAATTTTTCATAAGTGGCCACCTTGTTTGGTGACGTCAAAGAAAATAAGACAATATGCAACTTAACAGAGTTTCCAAAAAACAAAACACAAGATAGATAGATAGATGGATTTATTGAAAGGAAAAGGCAGAGAGGTTGGCCCGAATAATTCAAATCTGGCCTGCTACTCTGCACTGGGGAAGGGGAAGGAGAGAAGAAAGAAGGTCATGATGGGTGACGATGTGGGAGAAGGCATATGAAATATATATACAGACACAGCAGCTTGCTTTACAAACGTGAATCAAGTCCGCTGGCGCTCAAATAACGGCAAAGAGCGCGCACTGCCTGGACGCCCTTCCCCTTGTCCTGCCAAGCGCCCAGCAGCAGTTCCTCCGACAGAGGCCTCTTGTCTAAACGCTTCAAGGAAGCAGCTAGCACATTTCTTTCGTTCGCATACTCTGGGCACACCAATAATACATGGTCCACAGTCTCTGGGATGCCACAAGTTAAACATTCCGGTGAGTCCAGCTGTCCAATTAAATGTAAGTATTTGCGCGTGAAAGCCACGTTTAAACGAAGTCGATGTATCAAGCATGTCTGATGACGCGGAATATCACGCGGAACATAAAATTTAAATGTTCGATCAAGCCTTCTTAGACGGATGTGTCGGGCGTCTGGTTGAGCCCAGTAAGCTGCTGTAGCAATATTCATATAACTCTTTAGAAGACACGTCGTATCCGCTCTTGAAAAAGGCACAGCTGTTTGGAAGCCATTGATGAGTGCGCTTTTCGCTTCAACATCGGCCTGCTCATTCCCATGGAGGCCGCAGTGGGCAGGAATCCATTGAAACATTATCGTGTGGCCTTGCAGCTGGGCAGATGTGATGAGATCCATAATGTTTAGTGCCAGGGACTGATAGGCAGTGTGGCGTAAGAAGTTTTCCAAAATTTGTAATGCAGTCTTCGAGTCCGTGAATATACACCATTTTTGAGGTGGTTCCCCACATATATAGCGAATAGATTCTCGAATGGCTACAAGTTCGGCAGCGGTTGATGTAGAGGTATGTCCCAAAAGGAAATGCAGAGTCGTTTTCCGAGCTGGTATGACCACAGCTGCAGCGGATGCCTGTGCTGACACAGATCCATCAGTGTATATGTGAATATAACTGGGATATTCTGACCAGATGTGTGCCAGAGTAAGTTGTTTGAGTCCACTAATTGGTACCATTGATTTCTTTAGTATTCCGGGAACACGAAGGTGTACAAAAGGTTTATCCATCGTCCATGGTGGTTGGGTGGGATGATATGGGAGGGCATATCCTGTCGGTACTTGCGACTGATGGCAGCGGAGTGCAGTTGTAAAACTGCAGTCCGGCCTCTCATCCAGAATCTTGCTGAGTGGGTGAAAACGGTGTCTTGTAAGTGCTCGTAAATATACACGAAGTGGTTCGTGTGACAAGTATATGGACATTGGGCGAGCGTGTGCCTCTTCAATTGTGCCTTTGTTAGAGGTGCATCTGGGCAGTCCAAGGCATATTTTCAGTGCCTGCGCTTGCACGCTCTCTAAAGTCCGCAAGCAGGAAATGCTCATACTAGAGAGTACTGGGAGACTGTACCGGATGTAGCCAACAAACAGAGCCTCGTAAAGGCGTATTAAGGAGCGCTCAGTTGGACCCCATTTGATGCCAGCTATGTAACGAAGTACATGGCAAAAATTAATTAGCCTCTTCTTCACCATAGCAATATGTTTCGACCAGGATAGTCGGTGGTCAATAATTACTCCCAAGAATCTGTGCCTGGAGACGTATGGTATTACGACTCCATGAAGGGTAATCGGGTAGCGGCTGACACATTTTCTCGTAAACGCGATCACTGCACACTTTTCTGCCGCTAAAAATAAACCTTGACGCCGTAAGTACATCGATGTTAATGACACAGCTCGTTGCAGTCTCGCACGTAGTTGTGGGCGCGTCGAACCAGAGGCCCAGATGCAGATGTCGTCAGCATATGCACTTATGTGGATGTTAGTTGGCAGTTCACTCACCAGGCCAATTAGCGCAACGTTAAATAAAGTTGGGCTGAGAACTCCTCCCTGTGGAACTCCACGACCGACCTGAAAGTGAGTAGTATCTCCTTCAGGCGTAGTCATGTAAACAGAACGGCCGCTGAGATAGCTTACAATCCACAAGTACAGCCGGCCACCAACTCCCACGTCGTCAAGTCCATCAAGAATAGCTTCATGGAGGACGTTGTCGTAAGCTCCCTTTATATCTAAAAATGCAGCAGCTACTAGTCGACGGTGACGCTTTTCGTGTTCTACTGTCGCCACAAGGTCGATGACGCTGTCAATGGAAGAGCGTCCGCGGCGAAATCCAGTCATCATATTAGGATAAAGATCATTACTCTCTAGATACCACTCAAGTCTTGCCAGCACCATGCGCTCCATAACTTTTCCAACACAGCTTGCTAGGGCAACTGGCCGGTATGAGGTAAGTTCGAGAGGAGGCTTTCCAGGCTTCAAAAGAGCAACCAGGCGGCTAATTTTCCAGTGTTCAGGAACAGTACTAGAAACCCATATATCATTGAAATAATTAAGTAGTGCAGTTCTACCATCCTTGCCTAGGTTCGATAAGGTTGAATAAGTAATCCCGTCAGGACCAGGTGCAGATGAATGCCGACAAGAAGCAAGAGCGGCGTCTAATTCAGCTATTGTAAAGGGCACGTCGTATTGATCATTCGGCGAAGGTGGTGCAAAAACCTCTGAAATTGGTAACTGTGCCTGGTTTGTGCCCACAACCATTTTACAAAAATCTTCAGCTACGTCAACTTCATTGCGGCGTTGGTAAAGGGCCAGGGCACGAAAAGGGTGCCTTTCTCGCGGAGGTGTGCGCAAGCTTCTCGCAACATGCCAGATACGCGACAGGGGCTTACGGGGATCCAGTGATGAGCAGAACTGTCTCCAACGTTGTCGTCCTAACCTCTCCAGGTGACGCAAAACTTGACGTTTAGCTCGGCGAGAAAGTGCGAGATCTTGCGCGGATTTCGTTCTTCTGTACTTCCTTTCAGCCCGCCGACGGATCGCGCGAAGCCGCTCGAATTCCACGTCGATGCTGGAGACTGACACCGGCACACTAACATAGCGAGTGTTCTCACTGAGAGAGGAAGTAATGAGTCCCTCTATTTGAGATGGTGACTGGAGGTCCACGCTGGAAGTCTCCACCGCTGCCCTAAAGGCGGGCCAGTCTGTGTATTGCACACGAGGTGAAGTGGCAGGTGCAAACCACTTGATGCATATGTACGTTGGTATATGATCACTCCCATGTGTTTCCACATCACTACACCAAGAAACGGAGGGATGGAGGTTTCTGGAAACAAACGCCACATCCAAGCAGCTGCTGTAGGTTGTTCCGCGTAGAAACGTCGGTGAGCCGTCGTTTATATTGACGAGATCTTGCGTATGCATAAAGTCTGCCAGGTCTCTTCCTCTATTGCTCATTATTGCACTACCCCACTGAGGGTGGTGAGCATTAAAGTCCCCCACAATAATACGAGGAGCTGCACAACACTGGATTGTTGAAAATAGATATGATTTGTCCAAGCCATCCCTCGGTGGAATATAAGCGCCAATTACAGAACATACTCGTCCTTTCAGGGTTAACGTCAAACAAATGTAGTGGTTCGTGTTGTGGGGCTGCAGAGCATGGCGGACGTGCGCAATGTCTTGGCGTACACATACCAGCACTTTGCTTGTTTCGTTTGCTTCTCTAGACCATAGCAGAACATATCCAGAAAGGCGGAAAGCAGCCGGCATGTTGGGCTCACAGATCACAATCACAGGAAAGCGGTACTTCTGTACCCGCTGTCGGAAGTCACTCAACCAAACCACAAATGGAGCTCTATCAAACTAGCACATTATTTAATACTTTAGGCGTTATGTTTCGAGTGTTTTATTTAGGGTTTCAACTTTCACTCTATGACCATTATCATCGATTCATGCCTTTCTCCGCTTGTGGGCGTGAGTTAGTGTGCTATTACATGCATGATATATTTAGTACTTCGCTCTCTTCTAAAAACCGTCGCATCTTATGGTGCGTGATTTTTTTCTCATGTTTTATCACCCCAGCGAACGTAACCACGTCGTTTATTTATCATCATTGGCCTGATTTATAAGGGTTAATGAAAGCGGTACGTTTTCTCTAATTTTATAAACTTGAGGCGCTTCATGAGCTTGTTTTCTTGATTTTGAGGAAGATATAATTCAATGTTCTTCCTGTGTTTTTGCCTGTGTCCATGTACTATCCATGTTTTATCTGGTTTATTCAGCAACAATATGCGGTACATCCGCGGGCTCAAAAATACTGTTCTCTCCGTGAGTATCAAGGATTCTTCACATGACATACTATAGACAAAATTTTGACGCACCCCTTACATCATAGAATACGCAGTATGAGCTGTCTACCTTTTTTGGATACATTTTTAAAGATGCCTTACTAAAGCATACTTAGTGATGTCTCGCTTGTAGTGTCCTTTTCTTGAGGTAGGTACTACGCTACCTACATGCTTCTTTATCTCGCGATTTACTTGAAAGCTCGCTTCACTGCACAACACGTCGCTTCACGCTTGCACAGTATCGCCTCTCTGGCAACTTGGGCGACGTCCAGTTCCCAGTGGAAGAGCCCGTTGAGAAAGGCATCGCTGCTGAACTTGCACGGCCGCTGTACTCTAAACAAATTACACTTTGCCAGACCAACGAAGGTTCACTTCCAAACCACTCACAACATCGAAATAGCACGCGTAAACTGCAAAACGGATGCACTTAATCACTTACCACGAAATAAATAGAAACGGCAGGTATATTTGCCGTGTTTCGTTATAGCAATTCTTAGCAATAAATTTACATATTAACTGCTGTTACTCTGTACAAGCATAAAAGCAGACTCTCGTCGCTCTGAGTTCCTCCTTACTCAATGAGCCACTAAGCATATTTCGAAAGATACCCTATCCTTTAACGCCTCCTTAAGTTGAGAAAGCATGGAGGGCTCCTTGTGGGAGATAAGAAAATTGCAGAAATTAAGGGGCATTAAGAAATTTCGCCCTTAGATCGTACGAAAATATTTCTTCTGAATAAGCTTATTTGAAAATGCGAAACTATTGTCACCGTGATGCCTTCCCTTACAAGAGCATTCCTGTATGTGCAGTAAGGGTATAGACCCCTTATTGCTCCCAATGAGCGCTTTGAACAGCTTTTAGTTAGAATTGCGATATAATGCGCTACCAGCTGGGACTGGGTTTGCGATGACATCGGCTTTTTCAGTGTATTCTCATGCCCAAGGAAGAGAGAGGTGCAGTTGCATGAAGAACAACTTTGTACACAGAAAGTTACATACTAATAAGGGAGTAATTACTCATTGAAATCCACCAAAGCGCAGCCAGCCGACTACAAAGGAAAGCTATACAGCTTTTTCAGGAACTTCGTAGTTAAAACAAACTTCGTACTGCTCCGAGGAGTTCGTCCCCTTACCAGGACCAATTAAGTTCCTCAGAAAGCTGTATAGCTTTCCTCTGTAGCTGTATGGCGGCGCTTGGGTGGATGCCAATAAGTAATTACTGCCGTATTACAAACCTACTCCACCTCGGGGGATTGCGTTAAAATATTCGATCAAGGTTAAATATTGCGGGGTTTTACAGGGCGGATAGCTCTAGAATGTTTGTGGAGCCTTGTACAGAGAATATGTCGTCCAGGTCCCCACACAGTTTCCCTATTTCCGAACGTCACATGACGTAGCCACGGCAGAAACTCAGAAGGGCCACCGTAGGTAAGGGAAGCACGCCATGGATTTGTTTATGACGGTCTGGAAGCGGTCGCTCTTCGGAGGTGCTATCCGAATCCAGGAGAACTGGCCACAGTGCCTATCGCGTCCCTTCCGTCGCTGCGAATATGGCCCGGAGTTGAGTCTCGGTCGTGGAATGAAGCAAGAATAACAAAGCAGTTGAGTGTACGGCCTAAACAGGGTTCTCGTGAGTTCGCTGCTCACTGCTCAATGCGTCTCTCTGTGTGGTGGAGAAGGAGCTGACAACCATAAATTATAAAAAAGCTCAATACACAAAAGGCCTTTACTTTGGCTTTGTAGAAAACGCCGTCAGGCAGCCATACAGTTAACATCCGGGTTTGGGTGCACATACCTCAGATGACACGTTATTTTTATCATATCTGGAGTCTAGAAGGAAGCCATGGAATGAATTACTAAAGCGGCTGTGTTATTTCGCGCACATCACACTGTTTCTGGATGATTATTCGCTTCAGAGTAGCGTTTATGACAAAACTAACTGAAGATGGAACAGGCGTCTCGTCTTCGGGATTTGTCATGTTCTGCTTCACTTCTGGTTTGCTGCTGTAATATTGTCTCGGAGACAGGGGTTTACGGGAAACGGTAACAGAACAGGGACACACAGTCAAGACAGGTGTTTACGGGAAAAGATAACAGGGCAGAGACACACAGTCAAGAGTCAACAGTCCTAGCTAGAAGAAGCGCACGAGAGTCTTCAGCTTCGTCTACCTCAAACCCCCAGGTAGCAATATGTCGTAGTGGTTGTATCGTGTTCCTTGCTAGTTTAATTGTAGAAATGTTCTAGTGCAGTTGTTTTACTGCCGAATTCCCACGGAAGCATTCTTTCACTGCAGAAGTTTATTTTAATTATGAACATATCTTATAATGCCCGAGTCACCTGAAAGGTCAACAGAACGACATCTGATCCCCGTTGACGTCAAATAATCTGAATCGACTGGTAGAGATGTATTGATAACAGATACATTCCGGTAAAATCATCACCTTCAGAGGCGAACAGTGTCATGTCTGACCCGTATATATCCTAAATGGCAATTCTAGCATGCGACCAAACCTAACTTGCGACTTAGCAGCCTAAATAGCTACGTTATGTTGGCTGGGAAGGACTCCGTTCATATCTGCTTCTAGATACGAGTAGCATGAATTCATCTGCGTTACTTCAATGATTTTAGGTTTTTTTCCTGCTGGGCAGTGCATATAGAAAGCGTTTATGTTGTATAAAAAACGTTGTTAGCACGCACAAAAAACTTCTATAATGCTTTCTTGTGCAGAACGTATGCCATTCCGAACGAAATGAAATATAGGTCAGCTCAGTTAGTATAACCGTATGTTCTGGAGAACAGGAAGTGTTTCTTTACAACAAGATCTTATACCGATGTTCTATACTTAAAATAAAGGTATGAACTGTTTCAGTTGCCCTGCCCGTTCTTCACCATTCTCATGATGAACAGCCCCATACTTTACCTTAGAAAGAGGTAATCAGCCAGAACAATGTGGCATCGTGCATATTATTGCACCATTAGTGCTTGCATAGGCGAAACTCGTGTTGGTCGGCTTCTCCGCGTTCACAGCGTTCCATCGAGGGCTCGGACACGTCTGTTCCCAGAGTGGCAAGAGTGGCCTTGCCAGTGTGCGTCGCCCCTGCGCGCAGTGGGGGAAGGCGACTCTGCGGATAGCGGCGCGCGGACCTCGCGTCCTCCCACTTCAACTGCGGGTCACTAATGCACTCCAATGCCTCTGGGAGCCAGTTGCAGTGGAGCGAGGACAAATGGCCGGCCGCGTCGGTCGGCTGCTCGCGCTCATCCCTTTTCACGACAACGACCACGATGCGCCGACTCCCTCCCTGGAGAGATAGATGGAGAGGGGAGAAGTAGAGATACGGCAGAGGGAAAGAAGTGAATGGCAGACAAGCGTGGCGGAATGATTACAAGCGCTAAAAGTGTCTTTGCGAATGTTTCCTCTCCCTTTGAGTCCCGGATGTGATAACAGAGAAACGGAGCCGTCGATCTGTACGCAGCCTTTATGGTCTTCACAAGGCTAGATATTATTTTACTTTTTGCCTGCGACAACGTTGTGTGTCTGTTTTACTCACAGCGTACGCCCGTGAATGGAAAGCTTTTATGCTTTACTTCCCGAAACAGGGCTCAGCCTATTTTTGGTGACATGGTCGAGAACGGCGATGAAATGAGTGTGAGGCGTTTGAGTCATCCAGTTGAAAAGTGTGTTGACTGACGTATGCAGCCTTCCAGAGCTAACCATGTAAGTGTGCTCGCGGCACTTGGCGATACTTCAGTTATAAAACAAGCAGGGCTTGGGAGCTTATTATCACCCTGAAAAAAGACATGCGAAAAGTAAACAAATAAATGACTAATTAAGTGCAACATGCAGCTGATCCTGACTCTAGCCTCTCTTTTGGGCCTTTTGTAGTTAGCTACGGGCGCATCCAGGTGAATTTCACATTTGGTGGACACGTGATAGTATGCCTATGGTGTTCACATCTTCCTCATGCCGACGAGTGAACCTTGGTGCCAGAACTAACCGAGAACACAAAGGCGAACCAAAATGATCTTTGACGAAAGTTTTTCTAGCTCTTCCATTCCGTTAGAAAGTCACCGAAAGCCGTCGATACTGCGTATGAGCGAGCCACGTGGATTTGGCAGCATCGGATTGCAAAAAGTTGGAGTGTCGCCGCAACTTTTTCGCCGAGGAGATTGTGGCTGCTGCGGATACCTCCAATTCCCCCTTCTTCCCCGCCTGTAAATATAAAAAGTGGAAGAATACGCATCTAACAGAAATCGCTGCTAGCGTTGGGGACCAACCCGGTGTCATCT
The DNA here is from genome assembly GCF_055883805.1 of Amblyomma maculatum. Taxonomy (NCBI): domain Eukaryota; kingdom Metazoa; phylum Arthropoda; class Arachnida; order Ixodida; family Ixodidae; genus Amblyomma; species Amblyomma maculatum. Next base: position 103,846,431 of record NC_139347.1, on the reverse strand, counting down.
CGCATCAGTAGTTTACTGATAAAGTCACGCCATGGCCGCCATAATCATAAGAAATATTATATATTATAAACCCCTACGGCAATGCAAGTGTCAAGCACCGCGGTGTCCGAAGTGTTAGGTAACTTAAGTTCCAGAACTCGAATATATATCAGCAAATTTTGGAACTTGATTGTTATTAATGAGATATAAAGGAACTTCAGTGTACTCCACGACCAGGTCGATACAAAATGCATTAAAATTTGGGGGGACGTCCACTAGTCTTCGAATTCAGTGCAGGACGCGATAGTGTTAGTGGCTCGTGTCCCGAGCGTGGTCTTTACCAGATCTCGATTCGCGTATATGCAATTTGCTACTGGCTTAACCACTCTCCCTTTATTTATGTCCTTAATATACCGCACATATTTATTAAGGCAGCAGCCTTACTAGGGTGCGTTGAATCGTCATCAACTGAGGACAAAATGTGTTCACTAACAAAAAGAAAACGTGCGTAGTGACGAAGTGATTATCGACAAAGAAATTAGTGAAAATGAAGTTAAATAGAAAATAGGTGATAATGATATTGTGGATCAGAAAATTAATGATAAGAAAATATTTATAAGAAAATATGTGACAGAAAAACTTAGAAAATAGGCGATATTTGAAGTAAAATTAAATTACTGATAAAATGTAGTGATAAGAGAAGGAGTTTTAAAGAAATTAGTGATTGGAAGATTCGCGACAAGGTAATTTCTCATGAGAAATTAGTGATCGGAAAATTTGGAATAAGGAAGATAATGATAAAAAAAAATTAGTAACAAGGCCGGTTTCGAATATCTCCGATGCGGGTTAGCCCAGTGGTCTCCATGTTTTTGGCATGCACCTGTATGCTACCGTAATATGTCCAAAGTCATCCGACTAGCTACCTATAAATGGCCTCATGAACTAAACTGTACTAATATTCCTGCGTGCGCTTGGAGTAGGATGTCATACTCCTAGCCCCAGGGTTCTGGAAAGTGAGATTCTCATGGCCCCCTCTCAGCTCACATGAAAGACCAGAAATGTGAGCGCGTGCCCTGACATCCGGTTTCATGGCGAAAAACCAACCGCCGGCAATGTCTCCGGCGAACTAGTACGGGTAAGACACGTGCAAGTGTTCTAGCTCACAACGCCGCCATTGCTGAGAGCACCGACAACGCCGGACTTTCTGCAGAACGGGGCCTTCAGCGCTAGGGCGTTACTAATATGAAAAGCTGAAGTGTAGTTCGGTCGTCTTGACCAGCAAGAATAGCTGCTTTGCCCTCTCGCTTATAATAATACGGGGCGTGTAGTAGGAGAGGTATACAAGTAGTTTTACATTCTGCCACTTCACTTTCTCGATTTACAGCGTGGCCGATTCTTTTTAAAGTGTTCCTAATCCTATTTTTTAAGGCGAAGGCCTTTCTAGGTTCACGGTGCATCGGCAGGAAGTGACCGCCAGTCATGATCTCCGGACGCGTCATCAGAAATGTCCGCCGTATAAAAACAGACTAAAGCAGACTAAAGAAGGCGAAGCAATAGTGATATTTAGTGAATAATAGAAGTCTTTAAAGATTGGTAGAGGTTATCATGACCGACAATGACTACTAATGACTTATAATGACCCATATGTCTAACGACGACTTGTAACGACTGCATTTTATTATAAACAACTAAAATCCTGGTAATGAGTAGAAATGACTAAAATGACCTAATAATGACTTGTAATGACTAATATGACCCAATTCTGACCTGTAATGACCAATACGTCTAATGCCGAGCTGTAACGACTACAATTGTTATAAAGGACTAAAATGCTACCAATGAGTGTTAATGACTAATAATGCCTTGTAGTCTACTAATAACTTGTAATGACCAACATGTCTAACCACAACTTGCAATGACTACAATTTACTGCAAATTGCTAAAATAACTACTAATGACTTGTAATGACCATTATGTCCAACGATGACTTGCAGCGACTACAATTGATTAGAAATTACAAAAATGCTTAGTGACAAATATTATTGACTAAAAGTACTGCTAATGGCTACTACTAATACTACTAGGCTTTCACTGTTCACCGCTTAGGAAATACCTTAAGAAACGATGTAATTTTTTTTAGTAACGAGCTAATTACAGAAAAAAGACGCAATGGCGAGAGTCGTTTTCATTTTGCCTATCTGCCCTGGAAGAATACAAAACATGTGCAACTAAATCCATACGCCAGAATACGCCAGATAAGCAAAATAATTCAGAAAGGACGACAAAACTGCGTTAAAATATAATGACTGCTCTGTAGTGGTGCCTTTAAAATACAAACCTATTTGAACAGACCTGGTTCTGGTAAAGCGTAGTTTGTTTAAAGGCGTTCATTATTAATGCACGATGGATTGAAATGTCTCCTCAGAGCGTTAACAACGTTAAAACATACTGTCGCAATCGTTGCCGCTGGCGAGTAATAAAAATATTGACATTTTGTTAATAAAGATGACTTTCCAAGCACTATTACGTTTTATTGAGGAGTTTATGTTTAGACTTATTTCTTGTATTGCTAAGCCATCAGATTTTTAGTACCAGGATCCCAAGGTCCACAAACGGAATGATAAATATTGGTTAGAATGTATCGTCAATAAAAGAGGAAGGCTGAAGAATGGTTTCACGCAGGCACTTCTTAGTTAACAGCCGCGAAGATTTTCATTAATTAAAGAACTGTACTAACCACACCATGTTGCACACTCGGCGTTTTATTTCAACCAGAAAAACAAAAAATAAGAGGCTGGCCGAGAAATCCACATTGGTCGCCTTGACAGGGTGCGTTTACAAGTAACTGGATTGTCTTAAAGGCTAATTATTTGTTTCACTTCAATATCCCATTTTGAGCCGACCACCATCACCTTACATTATTAATGAATGCCGAAACGAAGTATGTTTTCTCTAATCATAGCGCTAAGCCCTTTAATATCTTCTTAGTTGCATGGACGTTTTAAGAACGAAAGAGATTTGCCAAATTCTGTACTTTATGCCGTAGGAAGAACGGAGAGGCCGAATATAATTTTACAAAATCGTATACCAGTGCCGCCTCTTTCTGATACAACGGAGAAGGATCTAGAGGATTAGACAGCGAGGAAAGAAAACAGTAATTTAGCAGTGTAAAATCATGCGTATTGTCTGTTTTGCCACGTATTATTGATGTATTACGTCTTATGCTACCTTAGCTCTGTCCTATTTTGAGCGATGTTATTGAAATCGCGGATTTTTGATGCGCTCCTTGTATTTGGTCGCTGCTCAGATGTACGGCCCCATTATTGGTAACACGCACACAAACTAACAAGAATAGTTCGACAGAGACCACGCCTCTAGACAAGAGAAGCTCCACAAAATAAAAATACACCAATGAGTTCCATGTATTCTTCTAGAACGGGGAGGAAAATGGGAACAGCTGCGCTGATTGAACGTATTGTGCACATCCAGAGATTCAAAGGAGGGGCGGGAAGGATGAAAGAACGATTGTGAAAATCGATACAGAGTGCACAGTTGATTTAATTTCTATTAGTACATCGACCCAAAGAATGTGGACGGCTATATAAAAAAGCAGCAGTAAAACGAAACCACTATGCATGTATAAATATGACTGGGGTGTGAAAGTCTTGAAAAAAAGGTTTTGCATAAAGTCTGACCCCCCACAAAATTCATCTTGATTGTGTGGCCATTTAATTTAAGACAATTGTGTCAAGGCATAGCTAATTGCAGACTCTCTGAGGAGATAAGAACAAAGTCTGTCATCAGCAGCAATATTGAGAACCACTCTGCCCGAGTATAAAAGCAGAAGGCAGTGTTCCTAATTAAAACAATATATATATATATATATATATATATATATATATATATATATATATATATATATATATATATATATATATATATATATATATATATATATATATATATATATATATATATACAATTTCTTTGTTTTGAAATTTAAGAAAATAAGAAGCTAGATAGTAAAAAAAAACTTTTGGGAACGAAGCTTCTTATTTTATTTACTGCCAGCACTCCCCACAAAAGACGAAAACTGACATAACTTACAATAAAATATGGATGTAGTGCCCGAGACATGAGTGGTCTTCTGACCCATTTTCTAGCTCAAGAGTTTTCATTGTCCGTACATTTTTCAAGCAAAGAGAATTAGCTATCTTGTCCTGCTGAACAAAAAATGAACGCCATGCTAAAGTTTATTTTTCCAGTGTACCAGGCTTTAAGAACGTTTCGTCCTTCTGTCTTAAATTTTTATTTTGTTTCCTGATTATGTCCAGGCTTGTTATCTAGGATTCTCATTTTCTTCATTTATCTCTTTTTATACTGTTCATGCACTCGGGGGGGGGGGGGGGGGGGAGGGCATTATTACTTTATTGCAGCGTTCTTAAATTCGGAGCGTTCTTAAATTCGAAGTGGCGTGATTGCAATTTCTGCAAGACAGAGTAAATAAGTTATGTTGCGATATATGGCCGTGATTATTATTCGAAAAAAAAATTGGTATGCTATCCTTACAATTAAAATAAGAACTTAAAAGACAATGCGAGTGGCACGGCAGAAAGGAGGCTTCTAAATAATCAAGAAAGAAAGAGTACCGCCGGGATCTTGCGGCACTGTTATAAATATGAAAGTAGCATATTGCACGCCGAAATAAGATGATCTGGTCTTGATAATGCTTGGCGTAGAAATAACCTGCTTGGTAACGATTTTTAAGTTACTCATGTTTATTTGAGAGATTGTCACATGGAGGTTTTTTTTTTTTTTTTCGTTCCAGACAACATGAATCCAGTGCTCCTGTAATGCTTTTTCCACACATTCGTTGGAGACAGAGCAAACACCTAATGTAAAGCTTCTTGTCGCTCTCATATTAGCATCGTGTTTACGACGCGAGGTTAAATACTCCCTTACCTCAAGAGCATGTCCACTCAGATTCTTTCTCTGGGAGGCTACGCTGATGACACCCGTCAAGGACTTGACACTTAATGATGTGAAACTATAGAGTGCTGCACAGAGTGGTACTTGTACGATGCAGCTTACTACAGGGGCAGCGTAGCGGACGCGGATCATACGGTATGTATTCGCGGAATGCTCCGTTTTGTGGGGCTAAAAGAATACGGTCCTTTTCAGGAAAACTGAGCCAGAATACTGAAGTAAAAAAGGAAAGACTCCTGCATAGACGTCATAGGTCAGAAACTAAGGTTTATTTCACCACCATTCAGCACACTCTAGTGAGGTGAAAAGACATACTGCTTATCTTCGTTCCCAGTCAGCTATCCAAACATTGTGCTCTTATCAAATGTGAGATAGCTTGCATAATCGTGTTTCCGATTTCTCCAAGGCAGGTAAGACATGCAATTGGATTAGTCGGTTTATATAGACTCAGAAGATCCAAAAATATACATAGAAGATGGGACGAATATAGAGGCACGAACACATAAACGCCCAGACGCAGCGTGTGTGTGGCTGTTCGTGTCTCTTTATCCGTCCCGTTTTCTTTGCGGAGTTTTGAATCGAAGGAAGCCTTTCCTGCAGTTGTGTATATTTGCAGATAATGAAACTCCTGCAAATTGAGAAGGCACGCAAACAATAAAACAGAGACATGTGAACCGGGCCAGAGAAGAGGTATAAATCATCTCAGGTTCGCGCCGGACATCGCATACAACCTAAATTGGTAGCTGTATTAATAATCGGCTATGATAGCAGATGAAAATAAAAACATATAACAATAAAACGCGACTACTGTACTGCATTGTTTTGTGTTTCCTGTACCAGAACGTGTAGAGAAGGATTTGAAAACGAAACAATTCTGGACAAAAGTGTCAGTGTAAAGTGTCGGCTTCTATTAGAGGCCTATCACATCAAAAGGCAATGTTAATGCAGAGTGAGTAATACTTCTTTATATGTTTACGACGATGAATGCGCTTCTTTCAATTCTTTGTCTGCCTTGAGCAAACCGCTGTTGCTTGAAATATGTCATGAAGTGCCTCATTCCTGCGTATGAATTTATTTTACTTTGTAACCTCTGCTTCGCATTCGAATAAAACAGATGGCAGCAAGTGTTGTCATTCGTCTCAAGTCTAGGATTCTGGGACATTATTTATTTATTTATTTATTTACAATACTGCCAGTCTCTAGTTGAGACCATAGCAGGTGGGCATTGTATTCATAATATCGAAAAAATGATGATGACAAGAAATAAAGCAGCTCTACAAAGATACAGTATTAGGCAATTCTTAAAGCACAAAAAACTGAAAATGTGTTATCAAATTCGCATAAACAGTTCACAAAATAAAGAACACATACAAGTTCAAAAACGAAACAATGGGATAACAGGCTGTCGACTGCGTTAAACAAGCGAAAGAAAAAAGAAAGCGAAATTTGTAACCGAATAATGTCAGCTCACACCGTGGCCTGTAGTTTGGAACAAAAAATTGAAAATGAGTCAGCGTTAGCAACAGATGAGTGCAGGCAATTCCATTCGCTTGTTGCCAACGGGAAGAAAGAATGTTTAAATGCATCACTGTGACATGAAAAATCGGTTAGCGTGAACGCGTGATGGTTTCTTAACTCTCGCTTATGTGATAATGAAACATACTGTGATAAGTCGATGTTAAAGGCGTTATGTAGTAGTTGATATAAAAATTTTAATCGCGCCAACTTTGCTCTTGCTGATAGCGTTTCGAGCCCGGATATTACAGCTAGTTCGGTTGGTGAATCTGTTCGCTTGTATTTGTTATGAATGAACCTTAGTGCTTTACGCTGCATTCTTTCAAGCCTCGAAATGTTAGTAAGACACTGGGGAAACCAAACGGTGTTAGCATATTCTAGCACTGTTCTAATAAAAGTCTTATAAGCTAAAAGTTTAGTTTGTGCAGGGGCTAGGCGAATACATCTTCTAAGAAAAAATAACTTGCGCAATGCTGTAGCAGTGATGTTACTAATGTGTTCGTTCCATCTAAGGTCTGAAGTCAGTGTGACACCTAAATATTTGTGTTTGTTAACAAAGGTAAGTGGAATGTCATTCATTTTATACACGAAATTAGAAGGCTGTTTTTTCCTGGTTACTGCCATTGCTACGGATTTCTTTGTGTTGATTGACATCTGCCAGTTATTGCACCATTCAGCGATTTTTTCTAATGACCTGTTGAGAATGACATGATCTTCGTGGCTTCTTATTTCTCTGTATATTATGCAGTCGTCAGCAAAGAGTTTGATCTTACAGTTAATATTGGCAGTAATATCGTTAATAAAGATAAGAAATAACAGGGGTCCCAGAACAGAGCCTTGAGGAACTCCGGATGTGACTGCTACCGATCTGGATTGCACGTGGTGGTAGAATACGAATTGTGACCGTTGATGCAAAAAGTCCTCTGTCCAAGCCAATATTTCGCTATCACCAATGAAGCCTCGCAACTTTGCGATTAGTTTCGAATGACACACGCAGTCAAATGCTTTAGCGAAATCGAGTAATATAATGTCAGTTTGGCTGCAGTTATCAATATTTAAAGCGAGGTCGTGAACAACTTCCGTTAATTGAGTAATAGTAGATAGGCCGCGGCGAAACCCATGCTGATTACGTGATAACAAGTTAAAGCGTTCTAAGAACTCAGTTAGGTGTTTAGAAATTATATGTTCCAACAATTTACACGCAGTGCTAGTCAGTAATATTGGCCTAAAATTCGATACTAAAGAAGTACTGCCTGATTTATAGATTGGTAATACCTTGGCTATTTTCCAGTCATCTGGCAGTTTGCAGGTACTAAGGGATTTACGGTAAATGAGACCTAGGAACTTGCTGCATGGTTCGGCGTACCGTTTTAAAAAGGCGTTTGGAATTTCATCAGGACCGGTTGCTTTCTTAACGTCCAGGCCAAGAAGAAGATTAAAAATGCCGGCGTCGGTAATGACAAGAGGATCAATTTTTGGAACATCATATATTTCTGTAACGGGTATAGAGCAGTTATCGACTGTAAACACTGAGCGAAAAAAATCATTATGCGCATTTGCCACTTTAACCCTCTCCCCGACTGGTAGATGAGAGGCATCGCTTTTATCCCCGCCAAAATGTTTCCAGAACCGTTGCGGGTTATTGGTGAGGAAATCTGGAAGTGTAACCTGGAAGTAGTGTTGTTTGGCTTGTTTTGCTTTTTGTTTAAAGTCTGAAATAGCGTTTGTTAGTTTAGTTTTTTTAAGAGCTGTTGTTCCTTTCGATTTAATGTTTTGTCGAAGCCTCTTAACACGACGTTTTGCTTGAATGACTTCACGAGTAATCCAGGGATTTTTTGTTGCGGGCCTTTTTGTTAACAGGGGGACAAAATGAGATATGCAGTGAGTTACAATATTTTTAAACATGAGCCAAAGAGCGTTGATATCAGTATCTATACTAAAGGAAAATGCGGAAAAGGAGTTAAGTTCGTGTTCTAGATAGGTAAGGATGCTTGCATCGTCAGCTCTGTTAAACTTCGGTATTATTGTTAAAGCAGTTCGAGGTATGTCGGTAATTCCCAGGGGTAGAATACAAATCGGAATGTCATGGTCGGAGATACCTTTGATGATGTTATTCTGGGTCCTGTCCAAGGGAAAGTTTTCACTGAGGAATATCAGATCAAGCACATTTTTCGATGTATCCTGTGTTCGCGTTGGACATGTCACTGTTTGGCGAAGGCTGAAACTTAGCATTAAATCGACTATCGCATGAGATGCAGGGGATGAGGGATTCATGTGAGTCCAATCCATTTCAGGAAGGTTAAAATCACCCATTAGTATCACACGTGAATTTCTACTGCGAATGTGGCGTTGCATGAACTCTTGAACAAAACATATGCTCTCGTGCCCCAATGAAGGGCTTCGATAAACACATCCTACAAAAATATGACCACCATTGGTTGACACCTTACAAAATATGGCCTCAGCATCCTCAACTTCTGGCTATACGACGAAAGAAATGTACTTTTTTATTAGTAATGCTACACCACCACCACGTGTCTGTCTATCTTTACGAATTACGGAAAAGTTTGGAGGGGCGATTTCTCGGTTCGAGATATCTGCCGACAGTCAAGTTTCAGTGATGCCTACAATATCAGGTTCGTATACTAGAAGCAAGTTTTCGAGAAGATCAGTTTTGTTGAGGATGCTTCGGGCATTTATATTTAATATGGTTACATCTTTGAATGTGCCTTGCGACGGGTGACTGGTCCGCTCACGGCGTCGTTTTTTTTTCTAACGGAACTATGTCGCCTCTTTCATCATCCCATACATATATGCGGCTATTGATATAAAGTTTGTCAAATGCTAGTGATACCTTTGCTTTTTTATCACGGTGAGGTTTAGATTTTTCCCACAACTTTTTGCGTATTTCTCTTATTTTTGGCGAGAAATCTTCCCCGATCGAGAAGTCCGTATCCTTTAGTTTGAAACCCTTTTTCAGAATTGCTGTCTTTTGTCTCCAGTCCAGGAGTTTAAGGATGACCGGCCGCGTTTTATTTGGTCCCGGTCTACCTAAACGGTGAATCCGCTCGATGTCCACTGGTTCTAGTTCCAGGGTGTCCTGTAATATTTCTTTATTTACAGCACATTCAAGAATTTCGTTGGTCTCTTCTTCAATTTCAGGGAGGCCGTATATGATCAGATTGGAACGCCTGCTACGATTGTCTAGATCGTCAATTCGTTTTTCAAGCTTATCGATGACACATTCCATATCCGCTAATTTTTGCTGAAAGCAGGCAACAGAATTTTCCAGTCTGGTAAGAGTGTTTAGTTTTTTATCAATTTCGGCTAGTTTTATCTCCTTAATATCTTTTATGTCTAAGGCTATTTCCTTCAGTTGTTTAGCTATTAGCGCTATATCTGGTCCAGGGTTCGTCTCTATGTCCCCTCCCAACAGCAATAGCTTTCGCAAACATGATATCATGGAAAACACAAACCCAGCAAGCCGCGGGCACGGCAGCACCACCAAACACAGGTCATTTGAACGAAAACATTTTCCGTATTGCTTCCTCACCTGCACGATGAAAGAAAACGGATTCTGAGCGAACCGCATCTCGGAAGTGCCGCCGTGCCCAGTGCCAGCCGAAGGTTCGCCGCTGACATATATCAGCCAGTCCAGCGGTGGCGCTCTTGTTTGCTGAGGCGCAGATGATCCGCAGCTTGTCTCCGATGGGTGGGGCAGATGGAATGCCTTTGTTGTCGAGGGAGGTAGGTAATGCGGCACGTGAAAAGCTGTGTCGTTGATCCCTCGTTCCGTCCGGAGTACGCTGGTATGTCCCGTGCTCCCAGTCGTGGCGTGAAGCAGCAGGACGACCAGACACTGCACGATGAAAGAAAACGGATTCTGAGCGAACCGCATCTCGGAAGTGCCGCCGTGCCCAGACATCAATTGTATTGTAAGGCAGCAGTGAGATTCTGTAACGTACTGCTATGTTTCTGTGGGTAAGAATGGTCAATGCTTCCGATGCGTGGTTAAGAATCGACTTGAAAGTTATTTCCACGTCACCCCCAGTAGTTTAATTTAGCATAAAATATCACTGAACTTCGATTTTGAAAATCATTGTTAGAAGATTGCGAAACCATGCAAAATGCTTTATTGATCTGTTGCGAGAAACAGCACAAAGCGGCACACTAAGCGGACAGTTCCGCATCCTATGCAGCTTGCACGCAAAAATCTCTCGGTCAGCCGACCGGCTGCTCTCAGACTTCTTTGTGGGGCGAACTTGTTTCATTCTTTTATTTTCATGATCATGAACGTTATTCTAAATACATATAGTTACATATATTATAATATTATAATTACATATGTTTCGGTAGCAAAAAGCACTAGAACTAAGACTTTTTTCTGTACGACTAATTTCAGAACAGTGATAGCTAAGAAGGCGTAAGACGTTACGTTTATAAATGTGGGGTTGCGCAGAAAAACACTGGAAAAATAAACTCTATTCGGAAGGCCCGACAGTTAGGGCCGGACACTATGTACATCTGCCGGTTCTGAAAGAATCATCGGGAAGAATGCAGGCAAAAGGTAAAATTGCCAGGTTTTGCGCATACCGCTGAGTACAGCGCAAATCCGAACAAGAACGGAAGCCGGTAGCCCGTACTAGTAAACTCACGAATGATAGGAAATGAAGAACGAGTGATACGCATAAGTGCTACCGCATAGCTTGGGGACGAAAACGACCCTACCAACCCAGAGCGAATGAATTGTTTGTTTAGAAGCAAACGCAACGTCTATCCGGAACACACAGACCGTACGCCTTCCGACCACAGCTGACATAACGTCCGTCTGATTAGGACGCCGGATGGCATGAGTTCTTTGCTTTCCCTAGTTTCCACGTCAACGCTCAAGGCCCAGCCCTGCGACTTTATTTCATTTTGGCGACAAAAACATCGGCAGCTTCGTGTCTGTGCAATGATTGGCTGCAGCAGCTTGAGAGGACATTGCGAGACCTTCCCGAAACAATAACCTCGTTACCAGCTCCCCACTCAGAGGCACCGTGTCCTTCCTGAGTTCTCTTTCTCGGCGGTCAGCCAGCACCTAAGCAATCATCGGGCCACGTCCGGCCCTCCGCTGATGGTGGTCATTAGGGCTACAGTTTTTTTTTCTTCGCTTTTCTGCGACCATGAGTTTCAGAGGTGGCAGTTCGGGTGCACATAAAGGCGCATTGTTTCTGCTCCAGGTCGCTGTGTCTGTGCGACAAGGTAGCTATGATTGCGCTCGTTTCTTGCAGACGTAATTCCTCCCGATTTCTAAGAGATTGGTCAACCTTGCTTGCGCAGGGGCTTTTGACGAGCCAAATAAGATACAAAAACAAGTAAAATGAAATATTACTTCAAATTTGAGGCTTTTCGTGTGTGAGTGAAAACATCCTGAAATGAAGCTGGAGATAAATGCCTGAGGCTACATAGATTTGGAAAGAGGTAAATTTACAAATCTGCAATGATGATGAAAAATCTAAAACCTCTATGAACTACAAAGCGATGGCGTTGACATTTGGCTCTCGTGTGGGCACGCTGTCTGTTTGCCGGTGGCCTGCAACTACAGTGATGCCTTGGCGCCGGCGGTTTTGGAGCAGGTACCACTCCCTTCCCCGAATGAAAGTTGCCAGGCTACCTCTAGTTATCGAAGGGTTAATTTCATAAAGGGACTGTACAAATGAGCGGGGGAAAATTTGCACAGCATTTTATTTTTTTGTACACTAAAACGCACATGAGGTGTCTCTTAACCAAATCTAACGAACATGCCATGAGGAGGACAAAAGATGATGAAGATGAAGACAGCGTTTCTAACTTTCTAGGTTATTAGAGCGTTAGTTCTACTTGGTACGATCACCCAAGTATGCTTTCGCAATCCGAGGCCATGTGAGCGTGGCCATCGCGTAGCAACTTGTGTATATATGACGACTAAGAGAAGTTTATCATAACTCTAAAACTAATAATACCTACTGATATACACATTGTCCAACACTATATGAATTAATGCAATACAAGCTGCAGGTGTGACCTGCACAATGATTGTTACATTAATGCCAAGTTACGAAGAGGCGTCGTGTGCTGTGCGATGTCAGCGCACGTTAAAGATCCCCATGTGGTCGAAATTACGCCGTAGCCCTCCACTACGGCTCCTCTTCTCTCTTTCCACTTTCACTCCCATCTTCCTCCCTCCCCTTACGGCGTGGTTGCGGTGTCCACAGAAAAACAAGTGAGACAGTTACCGCGCCTTTCCCTTCCTATAAATAAATAAAAAATCAGGTACTAAGTACACAACATGTACTGGTAAACCTTGAACGTCGCTAAAAAATCATGAAGGGAAACAAAGGAGCTGGGGGTGTTCACACCCTTCAGAAGTCAGCCCGTCATTATAACAAAAAGCACACGACACTAGATAATATTTTATACAGAAGTGCCGACATTGTAAGTCAATATGGACGATCAACGAAGAAACGTGAGTGCCAGCGCTGCAGGAACCGCGCCTCCCTATCTGTTTCCAGATGCTCGGACAGGTACTGAGAGCAGGAGGCTGAGATTCCCCAGCGGTGGATACATTGCACGTGCCTGTTGCCTTCGTGCTTCTGCCAGGCCATGGTGGCGCTACAAAATACACGTGACACAACACACAACCAGGCGCGCAAACACTCCGCGCGGGTGACGGACACCTGGCCCGTGGTGTACAAAAAACATACGCCAGGAGCCACATGACATGAGCCACTGTACAGTAAAACACTACAATGTAAATCTTCCCTGTCAAGCCGCAGTTAGGGAAACTGTCGTTGGGCGCGACGCCTCATGAAGCCAGGCGCTGACGCATGGGCAAAACACCCCAGCGCCCCCACTACTCACAGTCCCTGACCTCGGAGTGCAGGCGGCTCTCTGCCCAAGGCCTCTATCTATTGTTTTACGTTCACCGCTGATCACCCGGGCTGATTTGAAAGGTGACCACCATCTCCATAACTACTCGCGCTGAAATCGCGTCTAGGTTCACTTCGGGTAGGTCGGCTTTTAGGGTCTGCCTGAAACCTGCTGCGACGCGATAGAACAGGTGTGGCCGTTCGGCCTGCTGGCCACTATGTCGATCCGCGCTGAAAAACAGGTAGAGTAAGAGCGATCGACCCAGGTACGTATCACTGTCTAGCAGTGTCGCAACTAACTTAGCCAGAGGACTCCAGCCCCCATGTTGACTCAAGGCAACCCGAACCCTCCTCTGCCAGTCGGTAGGGGCAGGAAGTGTCACAACGAGAGCCATCCAACCGTCCCACATGAACGCACCTATCAAAGACGCGAAACGGCCCGCAGTGCGGCGTGGCAAGACTGCCACCCTCGCGACATAAAAACGCCAATGTGCACGCCCCAGAGCTTAATGCAGCGACCCTGGAGCTGAGCGACAATTCGAAGCGCGCGACGTCAGTGAATACTCGGGTTGAGTGTAAAAGAGCTTTGTACCATGTGCCGGCCGATACCTCACTTGGTTCAAATAGTAATGCTAGTACGCTTACAGCGCCCACAAACGGGACCTCGGCTGGCAAGAATGCTAAAAAATCCAAATCGGAGCGCGTGATTTTTTTACTGTTGAGCAGTGCTCCGGACACGTCCACGTACTCGGAAAATACTCACAAGAAAGTGCGGAAGCTATCAGCGTCCCGCACGAACAGGGAAATGCCATCCCCGTACGCAGAGATGGCCACTGTGTCCTGCCCAACAAATGAAAAAACGCGAATGCCTCTGCCAGCTGCAACTCTACCGAGAAGCGGATCGAGTGCAAAGATGAAGAGGGCCGGCGATAGGGGGCACCCCTGCCGTACTCCCCGTGAAAAAGGAAATCTGCCGGCAATGCCACCATTTAGGAGGAGCTCACTAGCAAGATCCGCATAGATCCAACGGACAAGGAGGATAAATTCCTCGCACATGCAAAAGGAGCGCAGCACAGCCATATCTAGGGCGACGATGACCAGCGCTACGTCATTAGCGAGGGCGTAAGAGAATACATATCTCGTTAGCGTTAGTGCAGCAAACACGGACTGTCCGGGCAGCGAGAATGACTGGTACGGGCTTATCAAGTCCTGCAAGTAGACCCGTAGCCTCCAAACAGACTCGTGGCTACCAGCTTGAGTGTCAGTGTTGAGGAGAGTAATTGGTTGCCACGATGATGGACTCGCTGCAGTCATACTCTTCTTTTGGAGCAGAAAATGCGTTCCGAGTGAAACGAGGGTGATTTAGTCCCGCGTTCTAGAAAGGTATTGACTACCTGGAGCAAGAGAGAACCGAGGATGTCGTAAAAAGCTTTTTTAGAAACCCGTTACCATGCCATCTGGTCCTGGCGAACTGAAACTATTCAAGGCACTTAACGCACTCTGGCGCTCCTCTACAGTTGCTGATGAGAAAAGTGCCCTATTCGGGTCAACAGGAAGCTGAGAAAGAGGCCCGAAGAAAGACCCGACAGCTTCCGCGTAGTCTTCGCATTGGTTAAGAACTTGGGATGAAAAAAAGGCGCGCAAAATTCGTGCTGGAAGTTCTTCGGATCGCAGCAGGATCGCAAGGCGTGGAGCTATCCTCACGAGCGACCAATTCCACGCGAGTGCGACGGTCACTGCGATGGCTTAGAGCTCTCGCCTGTCGGATATCGGCGGTACCTTCGAGCGACAGACTATACGTTCGTGCGGTGAGTGACGCGCTCGAGCTGTTCTGCAAGATTCGAGGTTACCGAATGCGGAACGCGTCGAGGTACTCGCACAACAGCAACAACACCGTTTCGCGTAGTGCGTTCCGAATGGCGTCACGCGATATCTACTTTCGCGCTGTACAAATCGCTATATAATTGGGACTTGAAGTGTTTTTTTTTTTTTTTCAGATATAAAGTAGGAGTATGTCGTTTATAGCGTGCAGATTCCGCCATGTGATCCGGATATAAACAAAGCTGGTATGTCAGAATGGTGCAGAATTTATTCCCTGGATAGATCTACTTGCACCCTACAGATGGCAATCGAGCATAGTCTGCCCCTGCCAGGTGTATAAAAGCGATTACGCTCCTATCTTCTCGTTATAACACACGATTTTAGGCACCAGGCCGTGTTCCTTAACGTTATATTGCTGCTGCCGGGCAACTTCCGAAGATCCAGATCAGCGATTGAGTCACAAAACTATCGAGCTAATAATCGATCGTTGCCACAGTATCGGTTCGCTTTTGTGTCCTCTATAGAAATAGATCTATTATCCCGAGGTACTGTTCCGGGGTGTGCCTGCAGTACTACTAACAGTATTGCTCTTCCCCTCTTGCCTTCTCTTTTTTTTTTTTTTGTCTTTATGCAGGTAGATCTTGCCGGCTGGCTGTAGTGTACTCAAGACCAAAAATGCTTTATGAGGTGTCATTCATAAAATTGCAGTCATTTTCATTGAAAATTTCCTGATGTACCTGTGTGGTAGGTGACATGCAAAACTGCGGTAACCAAAGGGAATGCAGATGTGCACTTTGAATGAAGACATTGCCTTGATTCTTGCTGATATGCCACATCGACTGACGACGTGCCCCATCGTTTGAGAGTTGTTGGTTTAGAATGCACTTGGATTCAGTACCAGCAAGTTCACCCCTCTGCATCTCTTGCTTGAAGTTTAGATAGCGCGCCGCCACTACCATACACTAGCTACTAGTTAACACTACGCTGTGACGATTGTTATCTCTTCGCCAATACTGAAATAAGCGGTGCGCAGCATCATTTGTTGCTAATCCCAGGTGTGGTGCCTATATTAGGGATGACATTCTCCTTCTAAAGCATTTTATGTGTGGAACAGAATTTTAAAGAGCCGCTGTAGAAATTTTGGTCGTTGCATGCATTGTGTACAGAGTGGACCGCACTTGTCTAGAGCGTTCGAACTGTGCTCTGCGGAAAAAAATGAACTGAAATTTCCAAGGTATTTACTGGCCTTCCACCTTCTACCCCTAACCTTCCTTCATCAGATTAGAATTAAATAGACACCATTAATAATAATAATAATAATAATAATAATAATAATAATAATAATAATAATGTGAGGCAGAAGAACGCACCAGCAAATTCACCTTTTTACTTCAGGTAGACCGAAGCAGCAGCTACCGACTAGCCACAGCTTAGCAACACTTCGTCTTCTTCGCACGACCCGAAGACCGATGATGATTACGCTGAGATGAAGATGAAGGTCACTCACAGTGCTTACAACATTCCCCCTCCCGAACGAAAGCGACCATCCTGGTCGCAAATTAAATCTTAAGGTCGGCGGTTAAAGGGTTTCAAGCGCGACACGTGCACAATCTCGGTGCCGCGACACCGACGATCGCGAACAGGCGATGCAGGTGTGATGAGATAGTTTACAGGGGAAGTTTGTTCCAGAACCGTGTACGGGCCAATAAAACGGCTCAGAAACTTTTCACACAGGCCGGGGATGCGAGTAGGTGTCCAGAGTAGCACTTCGTCTCCAGGGCGGAAAGACACTGAGCGATGAGTCGCATCATACGTGCTTTTCCTGGAAGCTTGAGTGGCTTCAGTTTGAAGGCGGGCACGATCACGGCAGTGGGCGATACGAGACACGAACTGTTCGTGGGAAGGCGCGGCAGAAGGAGTAGAAGCTGTGAAGAAAGATGCTTCGAGGGAGAAGGTAGGATGGCGGGCATAAACAAGAAAAAACGGAGAGTAGGTGGTGGTTCGTTGAACGGCAGTGTTGTAGGCGAAGGTTACAAAGGGGAGTAAAGAGTCCCAGTTGTTGTGCTGAGGGTGAATGTAGGTGGATAGCATATCAGAAAGGGTGCGATGAAAGCGTTCCGTGAGGCCATTGGTCTGAGGGTGGTAAGGAGATGTAGTTTTATGCACCGTGCCTGAAGCATGAAGCACTGCGGCGAGGACGGTGGAGAGGAACGACTTGCCACGATCGCTAAGGAGGAGGCGAGGGGCGCCGTGGCGAAGAAGTATGGTGTGGAGGAAGAAGTTGGCGATTTCGGAAGCGGAGCCGGAAGGAAGTGCTGCGGTTTCAGCGTATCGGGTGAGGTGGTCAACGGCAGTAACGACCCAGCGGTTGCCAGCTGGAGTCAAGGGCAGGGGTCCATACAAGTCGATTCCGACGACTTCGAAAGGTGTGGAAGGACATGGGAGAGGTTGCAAGAGACCGGCAGGAGGCGACGTAGACCGCTTGCGTCGTTGACAAGGGATGCAAGACGCTACGTATTTTAATACTGAGGTTGAAAGGCCAGGCCAGAAGAAACGACGTTTTATGCGGTCGTAGGTTTTGTGGTACCCAAGGTGACCTGCGGTGGGGTCGTCGTGAAAGGCTTGTAGAACTTGAGGACGCAGGGAAGAAGGAATTACGGGAACCCATGTGTGGCCCAGTGGGCTGTAGTTGTGCCAAAATAATGTGCCATCCTGTAACTTGAAATTTTTGAGCCGACGACGGAGACGGGCATTTGGAGGTCTAATAACACCGCTGAGACTATCAATCAGCTTTTGACAGTAAGGGTCAGCACTCTGGTGGTGAGCAAGATTGCAGTGTATATCTGGCATGGGAGCAATAGAGGCGGCGCTCAAAGACTGCATAACTGTAGGGTTTAAATGGCTTGACTCCGTTGGGACAGGAGAGGAATGCGAGGACATGGGTTGCGACGGCAAAGCAATAGGGCAACGAGAGAGAGCGTCGGCGTCCTTGTGCTTCTTGCCCGATTTGTAAGTGACAGTAAAGTCGTACTCTTGAAGGCGGAGGATCCACCGCCCGAGACGACCGGACAGATTTTTCAAAGTGGATAACCAGCATAGGGCGTGGTGGTCAGTGACGACTGTGAAGTGACGGCCGTACAGGTAAGGACGAAACTTCTGAACAGCCCAGACGACGGCGAGACATTCTTGTTCGGTAATAGTGTAGTTTTGTTCCGCAGAAGTCAGAGTTCGGCTCGCATAGGCAACAACATTTTCTGTAGAGGTGTTTTGGCGTTGCAGAAGGACAGCGCCAATGCCATGGCTACTGGCGTCGGTGTGCAAAATTGTCGGTGCTTTATCATCAAAATGGCAGAGGACGGGACCCGAAGTCAGAGCACGCTTCAGAGTTTCAAATGCTTCTTCGCAAGCAGGAGACCAGATGAAAGGCGTGTCGTTGTGAAGAAGCGCATGTAAAGGTGAGGCAATAGAGGCGAAATTGCGGATGAATCTGCGGAAGTATGATGCCAAGCCGAGGAAACTGCGGAGATCTTTGACCCGAGTTGGACGGGGAAAGTGCAGCGCAGCAGCGATTTTTTCAGGGTCAGGCTTAATTCCTTCGCTGCTTACGAGATGGCCAAGAACTTTAATGGATTTTGATGCAAAACGGCATTTCTTCGTGTTTAGCTGTAGGCCAGCGCTGGAAAGTGCTGTCAAAACTTCATCGAGACGAGTAAGGTGATCAGGAAATGACGAAGAAAAAATGACGATGTCATCTAAGTAACAGAGACATGTTTTCCATTTGAGGCCGCGGAGAACTGTGTCAATCATACGCTCGAATGTAGCAGGAGCGTTGCAGAGTCCAAAAGGCATTACATTGAATTCGTATAAACCGTCCGGTGTTGCAAAGGCGGTCTTCTCTTTATCATCTTCATTCATGGGGATCTGCCAGTAGCCTGATCTTAAGTCAAGGCTGGAGAAAAATTGGGCACCTTGCAAACAATCGAGGGCGTCGTCAATTCGAGGGAGGGGATACACATCCTTACGAGTTATTCTGTTTAGAGCACGGTAATCTACACAAAAACGAACCGAACCGTCTTTTTTTTGCACTAGCACAACAGGCGATGACCAGGAACTAGACGATGGGCGTATGATGTTGCGTGCAAGCATGTCAGCAACATTTTCCTGAATAACTTTGCGCTCGGTTGGAGAAACACGATAAGGCCGGCGTCTAACTATGCTTGATCCGTCGGTGAGTATGCGATGCGTTGCTGCAGCGGTTTGACCCAGTGTGCCGGAATTGACGTCGAACGAGTCTGCGTGCTTGTTCAATACAGCGAGCAATGCGTCTGTCTGGTCTGTTGTCAGGTCGGTGCTGATCGTGTGGCGAAGTGCTGCACTGAGCGAGGCAGGGGATGAATCAGAGCGATCGGAGGTGGAAATGGGAAGAAGTGTGACAGGCTGGGCGGAAGCAATTGATGCAACAGTAGAGTCGCGTCGCAGAAGAATGGGCTCTGATGTGGTGTTGAATGCGGCGAGAAGAGAAGAACCGCTGGAGAAGCGAAGAAGGGACACGATGATGATAATACCTCTTGACAGGAGACGAGGGCTGGGTGTAATCAGGACGTCGCCATCGGTGACGGCGTCAGAAGTCACAGATAGAATATCTTCGTTGCCCGGATAGAGGACGTGATCGGCAAGCATAACTACACGGGAAGAAAGTGGTTCTCTATCGGCAAGAATGTTGCATTCAGTGACTTCAATAGTGGGAGGGGAACACGTAATGACTGCTGAGGCGTTTTGGAGGAAATCCCAGCCGAAGATGAGTTGATGGACACAGGAGGATAGGACAGCAAACTCAATGAAGTGCAAGATGCCATCAATGGTGACTCGGGCTGTACACGCTCCACAAGGGTTAATATTCTGTCCATTTGCAGCACGTAAAGGAGGACCGGTATAAGGTGTGCGCACTTTTCGCAGTTTTAAACACAAGTCAAGTTTCATAATAGAAATAGCGGCGCCGGTATCAATTAAAGCTTCCAGTTCATGTCCCTCAAGGAATACAGTCAACATGTTTGATGGGAGCAGAGGAGGAATTGGAGCGACGACAGGCGGTGCAGTTTTACCTCCGGAAACTGCACAGGTTAGTTTTCCGTTTGGCGGGCAGAAGCTGAAGATGGAGGGCGAAGGGGCGACGAAGTCCGGCGAAAGGGTGACGGGGAGCGACGACGCGATGGCCGTGCTGTCCTAGACCGGTCAGGAGAAGTCGACGGGGAGGAAGAGGGACGGAGGTCATTATCGGTGTAGTACTGGCGAGGAGGAAGCTGGTAGGCGTCGTCACGTCGAACGTACCCATAGCTCGCACGCTCATCTCGCAGTCGTCGGCGACAAACGCGTGTTACATGGCCGCGGATTCCGCAGTAGAAACATACTGGACGAGGTGGGAGAGGCCGCCAATTACCATACACCGGTGGTCGCGGGGACAGGGCGGCGAGGCTGGGTGGGACAGGCGCGTGATGGACAGGAGGACAAGGAGGAGGAGCCGCAGTGACTTCAGCATACGTCGGAACGTTCGGAGCATACGTCGGAGCTGGTGGTTCTGTAGCCATGGGACGATTGAGTGAAGTAAGCTCCTCCTTGATAATGCCACGCAACCCAGTAGATTGAGCAGGTGGGCGTGAGAAGGCAGGAACCGACGGAATATCATTGTGGAGCTCTTCCCGTATTATAGATCGTATGATGGTGCGCAGATCAGTTTCGGGAATTTGGCTCGGATCCCAGGTGTTGTTGAGGCGGCGCGACTGTAGATAGTCAAGTCGCTGGCAAGTGGCACGAATGTCTGCCACCGTGACGGGATTTTGGGCAGCTAGAGCTGCGTAGGCAAAAGAGCCAATTCCTTTTAAAATATGTCCGACACGTTCAGCCTCGACCATGCCATTGTTAACTCGCCGGCAAAGGGCGAGTACGTCCTCAATGTAGGATGTGTATGTCTCTCCTGGAAGCTGCACACGGGTCTCTAGCTTCTTTTGAAAAGAGGCCGGACCAGCACCAACAGTTCCAAATATCTGGCGGATCTGTGTCGTGAATTGAGGCCAGTCAGGAATGGCGTCCTCATGGTTGAGGAACCACGTCTTAGCCACGTCACTCAGGTAGAATGAGACGTTGAGTAGCTTCATAGAAGCGTCCCAACCGTTAAAAGCGCTCACCCGATCGTACTGCTGTAGCCAGTCTTCGACGTCGTCACCGCGGAGACCGGCGAAAACCGGAGGGTCGCGCTGACGTGAGGTAACTGACCAAGTTGGGTGGGTCAAATGGTGCTGAGCAAGTGCACCTTGGGACGTCAGTGGTGCAGAGGTGGCATGGGCAGCCGTGGGATGCCCATCGGTAGCTACAGGCGCCGGAACGGTGAGAGCAGGGGGATGTGACTGCGCCATGGCGGTTGATGTGCCGCCAAGAACACGACCGGAACGGAGCTCCAGGGGGTGCCGCGTTGAGGACGCTGGGATCAGGAGTCACCTCCACCACTTGTGAGGCAGAAGAACGCACCAGCAAATTCACCTTTTTACTTCAGGTAGACCGAAGCAGCAGCTACCGACTAGCCACAGCTTAGCAACACTTCGTCTTCTTCGCACGACCCGAAGACCGATGATGATTACGCTGAGATGAAGATGAAGGTCACTCACAGTGCTTACAACATAATAATAATAATAATAATAATAATAATTTAATATAATAATAATAATAATAATAATAATAATAATAATAATAATAATAATATTATTATTATTATTATTATTATTATTATTATTATTATTATTATTATTATTATTATTATTATTATTATTATTATTATTATTATTATTATTATTATTATTATTATTATATTAAATTATGCGTACGTACGTAACAAGAAAGCGTTTCTGAATCAACCAGTCAATAAATTAATTGATTGGTCGGTGGGAAATTTTACCATTCCGCCGTAAAAACTTACCACGTCTCGTCTACTGACGGTCTCTGAATGCATTTGTTTTTTTTTTTTATATAGCAGAGAATGCGAAGACGTCTTAACTGTAAAAGCAGAATGGCAAAAGGACGGAAAGGGCTTGAGGAATTTGTTGTCTTTTAATGTTCACGTTATGGGGCGCGTTTAGCTGAGTTCAGAGTGCAGTAGTATTTCTCTCAAAGGAAATGAATGTGTTCCAGAGGGAGCGCGTAAAGCGAGTTAATTAGCATTCGGCTAAACACATATCGCAGAGCGCCAAATGCCTTGCTCTCCGTTGTGAGTTCTTAAGAGCCTCAAAGTTAAGCAAACTAATGAAGAGACACGTAGCGTGTGCAGTCGACTAAAGCTGCTTAAAAAGAACCATCTTTTTTTGCTTCATCTCCAAAATAGTCGCTTGCCAAATAAATAATTTTTCAATTCGCACGGAATGCGTACGATATTCTTAGGGTATTTCAGTTCATTTGCGAGCGTTCCAATCGTAGAAATATTTAAGCACAGGAAGTAGTGTAGTAGATCCACAGGCATAATACACATGAACTGGCTCGGATCACGCAGTTTAAAGTTCGTTGTTAAGCGTCTGCGCACCCCCTAAAGTATTATTTCGCAAGATCGGTGCATCCTCAGATGATGAGCTTTCACGGCGCGATTAAGATTGCCGCAGTATATGCGGTCGCAGGGATCAGTTGCGGTTATTGTGCTGTTTTAAAAACCGGGTATGCTTATTATTGGTGTGAAAGGGGATCAAAACCAACGGTTAAGCAGCTAACATGAAGAGGCAGAAATCTTTAACTAATTGGTTACTTTGAGAGCGTAACAAGATTCATAAAGAAACAGAATAACAGGTCCTTTCATAGAAGAAGGATTAATATTACAGGTGCCTCCTAACGAAAAAGAAAACGCGTGCCCATAGAATTGGCTTAGACGAACCCCTGTGCTGGATTCTATTATTACCAGAGGTAACTCCATTTCCGTCTCTCGATGTCAATTCGTTATAAAACTATTTTTTGCACTGCCGCATAGGGCTAGAGACTTGAATAGATGGCAGAGCACATCTCATTATTTACTGTTTCTTTTGTTTGCCTCTCGGACCTGCGGCTGTTATACGTAGTCGACTACAGGCAACAAAGGCCAACAGCGGGTATTTGCATGAGGACTAAGCCGTTTGCTCCACCTATCCTGCCTGATTATTTCAGCGCCTTTATCAATGACTGGAAACGTTATCGAGCTCGGAAGCTCAGAGGTTCTGCGGTGCGGAAGGCTAATGCTTGTAAAGCAGCATGGAAATGTTTGTAAATGTCAATGAACATACAGTATTGGCGTTCCTTATTTGTTTGACGTCTGGAGGCTAGGAGATCTCCTGTAGTCTTTTATCTTGCATTCTCATAACGTGTCCTACACATGCCATGCTCCTTTTTATTTATGCCGCCTACAATGTCTTTATTTCCGCTTATTTGTTGGCCCACTGTGCGCTCTATTTGCATTACAACGTTGCACCTGTCATATTCATCAATGTATATGGCTTGCAGCGTTGGCGTCAATGTAATTTGAACCGCATTCATTAACCTCCTGGTTTCAGTACCATAGGGCAGTAACGGTAAGAAGCCGGTGTTATAAAGTTTTTATTGTGGCATACTGCTAAGTTTCTAGTCATGATCCGCGAGCACTTTTCGAATGTCCTCCAACTCAATCTGCTTTTTGTAGTTATTACAATTTCATGGTCCGGATGTGCAGCTAGTATCTATTCTAAGTAAACGTATTCCTTCACCACACAAAGCTGTGCGCTATATGTCATAAAGTGCAGTTCTTTTATGAGACTTTTTTGCAGTTTTTAGTTTTCTGCATAACAATGTTTAGGCTCATAGTTGTGGTTTCTTTATGTCGTTATACATGATTTCAAATTTATTTCTTTAGTTTCTAGCAAAGAAATTTCTAAGCAACTAATCGGGTGTCGTTTGGTCTTAGCTAATGGCTGAATAATTGGTTATTCTCTGCAACTCCTATCCTCAATCGTAACTAATGGCTGCCAATCTCGCCTTTATATACGCAGTGAGTATTAGTGGAAAATCATTATTTTTTGTGCCAAAGGTCCTTAATTTTCTCCCATTTATTATGTTCTAGAAGCACTATGGTGGCAGCGCAGCGGATATATATAGCTTCAGTATTCATAGCCATTGCTGTTCAAACCCTGTCTCCAAGAAGCAGGTACGCTATAAGTGGTCAGCTTTTCTAGCCAAATCTCGGCCTCATTACTACAACATTACGTGCCTGACGTCATCTTGGGCGCGAGATTACACGGAAGCACATACTTGGCAAAAGTACGTAGCATCTGGTGGCTTCCATTTCACCTTACTATGCTGACCAGCTTCCATTGTATACACTAATATCTCATTTGGCAGCTTTGCTTAAGGCATCTCGCATATGCCTCGCATGGCAGGTTGGCATCATGTCCAATGAATTGTACGTCTGGCTGGCGCACGAATATTTCACAGTGTACCTAGCTCGTTAGGTTAAGCAGCATAGATTACTATACGTGTGCCGCAGTACCTGCGTAGGTTAGAACCCCTGACTTACCCTTAACAAGTTTTTTTTTGTGTGTGTGTTTGTATGGGGGGGGGGGGTATTGTTTCGTAACACGTGCTTTTGGAAGCCTGATAACACAGAGAAAATACAGCCAAAAGCTAGGGGACGCGAATTGCAGTCGAAAGCGTGGCGGTTAGATACAAATCTCACAAATATTTCTTCTTCGCAAAATTGGTTCCTTTTTTTAGGAGAAGATTTTGAACTGTACTTGAAGGGCTTTTCGACCTCTTACATCATCGTTGGGTTGACCGATCAGGAAATTACGTTGTGACAAAGGATATTTAAGCGACGTTCTCAATAACCGTATCGCGTTTGATAATTTCCCGCTCTTTCCTCACAGAGGTCACATCTGGTTTTTACGTATAGCTCAAAGGAACTTAATCATATACGTATTTATTAACCATGATAGCTGTGCGAGTTCGTCTGTTGGGCTAGAAGATGTTTTCTTTGGCCTTTGCTTATTAGATGTTTCGTCTGCAGAGGCACTTTGTCAATATGTGTTGTAATTGTCCCATCATCTTCGCTGCGCGTTCTTTAATGATATCCCATAGATCACCACTGCTCCCTTTATGCCAAAGTCTTCGTCCTGGGGGTATGCCAAATATATATTTCACAGCGAAATGCCGAAGTGCTCTACGTTCTGTTGTTCAAGCTTTCTGGCACACCTTTTAGTTGTACGTCAGCTGTGAGATATTGCAAGATGCAGTTATCTTACTGTATTGGCAATCGTTGGTGAGTAAATTGGCTGAGCTTCGGATGTCATGCCAGCAAACATTTGTTTCGTTGTTTTTCCTGCGCTCTCACGACTAAGTAAAACTACGACGGGACAGGAATGGGTTGCGTTTTTGAAACTAACTTTAGGCCATAGGTAAAATATTGTAAATTATTTTATAAATATATATTGATAGAAGTGCTCTGATTTAAATGCGCAGGAACAATTTGCTTCAGATGCTTGTTTGGTGCTCACAACGAATAAATAAGAGTGTCATAGGGAACAAGCATGGTACGTTTTTTTAAATAAACAACAAACTACAAGTTTGCCGACGGAGGTTCTCCCGATGTATTGGTTGTGTTATACAATTCGTGGAAAAGTACGTTTAGAATCCAAACTCAATTCCAAAATTTGTCAAAACTTTCTCTCTATGTCAGTGTTAATACTCTAATCAGCTTTTTAGTAGCCTCATCTCTTCCGTCCTATATAATTGGAGGCCTACGCCTACTACTGGTTTGCCGGTTTTCGGAAAAGGTGCCCATTAACCTACGTCGTTCATCGGGGGAAATTGACCGCGACCCCCGCCACTGTTACGGCCAGTAGCTGAAAGTGAGAACCAAGATGTACATGAACCACCTTTGCAGGCTGCTAGGTTGTTCGAAACTGAGTTTGGCTCACCAGGAGCGCAGCGTGGTTTACGGAGCTTCTCTCAAACGCACACCCCTAGAAAACCCGAGCGCCAGCAGGGAGTCGCTTCTACCCATTCCTACAGGTGGGTGTACGGTAGTGGGTTTCGAACTAACCACCTCACGCAGCCGAGACGGGCACCCTAAACGCTCATTTAAAGGAACACTGCAACACGCCCCCCCCCCCCCCCCCCCCCCCCTTTGCTGTTATAAACTGTGCAACGTCACGTCCTGGTTAATTTCCTGCCTTTTTTGTTTTTTGCTACCTTGTCATAGAAGTCGCACATCATTGCAGAATGCTTGTGTTGATCAGTGCCGATTCTTCATCACGAGTGAAGAGATTATTTGTTTAAAAAGCTGCAAGCAGGCGTGCAGGCCTAAATCACCTTCTGGTTGTACCATTTATTAGTCCAATTTGGGATAGATCTCCTGATGTCGTTGTCGTTACAGAATTGCTTACTGCCTCCAGTTGTGTTTTATTAATCAGAAATATCATATCTAGGTCTCATCCGTACACTAATCATTCATGACTTGGGATTTCCCGGCCCTTTAACCCAATATCTTCTCACTTAGGACAATAAGCCTTATTACATCCAAATGAACGCACTGTAGTTCGTCGATGATCTCCTGTTAGACTATACTGACTTCATACTATTGCTACAGTAAACTTTGCGAAGCGTATTTTACCATAGCATTCGGACCACAGTACAAAAATTTCAGCAGCGGCTCTGTGTCAAAGGTTTGACCACAATGATAATGTTCTGCTGCGCGGGACTGAGTGCCGCGGGAGCTAATGTTCATACATACGAGGCAGTGTGAGATCACGGCCGCTCAATGAAGGCGCACCAAGTGCGCCTCCATTGAGCGGCCGTGGTGAGATATAAGGTTGACCAAATCAGCTTCTGAAGGAATTCATTGTGTTCGTTGCTTCCGGAGTCAGCTCTCATTCCAGGCCTTGTTATGCAGTCCCATCGAAACATGATTGAATTATAGGAAGGGAAAGCGTGGTAATTGTCTCGCTTGTTTCTGTGGACACCTCAACCGCACCGTAAGGGAAGGGAGGAAGGTGGGAGTGAAAGTGGAAAGAGAGAAAGAGGAGCCGTAGTGGAGGGACGCCTCTTCGTTTCGCCTCCATCGAAACGCAGCCGCTGAGGTCGGGTTCGAACCCAGGTACTCCGGCACAGCAGTCGGGCGTCTTACCACTGCACCAACCCGGCGGGGCCCATCGAAACGTGTTGCTGTCGTTGTTGCGACTGTAGGAAGAGGGAAAAGAAAATGCAAGGGCCTGATACTGGCTCTGTAGCTGAGCAATCTCCGCTGTCACGGGCGGATAGAAGAGAAAATAGAGAGAAAAAGAAGAAGGAGAGAAAGACGCGCGTCGGCAACAGCCGTCGAAACGTCCATTTTAAGGCGAAATCCTTTCTAGGCTCATAGATCAAAATCTAGTGCGCGAGATGTGTGCGCGATATCTGTCATTTTCCGCGAGATTCCGTGAGGTGTGTTCTTGTCTAGCGTTGCTGCCATCTTCAGTCACACACTTGAACGTGAGCCAAGGAACGCCTCAACCCCCTACCTTCACATGCGCAAACATGACGAGGACAAACTCGAGGTCGTACATTGTAAAGTTATCGAACGGGCTCTTGACCTCCCCATTGCACATCCAACCAGCGTTTGTTGGAACTTAGGATGGTCAACACCAATCGGGAACTACGAGAGGCCAATCTTTTCAGCCAATACACGCGCCTATCACAAACGCCATCCGGGCGCCGCATTATTGACCGACTACACGTCCAATGCACTATACCACCTTTGAGGAACGGGTACGAGCGCTAGAACCCTGTAGATGTGCCCTCAGGGTCAGACCCATTCCCCGCAACATGTCGCACTCTGATCATACGGGCGGTCACCAGGCGCGTGCGGAAGCACAGGAGCGGCATTATGGTGGACAACATGTATACTACGTGAATATTGCCGGTCCCTACCGTGAGAGGTGGTTCACCGCGGCAGTGGTGCACAACACCAACACAGTGGCAAGACTCACGTTCCAAGCCCACAACACAAGACACGGAGAGGAAATCGCGATTGCGCTCACCCTCTCTCTCCCGCAAGTAAAACAAATAATTACCGACTCCAAGGGGGCCTATCGGAATTATGAGCTGGGTTAGATGCCATCTAGCCAAGCGCATCCTACAAAATTACTGTCGGTCCAGCGACCCTCAAAATTGTAATCTCATCTGGACCCCCGCTATCAGGGACTCCTGGGCAATGATTTAGCCAATCAGGCGGCCCGCGCGCTCTCTCCCCGGGCAATCAAACTTGCTCGGGAAGTCTACTCCGAGCCCACCCAATGTCTTATTACATTCAAAGATATTACTACATATTATAAGGTCAGCCACCACCGCTTTCCAGAACCTTGTAAAGGTCTCTGGAGACCGGACGAAAGGCTCGTTTTAAAAATTTTTACAAACACGATGCTGTGTCCGGCAGTCTCGAAGCACTTCATTACAGATTTTGATTGGGGCTGCAGCCTTGTCGAGCGCCCTTCTCTGACGTTTCCCACATGGTCTGGGCCTGTCCATCCAATCCCCACCGTTCTCAATCCTTCATTGCCAATCCTTCTAGGGAGGCCTGGGAGGCGGCGCTGCTCAGTTGCCATGACCTACAGTCCCAGCGGACCTTGGTCGCCAGGGCGCGAGCGGCGTTAGACGCCATTGGATCTCCGGAATAGGAGCTGCACTTAGATTTGTGAGGGCCTTGGCCAATAGGGTCTCGGTTCAAACACCTCCTTGTGCAAAGAGTAAATAAATGTTTGTCCCCACCACCACCACCACGCGACAGGAGCAACGGTGTACTGTCCAAACTCACACCTGCCGGAAAAAGTGTGACAGATACTGCGTCGTTCCTTACACATTCCTTACAGACGCAATCGTTTCCAAATCCAGTCGTCTACGCCCATGGATATCTTGCATTATACACCCCCTACTGTAACTTATGCCACCAGAAGGCCAACGTACACCACATACTATGGGCTTGCCCACGAGACCCCCCTCCGTGGGATCTGCAGCTCTCCACCTGCGAGCAGTGGGAGGCCGCTATGATCAGCTAGGACCCACTAATCCTACTGCGGGTAATGGAGCGTGCAACCCAGGTCGCTAGAGCTCAAAGGCTCCTGGCCACCTAGCGCAGGAGCTCCTGCCGGCCTGACTTCTTCAGTTATTAAAAATTTATCCTCCTCCTCCTGTGTACCGTCCAAACACGCTTGCCGGAGTAAGTGCGACAGATATTGCGTCTTTCCTTTCCTGTAAAGGAATTATAATTATATGTAGCACTGCAACGAACGCCGATAAGTGGTAAACGATAAGAGGCAAATAATAGGAGAGAAAGTCTAGGCTTTGGCCATTCTCCTCTTAAAAGACATCTAAGAGACCCACTGATTTGAGTATTTGACTATTGCACAGCACCGTGATTTCGACCAATGTCTTCGTGCGCCTGAGTCAAGTACTCTTCCTTAGCGCCATCGCTATACGTATGCAATGGAAGTTAAAGTGTGCACAGAGCAATTTCTT
Source organism: Amblyomma maculatum (assembly GCF_055883805.1). Taxonomy (NCBI): domain Eukaryota; kingdom Metazoa; phylum Arthropoda; class Arachnida; order Ixodida; family Ixodidae; genus Amblyomma; species Amblyomma maculatum. Next base: position 103,816,717 of record NC_139347.1, on the reverse strand, counting down.
CCTTTGAAGGAAAAAGTGTGCGGTTAATTATTTCTCGAGCAGAGTGGAGGGCCTTCAATTCTAACAGTACTGTAAGTATCTAGCTAGGTAGTTTACACACGCCTTATAGCTTTTGACAGCAGTTTCAGAGGCGTCTTCGATGCGCAGAAGGATGAAAAGCTGCATAGGTATGTTCTCAAGAGCAAGTTTCAGTGCCAACCCACGCATGAAATATAACCGCAGGTCCAATCTGTGGCTATCTCATGCCATCTGCGTTTGTTCGAACGCTGTGACGGTGGTGTGCCCCAGAGTTCGACGTAAAGACGATGTCACATCACTAGAAGTCTACACCCGACTGAGAATGGTCAACGACGAGAAGCAAGGGGCGGTCATACGTGAAGGAATTCCCCTATGGCATAAATAAAGCTGAAACTATAGAGCCAACTACTATGCTCAGAAACCATGTCTTTACTTTGAAGCCCAATCTAAGCGTAGCTATGCAGATTGCTTTCGCGTAACTACAGGTTTAACCAGAAGCTAAATACAGCTCATTTATTACAGCTCCGACAACAGTCATGCACACATTTCCTTGACGCTCCTCCCTATGGTACCATTCGTTTTTGGCTGCGAAACTGGACATGAGGGACAACGGCGAGGCTCGTGATTATGTTACTAGTTATTGCTAGTTAGCTGCTAGTTCTTCTTTCACAGCACCTACAATGTCATGCACAACTTTGACGCTCTATCCTATGGTACCGTTTTTATTCGGCAGCAGAGCTGGTTACGAGGAACAAAAGGCGATGCCGTCGGCGACGCCGCGTATTGCAGGAACAGGTGCCGAATAGCTGCACTCTAAAATTCCGAGAGCAGTGTGGAATTTACACTGCAGAAATGCGAAAGCCTAAGCGTTGCTGGTGCACACGGTGAATCACGTTTGCTCACGTTATATTTATCAAATAAATGCGCCGTAATTATAATTGCTAATGTAATGATGGTCACTATCACTAACTGCAGCGTCATTGTCATCGCTACTATCATCCTCATGGTAGGCAAGGAAAATTAGGATGTGCTTTCACGATTCTGGGCGTGGCGCAGTTAGTTAAAAGCTTGGCTAGAGATCCAAGGGATGAAGGCTCGATTCCCGGTGCAGGGAGGGTGTATTTACTAATGCAGCTGGTTAACTGGTATAACTGTGATGTCATGGCGACGCCGCGAAGCGCCGGAACAAAGAGTTGCGCTCTAAAATGGCAGGAACAGTAATATTTGGTGCACTGCTGAGTAGAAGCCGTCACGAACGGCATGTCATCATTCAGCGAAAGCATCAGAAATTGAGAAACCTTGCACAGCCGGTAATAAAGTGAGGGTAGTAGGCGTGAAGCTATAGAAACATTTGTGACTCGCTATGTGGTAAAAGCTGCTAACACCTGCCTAAGGCGGCAGTCTTGTCGGCACCGGTTGGACGGCATCTATGCTCGCAGGGCGACCGAGAAATTTGAAGTGCTAGCAGCCACACTGGCGTTTTTCTGCTTCGGGTTTAAAGTCGTCTGAATACAAAGCGTCTAATGATTTGAGCAGTTGGTTAATTCGTTGGTTACCACTTACACGAGAACCAGTATCGTGAAGGCGAACACGTGTTTCGATCCCAGGCGATCGTGGAGACGTTCAATCTAAGCACGCTAAAACAAGCATATGTACTTTTTGTTTGCTGACCTTGTGGCCAAGGATAGAAGCGAAGAGGCTTCAATGGGCACATAGAACAACTCCATATGTACAAAGCAGATTCTCACGAACGCCGACGTTGGTCGGGATTAAAAGCAGTCTTAAGGGCTTGGAAGGGGAGGTTTTCAAGTCAAAGAACAAATTTCACATAGCGCCTATAATATCGTCCGTTAGCGACGAGCAGCCGTGATTTTCACAGAACAGATTTCGAGATGCTAATGTGAAATACAAAATGACTTGAAAACACCACGAAACATATGGGCGTACGTTTGTTTAGCGCCACCCTAGAAACACAAGTGAGCAAAATTTAGCAAAGTATTTTTCTGTTTCCACATAGCGCTAATGGCGACTGGCGGCCGTTAATGACAGTTAAAGGATGATGAGGGCTATGAAAGTCGTGAAAAAGTAAGCTAAGTTATTTTGCAAGCAATCTACTTTGAACGCGACCACATGAGTGCGTATTGTTCAGCCGTACATACCATGGAGAGACTCATAATTAGCTAGGCATTTCTCTGAATCACGCAATTGCCGTGTAGTTTGAGGTTAGCAGTGACTATTAAATTTGGCGGCTTGTGGAGCCGTTCAGACAATGTAGCCCAGATAGCATTGCATTAGATGTTTTCAACAACCATGGCAGAGGAATGAAATATGATTGATCACGGCAGTAAACAACGGCGCAGATAATACCCGCGGCGCACATCCGGTCTCAGAGTCCACGAGCAGTGCACATAATCTCAGCGGTAGACAGCCATCTGCTTCTCTGTACTGCTAGTTTGGCACTTGTCGGGATATGTAATGGCCGCGCTTAATGTAAATATTCTTATCGCTTTGACGTCTGGGCCTGCGCTAATTTGTAGGATGAGTAGCAAACATGTTCGACTCCTCGAGCAGTTTGGGAATCTGGAGAAGTAGCCAGCGGGTAATATATAAGCTATGCGGCCTTCAAATGAAGAATTATGGTGGTGTATTTTGCAAAGTTGCCTTCGAAATGACGCTGAATGTTTTGGCACACTATTCTTCAAAGCCCTCGCCTAGTTGTAACGACGGCCGCCACCCTGGTGCACTGTCGAAAGGACGAAATATTTCGTCAAGTTCTGCTTGCTTGTGTTTATATGGTCCGTTTACCCGGCTCGTGCCCGAATGTTTCGCGGTGTTTTAAAAACTGCGCATTTGAAATAAGGTCTCATATCACTTGCAAATCTATTCTAGGGTGCTCATAGTTGCGCTCCACCAAACGACGACATCATAAACTCAATCTGAAGTTAGGAAACAAGTTTACAAGCTTTCGTTTCCGTGTATTCCTATCAGCGCTAAGTCGTTTTCCCTCTCAGTGGCTCAGCAGCCTGACGACAGTATGATCACATTTTGCGTATCTCATATATCAGCGTTGGGTACTCTGCCTGACAGTTCTGGCAGAAACCGAAGCAGGTGTGGAGCAATAGCTGCTGCACGGCCTTCTGGTGGCCACCGTTGGTAATAGCATAGTGTTCTGCTGTGAGATTGACACCTACGAGTCGAATCCCGAGCATCCAGAAATATACTTCCCGCAGATAACTATGACTTTGCTGCTACAAATGCGTAGGTGAAATTTAAATGAATTGGGAAGTGGTCGAGGTGAATTTGTTTTATAAAAATTAAGGCCTAAAAAAGTTAACGTTGGTTTAACTCCGGTGAAACAAGTTATAAGCGATATCGTCATGATAATTTAACCTTGAAAATACCAACTAAATGCTCAAAGAACAGCATAACAAGACTTTGCCAGGCTAAACTATTGTGCAACTTCCGCTTCTCACTCTGTTTAACCAAAGATAAACCACCATACATTTTTGTATTCGTTACACACGCTATACAGCGGAACTTTCAGGTTGCGCAAGCTGTTTCGACACGTTCGACAGACAATCGCGTTCTTCACAGTTTCCTCATACCAGTCTGGAAAAGCTAACGCAATCGGTTGCCACATGCCTTCACTTAGCGCGCCTGTGCCACAGTGAGTCACGTGCTCCGCAGACACTACCAAATGGGTTGGGTATTAAGCGTTGATGAAACTGACGAGTGCCGGCTATGAACTCACTAAGTCGGATTGCATTGCTGGTCCTGAGTACCGTTTCCCGGTTAGTTTCTTGCTCTTCATCCAACTCTCGTTGTTTGCTTGCTGTTCAGACGGCGTCTCAGATGTAGAGGCAGCGCCGTCTGATTCAGTCGCATGGCGTTCCGCCAAGCGCCGCTCGGCGAGACGTTCTTCCCGCTCCTCTGGCGTGTCGCCCGCTCTGTTCAACCTTTCCCGTTCACGAAATTTTCGTAGACTCTCCTGGTGAATATATCCTGATGAACTGAAAGTTGCAAAGGTTGTACCTATTTATAAAGGCGGTGAGCGATCTGATTTGCGTAACTATAGACAAATATCGGTGTTAAATGCAGTTAATACAGTTTTTAAAAAGGTGCTTTGTAAACGTATACAAAGTTTTCTAAATAAGTATAACATTATATGTCATAATCAGCATGGCTTCAAGCCGGAAAGGTCAACGTCGTCCGCAGTTCTTGTTCTCACACAACTGATAAATACTGCACTGCATAATAGCAAACTGGCCATAGTAGTATATTTATACATATCAAAAGCCTTCGATACGGTTGATCACACAGTACTACAACAAAAATTGGAAACCTTTGGTTTCAGAGGGAAAATTTGTGATCTAATTAGGAGTTATTTTTCAGGACGGAAACAATATGTTATCGTGAACAATTTAACCTCACTACCGCAAAGAATTAATCTAGGTGTGCCGCAGGGTTCCGTGCTTGGCCCGCTATTCTTTTCCCTCTATATTAATGACCTTCCATCAACGTTGAAATATTCAAAAGCTGTAATATATGCCGATGACACCGCATTACTTTTTACAGGAAAAAATTTAGAGGCACTTAAATGCATCATTAATGAAGAGCTTAATCGAGTTTCACAGTGGTTTTAAAGTAATCGGCTAACCCTTAATACTGAGAAAATAAAGTACACCGTATTTCACTCGCGCAGAAAGAACATGAACTATGAACACATATCTCTAACTATCGACAACACGAATTTGCTGAGGGCACCCCAATACAAGTATCTCGGTGTCCTGTTCGCGTCAGATATGCACTGGAAGGAACAAATTAATAACCTTTGCTCCAAATTAGCTTATGGTTGTCATGTTTTACTAAGGGCCACGGACTACTTTGGTCTTCCAACTTTACGCATCCTGTATTTCGCCTTTGTGCACAGTCAGTTCACCTATTGTCTGGAAACATTGGGTGGTACATATAAAACATACCTAGATCCTGTTTCTCGCCTTCAAGAACGAGCTATTCGTATGATAACTTATTCAAATAGTACATATCCCAGTAGGCCTCTTTTTCAGCAGCTTCGTATCTCACCGCTTTCAATGGCATATAAACTGAAGATAGCTGAAATAGTAAACACTGTAATAAAATCTAACAACCCCCTGCCCCTTAGTTTATTTAGATTACCAATGAAACAAACAAGAGCTGCAACTAACAACCTATTTAATTTACCACCTTGTTATAATATGTACGGCCGGAGACTCCTAGAATATAGTGGAGCCCATGTGTGGAATGAAGCTCCAAATGTTAAGGAAAAAAATAACTTTTCGGCATCTTTAAAACACTACCTAATTTTCACGGAACTGTTGGAATAAATTGATTGTGTGTGTTAATTTTGAAGTTTTTCTGTACAAGGTCTGCAGTAACATTGTACTTGTTTTTCATTTGGACCAATTACTAGCCGTAAAGGCTTTGGGTCCAAGCAACTGTTCGTGTATAGATTTTTAGCACAAATAAAGAAAATGAAGGCGAAAAAAAATGCTGCCTGAATGCTCAAACTCAGGCTGTGCGCCGGCGGCTGTACCTTGCTTAGCGACACACTTGCTCAATACCGGACTCCGTCACTCTGACTGCTAGGCATCTCCGCAGGTGCTATTTATGCTCGCCTGAACGCGGGACGTCACGGCCTATTACTTGAACACTGCATTCCGACTTATTCCTAGCCGCGCTGGCGCTCCATCCGTTATGTACTCGGTGTAGGATGGCATGACGTCAGGCCCTATCACAAAAACGCCGTGTTTCGGCTCCTTAGGGAGCCGAGTGGATAACGTGACGAGATTTAGTTGACCTTGAAGTGACCTTCACGTTCCCGGCTTTACCTTGACTTGTCTTTCGAATGGCAGATTTTCGACCTATGCAATGACTTGACCATTGGTCCATTGGTCTGACCATTGAAGATTCAGTGGTTTGCAAAAGTTTGGCCTTAGCTGAGCCTTGAGGTCATGGCTAGCGCACGCCGAAGAGAGCCCGCGGCCTCTAGTAGTGAAGCTACTGCTTCAAAACATTGAGGAAGAGGGCAGAATACCAGTTGTTCATGAAGAAATGAGCTCTTTCTCTCTAATAATCGATACAAAGCGCGCTCTACAGATTTATATAGCGGATGTAATTAGACGCTTCGCACGCCGCTAAGTTGTTACATGCAAAAAAACTGCGAACCGGTTGCAGTTTGTCAGGCACACTAATGTCTCTATCAACGGCCTTGAGGTTCTGTGTCTCAATGCCTCCGAAATAAAAATCGGATGATTTGACGTATTAAATATCGCGAGAGAAATTAGTCTCAGTATGCGCAAGCGAACCCTTATTGCATACTTCTGATGTGGAACATTCATAGCTGCAGCTCTTTTTGCGCCGTCTGTCTGTTCAGATCGCGAGTCATTTCAGTCCGCACAGATCAGAGCAGCTCAGAGGCAAAAGAGGAGAAGGCGGCAGAAAGAGAGACGCTGAGAGTTGTAGGAGGGGAATGTTTATAGAGCGATAAACCAAATCTAGGCCGAGCAAGCAGTTAGGAAGAGTGAAGGGGGCATGGAAATTACGTCTATTTGACACCACGCTGTCATATATGTTCACATCGTTAGCATAGCATATGCCGCCGCCGCTGCTGTCTACTGCTACCGCGCGCCGTGCATGCGCAGGCGCAGACTGCCTTGACGGCACCATTGACGCCACAAACAAGTCAGTGACCGACGCCAAGCTTCTTTGTTGCCAATCAGCGCATGCTTACTGAGAGCTAGCCCCTGGCGGTACAAGCCATCGGCCAAATATGGTCCTATTTTTTCAATGCACTCGTCCTATGTTGGGCCAAATATTGCCGCATTATCAATATTGGATTATTGGATTATTGGATTGTGTTGCATGGGGCGGTTATAGTAATTGGTAGCGTTGGCAGCGCGCTCTACGCTCAAATGTTCTATTGCGTATGCCCTTCTCTTTCTTCACGATGAGTGTATCGTGCAATAATATAGTTGCCGGCAGGGAGAACGCATACTTCGCTTTCCCTCTCTCGAATGCAATTGGGATATCCACGTGAACAGAGCAAGCCTCATCAACATTGTAATCAGTAATTTTGTTGTTAAGTTTAGGACGTTTTTTAGCATTTGATTTCAAGGTGTAGTAGTGGAGAGCAAAGGCTTATGACTTCAGAAAAATATCGCAGATATTTCCATGGTGCAAGATCGCGAACTAGAAATTGTTTTGGAGTTTATGAAGCGCTTTCGCAAGGTCAATCTCAATTAGAGTTAGTTGGCCAGCCGCATCTGGAACTGCTTAAAATACCGAACGTGCAACATAGATTACCTTCATCAACAGCCAGATTATGCCAACTGCAGGGCAAAGGCCTCGTCCATTTCCTCTAATTCACCCGGTCCAATCAACCCAGCAGGTTTCAAAATCATGTTGAGAAAGCACATACCTCTCTAGGGCTACAAGTGTTTAAAAACATAGAGACAGCGCTTCAGCGGTCGACGTTCCGTTTTATATTTATTTTCATAACCTTACGGAATATCATGCACCATTATTCTTGTCCGTTGTATTTCTTAGGTACCTGAGGATCGTTGAGAAATGTTTTATTAAAAGCTTAAGATTATATATATTTTTTGAACTGGAATCAAAGTTCTCCCTTTTTTTGCTTTTTTTCAAATAACCGGTCTGTTGTGATGCATTGTGAGAATACATCTAGCGGTCTAGAGCTCCAATGTTTGTCTGCAATCAAGACAATAGCCTGCACAATGAAGTGAAAAAGGTTTAGTGAGCACAACAAAATGCATTATGCCAGTAATTAAAGTTGAAAATGGAGTTTCTTGCGGCGCCTCACTTCTGGAGCACTGTTAAATTTTTTTTTTTTTTTTTTGCTAAATAAGTGGCGACCACAATAAACCAATTGCGGTTCTTATAAAAGCAAAAGTCACCTTGATTTAGTAAGTGCAAAAATAATGGATGCCAAAATTTTAGTCCCCTGCGGAAGGACTGCAAACTTGCAACTTTTTGGAATGGCAAAATAGGCGTTATCCGCCTTTATTCAAAAACATGCACGATTTTTTTTTTTCAAGAAAACTCAACCGTATCTCGCAAAACTAAGGTTTATTCCTTTTTATGGACACCTTTGCAGGCCAGATATAATGAAAACAAAAATGTTGGACCTCGACTACTGCTGTTCTTATCTGAAAACACTATATATATTGTCACCAAGACAGGGATTTATGGGAATCGGCAACAGGGGCAGAGAAACACAGTCAAGACAGAGGTTCACGGGAAACGGTAACGCAAAAGACGCAGGCTCAAGAGTCCACAGTCCTAGCTAGCCGAAGCGCGCGAGAGTCTCCAACTTCTTCGTCTTTCAAGCGCTACCTCAAACCGTCAGGTGGCATTATTCCCCCCCCCCCCCCCCCCTCGAAAAAAAACCCGCAAGCTCACAGAAAAAACTGATCCGGATGGCAAATACGACTTTCAGCGGATTAAATACGGCTTCATGCGAAGCACATGCACCAGGTCAGACGAGCACTGACGACTAGAACACGGTACAGTTCTGTCTGGAATAACCTCCTAAGTAACTTCTGAGAGGCGACGCAACACTCTGTAAGGTCTGAAGTAACGATTGAGAAGTTTTTCTGACAGGCCTGGGCGCCGGACAGGTGTCCACACCCAGACTTTGTCACCAGGCTGGAACACGACATAGCGATGGCGGTCGTTATATCGGCGTGCATCTGTTGCTTGCTGTTTTGTAATGTGATTACGGGCGAGTTGGCGAGCTTCCTCAGCGTAGGTGGTGAATTCTTCTGCGTCAGCGGTAAGCAGCTGGTCGTCAGCCGCACATGGCAGCATAGCGTCGAGCATGGTCTGTACATCGCGTCCGTATACTAGGCGAAACGGAGTGAATCGAGTTGTTTCTTGGACGGCGGTGTTATATGCAAATGTGACATAAGGCAATATCTCGTCCCATGTTTTATGCCGCACATCCACGTCTATGGCGAGCCTGTCCGCTATTGTTTTGTTTAGTCGCTCAGTAAGGCCATTAGACTGAGGATGGTAAGCAGTAGTCTTTCGGTGATGTGTCTGGCTTAGTTGGAAAACTTCTTCAAGAAGACGCGCTGTAAATGCCTTGCCACGATCAGTGATGACGTGTGAAGGGGCGCCATGGCGGAGGACAATCTGCGTCATGAAAAATTGTGCCACTTCGGAGGATGTTGCACGTGGCACCGCCATAGTTTCTGCGTTACGTGTCAGATAATCTGTGGCCACGATAATCCACTTATTTCAAGCTGACGATAGAGGAAAAGGGCCGAGAAAGTCCATACTAATTTGGTCGATTGGTACTAGCGGTGGCAGAATAGGCTGCAGGAAACCCGCTGGCTTCAATGGCGGTGTCGTGCGTCGCTGATACTCGCGGCAACCTCTAACATATCGATGAACGGTGGCAGTAAGTTTGGGTCAGTAGTAGGCCTGGCGCACTCTGGTAAGAGTGTGTGCAAAGCCCAAGTGTCCAGCGGTGGGTTCATCATGGCAAGCATGAAGGATTTCATCGCGGAGATCTGCAGGGATGACTAGAAGATATGCTCGGTCACTGTTGCCGGCACTTTTCTTGTAGAGGATTCCGTCGCGCGTACAGAAGGATGACACGTTTTTAGCAAACAGTCGAGATACTGTAGAATCGAAACCCCCCAGATGATCGATCACAGTTTTGAGGTCTGGATCAGCCCGTTGCCGGGCCATTAAATCAGAGGGACTGATAATGCCAAGAAAATGGGCGTCTTCATCCGTACTGTCAAGGGCCAACTCCACGTGTGATCGAGACAGTGTGTCAGCCTCTTCATGTTTACGTCCAGATTTATAAACGATAGAGTAATCAAATTCCTGCATACGAAGACTCCACCGTGCAAGACGTCCTGATGGATCTCGAAGACTAGCCAGCCAACACAAAGCATGATGGTCTGTCACAACTTTAATTTTACGGCCGTAGAGGTAAGGCCGGAATTTTATTGTGGCCCAAACGACGACGAGACACTCCTTTTCAGAAGTTGAATAGTTTGATTCTGCCCGAGAAAGGGTGCGGCTGGCATAAGCGATCACTTTTTCCTTGCCTTGCTGGTGCTGGACCAGAACAGCACCTAGACCGACGTTGCTGGCGTCGGTGTGAATTTCGGTGGCAGCGTCCTCATCGAAGTGTGCAAGAACGGGAGGGTTGTGCAGCCGTTGGCGCAGCTCGGTGAATGCCTCCTGCTGCTCGGAAGACCAGACATATGGGACGTCATTACGTGTCAGGCGCGTCAAAGTTTCTGCAATCTTGGCAAAATCGGCAATGAAACGGCGATAGTACGCGCACAGGCCCAAGAAACGTCGGACTGCTTTCTTCGTGGTAGGGATGGAAAAATTGGCTACAGCGGCTGTTTTGTCAGGATCAGACCGGACACCGTCAGCGCTAACCAGACCGAGAAATTTCAGCTGCTGATATCCAAAGTGACAGTTGTCCGGTTTGAGTGTCAAATCGGCCGAGCGAAGAGCGTCCAATACCGTTCGCAGCCGCTTAAGATGTTGGTCAAGCGTTTCTGAAAACACGATGACGTCGGTGTCCATCATTCTCTGGAACGTCGCTGGCGCTGAACACAGACCGAAAGGCAATACTTTAAATTCATATAAGCCATCGGGTGTCACAAAGGCAGTCTTTTCCCGATCGCGCTCATCCACTTCTATCTGCCAATAACCACTTTTTAAATCAATGGAGGAAAAGAACTTGGCGTTGCGAAGTCGGTCTAGCGAATCATCGATACGGGGCAACGGATATACATCTTTTTTTGTGATGTCATTCCGTTTCCTGTAATCAACGCACAAACGCAGCGTGCCATCCTTTTTCTTAACCAACAGACTGGCGACGACCACGGACTTTTAGACGGTTGAATAACATCATCATTAAGCATTTCCTGAACTTGTGTCCGAATCGCCTCACGTTCTTTGGCCGAATTACGGTACGGCTGCTGTCGCATAGGTCGGCCATCGTCAGACGTTAAGATGCGATGCTTGGTGATAGAAGTTTGCCGGACTTTCGATGATAAGGCAAAGCATGGGGCGTACTCCAGCCGTAAGGCACGCAGGTCGCGTTGTTGACAGACAGAAAGGTCACTGCTAACATCGATGTGGTCTAGAAAACTAGGAGTATCAATAATGTCAGACGCAAAACATTCAGAAACTTCGTTTAACAGTTCGCCGAAAGCGATGGCAGTATAGCGATAGAGGTGGCGAGATTCATTCGTGAAGTTCGTGACGAGAAGCTAAGAGTGACCATTGCTGAGAATAATTAAGCTTCGAGCTGCACAGATGCCATGAGAAAATAAAAGCCAGCGGTTGTCTTCAGCAATTATCGGCCCGTCACGAAGGCCGTCGCACACAACACACAAACACGCTGGAGCGGGGAGGCACTGAAACTGTGAGGTTTAAAGGGGGAACGGTCTTCCGCCCTGCTCCTACTCCGCAGGTGCAGCGTCCTCGCTAGCGACCCGCGGAAGGGAACAAAGGGACAAAGGATGGGGACGACACAGCGGTAATACTCCAATGTTATTTATTGCACTTGCAAATAATACAGAGCACGCCGGCTAGCTATACATCAACAAGGTTTTCCTTGGAAGGGCAAGGCTACGTAAGAAGGACTTTTGACTCATCGGCTGGGGAATGGGGGTGCGATTTCGGCGGCGGACATTTGAACGCGCCGTGAATATGGCGGCCGGGATCTCCCGCGCGCGCCGCATTCTTCGGACGAAGCCATACCACGGCGTTTGCCGCGGGAGGCGGCGAGAGAGTGCAGTATTTACCGGTCGCTTCGCCGTTGGCAACCAGAAGAAGGGCGGTCGTGCACGACGGGTCCTCCCGTGTGCGCAGCATACTACGTGCCCGCTATCCCCCGGCATTTGCCGGGAGAGGCGGCGGGAGACGACCGCTCTCGTTGCCGGCTGGATCCAGAAGCTCCCTCTCGTCTTCTCGCGGGAACCCGCGTAGACGTCTTGGTGGCGCACCCATCGCTGGTTTCCTTCCCCCAAGGGGAGGTATTTACCTCCTCTCCCAGCCGGCGCTGCCATGAAGCTCGTTGGGGTGGTGGTGGTCGGTCGCGGCGAAGGGGGAGGAAACTGGTTTTCCACAAAACACAGTCGGCTGAAACTCGTAGGGCGCACGTACGTTGGCCGTCGGTGAGGCTGGCAGCCGCTTTCTCCGTTGAGAACGAGACCGTTCGCGGTCGGAGATCGATGATGGCGCCATATTCCCGCAGGAAATCCACACCGAGAATCAAATCACGAGAATATTCCCGGAGAACTACGCAGCTGACAACGAACGTTGACGTACGAATCTGGGTTCTAGCCGTGCACTGTCCAATAGGAGTAATTACATGCCCCCCAGCCGCGCGTATCTGCGTGCTGCACCATGGTGTCATAACCGTCCTAAGATGCGCTGCCAGTTTCCCACTCAGAATCGAAAAGTCTACTCCGGTATCCACTAAAGCGCTGACGTAATGACCATCGATGCACACAGGGATGTCCAGCGATAGCCGGTCTCGTGAACCAAATGCTGTAGTTTCTGCTCCAAAATCCATATCTGTTCTCATTGGGGGGGGGGGGGGGGGACTTCTTTGTGCTGACATTTAGCGTCCCCGCCCCCGGAGGTCGCTCTACTCAGCTCTCCCGGTGGGGGCTTGGCGAGAGACCAGGTGGTGCTCGCGGGAAGTCACCAGTTGTTGATGGGGATGGCCGACGTGGGATGGAGACCTGGATTGTCGGCGCGCCATCCGGAGGCTCTCTTGCGCGAGGTTGTCTCCAATGTCACGAGGTAGTTGACCGAACGTGCGTCTGGGTGTGTTGGTGTAGAAACCCTCCGGTCCGAGTTCCCGATAAGGGCACCTCCGGAAAATGTGACCAGGTTCCCCACAGTGGTAGCAAAGGCCCGCCAGTCGTCCGTTCGTCGAATGTTTGACCGCGGTGGCCGCACGTACCGCGTTGGTTGCTGTACAGGAATGTATTGCGTTGGCTGCTGGACGGGCATGCATTGGGTTGGTGGTAACGTAGACAACGGAGCTTGGACGGGAACTGGGCGTCGGAGAATGTCAGCGTAAGTCGGACGAGAATAATCAGGAGCAGGAGTACTTTGAGCTTCAGCAACATGCAGAGATGGCTGCGTGACTTGCTGAATGTCTTCGCGGATTATATGGGCGAGAGAACCACCCCTGGGTTGGAACGTGCCACAAACCTTCTGCAGTTCCTCGCGTACAATTGCACGAATAAGGTCTCGGAGGTGATCAGTATTGCTTACAGCAGCTGTAAAAGGCTCAGCAGCAGTCGTAGCGAGGATTGGGCTGTCGTAGATTGGCGAGCGCTGGTGTAGGATGTTTTCCATGGTGACCGCCTCTGTTAAAAATGAGGTAACTGTAGTTGGTTGACTACGTACAAGACCAGCAAAAAGCTGTTCTTTAACCCCACGCATCAGATGGCGCAGCTTTCTGTTTTTAGACATGTTGGTATTCCGCACGTCGAAATAATTTCGTCATGTCCTTGTTTGGCATCTGTTTCCAAGATTGTAGAGCACGTTCTGTTGGTTCGCGCCTATCGAGGCTGACATACGCCTCATTGATAAGACGGCGGAACTGAGGCCATGATGTTAATGTGCCTTCTCGGTTCGCATACCATGTCAAAGCATGGTCTTCCAGGCAGAAAATGGCGTTCCGTAGCTTTAAGTTGTCGTCCCACTGATTAAAGGATGCGACTCGTTCGAACTGAGTTAGCCAATCTTCAACGTCTTCATGTGCAGTGCCATGGAACGATTTCGGCACTCGGGGGTTTTGAAGGTAAACAGGAGTACCTTGCATGACCGACGAAGTGCTTTGCGTGGCTGGCCGGAGGCTCGTTGTTGAAGTGGACTTCAAAAGCCCGTGTTCGGGAGGAAGGCCCAGGTTCCTCCGGCTGACGCGATGAACTGGCGTGTCCACAGCCAAAAGCTCGATGTCGTTGGTTCGCGGAAGGGTGTGCGACATTGAAAGGACAAATACCCCGTACCTCCACCAAACCTCTCACGAAGACAGATTTATGGGAATCGGCTACAGGGGCAGAGACACACAGTCAAGACAGAGGTTCACGGGAAACGGTAACGCAAAAGACACAGGCTCAAGAGTCCACAGTCCTAGCTAGCCGAAGCGCGCGAGAGTCTCCAACTTCTTCGTCTTTCAAGCGCTACCTCAAACCGTCAGGTGGCAATATATTGCTACGTGATTGCAAACGAGAAGGTGGCACAACATGACGGGGTGCTGCGAAGGCTCCTTCGCGTCACTGCCGAAGTTCTTCACATTTTTCGGGGCCGCGTGTGATTGTCCCACCTTGGAGTCGAGGATGACGTGACTGTGCAGATGTCAAAGAAAAGATAAAAGAGAATGTTTGAATGCCACCACAATGACTGATGTTAGGGTAATCAGCCTCCCGTGGAGCTTTTCAACCGCCCGCTCCCTAAGCATCCATGGGGCTGATGGCTCTATAGTTCTCGCCGGACAGCTTAAGCAGGGTTTGCGTGTTCGTGTCCTTCGGGTCCTTGATCTGGTCGCGGCTTTGCTCAGTTTGTGTGTGCGAATTGTCCTCAGATCCGAGCTGGGGGCGGAGCGGCGATAGTTGTTGCTGGACGGGTGTGGGCAGGAAGGGCTGCAGCGGAGCTGAGCGCGATATTGATGGTCTCTCGGCCGACAGTCCCGTCGTACGGACGTCATCGACGTTCCAAGGCGGAGGATGTGAGTGGGTGACATACCCCGTCGCTCCAACCACCGAAATGATATGTGGCAACAAGAGATAAGACGACATAAAATGGCGACAGGGTGAAAGATGAAATAACAGCTGGCCAGCACGGGGGCGCCTCTCGCGTATATGTATATATATATATATATATATATATATATATATATATATATATATATATATATATATATATATGTGTGTGTGTGTGTGTGTGTGTGTGTGTGTGTGTGTGTGTGTGTGTGTGTGTGTGTGTGTGTGTGTGTGTGTGTGTGTGTGTGTGTGTGTGTGTGTGTGTGTGTGTGTGTGTGTGTGTGTGTGTGTGTGTGTGTGTGTGTGTGTGTGTGTGTGTGTGTGTGTGTGTGTGTGTGTGTGTGTGTGTGTGTGTGTGTGTGTGTGTGTGTGTGTGTGTGTGTGTGTGTGTGTGTGTGTGTGTGTGTGTGTGTGTGTGTGTGTGTGTGTGTGTGTGTGTGTGTGTGTGTGTGTGTGTGTGTGTGTGTGTGTGTGTGTGTGTGTGTGTGTGTGTGTGTGTGTGTGTGTGTGTGTGTGTGTGTGTGTGTGTGTGTGTGTGTGTGTGTGTGTGTGTGTGTGTGTGTGTGTGTGTGTGTGTGTGTGTGTGTGTGTGTGTGTGTGTGTGTGTGTGTGTGTGTGTGTGTGTGTGTGTGTGTGTGTGTGTGTGTGTGTGTGTGTGTGTGTGTGTGTGTGTGTGTGTGTGTGTGTGTGTGTGTGTGTGTGTGTGTGTGTGTGTGTGTGTGTGTGTGTGTGTGTGTGTGTGTGTGTGTGTGTGTGTGTGTGTGTGTGTGTGTGTGTGTGTGTGTGTGTGTGTGTGTGTGTGTGTGTGTGTGTGTGTGTGTGTGTGTGTGTGTGTGTGTGTGTGTGTGTGTGTGTGTGTGTGTGTGTGTGTGTGTGTGTGTGTGTGTGTGTGTGTGTGTGTGTGTGTGTGTGTGTGTGTGTGTGTGTGTGTGTGTGTGTGTGTGTGTGTGTGTGTGTGTGTGTGTGTGTGTGTGTGTGTGTGTGTGTGTGTGTGTGTGTGTGTGTGTGTGTGTGTGTGTGTGTGTGTGTGTGTGTGTGTGTGTGTGTGTGTGTGTGTGTGTGTGTGTGTGTGTGTGTGTGTGTGTGTGTGTGTGTGTGTGTGTGTGTGTGTGTGTGTGTGTGTGTGTGTGTGTGTGTGTGTGTGTGTGTGTGTGTGTGTGTGTGTGTGTGTGTGTGTGTGTGTGTGTGTGTGTGTGTGTGTGTGTGTGTGTGTGTGTGTGTGTGTGTGTGTGTGTGTGTGTGTGTGTGTGTGTGTGTGTGTGTGTGTGTGTGTGTGTGTGTGTGTGTGTGTGTGTGTGTGTGTGTGTGTGTGTGTGTGTGTGTGTGTGTGTGTGTGTGTGTGTGTGTGTGTGTGTGTGTGTGTGTGTGTGTGTGTGTGTGTGTGTGTGTGTGTGTGTGTGTGTGTGTGTGTGTGTGTGTGTGTGTGTGTGTGTGTGTGTGTGTGTGTGTGTGTGTCGGGTGTTGTCTCGCATAATTGGCTAGATCAATACACCATTATACTGCAGGTAATGAATATAAGCGCGAGCATAGTGCGCAAAAGAAGGAGCCGGCCGTAGCGGCCGCTTTTCAATGGAAGTAAAAATCAAGGGGCTCGCGTGCTTTGCAATGTCAATGCACAGAAACGCGATCGAAATTTCTCCATGAGGTCAAAATTACGGAGCCCTCTACAATGGCGTCTCTCATAGCCTGCGACGCTTTAAAAGGACGTTAGTGCCCACAAACCAAACCAAACTATGTGGGCAGCGATTTATCGAGTTGCAAAAGGGCATGTACGCGAGCTAGGATCCGCAAAAAGGCCAAAAGAGCTATTATGCTGTCGCAACAGACCCTTACAGGCTGAGCTTAATGTCCCCCCGTTTGTCATGTTTATTTCATCAAATGAAATTAGTGATTATACAAAATCGCAGCGGCGGTTAAACTCACTAACCCACCAAGTGAATAAGGTAACTGAGCTTAGAATAATTCTGCTGACCCGAAGCCCTGCATTGCTATATACTGTATAGTGAATTGTATACTACCGCCGCGTAAGCGATAAACGATAAGCGATAAACGATAAAAAAGGAAAATATCGCTTTACACATCAATGCGAATAGGAGTGGCATAAGGTATCCAAGTACTAGGCCCAGATATGCAATGTACAAAGTTTACGGTTTGTTTGCAGTGACAACAGTCGTCAAATCAACTGCTCATGCTACAAACAAACATCCATTCACACTTTGCTGTGCGCGACTTAGCGATACGAGGCTAAAAACAACGTTGTGCGTCAAATGACCAATGCCCTAGAAGGCCATATGTAGTTGTTTTAGTGTATCCAACGCAAGCAAATGCTCCTTTCTCGCGCGCCACAGATCACTTATGCACCGTTTTTGATGTGAAGGACCACCATGTTATATGCCAGATTTATCATATTCGTCGGCTAATTACGCGAGTAGGAAGTGCCTCCCGAGTGCCCGCGGTGTTCAAACATTTCTCCGAACTGCGTGCTGGCAAGAAGATCATAAAGCCACCGGACAAAACTCTGCGCCACGTTTTTCGCCGCCAGCTTTTTTTTTAGTCAGTTCTTGTTTTCTTTAACACTGTGTACTTAGGATGTAAATGGCTTTCTTGCTCTTCTGTAGTCACTCCGAGCATTCACTGCCAAGCCGGTCTGCTACGCCCGAGAGTACATTGACTGTATAGCTAGATAGGAGAAATACATTATAAGGGCAAGTCATCAGAGCTAATGGCACCGGTGCTTAGCGAGGTTTTAGTGTGGGGGTCTTTAACATCGACGGGGCCCACAGTAGGTGTTTTGCTTGCCTTCTTAGAAAAGGATGTCTGACGAAGACGTATACTAGTTGCTCTATCAATTAGTAATATACGCATCAAATTTAGAATATGTGTAATAAATGTGCCTATTAGGAAACCAAACAATAAGCAGTATTTACGACCATTTATTTGATTACTTCAGGCCTCGGATATATTCCAAAAAAGGAAAAGAACCTACAATCCACTCAGAATCACAGACCATTGCGTGAGTAAAGGTTGCTTTGGGGATCGTGACGAGCCCGCACACACTATAGGAAATAACAGGAATAGAAGACACAAGCGCTCACTTCAAAATAAACATTTTGTGAGTAAAATACACGACAGTGACATACATGCAAGAGGAAGAAACACTTAAACCACCAGCAACAATTCAGCAGTCAACGTACATGAGCAAGGCACTTCCACTTCTTTTCCTTCTTTCTGCCAACTTATATCGCCAGGTGCAATTACTCTCCCATTAAAAAAAAAGAAGAGGAAGCAGTGGGGCTGTGCATGGAACTATGGTCGCGACAAAAATCGAAGCAGGAGTACAAGGCACAAAAAGGGAGAAATATAACGAAGGGTCGAAAAGGGTCCCACGGGAAATTGAGGGGAATGCTTAGCACAGGTCACCTCCGTGACAGGACTGCGCACTTCGTATAGTTCAAAGTACATGCGTATCAGATTTTAAGACAAACCACGAAAGCGTGCTGTCATCAGTATACGAACCTGGAATTGATGATTAGGTGATTTGTAGAGGCAAGCATCTGTCACGGGCTGCAACCTAATGGGAATTCGAGCACGTACGAGCAATTCAGCACGCTGAACAAACTGCTTGGCGTCCGTCGTGAACGGGTCACATATAGGTAGGAGCACGACATCCCGTATCGTCTAAAAAGCATGTCACGTAAAGATGTATAGAGTTTTCCGGTGTACGGCAGTGCTGTAGGCGTGCATCATGTGCTACAAAAACCTCGCCCTAGGTTTTGTGCTTCACAGCACAAAACAGCACATGCCCTTGTACTCTATTGCGATCACAAGACATATCCGCAGGGTTCTATTTCGTGCTGATAGTTTTAGAGCGTGAGCTGCAACTACCAAGATCAATCGCTTTCTCAGTTGCCATCGAGCCGCTGGAGCGGGCCTAGCGAAAGCGCTCCATCTTTCGCTCAATCCTCCGGTTCTACCGAGGAAACCATGCCAATCCCGCTCACAACTCATGTGGACATTGCAAATTATATACGCATCAGCAGGAGGGTACTCCCGGGACCCGCCTAAGGTCTCGACAAAGCTCTCGACAGGTTGATGAGCACGTCGCCGAGGCCGACGTTTCAGACACTAGTGTGCTTCTCGGTGTCAGCTTCCTCATCAAAGGTAGCTAGAACAAGTTATGTTAACTGAGCTCTATACAGTCCTCCCGTCGAATGGCGGCCCACATTAACCGTTCACACCAGGCGTAAGGTGGGTGAGAGGCTTGACGGTCTTATATAAACCGGAAAAGAAGTGAGGCTAGCAGGCGCAGGAATCCAGAAAGGTTTTCAAATTTTTTCGTTATTGTTTTATTTAGGATAATCAGCAACCGCGATATCTTTATCGCCGTCCGACCAAACCACGTCTACGTGCACATAATGGGCAAGAAACTTCACATGCCTTTAGATATAATTATATTTTCGGGCTTGACTGTTTAATCTGCCGCTGTGGGACATCTAATAGCCCCAGAAGGAGGTCAAGGTGGTCGAGAAAGATTGAAAAGAGGACATAACAAAGATAAACTAGCCAATGGCTGTTTGAGGCAAGCTGGGAGGCCGCCTGTGCAAAACATAGCCAGAAAGGCAGCATTTCCAATTTATACAGTTTGTCGGCTTTAAAAAGGCAGATTTTGGATGTCTATCTTATCGACATCGAAGCCAGTACATCTTAAAGTCAATAAAAAAATATTTCAGTACGAATAAATAAGCAGAGAGACCCGTTGGCACTATGTAGCGCATGAACGCCTTTATTGGTGACGTTTTTCAATTTTCTGCTATGACAGCGGGAGCGCACGGTATCACCATTTTCCTTTCGCAGCCCAACAGGTGACGACCCCGAGCTTTGAAAAGTTGAACATAGGCTTCAGAAAGCATCTCCTTTCCCTTCGTTTGGATTCATGCTGGCTTGGTCGGTGCAGCACAGTACAGCTGCTTTCGTACAAGGAACGCATTTTTTATGAAACGATTCGATACTCATTACAGCCTTTTCCGCGCGCCATTGACGAATGCACGAAAAAGGTGTTGTATTCGTGAAGTAGGGCCCAGAGGAGCAGCTGCATGCTGAGTAGCCCAGAGGTTGAAGCTGATATTAATATTATTAGAAGACCTGCTCGCATGTCTTGTTGCTGAAACAAGAAACATTCAGAAATATAACAGTAGCCGAATGCAATGGCGATAGCAGTGAAATAACGTTAGGGTCAGTTTCAGGAATTGGTGACCAGAAGCTCAGACTGGACGTTGAAGAGGCAATTGTCATCATAATATTGGTAATGCAATAACGTTTTATCCCGTGCTGTACATTCCAGAGATAGTGGCACTCGGTGACTGTTGAATTTTGTAAACGTTTAGTAGCGATGTCATGTCTAGAGTTATGTCTCTAACATTTCAGCCCAATCCGTCTGATTACGATCTAAAACCACTTCACTGTGCTAAAAGCTCATTTGTGCTACGACCTACCTTTTACGCCTGACGTTCCGTCTAAAATGAAAATGGAGTGACAGGCGACGATGATTAGGTTTAGTTTTCGGCCTGCGCAACCAACGAACGACTAGGCGGACAGAGCAGCGTGAGAGATATCCTTCTTTTCAAACCATCTCTTATCTGGCTAACAACTAAATTATCACCGTTGGGCGCAAATTGGCAAAGCTTATCAAACGGGGCAGCAACGTCTTGTCGAGATTCATGGTCTCGCATGCGTAATTAGCCGGGTTGAGCTACCTGATTTTAGACACTAATATCTAAGAAACAGGCGCATTTCCAAAATTATACCCCGCCGGGGTGGCGCAGTGGTTACGGCGCTAGACTACTGTTCCCAAGGACGCGGGATCGAATCCCGGCCTCGGTGGCAGCTTTTCGATGGAGGCGAAAAGCAAGGCGCCCGTGTGCTGCGCGATGTCAGTGCACGTTAAAGAGCCCCAGGCGGTCGAAATTTCCGGAGTCCTCCACTACGGCGTCTCTCATAGCCTGAGCCCCTTTGGGACGTTAAACCCCACAAACCAACCAACCAACCAAAATTATAGCAAGAGAATAATCATGAAATAAACCTCTGTCTACGTTTTTGATATAAATACGCTTGTTAAATAATGGGAATAAACGTTATTTATTGTGCTCAGGATCCAGGTTAGAACGAGAGAAAGAAAATGGCTACACAGTACGAAGGAACACTGAACAAGGGTTTTGGGGGAGCCTCAGTTCCCAAATCAAGCGAACGTTTCGACAAATGGACTTGTCTTCGTCTGGACCAACGCTTCGACAAGTACACGACAAGTACAAAACGTTGGCTCGGCCTGTGAACTGAACCTCTTCCACCTCAACCCTTGTGTAGTGCTCTTTCATGTTATTGTGGTTAGGTCATTATAGTGATAATACGATATGACCATTATCGTCACAGTTTCAGTCCATATGGTCATAAATGCAATATACAAAATCAAATTTGTAGCAGTGCTGCTTGTTTTGTTCAAAGCTGAGGCTTTAAGAACTGAAAAAAAAAAATACAAGGAGTACTGCTTCGTTTGTTTTTCAATTCTTAGTCTCAACTTAGAACACACTGCACAATCACGGGAGAAGTGAGCCGAAACCGAAAAGCGGAGAAAAATATCAAGTGGCGAAAGCAAATTTTGGACGCCAGTCAGGCACAGGCCTAGCGAAGTAGTTCCGCCATCGGGCACTTTGCGTGCCAGAATCTATCCGGTTAAAATGGGGAAGTCATTTTCTGCATCTAGCAACGTGCTAGTCTGCAGCCGTCGACAAGCAAGGTGATACCAAGTGAAAACATGTTTCTTAGTTCCAGTGCTGCAGTTGGTACCATCAATTAATGGTTACGGTGCGTTCGCTTTGTCTGGAGAACTTCAACGCGCCAATTTCTAGTGACTTATTCCTGGAGTTGGCAGCTTAGTTTTGTTGGTGAGTTCCTTGCATCTGTCCCTGCAACAACCGCTAGAGACTGGGCATTCAGGAGTCCCTCAGTGGAGTATGAGCTCCTGACTGCGGCCAAAAAAGTGGTGCTATGCGCTACTTGGCCAAGTGCTCTTCATGTAGCAGCTTACACATTTCAATTCATTACGTCATTACACATGCCTACATCGGGTGGTCGCATTTTAAGCCATGATTCTTTGAACGCCGTTGAGGTGGAGGTGCACTGACAAGGACACACGTAGTTTTCAAATCAAACCGTTTCCCTAATTTGTCTGGCATCTTGATGGATATGCACCGCTAGTATAGTGTTCTAGATTTGAGAAGTGTGCCTTCTGCCGCCGGCGAGCAAGTCGTTTCAGCGATGACCGCTTCGGGCGGCACGAGAGGGCGTCTTGCTGGGTGAACCGCCTCCGTCGCCGCTAGTTCTTCGGACCCCGAAGGCGCGCAACAGTATATTGCATCGCTTGAGCTCCCACACACTTGACTGAATGTAATAAACGAATTATGTGCATGAATAAAAGAACTATTTTCATATAAAACCGGCCGTCGTCGAGGAAAATGTGTATAAGCGGCAAGAAACATACAGCCAATATAAGATACAGATTGCGCGATGAAACAAGAAACGGTAAGAAATTTGCTGGACGTATTGGGTACTTTATTTCTCGTCTCGGGCGTTAACGCGAAGTCCAATGACGGATGCCCAGCGTATTTTTATGATCAAATATTTCACCGTTTCACCGTATGATCAAATATTTCACCGATCGGATGCACCGTTTTATGCGAGCTAGACTGAAATCCTCCATTTACTCTCGCGCGGACTTAAAGCGCAATGAAAGGTGTTTTAGGCTAGGCTAGCTTACTTTGTTTGCCTCACATATATAGTACGCGAAGATTGCTGTTGAATATTTTACTTGAATGTGGGCGGATACGTTTGTATAGACAGCTGTATACAAAACGAAATAGATCAGCGAGAGGTGATACAAATGCACAAGACTACACAGCGGACGACCTCAAAAAACAGCAGGATACACAATTCGCTACCTAAATTATTATAAATAAATAGCTCAAGCATATATACTTATATATAAAACACTACGGAACTGTCTGAAATTCTCATGAACTACGAGCACATGAATAAATTAAACTGCTACATTTGGAAACACTCAAGACACAGGCAGAGCCATTAAATAGAGTCCTTAAATATGATTATTTACATCTATTCAGCTTCAAGTGCTTTATCTGCTCTGTTTTAGGGCTCTGCTCTTGGTTTAGTCAGTTCACGTAGAAACAGAATCATCTGAGGACATAGAACATCGCTATGCGAAGAATCATTTCTCTGTCATGGGTAGGACGCCCAAGCTTTGAAACCTCTGCGCTTTGCAAAAAACACCGCCAATTCACGCATATACTATTTGCATTATTATTTCCTGAACTGAAAAGAAAGAAGCGTAAAAGACTATTTCAAAAAGAAAGAAAAAGAGGGTTTTCAGGAAGAGAGAGAGAGGGGGGGGGGGGTTGAAAGCCCAACGAGATGGACTGGAACTGTGATTGCGCTTTCTGTAGGCACGTACTTTCATGAAAATCATCCACATTTTCATCAATCATCAACAACGTATCATAGTACGACACAGAAGCACCGCGATGCAACGGAAACAACAGAGAACATGAGCCGCAGAAGCAGACGCCCCGAACGTTTCCTCTGCGGCGCGCGCGCTTCTGATGGGCTCCTGCGACTGACAGCGCCACCTACGCTTTTCCTCGCTCCGGAGACCGCCTCGCTCCCATTGTCGCGCGATGAAGACGGCACGCTTCTCAATTCTAGAACACTATACCGCTAGTATCTGGCATGCTTCGAACCAAGGGTTGCATGGCTTAGTTTTTTTTGCTTCCTAACTCATGACAATAGAAAGATACCTTCTTGTTTCTTTAATTGCTTGACTTTAATGTTGCGTTCTTCATTCGGCATGACTTGTTTTGCTGTAAGAACTGGATCTACACGAAGGGGTAAAAATCATAGAACAAAAAGATCATGTTGTTCCACGGCGCAAACATACCAAGCATTCTTTGGACATATTATTCTTGTGGCGTTTAACCTGTGTATTGTTTGTGGAGCACCCAACTTTTAAGTTGCTCCTTTTTCTAATCATTTCTTAGCGGGAAGAGATATTATACGTGTGTTATATAACCACAGTTCGCTTGCCATTTTCACCTTGAGGCCAGGCTTTATCTTTGTGTTTTGATTTTAAATGCAATCGGAGGACGAAACAAGAAACAAGAAGCTAACACGAGTATATCCCCAATAATCTTCTTGACTCTAAAGTGGCATAGCTGGTACAAGCAGGAAAGATGAAGGCAAATATCACAGGGACAAAATACATAAAGCTCATTACAGATCCTCCAGACTGCATACGTGCATGAATTCAAAATTATTCTAGTCTTTCGGAGTAAGGTTGTTATGTCAGCTCTTCGACTTATGATAAAGCCATTTAGGCTGGTACTAAATTCGACGTGCGTGCGCATTCAAAGCGGCGTTTGGGAGCCGTAATCGCTGTTATCTTGGTGTAAAGACATAAAGTTGTTACATATGTCGTCGGTTGGAAGGCTCCTTGCGAGATTGCCTCCAAGGTTAACGAGATATATATCCTTTATACAACGACAAGTCGTAAGATACAACTCGTAATACTGTAGGAGGCCAAGCTTTTGACATGAAATTTAGACAAACAGTTCCTACATGGAGACGCGCTATTAGAGGGCACTTACAGGGGAATAATAGTGAACAATAGTGTAAGGTGGCGTTATGATCAATCGTTGGTGGGTCTTTGCCACCAGATTAGGACGTCTTAGGTTTTGGGTTATGTGGCTGCTTGATAACGCGTTATACCACGATATATGTGATTGAAGACCGCCAGTTTTTCCCTTAACGGGAAATACAAAGCATTCTTTCGCGTTATAAAAAAAATCGGCTCATATACTTGCACAACCCCTCGCGGAACCTAAAGAAGATTGCAGAATGCTGTAACATCAGAGCTGTTACCGAGATAAATTCGGTAAACGTAATAAGGTGAAGCATCCACTATAAAAAGAAAACTTTGAATCTATTTCGCTTAAATATATTATGATCCTTCAGTTTCATGTCTTTCAGAGGATCGTTTGAATATATCCCTGTCGGACCAGTCGGATTGTATAGGCAAGTGTAGCTTATGTCCTAATGACGCACTACAGGCGAGCAAATGAAGGTCATGAATTGCAGGGACGATAACGTATTTTAGATTTGTCATTAGCAATAAAAATGAACGATGCTCAAAGACGACGTAACCTGCTGCTCGAACGGTGGAGCATATCAGCGAAGCTTAAGAGCTAGGATGCCGGAGATATTAAAGTAGCTTTCATTTGAATGCCGAGTGCATCCAGTGGCAGTGCAACTACTATTTCATTGACTTTGTAAGATACAGATCTTCTATGTCCTCCAACTTGACGGCGGTGTTTCGTCTGGTTGACTTCACGAAGAAAGTTTTATTAGACACGCATTCATATTGTTACGAACGACATCAAGGAAGAAGAAGCGGGCAGTGGCGCGGACAGGAGCGCTCGCGCTAGGCCCGGTAATAGATTCATTAAACGTCATTTACTATCGCCATCGGTCATGTTCTGTCGTCTTTCTTCATCGGCTTGTCGCATCGTAACATTTGGTGGAGGTGCTGGGTGCTTCATCGTCACCCCCTCATCCTGGTCCGGAGCTTCGGCGCCCTGCGACGTCTTGCGCCGTAGGCTGAAGGTTAGGAGGCATTGCATGGCAGTTCTCCAGACTGCCGGACCCATCAAGACCTTGCCGTTCCTACGCCCCGATACCCGCCCCGACCACAAGACACGAAGGAGAGACTGACCCGAGACGGACCACACATGACCACAAGACACAAGAAGAGACCTGAACGACCCTATGTGACCCCACTGACCTGATGTGCCGACCAACGACCCCACGATCCATGGCACCGCTACACATCCACTCCTGCCTATGCCATCCGGTGCGTGCCTTGGCCTCCGCCATCGCGTCGTGGCGATGTGTGGCCCGAGAGTGTCTTGGGCCAAGGTTCATCGGGAAGGATCGTGCCGGCAAGCCGTTCTATTCTTCCTTCTTCCTCTTCTTCTTCAAGCATCCAGACACGCCCATCATAATGCCATGTAATCATCAATATCGTACACTTCCTCGTCCATGATCGGGACGATCGCTCGGTGGCCCCGGGTCATGTTACGGATGACATCAAGGAAGAAGAAGCGGGCAGTGGCGCGGACAGGAGCGTTCGCGCTAGGCCCGGCAACAGATGCATTAAACGTCATATACCATCGCCATCGGTCATGTTCTGTCGTCTTTCTTCATCGGCTTGCCGCATTGTAACATCGCTCCGTAACAATATCAATAAATGTTTAGTGAGGGAAATACATCCCCTGTGAACTGCATTATATTACTTCACTTGTTGGTTTGTGAGCTACAACGTGATATGTAATATATGATACGTCCCCTTTGACGCAAAGCTTTCAGACGAGTTAAATATCTAAATGACCCCCTCGTTTACGTGATGTGCAACATCATGCAGATGCATGGTTGTAGCCACATGGCTTTCGCTCAAAAATTTTAAGTGAGTACTGTTCGTTGGTTCTTTCATGCTTTCTTCCAAGCCGAGTCAAAATAGCGGGTATATCGAGCGCACAGTGCTTAATGCATGGAGTTTTAGTTTGGAAAAGAGTCTAGAAGTAGACAAAATCCTCGATTTTCAAAAATGTATGACATTTTCTTCATGATGCTTGCACCAGCAAAAAAGGTATTTTGCCTCTAAAGCTAAAGCTCTACTAATCTCTGTACAGCTCAGTGTTTGGCTTGGTTCTGACTCACTGTCTTTGAGGCCAGACTAAGGCGAAACCATGCACACCCACAAGACTAACAATATGTTCTGTATTATTATAGGTTAAGATCTCGGCCTTGGAGCCTTCACCTTTGGCATAAATTTTAGTTGTCGCCATGGCTTCGCGTTGACATATCGTGCTCATTTCTCCCGTGATGCTGCGGATGCATAATAGCTCATGTGCACGCAGGGTGATGCGTTGAGATTACCCATGGAAGAAAAACCTGTCGGCATTTCGTCGAAATACGTCGTTTGTCGTAGAGAAGTCAGTGTCGCTACCGCCAGGCCTCTTGCGCATCACACAGAGGATGTTGAGCTTCGTCAAGCAGCTCTCACTAAAGAGAACGCAACCGTGATACAAAGGTTGTTGAAACGCCTGAGCAGTCTGAAACCAGATTTGCGACTACACATGATGACTATCATAAGCTGAAGCGTGTCAAGATTCAAGCGGCTTTGTAACATCAAGTATATCGAAATTCCGCTGAAGGGTTCTTATTAAATGATGTTTCCTGCCTTGTGTTCTCCTATTCTCAGCAGTGTGCCCACACAGCTCGCGCGTACTGAATTATGGCTGTTAACAGCAACGCCCACAAATACTGATGCATTCCAGGAAGGATAGCGGTCATAACATGAGCGCGAAACTCAACGTGGCGCAATTTTAGCACTGTGCTCCTGTTATCACTAACTTGTTATAGAATTTTTCATTGCATCTTGAAGTTTAGAAAACGGTCTTTCGATCTTGCCTTCATGAACGTCGGTTCTTTTTATCAAGTTTTGCAGCATGTCCCTTTTTACCCCTGCAAGCCGCTTCTTGCTACCCTACTTCCCTCTGAGAAGCATGGGTGAAGTTGGCTGCCGTATGTACGTAGTTGTATAAAATTTACCACGATAGCGGCTTTGTTTCGTCGTCCAAATTTGTAAGAGAAGTTCTAGGCCGCAAGCCCGCACTCCACGGAACCGGGATTGTCTGCTACACTGGATAAATCTTCTGTTTTCATTCTCTAGCAGGTAGTATTTACACAGGACTGTCCATGTACAACAAACAAAAGTATTGAAAAAGAATAGGAGACTGGGCTGCATAGATCGTTTGCTTGCTGGGTTCTGTCAATATTACATAATTGTAATATATATATGGATATATATATATTGTACGTCCACTGTATTTGTCTGTCTGAGCACTGGAGAGCAGCTACGCCGCGTTTAAATATTTGTCCCGGTCGGAGTGGGCTTATGCGATCCCAGTGTGTTAGCTTTAGGGCTGTTTGATATTTTAAGAATCCTTTGATGTGTGAGGTGAAATTCTGCTCCCTTCAATTTGTTCAATTTCCGACGGGTAGTTGGGTTACACAATAACGTTTGTACTGCAAAACCGGACGAATATATGAATACATGAGTGATTTGGTAGCATCATGGTGCATATACGCAGTTCTGTTGTTTGCAGGTGATGTGTTTAAATTAGGCGTGCCCGAATAATTCAAATTTTCATAGCGTGAATAAAATGTGTGTTGTTCTGTTCACAACTCGAAACAAATGGTGTATATTCAAATTATTCGAGATTCTTGTGTTTATATGTTGTCTAATTAGTTGCTAATGATTGGCTTGAATCTCTAAATAGTTAGGCACAAGATGTTTCTTTTTTTCTTTCTGACCAAGTGTTTAAAGCAAGGCGCACGAGTCTTCATATCTTGCCAGTGCGATGGGTCCCTGACGGGCGCGAGGATGGGAGAGGGGGTTGAGAAGTCACATGCGAGTCCAGCGGCTGCATGCGGTCTATCTGTGAGATGAAGATCGTAATGTCCAATTGCAGCACCGTCAATACTGTGCGACGTGTGAGGGTTCAGAGACGATTCTCAAATCACAACCAGTTCATACATGCCCTATACTGAAAATATTCAGTTAAAACCTCACCCATTTCTTCACTAAGTCCTCCTTTCAACAGCTGCCGTTCGCTCGTTTGTCATATGACAATGATGATTTCATTTGAAGGCTCAAATATGAATATAATATTCAACGAAAGGGAATATTCGCCTACACAGCTGCTTCGGTTCGATTACAATTCTATTTTTAACCCAGCCAGTTCAGTTCAGTTCAGGCGTTCAGTCGTGTCCGACTCTTCGTGACCCTATGGACCATGTCACGCCACGCTTTCCGGTCTCTCGCTATCTTCTTAACATCACATAGCTTCATCTGCAATGCCTCGAGAATGCCATCTAACCATCGCGTTCGCTGCCTACCCCTTCTCCGGCGACCCTCAACCTTTCCCAACATCAAATCTTTCTCCAGCGACTCCTCTCTTCTCATCAGATGACCAAAGTAGCTGAGCTTTAACTTTAGAATTTGACCCCCCAATGAGCAGTCAGGGTTTATGGTCGACAATATCGACTGATTTGATCTTCTGGCAGTCCAAGGAACTCTTAAGAGTCTTCGCCAGCCCCACAATTCAAACGCGTCAATTCTTCGGCGGTCAGCCTTTTTCACAGTCCAACTCTCGCATCCATACATCACAACTGGAAAGACCATAGCACGGGTTATACAGATCTTGGTTGGCAGACTAATGTCTCTGCTCTTTACTAGGCGGTCAAGGCTAATCATTGCTCTCTTTCCCAGAAGCAGGCGTCTCCTAATTTCATGGCTGCAGTCTCCTTCGGAGGTAATCTTGGCGCCCAAGAACAGAAAATCTGTCACAGCTTCCACTTCTTGTCCATTGATGCTCCAGGATTTGATAGGGCAAGACGCCATGATCTTCGAATTTTTAATGTTCAGTTTAAGCCCAAACTTCTCACTCTCTTCTTGTACGCGCATCAGAAGTCTCTTGAGTTCCACTTCACTTTCTGCCATTAAAGTGGTATCATCCGCATATCTAAGGTTGTTGATACGTTTTCCAGCAATCTTCACTCCAGCTGAAGACTCGTCCAGACCGGCCTTCCTCATGATGCACTCTGCATATAGGTTAAATAGGCAGGGCGACAGTATGCAGCCTTGCCTCACCCCTTTCTCAATCGGAAACCAATCAGTAAGACCATGCCCAGTTCTGACTGTGGCCTCTTGCCCTTCATAAAGGTTCCTGAGGAGACAGATGAGGTGAATTGGAACTCCCATCTCTTGGAGAGCTTGCCACAATCTGCTGTGATCTACGCAGTCAAACGCTTTCGCATAATCAATAAAGCAGAAGTAAATGGGTTTCTGGAACTCTTGCTTTTTCCATGATCCAGCGAAGGTTGGCAATTTGGTCTCTAGTTCCTCTGCCCTTGCGAAAC
This sequence comes from Amblyomma maculatum, assembly GCF_055883805.1. Lineage (NCBI taxonomy): Eukaryota > Metazoa > Arthropoda > Arachnida > Ixodida > Ixodidae > Amblyomma > Amblyomma maculatum. Next base: position 103,786,772 of record NC_139347.1, on the reverse strand, counting down.
CCAGCTTGCACGTCCGGAAGCTCCCGATCCACATACTGCTGCAGCCTACCTTGCAGGAATTTTTAACATCACCTTGCTAGCATGCGAAATAAGCGCGATCGTGTGGTAGTTGGAACAATCTTTGGCATTGCCTTTCTTTGGAATGGGGATGTAAACTGACCTCCTCCAATCCTGTGGCCACTGCAGGGTTGTCCAAATCTTTTGACATAATGTATGCAGTGTGTTAACAGCGTCGTTTGTATTCAATTTAGCTGACACTAATAGCCTATTCATATTTGGCTCGGTTTCAAGATAGTAATGATCACGCATCAGCAGACTCAAAGCATGAAAGCGTTTGTGTGAAACTTAGAGTAGGCTCAATATAATATATTTAGCTATATGGAGTTTTATGGCATATAGCGTCAGTGTAATTTGTTATCCTGATGGGCCTCGAGGCCCAAGAAGACGGAGGAGTGAGACGAGCCAGTGGGAAAAAGTGGGAAAACTCTCTTAAGTGCAGAAGATAACCTCGGTCAAAAGTTGCATAGTACTGTGGGAGAAGATATTGCTTTCAGAAGAGCCACAAACAAAACTGATTTCGTCCAGCCGCTCTGAACGTGCCACCACAACACTTCACTTCTTAGTGCATGGCGGTAAATACAACAGACGCAATGCTTCCCCCTCAAAAGACGGATTCGTCCCAACGAACAGTCTTCTGTCAGGGTGGAATGTGACATGGAGATGGAGATTGCACGTTGTAAAAAAAACGGAAAAAGAAGCGGGAGTGTAGTCGGTGAAAGCAGCGCGGTGTTTTCGACATGTGCTGGCGTGAGGCGGCCGAGGGAGACAACGGGTTCTCGATTGTGGACAAGCAGCGTATAAGTTTTGTTGCCCCGCGCGACGACGACATGAGGTCCAGTATAGGGTGAATGAAGTGGGCGGCGGGAAATATCCACGCGTACGAAAACGTAGGCACTGTCTTTCAAATCGTGGTGAATGAACAAAGGCCGATTTGTATTGGTGAGCGCTTGGCGGAGGGGTGGCGATACGGGATAGGAGAGTAGTTAGCCTTCAAACGTAAGGTATGGCAGAAGGACAGATAGCACTCTTGGCAATGGGGCACACGAATTCGGCCCACAGACGCAACGATGTGCATAGATGAGATTGGATGCACATCCTACTTCTTTCTTGATGGCGGTCAGTCAGTCAGTTCAGTCGTTCAGTCGTGTCCGACTCTTCGTGACCCTATTGACCATGTCACGCCACGCTTTCCGGTCTCTCACTATCTTCCTAACATTACATAACTTCATCTGCAGTGCCTCGAGGATGCCATCTAATCATCGCGTTCGCTGCCTACCCCTTCTCCGGCGACCCTCAACCTTTCCCAACATCAAATCTTTCTCCAGCGACTCCTCTCTTTTCATCAGATGACCAAAGTAGCTGAGCTTTAACTTTAGAATATGACCCTCCAATGAGCAGTCAGGGTTTATGGTCGACAATATTGACTGATTTGATCCTCTGGCAGCCCAAGGAACTCTCAAGAGTCTTCGCCAGCACCACAATTCAAACGCGTCAATTCTTCGGCGGTCAGCCTTTCTCACAGTCCAACTCTCGCATCCATACATCACAACTGGAAAGACCATAAATGGCCGTACGAATTCGTAAAAGGACGATTGGCAAGGAAGTGGCCCAGTGCTCCGAGAGGTCGTATGACATAAGCGAAACCTTCAGCTGACGGTGTATCCTCTCGACCAACCCGTAGCCCTGTGAATGAGCTGTAGTTCTGAGGTGGGTGATGCTGAGAAGCAGAATCAAATTGGTGAAGAGTGCGTACTCGATCTGGCGGTATCGATCGGTGACTGTCTCTGCTGGAAAGTCGAAGCGGGTGATACACATAGAAATGAGTGCGGAGGCAACCTTTTACGTGGTGATGTCTGTCACAAAATCGGCGCACGTGTTATTAAGTCAGCACGGCGCGAAGGAAGCCCGCGCGGCGTCTGCTTAGAACATTCGAGCAAATGGGATAAATGTCTCATTCTCCGCACGAGGGGAGACTATAGCCTTGCATGCATCGGCATCACCTTCCTTCTCACTACTTGGCGGCGATGGTGATTCACCTGACCGCAAAATAGTCGTTCTCTCCAGAAGTTTCCGCAGTGCCTAGCCAATGACGATGCGCGTCGTGGCGAGAAAAAAAGCGGACGCTCAAAAGAGCGAAGTTACGTGTATGTGTGCGCCGCCCTTGGCGTGTCGTAACAGAAAGACGCGGTGCGCCTTATTGAGGTGGCGTCACTTCAGCAGCAAGCCATGCATTTGAGCTAGTGCTGCTGCGATTTAGCATGTGGTATTGATCGGCTCCCGGGGTCAACCCGCTGCTCGGCAAGCCCATTGATCTGCTAGGGAGCGGCGCTCGCCTACATGGGGGTCGCATCGTTACTCCAGACGTCGTCTGCGACATTTCCCCGTGAACAACTTGGTGAGTGCGTTTGTTTGACTGTCTCGTGTATTGCTGTGTGTTGTAAAGCCTCTGTGTTTATTTCAAGCCTCATTAGTGGCGTGCATTGCATTGCATTTCTGTGAACTTCGTGTCTGTATATTTTTAGCGTTAGTTTGTATCCCTCTGTATGCTCTCTTGCTGTGCATAAAGTTTGTTTTGTTAGCCAATTCTGGCTCCGACCCTTACTCTGGTTTGAACCTGCCAAAGCTGGGCGCCAAATGCCCCCCCCCCTCCTTGCCCCTTATGTCACTACAGGTAGTTGACTTCATGCTGAGCTTGGCACGCAAGTAGAGGGCATCTCCTTCGTGACTGGTACAGCTACCCCCATTCACTCTAAAGGTGCCCGGGAGTGTGCGCACCACTAGTGGCGCATCGTTAATAACCTATAATTATTAACAGATGACAATGTGCGGTATAGGGGCCGCTTCAGACCAGCACGTAAAACGGTCAATTAGGTAAGTATATACAGTAACATTGCGACGATGGCAATGGTCCTACGAGGTCGATGTGAATAACAAAAAAACGGGAGTCCGGCGGCTGAAAATTTCCCAGAGGAGTGGCAGTGTGACGATGAATCTTCCACTGCTTACTAGCAAGGCACAGTCGAGCCCAATTGCGAACATCAGCGTTAAGGTCGGGCCAGACAAACGCTTAGCTAGCAATGAGGCGCTGAGAGGGACGGATAGAGAAATGCGGAGAAGATCGTTGAAAAGCATGCGCCGTAAGGTGGTGGTAGAAACATTTTATTGCCATTGAACAAACAGTGGGGGCGAAGCCCCCTGCATGGCACTTGGGTGCTCCATTACTATGTGGGAGACACCCTTATAAAGCAAAAGAAAGTCCTTGAAGAGCAATCCTCCTCATAGCACTGGAGATAATCTTCCGTTGTTCTTGACTTGAAGTGCCCTTCATGAGAGACTCCCAGCAGGACTCTGCTACGTTCGGTGATGGGGGATGAGGAAAGGAGGGGCATGTAAGAAGGACGCCGTAAGGGCACCGGAATATAAGGGCATGTGCGTGCAGTGACAGGGTTCGCGTCTTAAATAATGCTGGAGCCAGGATGAACGCCAAGAAAATGTACGAGGCGCAGGTGCAAGGGTCATGAATGTGATGAACAAAGTGCTTGAAGTTCTTCACCCGGCTGTTGGTAACAAGCCAGATCTTACAAAAAAAGAAGGAGTTTGTAAGGTATATACACGGCTTATCGTGTCTTCGGAAATATTATAGGCGGTCGTGATGCGTCGTATGTAGGTAGAAAATTCGGCAAGAAAAACCAGCCAAATGCCAAATTTCAGTGGATGAGTAGGCAATCTTAGAGGACGAAACAGCGCCCGTGAGTGTTTTGTGGTCTGTGAAGAACACAAAATGGCGGCCGTCCAGGAAAAAGCGAGTGTTTCACCGCGAGGTACCCAGCGAGAAGCTCATGGCCGAAAGCACTGTACCGCTGTTCTGATGATGACGGTTGATTAGAAAAAAAAAAGGTGTGCTTTAACTCTTGTTAACCCTTGTTGAATTGCGATGGCAACGGCGGAAGCTTCTTTTGCCTGTTACATAATTCCCCTATAACGCCCTACCAGTGTAAGCTGCTACATTATTGATCAGACATGCTCATCCTTCAAGAGTATGACGCGAAAGCGTGTTACCATTCTTCTCCTTCTTCTGCTCCTCCTCCCTCCTTCTCCTCCTCCTCGGCTGTTCAAGGTCAAGCGTGGCCTCTGTCTGCCGGGACCACGCGACGGCTCCCAACCTGGCTTGGTATTACTATAGCAAAAAACAGTAGCGGACACCATTCGCCTTTAAGAAATTGCGGCGGGATGCTGCCAACGGTGGAGCCTGAAGCATCGACCGTGAGGCTCGTGGGTGCATCATGGGTAAGGAAAACGACAACGGTTGCAGAGGCGAAACGCTCCTTGACGGGAAGGAACGCAGCATTGGCAGCGTCAGTACAAGTTAGAGCGGGTGTCTGGTTTGGCTAGTCAAATTAAATTTTCGAGTGGATGAAGAGCAGCGCATCCAGGAATGAAACGCATGTAGTAATCGACGAGGTTAAGGAAACGCTGAAGCTGCCGTAGTGAGTCCGGGCGGGGGAAATCCGCTACTAATTTGACTTTTGTTGCGAAAGCAACACTAAATTAGGCCTGAGTGATTTCGCATAACCTCGGAGAACCCCAACTACACATGCGCCATGAGGAAGTGACGTCACACAGTGCACAGCTGGCGCGCGCGCCGAGGCCACCGCCGACTCTTCCTCGTTGTCTCTTAAGGTGAGAATGGCAGAAGGCTACCTTTCCTCTCCTATTATTTGCTTCTCATTTTGCCTCTTATCGGCGTTCGCTGCAGTGCTACATATAAATATAACTTGTTTACAGGATAGGAAAAGCGCTGTATCTGTCACACTTTCTCCGGCAAGTGTGTTGGACGGTACACCACCGCTCCTGTCACGTGGCGTTCCATGGACGTGTTCAAGTCCCCTCCGGAATGCTGACGGCGCCCCAGACTGCAGCGCCTCAATTAACCCCAGCAGCTGTTACAATCGGAAGGCCACCCCTCTGTATGTAAATCTCGCCGCGTTCATCACACCTCTCCTTCTAGCCACACTAACATAGTGTAGAGCTACGGAGTCATTTCGACCACATGGGGATCTTTAACGTGCACAGACATCGCACAGTACATGGACACCTCTCCATTTTGCCTCCATCAAAACGCAGCCGCCGGCGGTCGGGTTCGCGCCCGGGTACTCTGCCTGGAACGCCGGTGAACATCGATGCGTTCAACGGAACGCTGCTTGAGGTCGATGCAACGCTCGGTCGCCTGCAGCCAAAGTATTAGCTCCACACTTGGTTCAGCAGCATTAAAACCATATAATAATAATAATTAACAGCAGCTGAGCTGTAGTTAAGCCTATGTGATTGTGAAAGCGAGAGGCGAAGTGTCTCCAATGGAAGTGACACCACCGGGTAGGGTGCCTTGATGCGCGCGCCCTCACGCCCTCGAAGGGTGGAGACAACTCATCCATATTTTGGCCCACCCTTCTCATAGCGCTTCAGGAGCGTTCCTGTTATCTGCAGTCCCAATCTTGAACGCACGCCAAGGAACGGCACGCGACCGGAGCGATGGCGTACCATCAATAAATAATAATAATAATTGGTTCACAGGAAGGGAAAGGCGCAGTATATTTGACACTCGTGTCTTGTGGACACCTGAACCGCGCCGGGAGGGAAGGGAGGAAGGTGGCAATTTATTTATTTATTTATTTACTTAGACATACTGTCAATCCACTGGAGATTTTAACAGGAAGGGCATTTAGTACAAAGCATATCAGGGTGAAAAGGACTACATGGCTAAAAATGTCAGATGCAGAGTGCGTAGTCTTAAAAGGATCTTAAAAGATGAAACGATGGGAATACAGTGTCACATTTCATTATACAGTTATACAGGGAAGATCACTGTTATACAACAAGATCACTGACGCCTGGCAAACATGATCACACTAATAGGTTAGGCATGGCCCACATAGCATCACACAGAAACAATATGTACGAAAAATGTAGCACTAAACATAAGTCAACTATTTAGGATGACATTTGGAATATGTGATAATGACAGGAGGTGATTCTCAACAAGTTTTGCAAAAGTATCTAGTGACGCACTATTAGTGATGTGATGATGAAGGTTATTCCACTCTCTTACTGCAAGGGGGAAAAAAGAATATTTCAGGCAGTCAGTGCGGAAAGAATATTCTTTTAGTGTTTGGCTATGTTTATGCCTAGTTGGTCTCGCCTCTGAGGTCGTGATGTACTTTGTTTTATCAAGATTAAGTTGATTATGCAGCAATTGATAAAGCAGCTTAAGACGTGCAAGTTTGGCTCTATTTTCCAGAGTGAGAATGCCGGCGTCCATTAGTAGTTGAGTCGGTGAGTCAGTATACCTGTACCTGTTAAACACAAACCTAACTGCCTTTCTTTGGATGGATTCTAATTTACTTATGAGACATTTCGTGTGAGGAAACCAAGCGACAGTCGCATACTCCAGAACCGACCGAACAAAAGCGTTATATGCAAGTTGTTTTGTTGAAGGCGGGGCTTGACGGAGGTGTCTTCTGAGAAAGAGGAGCCGTTTTAATGCGGCTGATGTCACATAGTTGACATGCGACTCCCATCTGAGATCATGGGATATTATAACACCGAGGTATTTATAAATGTTAACTCGCGTCAGGGGGGTATTATTCACCTTATAGGAATATGAAGACTGACTTTTTTTTCTCGTTATTGTTAGAAGAGCAGACTTACTAATATTAAGGTTCATTTTCCAGTCAACACACCACTTGGATACGGCTTCTGCAGCGCGGTTTAGGGCAATATGGTCATCGGGAGTATTAATTTCCTGGTAAATTATACAATCATCTGCAAAAAGTTTAATATTGACATTGACATAGGAGGGTAGATCATTAATAAAAATTAGAAATAAAATTTTAGCCAGGACGCTGCCCTGAGGCATTCCTGATGTTACTCGTTCAATTTCAGAGCACTGATTGTTAATCTCAACATATTGTGACCGATCTGTCAAATAGTCTTTAATCCATTTAACAACGTGGCTGCTGCCTTGTGTGCATTCTAATTTATTAATAAGTCTTCTGTGTGAAACGCGGTCAAATGCCTTTGAGAAATCAAAAAAAAAAAAATCATATCTACTTGTTTCTGATTGTCGATGCTCAATGATAGGTCATGAATTAGTTCCAAGAGCTGAGTAACAGTGGAAAGGCCTTTCCGAAACCCATGCTGGGATGATGTCAGGATGTGCTGTTGTTCGAGAAATGTGGTTATATGCTTGGTCAAGGTGTGTTCAAGAAGTTTACATATTGTGCAAGTTAAGGAGATGGGTCTGAAGTTAGAGGGTTCACTCTTGCTTCCACTTTTATGTACAGGAATAATTTTGGCGATTTTCCATTCTTGGGGTAAGGCGCTTGTTGATAGCGATTTATTAAATAGTATGAATAAATATTTGGCGATCCATTCGGCATATCGTTTGAGAAATATGTTTGGTATGTTGTCCGGGCCAGGAGCTTTTTTTGTGTCTAGTTTAAGTAAAAGATTCAGTATACCTGATTCACTTATATTTAAAGAGGCTAGAGGTAACCTATATAAAGGGGCAATAGGAGCGAGCTCATCATCATCAATTGTAAAAACAGATTTGAAGTACTTATTCATGCTATTAGCACAGTTAAGATCTTGTTCTTGGGAGTTCTGGTTCTTGTTTTGTTTTTTGGGTTTGAGAAAGTTCCAATATTTTTGGGGGGAGCTTTTGAGAAAATTAGGTAAAGTATTTGTGAAATAGTTGGTTTTAGCTGAGTTTAACTTTGATTTGAAATCTCTAATGGCTTCAGCGAGACGATTTCCGAGTCCAGGTGTGCGTTTCATCTTCGCTGATTTTCTTAGTCTTTTAACTTTGCGTTTCGCATGAATCACGTCTCGTGTTATCCAAGGGTTGTGTTTTCTGGTTAGTTTTGTTTTTGTCGGTACGTAATTCTGAATACAGAAGAAAACAGTACGTTTGAATCTGCACCATAGGGATTCAATATTTGCCGAAGGCTTATTGGACATTTCTTCAAATGCCGTGAATTCATAAATAAGGTGATCGAGGATATTCGAATCTTTAGCATGACTGTAATCGGGATAGATAATTTTAGACTTAGTGGGAGGCTCTGTGTTATAAATAGGAAGAGTGCATAGGACTAATTTGTGGTCAGATATGCCATCAATATATTCTAGTTCTGCCTGGTCTCCTGAAAAGTGGCTACTGAAAAATGTTAGGTCAAGAATATTGGACGTTCTTCCTCGTACACGTGTAGGCTTATTTACTAGCTGACAAAGATTAAATTGAAGCATAGCATCTAGAATTATTTCGGAACTAGGGGAGTGAAACTGAAAGGATTGCCAGTTTATATCTGGCAGATTGAAATCTCCTAATAAGATTAGTCTAGAGCACAGAACGTGGCGTTGCATGTAATCATACAAGGATGACATTGAGAGATGGTCGGATGAAGGACTACGATAGACACACCCCACTATGATAACGCGAGAGCCTAGTTTCAATTTGCAAAAGATTGCCTCAGCACCCTGAACATCCGGCAGAACAGAGAAGGGAATTTTTTTGTTTATTAGAATAGCTACACCGCCGCCACGTGTAGGCCTATCCTTGCGTACGATTACGTAATCTGGAGGTGTAATCTCGCCATCCAAGATATCGGCTGATAACCAAGTTTCTGTTATTGCCATAAAGTCTGGCTCAATTCCAACAAGCAGTGATTCGATCCAATCGGTTTTGTTCAGAATGCTGCGGACATTAACATTTGCGAAAGTTATATGCGGCGCTGTGGTTTCCGTCTGGGGCGCGGTTTCAGTGCCTCGCCTGGAGGACTTTCTGTGTTTTTTTGGCTGTCTGAAATGCCACGATGGGACACCTCACCTTCCAAATCATCCGTGCTTTTTTGGTTGTCTAGACTGCTAGGATCAGTTACAAGGATTTCACAATCATTTGTGTCATCGCAGCGGTATAACTGGCCATTTAGGCGCAGTTTATCATAAACTAACGACATTTTGTCTCCTTGTTCTTTAATCGATTTTGCCCATTTCCACAACTTTTTTCTTACTTCTCTCACCCGAGCTGAGAAGTCCTCGCCTATTGCGTAATTAGAGCCCTTCAATTTGTGACAGTTTTTTAACACTTTTACTTTGTCTCGGTAGTCTAGCAGTTTAAGTATTATGGGCCTAGTTTTATCCGTCGCTGGCCGTCCTAACCTATGAATTCTTTCTATGTTAACAGGTTCGATTTTAAGAATGTCCTTCAAAATTTTTTCATTCATTAGTTCATCAAGGGAAGCGGTATTTTCCTCTGGATCTTCTGGGATACCGTACACTATTAGATTTGATCTTCGAGAACGATTTTCCAAGTCCTCCACTCTAGATTCAAGAGAAGATACAACTCTTTGTAGGTTAGCAACCTCATCCATACAGTTTCATATTTTGCTGTCAAGAATAGCTAGAATTTCCAACTTCGCATCAATGGATGCTAAGCGTCCATCCTTAATTTCTTTAATATCCTCAGCAATTTTTTGTATTTGGTGCGCGAGTTGGGCGAGGTCGGGTCCCGGGTTGGTTTCAACATCACCGGACAGCAGTAATATGTTCATAATGGTACTGGCTAAGTCGCACGTTAACACACACAGCAGTCCAGGGCACGGCAGCACAACCAAATACGGGTCGCTCGAACGATAGCATATTCCATAACATTTTCTCACCTGCGTGAAAAAGACGAGGGGGTTAGCGATCCGCATTCTGGTCGCGCCACCGTGCCCATTGGACCATGGAAGATTCAGCTGCGGTTTTATCCTCCGAGTTGGCAGATCCTCCACCAGGGTAGCACCGCTGACGCCGAGTGAAGCAGAGTCGGAGCGGCCTTGTCTGCAGTTCCAACAGCCCAGAATCGGGGGCGTATTCCGCACGTGGAAACTTTGATTGCAGATCAGCCGCCCCGCCCAGGCCTCTGTCGATGGCTGTGGACGGTCATCTCCCGCTGTTGTCGGCAGCAAGATTGCAAAAAACTGCGTGAAAAAGACGAGGGGGTTAGCGATCCGCATTCTGGTCGCGCCACCGTGCCCATTGGCCCATGGAAGATTCAGCTGCGGTTTTATCCTCCGAGTTGGCAGATCATCCACCAGGGTAGCACCGTTGACGCCGAGTGAAGCAGAGTCGGAGCGGCCTTGTCTGCAGTTCCAACAGCCCGGAATAGGGGGCGTATTCCGCACGTGGAAACTTTGATTGCAGATCAGCCACCCCGCCCAGGCCTCTGTCGGTGGCTGTGGACGGTCATCTCCCGCTGTTGTCGGCAGCAAGATTGCAAAAAACTGCGTGAAAAAGACGAGGGGGTTAGCGATCCGCATTCTGGTCGCGCACCGTGCCCATGGAAAGAGAGAAAGTGGAAAGAGAGAAAGAGGAGCCGTAGTGGAGGGTTACGGAGTAATTTCAACCACCTGGGGATCTTTAACGTGCGCTGACATCGCGTACAAGGCAAAACGTATAAGACGGCGCTCCGATTACCACGCATTACGTCTACAGAAAAGCTCATGGCGCTTGGATTGCAAACACATTCGAAGAACAACGCGAGGCGCAGCTTGAGTCGCAAAAACTCAGGCTGCTGCAGACAACGACTGGAAGAGCGCTCTTACAGAGACTCGGATACCGTGAACAGATGCGAGAAATAGCGAGGATGGTAACGATCCCCGACGAACTTCGCAAGTCCCTCAAGGTAGCTCCAATCCCGAAAAACATGGACCCTAACCCGCACCAAGGTAGAAGAGAAGCAAGGGCCGATTTTATTCAAAAAACATACGCTCCTCAAGACACGACCGTGTATGCAGACGCGTCCTCGAGAGGAGGACACAACAAAATTGCAGTGGCCACGGTGGTCGATTCGTCTCTGCGCGAAGTGACCAGCGCCTCTATCCGACACTGCACAGTAGCAGAGACCGAGAAAGTAGCCGTTGCTCTAGCATTGGCGGAAGGCTATAGAGCTGGGCGGTCGCTAACGATGCTCACGGACTCTCAAACAGCCTGTCGAAATTTCATGAATGGTAGGATTTGTCGTCACGCGCTCCGTATACTCCTCGAAGCGAGCGACAGAATTAAAAACCACGAAGAAAACAAGACCAGACACAAAATTGTGGGTACCGGGGCACATGGGGGTGGCAGGGAACGAAGAGGCTAACAGGATAGCTCGAGCATACACTACTTTCCGAGCATCTGGCGAGTCCGCGGAACTTTTGCCAGCACCCAAGGCATACTCGGCCATACTTGAAAACTATAGAGGAAGAAGAATGCGATATCCCCCACCGCAAAGTTCTCTCACCAGAGAGGAAGCTGTCATATGGAGACAATTACAGACGGGTTCATACTCAAACCTACACATACTAAACAAAATGCACCCTACCATATACGCTGACAGATGTCCGTGGTGCGATGAAAAACCAACGCTATATCACATAACATGGGCCTGTCAAAACATAGATGTGGTCCCCAAAATTCGAAACCCGAGTGCGGAACAATGAGAGACTGCTGTCCAGCGACCGCTGCGAAGACCAGCAAGGTCTGGTACAGTGAGCCCAACGGGCGGCAGTAGCCAGCGGAGCCCTGGACTGAGGGCAACCGACCATTGTGCAAAAGTGGGCGAAGTCGACGGAGAAGACTTGTGGATTTAACAAGTAGACATCTCTGAAGACATCCCAAAAACCGCCAAGTAATATAGGGCTAAATAAAGTTTTTCCTCCTCGCCTCCATCGAAACGCAGCCGCCGTGGTCGGGTTCGAACCCGGGAACTCCGGCACAATAGTCGGGTGTCTTACCACTGCCCCACTACGGCGGCGCCGTTCCTGAACCTCGCCGTAAGGGAAGAGAGGAAGGTGGGAGTGAACTCAGAAATAGAAAAACGGGTGCCAGAGTGGATATGACGTCAAGAATGTGACGTCATGCAACCGGATGTAGAGTCGAGAAAGATCATAAGAAGGGATTGGCGCGCAATTTAAAAGTGCCAATCACTAAAATGAGCAAACATGAAGTGAAATAAGTCAATAGAAGCAATCAGAAGCAACCAAAGGCAGCATCCGTGCTTTCGCATTAATCTAATGTAGATTCTACAGTGATCTTTAACTTTTTTTCAGCCGCTACGCGCCTGTTCCTCTTCTTCACAGCGCGCTGCACTAAACGCGCCACCCCAGTACCATATCAAAATAATGCTGGTGAGATAGGCTTGTGTACGCTTCTCGGGCCATCTCGTTGAATGCGCGCTCACGCGGCACATTGTTTGGCGAGTTCCGGAAAGAGTTCGGCGACAGCCCATCCTAAGAGTGAATGATATACGGGGGAGCGACCAGCAGAATTTCCAACCGCTATGGGCGATATAAAGATGCGTCGCCGTATTATATTACTATGCCGGCTGGCATGCCGGTGTAGGTGGCGGGACCCCACATGGCACATATGTTTGAGCGTCCTTGTCCTTGTAAGCACATCTGGAGATCTTAGAAACATGGAAGAGCAACAGCTATTTCGTTAGCTGAGGTACATATACGGCGCGTTTTAAGGGCGAAAAAGTGAAGCTTATAACGCCTGCAGAAGTAATCAGCCCACCTGTCCGTGCAAGATGCTTGGTTAACTCTAGGCAGCAAATGAGAAAACAGGCATCTCAAGTTTGCTCTATTTGCTTTATGATTATTACTTCACATGAGGCAGAACAGCCATGCTGACTAGTCTCTCTTAGGAGCATCAACAATGCGCATGCTTGATCCCTCTTCTGATTTACGCTCAGCTTCACTTCGGGGCCGCTGAAGCAAGAAATCGACTTACGCGTGATATTAAAGACATAGATGATTGTATCTCAAGTTTGGACGGGAAGTGGTGGTGGTGGTAAAACTTTAATCTTCAATGGGTACAGGATTGACGTCAACCTATTCGCCTTACATGATGGCCTGGAGCCCGTGGACCCGGCCGGCGTGTTCGGCCAGACGGATTACACCGAGCTGAGTCTTAGGGTGTGAGCTCAACAGTAGTCTCCCAAAATTCTTCCGTTTTTCTCTGTTCATTTATATTTTTATTTCCGGGCACGTCATATTATATGTACCAGATTCGACTTATCCTGACATAGTTTACACCTATCTGAGAATTGTTTTGGGTACCACAGATTTAGGGTAGCTGGATTCGGAAAAGTCATTGTTTGTAAGCGCCTCCAAATGCTTTCTTGGATCTTATTTGGTGTCCTATCTGCCGGTGGGTTTTCTACCCTGTTTAGCCAATAGTGCTCAGTAAGCTCTTTGTACCTGACTAGCCTGTCCTTGCTAGGGACTACTGATGATCAGAGCCTACCCGGAAGGTGAGACTGTGGGCCAGCTTATGAGCTCCCTGATTTCCCTGAAGTTGAGAGTGAGCTGGTGCCCATATTAGCCAGATTATTCTGTTATGTTGACATGTTCTCAGTATCCTTTTTGGCTGTGGAGGGCCTCTTGCCTTGAGAAAATTGTCACACGTCTGAAGAGGTGGCGATTGTCTTTGCAATAGCAGGGACAATGGCTACTACAATTATAAGTGATTCGAAAACAGCAATATGCAATCTTACCTTTTCACCTCTTTGATTTCTCCTACCTGCCTCCTTACTATCCCTTTCTTTCCGCCGCCCCAGTTCAGGTGCTTCAGCTTATTGTGCCCTGCCGGGGTGGCGCAGTGGTTACGGCGCTCGACTACTGTGCCCAAGGAAGCGGGATCGAATCCCGGCCTCGGCGACTGCGTTTCGTTGGAGGCGAAACGGAGTGGCGTCCGTGTGCTGTGCGATGTCAGTGCACGTTGAAGAACCCGAGGTGGTCGAAATTTCCGGAGGTCTTTACTACGGCGTCTTTCATAGCCTGAGTCGCTTTGGGCCGTTAAACCCCACAAACCATTATTTCGATAGCAGATACCGGGGCAGCAAAAATCTTTTCCTTCCTTTATTATTTTTATTTCATTCTATTAAAATCGAGACATCTGTCTTCTGGTCCTCTTGGCTTTCGTAATGAAATGCCTATTTTTAGCAGTATGCTTTTTCCCGTCCAGGTCTTTGCCTGTCTTTCGTACTGGGGGATTTGGTTTGCTTCTAGCACCACTACCAGCGTATTGTGCACCCCCAACTTCATTAGCCGGTTTGTAGACGTACTGATGGGGAGAATATTATAATAATATCCATGGCCATGAGCCTTCACATTGAATAAAGGACATTCAATCAATCAATAATAATTGATTCACAGGAAGGGATTGGCGCAGTATCTATCACACTTGTTTCTGTGGACACCTGAACCGCACCGCGTAAGGGAAGGTAGGAAGGTAAGAGTGATAGGGGAAAGGGAGAAAGGCAAGCCGTTGTGGAGGACTATGGAGTAATTTCGACCGCCTGGGGATATTTAACGTGCGTTGACATTGCACAGCATACGGACGCCTCTTCGGAGACCAAGGGTTGTTATACGCTCTTTCTGATGTTTGCTTCAATCTTGGCCTTCTCGTATTTGGCAAGGTGTAGCTACGGGACTGCGTAGGTGATCTCGCTGGTGACAAATGCATGTACAAGTCTTAGGAAATGCTGCTCTCATGCCCGACTTGCAATTTTCGATGCGTCTAATTAGACAAATCGTTTGTTTAGCGCAGCCTTCGAGTTTCTTTACAGTTCCTCCGAGACAACAGTTTTCCTGCAGCCGCATACTTAGGATAATCTTGTCCTCTCTGAAGGTGCGAACTGCGTCTGCCTTTAGTTTGATTCTTATCTCTTCGTTGTCCAATATGCTGCGTGGTGGCTGGTACACGAACATCTCGGACCTTTAGGAAGATCATTTCAGCCTCTAGGAATTACGTATTCTTCAACAGTTTTCACAGCGGCTTAAAGGATATCTTTAATTTGTCCATCGCTACCTCCAGTGGTCCAGAGTGTGATGTCGTCTGCGTAGAGACTGTGGATTAGCCCATCAATTTCTTTTAGCTTTGATGAAAGCTTGATGAGTTCAACATTGAAGAGCAGGGGTGAGCGGAGTGAGCCCTGGGGTGTTCCTCTACTGCCCAGTGTAAACTTGTCCGACTTCTGTTCTCCAATTTGGATGGTTGCTTCTCGCTTTGAGAGAAAGTCCCTTACGTAGTTGTAAGGTTTTCCAACTACGTCGAGATCTTGTAGGTTTTCAAGTATTGCTTTGCGTTTGTCATTATTTGAGGCCTCTGCTAAATCAACGCCCAGGATAACTCTCGTGTCTTTAGTATGTGCTTCAATGATCTGGTGTTGGATTTGCAGTATAATATCCTGGGTCGACAGAGCAGGTTTGAACCCAATCGTAGAGTTTGGGTAAAGTCCATTGTCAGCCATGTATCTGTTTAGCCTTCTCAGCATGACGTGTTCCATGAGTTTCCCCACGCGCGATGTTAAAGAAATTGGTATCAGATTTTCAATCTGTAGCTTTTTGCCAGGTTTGGGGATCATGAAGATCTGCGCTGTTTTCCAAATGGTCGGAAGTCGTCCTAGTTGCCATCAATCTTGCATGTATCTTGCGAGGGCAGCGATAGAGTTGTCGTTCATATTTCGCAACATTTTGTTGCTCACTCCATCTGGCCCCGCTGCTGACTCTCCTTTAAGGCGAGCAATTTTCAGCCCTGACTTCTGTTTCTTCTATGGGTCTATTCAGGTCCAGATGTGGCGGCCTGTGGTAGTCTGGGAGTGTTTCAAGGACAGCTGTTCCCACAGAGCGTGCTTGTAATTCTTCAAGGAGCAACTTTTCCGACCCAAGGTAGGGATGGCAAATCTTTTGAATGTTTTGCTTCGGCGCTGACTTGCAACCTTCCAGCTCCAATAGGTAGCGTAGAAGCTGCCATGTTTTCGCTGGTCCTATGGATCTTTCCATGCTATTGCATGTATATTCCCAATTTTGTCTATATAGCTGACGTGCATATTCTTCTATCTCTTTGCTGAGCCGGGCCAGTCTGCGGCGTACGGTCCTGCTCCATCTTTATTGCTTTAGGTTTTTTCTCCAATCCCTTTTTGGCTTGCCATAAGTGCAGAAGACGGCTGCCTACTTCCTCCAGACCTGCTTCTTCGGGCACCTCTATGGTTCTTCTTTACCAGTGGCACGAAGCGTGGTGGCCCACTCTTCTATATTTGTGATTTTACTGCTTTATACTTAAAAAAATGTCCGTACAGACAATTAAGTCGGCTGACTTGCGACAATGCGGAAGCGTCTTACTATGAATGGCCGCTATTTCACTGAAAATGTTTCCATAATTACTACGTTCTTACTTGAAATGTGTTTGCATGTTTTTTGCCTACCAAATTCGTATGGGGTAGCTAGAAAGTGACTAGATCTTTCCAGTTTTCATGGGCTGGTAACGAGATTTACTTGAAGTGCATTGGAGGTTTCATCTGTGCTCGTTTAAAGCAATGCCACACATGCATCAACACATGTTGCCATCAATCATTGTGCATGTGCATCCCTCATACTCCGCGGTGGAATTCGATGATTATTGTTATGTAATGCCAGCATGAATTCCACACGCATGTTAGCAGGTTACAGGTACCACAACGCGAACACTAGAGTGCCCGCTAATACGCTTTAAACAACCCCCTTCACGGGCTATGCGTTGCATGCTTGCCGGGCGCGCAGAATCTAAGGTTTCTAACTTCATGTCTGCCCATATTAATTTATGAAATTAGTATTAATTTCTCTTCTTCCACTTGCCGCCGTTTTATAGGTACCATTCAGAGTAGACAATAGAAACTGCAACAACAACAGCAACAGCGCCGGACAGAACATCTCGCAAACGGGCTACCAATTCTTTCAAATTTAGAAAATATGCATGCAAATGCTGCGTGCATGAGAGAAATAAACTATCGCATGCGCAAAAATATTAGCTTCGTATCTGTCATAGAACAATAAAGATATAGCCTGGGTGACCAAAAAATGGCTCCAGCATTATAATCAGTGGTAATGATAGCGATAAAAATGTATACAATGCGTTTAGGGCAGTGGCCTTTCAGCTGGTAGCAGGTTGGCAGCAGGTTAGAGCGAAAGCAGTACGCATCAGAGCCGACGAATTGGCACCCCGTCATAATGCAGGCATGGCCTTTGCGATAATAAGGCAGCTCTCTGGGGTCACGCTACGGCACTCAGCGAGCAGAAACCATCAGCGCACTTTCTGTCTCTTGTCTCACATGCGGTTCACCGCAAGCCGCAATTAGCGGCGCTGATGCCGTCCAGAATAGCGCCCAATGGCGATTTTTTGCTCTTGGGAGTCAAACGAACGTGGGTGCCAACAGCAGTAAACGCGTTCAGCAAGCAGACACGGTCATTTTTCATGCTAATGTCCGCTTCTTGTATTCTGCCAGCCACCGGCTCTTTGTCGAGTTGGTCCCTGGAGGATTAGGATTCATAACTGCGCCCATTACGTACACGCATCATAAGCAGACGATACTGCTGCTTTCCATGTCTGACAAAGTCTGGGCAAGGAACAGAAGGCACCAAAGAAAGAAAAACTGCTCACCAGCCTTGAAAGGCTGCGAGAGCAGCACAGCGTGGAAGGAAAGTGCGGTTTGCTTGTAGCAATAATATGACGAGTTTCTCAGCCACTGAGGTTGCGAAAGCCGCTGAGTGGCCAGGTCAGTGACACTCACTAGTCTCGGTAGAGGCATGGGCTAGATGGCGGTAAAAGTAAGCCTACGACCTTTATGCCTCAATATCGACTACGAGGGCTGAAGGCGAGATAAAATAATAACCTTTATTTCGGCAATGTTTTTACATAGCATATATGGCCTTCCCAACCAATATGACGAGAGATTACCATTATCATAGAGGAATTGTTGTTGTTGCCAAAGTATCCTCTTTATCAACGTTTTACTTATGGAGCACAGAGTATTGCCAAGGCACTGCCGCAATATGGAAACTGACCGACACATGATTGAAAATTGTGTAAGCATGGACAAAGTTGACTGTTCTTGCTTTCTATAAGTACTCTGGGGTTATTTGTGTGCATACGAATCAAAATGAGCGCGCGGTACTGAAAGCTTTTGTGGTGCAATTGAAAAGACAGCGTGCGAGAGAAAATCCGAAAGTATTTCTTTCCAGCAAGTAATAGAACTTACTTGAATGGATGGAACCGTAGATGTGCAACTGATACGTTTAAGGCGCGCGTCCTTTCCCAAAGGAAATGCGTGTTCATATATGTGACAAATAACAATTTCTGCTGTTTATTTTGCCGGCTGGTTATTTTTTCCTTGTGGCGCCGTTATAGAAGCATTTCATCGAAATCTAAAAGAATACAACTTGCCCAGATTTTTGCCTATTTGTTGGTGAACGATATTCAGTGGAGACGCGGTTTTCAACCGAACTCAGCCTGTCTTCGAAAGAGGTTTCATGTTCAAAATAAAGTAGTCGTTTTAATGTGTTGCAAAGAAGCAAGAAAAGTGCATGACTTCCTCTGAGCAATAAGCTTTTTCTCAACGAGTTTTTTTCGAAATTTAAGTTGACATTTACCTCAGATCATGTTCAGCGCTGTCAGGGTTAGCGTTACAGCGTACCGCTAGAAGGAATATCAGAGACTCTTAGCTTAGCGCAACCACTTACCGCTACGATCCACCGCTACTGGTCGCCATCAGCGGAGCATCCGCTGATTGGCCCCTGCGTGCCGAATCCGCCGACATTTGACGGTTCGTGGCGCCACCTGTCGCTCTTATGGTGATCAGCGCATGCGTATACTGACTCTCTCGCGGTAACAATGGAGAGCAGCGGTAAACGGTATCGATAAATTGAGTCTCTATTATAACGCAAACGTGAAGTAATTAGTTACTGCTGTATTTTTGAATGAACGGAATATGAAACTTAGACAAAATAATTT